>NC_084798.1:72013941-72710608 GCF_963169125.1 Humulus lupulus
ATCTCCAATTCTATCAGGTCTCCTTCTAGTTCTACGTCCTCAATCTTGATCGGTACGCCTCGTACTATTCGTGATGATAGAACTACTTTGCCCTGAAGGAAACTCTGTTACAAACCTAGTTCTAAATCTTTCACAAGGTTTGTCTAGTTTTTCTATCATTCCTAACGAGATATACGAATGAGTGGCTCCCGAATCAAATAATACAGAACATATATTATTGAGGATAGAAACCTGACCTGTGACCACTTTATTGCTAGCATCAGCTTCTCCTTGGGTTAAGGAAAATACCCTGGCATGAACCATCTTGTTGTCCCTTTTCTCCTCTGTCTTGAGCTGGGGACATTCTCTCTTCCAGTTTCCTTCCTAAGCACGGTTGAAGCATCCCTTGGTGTTCGCACGATATTCACCATGATGTTTCTTTTTGGCACTAAGCACATTGCGGGAATTCTACATAACCCGGCCTATTACCTCCATTGTTTGTCTGTGCCCTTTTATTGTTGTTGGACTGCTTGTTGTCAGGATACTTTCTTTTCTGACCATTGTTGTTGCTGGACTGATTGCTGTTGTTGTTGTGGTTGTTCTGACCATTCTGAGGTTGACTTGGCTGTTTAGGCTCAGGCTTACTGGTCTCGTCTTTACTAACATTTGCCTGAAGCCTTTCTACTTCTATTGCCTTTTCTAGAACAACAACATAGGTAGTGTTTCCTGGGTTTGCTAGCTTAATCCCTAGCTCAATCTTCGGTCGTAGTCCTCTAACAAACTTGGTCACCCTCAGAAAGTCAGTTGGAGCCATTTCCGGTGCAAACTTGGCTAATCGGTCGAACTGCCGAGAATATTCTGCCACTGATAAACTCTCTTGCTTCAGAACAGTGAACTCCTCGACTCTTAAAGTGATGACAACCGAATTGCAGTACTTTTTGTGGAACAGCTCCACAAATTGAGTCCAAGTCATGGTGGCAACATCATGAGTTTGCTGAACTAAGTCCCACCATATTCTAGGATCTTTCTTGAGCAGAGACGAAATGCAGGATATGCGGTCTGCGTTGCCGAGATTCATGTGCGTCAGGATTGGCTCCACATTTCTGAGCCATTCTTTTGCCTCAAAGGGGTCTGTAGTCCCTTCAAAGATCAGAGCGTGTTGCTTATGAAACTGCTCATAAACTGGCTCCATGTGCTGAGCTGGGTATGGCGCATAGTTCGCCACTGGCCATCTCCCATATGGACCAACTTGATGGGGTGCTTGAGCCATTTACTGAGGCTATGGTGGAGGCGGAGGCTGAGTCTGAGGCTGAGCCTGTTGTCGTTGTTGCTGTAGTAATTCCTCAACTTGCTATCACAGTCTGGCAATTTTTGCAGTGTTGTCAACCAGCGGTGGCAGCGGCGCATTCCGGTTAGTAGCACGTACTCCCCTTCTGTGAACTGGAGGGGCTTCATTGCTCTCAGGAGCAGCATTGGAGACATTAGCATTTTTGCGAGGGTAACTTCTAAGCGACATCTTCAACAGAGTTCTAACAGTTCAGAAAAACATGTTAGAACTTTAACACTAACAGGCTCTAAGGCAAAAACTTAATCTAAGCAAACATAACTCAGACCTATTAATTATGATTTCTTATGAAAATTATATAAGCTTTCTTTATCATTAGAGTGGGTTGCTATACTTATAAAAATAAGCCATCTTTATTATTTTCTAAGTCTGTTTCTAATCATCCTATATGACTTAATTCTCAGGCTCGAAACTCGTCGTTGTTCCAAAGTTAACCATATTGAAGGAGGGCTGGGATCAGTAAAATCGTTCCCACTACTATGGCCCCCTAACTCTCAATATGGAACCCGGTCCATTGATTTGTATCCACCCTCACCGAACTTAGTCATTATTTACTAAATTTATTATTTATTATGATTGCAAAAGAAAATCAAAATCATACATGTCATCAAAATAACAATGATATTTATTTGGAAAAAAAGTTTTCACTATTTACAATCACAAATGCAAATAAACAAAATAAACAAGAAACTAATCTATTCTAAAAATCAAGATCTTCTACATCCGATCGTTCATCTAACATATCATCATCTATCTCCTCAGAGTCATCATTATCTTGAGCCTCAAAATTCCCTCGAGGAGGATTCGTAAAAATTCTATGTTTTTGCTCATTTGTAAATTGAAATTCCATTTTAGAAGTGAACCTAAGTATGAGAAAATAATATCTCATAGCTACCGATAATTCATCTTCATCATCTATCGTCTCCCATATATCTTCTAAAGCTGCAATCACAGTTGGATAATCTTTAAAAAGTCTAATTACTAAAACATATTGCTCTGTTGATCTCATCATGATCTGCTTAGTTTCTTGGAGGTGACCTATCTCCCTGTGGAACAAAAGTAGTCTCCGAGTGATTCTTTCTAGCACTCCTACGGTGTTTCTTGATTCTCTAATTCTTTTTAAGCCCTTAATGGCTCGGATATCCTCAGAAGTTAATGCTCCATTCATTCTTAACTGAAAAGATAAAGGCTAAAATTGTTAGCTATACATATAAACATAATAACTATAACATAAACACTTACTTTGCGGTTAGATCTAGTGCTTGAGCTTGTGTATCAAGGTGAACTTCATGCGAATGAACCGTTGCTTTGATACCAACTGTAATGACCCAACTAATTCTAAGACTTTGGACCATTAAAACTACTATACATAGACACTAGTTTCAAGAAAACATACATAAGAAACATTCACAAACTTTATTAAAAACTCTAAGTAAATGTTGAAATACATAAATAAGCGGTATGGGATCCCATTGTTTGAAAATAAAACATAACTCTAAACTTTAAATGAAATTGATTACAAACCAAGTGTGGAAAATACATAGAAACATAATAAAAAGACTGAAAATAACGTCGTCCTCGAATCGTTCATTCAGTCCACCGAATCAATTCTTCCTCAATACACAACCCCAAGCTGCCAAGAATCCTTCCGCCACCATAACTATTTTCCTGCACACATAAAAATAAAGGAATGAGTCTAATCCCAGCTAGGAAAATCTACTAATAACATAAAACATAAACATATACTATAACATATGTCATATACTACTACAATGGCCATTATACTACTTGGGGCTCGTTAACTAAACAAGTCATATGCCCAATATATTTGTGGGGCTTGCTAGCTAAGCAAGTCATATGCCCATAAATTATTGGGGCTTGTTAGCTATACAAGTCATATGCCCAAGGTCTATCAATGTACATAATCTAACATTACATAACATAAAATAACATAACATAACATAAGATTACATATAAACATATGAAATTCTATCCTATCTTCCTTACCAAAACTGGGATGTGAGAACAAGGACGGGATTTGGAACACTCCTAAAACCAACAATAAAAATGTGAGTGTTTCTAAAGAAAAAGATGATCAAGAAATGAACTAAACCACCAAGATGAAACTTACTGAAAAGAAACCTTAAGTTCAAAGAACTTAAGTACCTAACCAAGAGTGGAAAACAACGAGTTAGGATTTGAGTAGAGAAACTAATGGAAATTAAAGAGTCATACAGAAATAAACATAAGATTAGGAATACCTTTGGATGTACTAGAACCGAACTACACCTTGATATAGAAAACACACTATTTATCTTACTTCCCAAGTGTTTTTAAAGCTTAAAATGATAAAGCTTATAACCCAACCCAAGTGTTTATCACTCTAAAGTAAACCTAGCAGCTTGAAGGCTCTGAACACAGCTTGAAGAATGAGAGAAATGGCTGGGTACTAGGTCCTATTTATAGAATTCAAGGAGTGAAAAGATCTTTTTTTAGATTGAATAAAAATAATGAATATTACTTGAAAAACATTTGAATATTCGTTCAGCAGAGGCTTAAGGCTCGGTCAAAACGTTCAAAGGCTTGCTAATAGGTTAAGGAATGAAATGAACTCGGTTTAAAAAACGTTTGATATTTTTTCCATACGGCCGATATATCGCCTGGGCTTATATCCCTAGGGTTCGTCGATGCGTTTATGCGAAGTTCATGTGTTTTTGTATTCCCCGTGTGGCAATATATCGCCCCTATAGCTGCAATATATCGACATATGCTGAAATATTATACACGTAATTGCACTTTTTCAGCATAATTTGAATTGGGAAAACAACTTTGACTGAGTCATAATATGATTTTAAAGCTGCTGGCAGGTTCTGGGGTTTTCAAATATTTCTTTTATAAAACTATTCATAAAAAATGCTTAATTTCTCAATAAACTTGCACACGACAAGTGTCATGATCTTATTAGTTCTATCTAAACCTTATAATAACATCTTTATAATAAACTATATTAATCAAACCTTATGTTATAATTAATATTCTTAAACTATAGGTTAAACTTATAAAATCTATAAGTGTTGCTAGGAGTGTTCAACTAAGTCCCGGTTTGAACCAAAATCCACAGTAATAAACATACTATAACTACTACTAGCTATTATTACTACTACTATCTAACTAGCCAAGTAAAATTTTGGGACTCTACAATTGGAGGATGCTGCTTCCTTAACCTTTCATACAGCGACTCCCACCTGTTCCCAATCTCAGGCAGCTGTACCACTGGTGCCACAAAAGGTTGCAAGTCAGGTGCAACATTCCGTGGCGAAGCCTGCTGCCTCAGAAGACGAATTTCTTCCTCTTGACTCTGAAGTCTAGCTTGCATGTTAACAAGCAACTGCTGCCAGTTCTCAGGGACTGGTAGAGGGTTCTGGCCCTGGTCATCATCTCTAGCCTCGATCTTGATGCCGACTAGTCAAATTGATCGCCTTGGAGGCATAACTCTCCAAGTTTATCTACAATCAACGATTCGGCTGATCAGGTAATGATAACAGGTTTAAAATAACCCCACTTTCTAATGCAAAAACTCAAGAAATAATATACAATTACAATGCAAACATGCATTTTAACAATTATTCACATACAGTAGCAATGCTAATAATCATGCCTTATCATATACACACAGCAGTCAAGGGCTAGGCCCTATCAGTATATCTCACGCTTCCTAATAACCATGTAGATAAGACATTTATATTTCAAATGTAATCACATATATGGTTACCAAAACTTGAGTCGAGCTGATCTTTAGCGGCGACTATACATGCCAAGCTAGTCTTTAGGAACCCTTAAACCTAGACCACTATGATACCAAGTTGTAATGCTCTAGATAGCCAAGACCATTACACTGTGTATTTTAAATAGTGCAGGACTTGCTAATCAAGTCGTTTGGACATAAACGTGTTACTAAGGTAATTGTCAAATTAGGGTTAAAAGATTTTGATCATAAAATAGTTGACTTTCATTAAAAATAGGAGTTGGTACATGATATCCCAAAAAAATGGTGTTTACAAGGAAATTACAACCCTCAAAATGATTACAACAGAAGACAATCTAAGTGGAAAAATACAATTTGGTTCTAGTTCCTGTGTAACCCTCAGCCGTGGCGGTCGAGCAGCTGCTGATGTACACATTGCCCCTAAAGCTCTCCAACTCACGGCTGGTCCAACTTTCCCTTTCCCTTACCTGCACCACATAACGCATGTGAGCCAACGCTTAGTAAGAAAAATTAATTCAACAACCACAAACAAGCAACAATAAATGCATAGTAAAACTTAGGTCAATAAGCTCAATCAATAGTAGGATACGAGCAATAAGCTTAATGTTATCCCCAAAATTTGAAAATGATGACGTGACAATAAAAGTGACAAGTGGCAAGAAATGGCTGGGTCAAAGATTTTAGATTAATCTAGTTATATTACTGGCATGGAAATTGTTTATCTGGTTTGGAAGTGATATGTCCGACCTGATAGAATTTATGTCCGACCGGTAAGGATTTTTGACTGATCAGTCACCTGTCTTGGCCTACCAGTGAAGTGTTTGGCTGACCAGTGAAGTGCTTGGCTAACCAGTGGAGTGTTTGTCCGACCAGTGAAGTGCTTGGTCGATCAGTGGAGTGTTTGGCCGACCAGTGAAGTGTGTGGCCGACCAGTCATCTGCTTTGGCCGACCAGTCGAGTGTTTTGGCCGACCAGTCAAGTGTTTTGGCTGACTAGTCTTTCTTCAAGGAGTGAATTTGGCCGACTTGATAGATCATCGTTATGCAGTGAAATTCCAATAACGGCTTCGGCTAGAATTAGTCGTACCTACGCGGGAATCTCTCAGATTTTCCCAAAGAAATCACATATTGTTGTATTTTAACTTTTATTATTAATTAAATATTGTGAGAGTAACAGAAATATCCTGATTATGAAGGATTTCAGTTTGTATGATCCTAGGCCTATAAATACAGAGCTCATGGCATCATTGAGGGGGTCAGATTCTGATTTTCCTAAGAGAGTATTTGTATTCTCAGAGAAATATTGTATTATTTTCATTTACACTGAAGAAACTCAGTTGACACAGGTTCATCTGATCTTGAGTGTAGATCCATAAATCATAACTCTAAGTGGATGAGGCTATTACCAACATATTGGGGCTGAACCACTATAAAAATTATCGGTGTCATTTTTTCTCTTGTAGGTTTATTGTAGTTTTGACGTCTACTCGTCATTGGCCAAAATTGTGGTCAACATTTTGGTGCTTTCATTGAGAGCCTGAAGAAAAAAAAACACAATTACCGTATTATTATGGCACCCAAGAACACCAATGCGACCTCCAAGAAGCCAGGCTCATCTAAAGAGCCTGCTAGATCAGAAGGTCCTGGCCCTCAAGAACATGAGACTGAGCCCAAGGTCTTGCTCGAGGAGATGACTCCAGAGGTTGAATAACTCCAGGAAGCCATGGGGGTCTTCCAGGAGGAGATGGCGCAATTCCACGCCCGACAGAAGTCATTCGCTGAAGAGATGGCTAGACAGAAAGCTGCGTTTGAGCAGCAAAGACAGGAGATGGACGCTAGGAGTGAAGAGATCAGGCGATGGCAGGAGGAGGCTGGTAGGCGACACCGCGAGGCTGCACTCACTCTGGAGGCAGCTACGTAGTTGACCCAGGCCAATGCCCAAGCTGCAGCACGAGGAGAAGCTACCCAGGGAGCAAGGACTACAGATGTTGGTCAAAAAACCACTAACAGACTTGATTCTTGAGGACCGAACAGAAGTGGGAGTAACCCTCCTGGTCGGGAAGATGATGGGGTCTGATCTGGCACTGCCTCGACTAAAAGGGGGAACTCTAGAACCCCCTCTAGGAGCCACCGATCAGAAACTTCTAGATCCAGAAGTCACCGATCGAGCAATAAAAAGACTCCATCTGGGTAGGAACAAACTAGAACTCCTCGAGGTAAAGAAACTTCGCACTTCAAAGATGGGCATGGTCGTGATGAAGCTGATAGTCATCACACCGACCAGTCGAAGGAAAAAGACGGCAATGACCAGCTAGGAGGAAAAGAATGCCCACAGATAGGGAGGCCACCACTGCATCCCAACTAGCAGCACAGTGGGAAGGAGCATGTCCCACGCGGTAAGCCTTTCGAAAAAACTCGGAGCACAGTGTTCGATCGATTGGGGAGACATACCTCTTAGAAGGATTTAAGAAATGTCATTACCGACAGAAGAAGGACCATCCCGGTCGAAGGGCGAGATCCGACCTGACCTACCAGTCAAGTAGAAATACTTGATGATGGTGCGCCAGATAGGAACGCTCGACCAGGCGATCCAGACCTTGAGCCCCCAGCGGTCACCCCAGGCATCCAGGCCCAGCTTGATGCGCTAACAGCTGCTGTTCAAGGTTTGTCAAAATGACCTTCTGTAATTGATCCGATAGACCACAGGAGTGGTAGCCCATTTTGTGCTCGAATCAGAGCAGCTCAGCCGCCAGCAAAGTATAAAGCACTAGTACTGCCAGTTTATACAGAAAAGGAAGACCCAATAAGGCATGTTGGGAAGTTTGAAGACCAAATGGAGTTGTTCGGAGTGAGTGATGATTATCGCTGCAGAGTTTTCCCCACTACATTGTTCGATACTGCCCAAGAGTGGTATTGGAAATTCAAGCCGAACTCCATTACCTCTTGGGAGAGTTTCAGGAAAGAATTTTGTAGGCAGTTCAGCACTGCTAGGACCCCTCTAGTTTATTCCAATCACTTGGCAGATATCAAACAAGGAAAAGATGAATCTCTCAAGAACTAAATACAGAGGTTCATGAGAGAAGCCAACCGAGCAACTGCGGTTGGGGATGAGGGGAAGATGGTTGCCATATCTTCTGGTAAAATTTATTGGAGTCCTTTGTGGGATAGTATTCATCGCAATCCAATTTCAACACTACAGCAATTTCTTGACTGGGCGGACAAATATATGAAATTGGATGACGTGATTGAGAAAGGAGAGAAAGGCCTAAACAATCCGGGCGGATCACCTGATCCTCCTAAGAATGGTGGAAATGGACAAAATGGTGGGAAGAAACGTGGGAATAACGGGTCTGACCACCATGAGGAAAAGAAGGCTAAGTCGGGACCAAAAGACAAGAAAACTAAGTATGAACCTCGGTTCACCAATTACACCATTCTTTTGGCTAGCCGAGCAGAAATATATCTGGCGAGTCATCAAGAGGTTCCCTGCTGGAAACCCCCACCCATCAGGAAGGAGATGAGTAAGAGAGACTTGAATAAGTTCTGTCGTTTCCATGGAGATTATGGTCACGACACAAATGAATGCAATCATCTCAAAGACGAGATAGAGTTTCTCCTTTGGTCTGGAAAATTAAAAAAGTATCGAGCAGAAAAGACCCAAGGAGAAGGAAGTAACAACAATCTTGGGTTTAAGCGATAGCGGTCTCCAACCTTGCAACCCGAGCCTATGGACTTCACTCTAGACACTATATGTGGGGGTCCACATCTGGCTGGGGATAGCAACAAGGTAAGAGAGAGATATGCTCGAACGCTCCGACATGAGTTGGATGCATCATCGACGTCTGAGGTCATGACTGTAGAGGAGCGACCTCCAAAGAACCCACGGTATGAGAGTGAGTCTCTCACTTTTACTGAAGATGATGCGCGTCATGTGAGATATCCTCATAATGACCCCCTCATCATTACAGTCCAAATAGAAAACATGAAGGTGAAGAGATGTCTGGTCGACACGGGGAGCTCTGTGAACATCATTTACAAGTCATCTTTTGAAAGGATGAAATTATCCATGAATGACTTGAAACCATGCTCTCAGGTTATTTATGGATTTACTGGAGAAGGGTTGTCACAGGCCGGAACGATCAAGTTACCAGCCACAATAGGAGATGCTCCGAAGCACGAAACAGTTATGACGAAGTTTTTGATAGTCGACTGTTCGTCAGCTTATAATGTGGTGATTGGTCGACCACTACTCATGGCCTTGCATGTGGAAATCTCTATATGGCACCTTTCTATGAAGTTCCCAACCAGTGCAAGAATAGGTTGTGTCCGAGGAGACAAAAGAGAAGCTAGAGAGTGCTACAATGCCTTGGTAGCTAAAGCGTGAAAGGGAGCTAAGGAAAACAACATGATTGTGTGTGTAGATAGAGAAGAAGTAGAGGAGATGGATGTTGACCAATAAAGCATTATGGTTGTAGCCGATCAGGAAAGAATGTTAGTAGATGTTGGCCAAGAAAGCACTCTTGGTTTCAATAAGCAACAAGCCCCATCCGGCGATGAAGTCACCAAATAGGGCATTGCCCAAAGAGAGGGAATGGGATTTGATCCTCGCTTTGGGGATTACGATAGTGAGGTGGGACCCATGGAAGAATTAGAGGAGGTCTCAATAGATGAGAATGACCCGACCAGAGGGGTCAAAGTTGGAAAAAAGTTGAAGTTTGAAGTAAAAGCACAGCTGGTAGAATTTTTGCGGAGGAATCAAGATGTCTTTGCCTGGTCTCACAAGGATATGGTGGGTATCTCACCAACTATGATCAGCCACGTGCTCAACGTGGATGAAAGCTACGTAGTAGTGCACCAAAAGAGAAGATTTCTTGACAAGGAGTGAGCAGAGGCTCTCAAAGAGGAGGTAGAGCGACTAAAGGAAAATGGGTTCATAAGAGAGGCTTATTACCCCGCCTGGGTTTCAAACCCAGTATTAGTGGCCAAGTCCAATGGGAAGTGGAGGACTTGTGTGGACTTTCCCGATCTGAATAAAGCATGTCCTAAGGACTATTTTCCTTTGCCAAGGATAGACCAGTTGGTTGATGCGACCTCTGGTCATGAAACTTTGTCTTTTATGGACGCTTACTCAGGGTATAATCGGATTAGTATGCACCCTCCCGATGAGGAGCATACCAGTTTTCAAACAGACATAGGGTTGTATTGTTATAAGGTTATGCCTTTCGGCTTGAAGAACGCGGGAGCCACCTACCAGCGTTTAGTGAATGGCATGTTCCGTGACTTAATCGGCAAAAACATGGAGGTGTACGTAGACGATATGCTGGTAAAGTCAAAGGAAGCTGAAGGACATGTACGAGATTTGGAGGAATGCTTTGCAGTACTGAGAAAGTACAACATGAAGTTGAACCCCCTCAAATGCTCGTTCGCAGTAAGTTTTGGAAAATTTCTTGGGTTTATTGTTAACTTCCAAGGAATAGAAGCGAATCCAGAGAAGATAAAGGCGCTCGCAGAAATGAAGTCTCCAGCCCGGATTAAGGATGTTCAAAGCTTGACTGGGCAGATTGCTGCTTTAAGTAGGTTCATTTCCAAATCAACGGACAAATGTGTCCCATTTTTTAACTTGCTTAGAGGAAGCAAAAAATTTGAATGGATGGAAGAATGTGATCAAGATTTTCAAGCCAAAAAGGAACACTTGGCTCAACCTCCTGTTCTTTCAAAGCCAGTAGATGGGGAGGACCTTTTTGTTTACTTGGCAGTCACAGAGCATGTTGTTGGTGCTACTCTAGTGCGAGAAGAAGATAAGGTGCAGCATCCAGTATATTATGTTAGCAAGCGGTTGATAGGAGCGGAGTCAAGGTATCCTGTGATCGAGAAGCTGGCCTATTGTTTAGTACTTGCATCTCACAAATTACGACCATACTTTGAGGCACATCCCATTAAAGTACTTACCGACTAGCCCCTACGCCAAGTCTTACAGAAGCCAGAGTCATCTAGTTGTTTACTTAAATGGGCAGTTGAATTGGGCCAATTCGAAATCAAATATCAACCAAGGTCCGCCATTAAAGGACGGGCTTTGGCATATTTTATTGCTGAATGCACCGGGATTCCTGATATTCCTGACTGGCAAGAGAATGCGACTGGGCAGAGAGAGGATTTTCCAACTTGGCAACTTTTTGTTCATCAAACGAACATCATTCGGGAGCGGGAATTATATTGATCACACAAAAGAAGCACCGAATTCATTGCGTGTTGAGGTTCGGATTTAACGCTTCTAATAATGAGGCGGAGTATGAACCCATTGCGCCTGGCTAGAGATGTTCGTGCCGGTCGTTTGAAGTAAACAACGATTCCCAGTTGGTGATCTACCAAGTCTTAGGGGAATATCAAGCAAGAGGTTTGTGCATGATGGCGTACTTGAATAAAACCAAGGACCTGCTAGCACAATTTGAGGAGTATGCTATTAAGCTGGTACCACGGGAGCAGAACTCCAATGCAGACGCTTTAGCAAAATTGGCTAGTGCAAAAGATGCTGAAACTTTGAACATAGTACCAGTGGAATACTTGGTAGAGCCGAGTATTAATGAACGGGAAGCCATGCCCATCACATTAGCTGACACTTGGATGACACCCATCATTACTTACCTTAAGCAAGGAGTCCTTCCAGATAATTGTAATGAAGCCAAGAAGATTATGAGGCAAGCTACTAGGTATATTATGATGGATGGGGTATTGTATAGAAGAGGGTACTCTATGCCACTGCTTAGATGCATAGTACCCGACCAATCAAAAAACTTACTGACCGAGGTGCACGAAGGGTTCTGCGGAGATCATGAAAGGGGGCAAAATCTCTCCAAAAAGATTTTGTGGCAAGGATTTTTCTGGCCTACAATGAATGAGGATTCCATGGAGTATGTGAAGAAGTGTGATAAATGCTAGAGATTTGCTAAAGTACCCAGGGCACCTCCGAATGTCTTGAAGTAGATGCAGAGTCCATGGCCTTTTGCAGTGTGGGGAATTGATCTGATCGGGAGACTACCCAAAGGAAAAGGAGGAGTGCAGTTCGTTGTAGTTGCTGTGGATTATTTCACCAAGTGGACCAAAGCTGAACCACTAGAAACGATCACCTCGAAGAAAGTGTTAGATTTTGTGGTTAAGAATATAATATGTCGCTATGGTCTGCCCAAGAAGATAGTCATTGACAACGGCACTCAGTTCAATTGTGACTTGTTTACTGATTTCTGCACTAGACATGGCATTACAAAAAGTTTCTCCTCGGTAGCTCATCCGCAAGCCAATGGGCTGGTTGAAGTCGTAAATAAGACTTTGAAGGATACTCTAAAAAGGCGTCTAGAACAAGCTAAGGGTGCTTGGGCGGAGGAATTGCCAGAGGTCCTTTGGTCATACAGAACTACTGCCCGGATAGCAACTGATCATACTCCTTTTTCCTTGGCATATGGATATGAAGCCATGTTGCCTGTTGAGGTTGACGTACCATCTCATCGGAGAACCACGTATGACCAGGAGGAGAATCACCAGTTGTTAGCTGAATCTTTGGATTTTGTTGAAGAAAAACGAGAAAAAGCAAGCTTGAGAGTTGCTGCCCATCAGCAAAAAGTGGCCCGCTATTTTAATTCCAGAGTTAGAGATCGGAAGTTCCAGGTCGGAGATTTGGTCCTTAGAAAGGTGTTTGTCAAAGACCCAACAACTAGAGTGCTAGGACCAAATTGGGAGGGACCGTATCAAATTGAGCAAGTCCTGCCACCCGGCACTTACAAACTTTCTCGGTTAAATGGAGAGCTGATCAGGAACTATTGGAATGGTGAGCACTTGAGGAAATATTATCAATGAATACTGCTTATAGAACAGTAGCTTAGTTTCAAGTGTTTAACTTGTAATTTAAGTTTGTTTGTGAACTGGCTATTTGCTAACCAGTCATTTTATTTGGAACAATTTTATTTTGTTTGAGACTCGTCATTAGACACGTTTTGTCCTTATTTTTTACGAGTAATAAAAGAGATCACGCGCAGCGCGGTCGAATATTGTTACAAATTTTGCATATGTGTCGATTATTTTGGCAGTGTTCAACTGTCAATGTTGTTTTTTTTTTAAAAAAAAAAGGTTTTCTGAGAGGGAAAAACCTGGCAGTGTTCAACTAGTCGGTATCCATCAGAAAAATTGCATGCATTTAAATGGTCGAATATTTTTGCAGTGTTTAACTGCTGAAATATCCTCTTTATATTCGATGTGTTTCACGAGTAATAACTGCTCAAACATATTTTGTCAAGTAGCAAGTGATCAAGGATTTTTCAACCCTCAATCACTTGGGGGGCACATAGGGTATACTTGTATATAATTCGACACAGGCAATAAGAACACGAGCAAAGATATTTATTTTTAGGCTGACTTGTAAATTTTTGAAGTCAAAAAAGGCCATTAAGCTAACTTGTTTAACAAAGCTTAAGTAACTTGGAATTTTTTCAAAATTTTAAGTTAAGAACAACTATTCGTGTGTAAACAAAACATTATTCTCATAAAATGTTAGAGCAATAAGAATGTGAGAAAGCATACTTAGCACTGACTTGTGAAATGTTTAGAATTTCTAAGTTACAAAACTAAGTACTCATATGAAAATGTAAGGCATCTATCAGAATAAAACTTTTAAATGACTTAAGTCTAAAAATTAAAGTGTTCATGCCAAAAGCTCGGCCATACGAGCAAAGTATAATAACAAGATAGTAAGATAAGTGTCTATTAGTTGGATGAGGGGATCTTTGGTTGGCTAAAGGCTTACTGGTCAGCTAAGGGACTCCCTGGTCAGCTAAAAGTATGGTCACTGGTCTGGTAAACTGTTAACAGGTTGATCAGCACCATCCTCGGCATCGGTGACTTCCTCTGGTCGGAATGATAACGCAGGAGAAAAGGGCGTAACACCAGCAGGATTGGCTGCCTCCTCAGCGACCTTTGCCTCGCACTTAGCAAGTTCTTCTTCCCTGGCCTCCACTATGAGAAAGTCGAGGTTGAGGGGCTTGTTCAACTTCCATACCTGGTAGAGGCAGTTGAAACAAATATCTTCATAGCGAACAAGATCAACTTCTTTTTCTC
The DNA here is from genome assembly GCF_963169125.1 of Humulus lupulus. Lineage (NCBI taxonomy): Eukaryota > Viridiplantae > Streptophyta > Magnoliopsida > Rosales > Cannabaceae > Humulus > Humulus lupulus. The sequence continues at coordinate 72,028,133 of NC_084798.1, forward strand.
ACTTCAGCTCCTCTTTCTCGCAAGTCATTTTCTCCAGCTAGTTAGTCAACGTCTTGTTGGTTTGAATTTTTTTCTTGTTTTCATCGGCCAACTCCCTTAGAGATCCATTCCGCTCGACAATGGTCTTCTCTGCCTACTCAACCTTGGACTGAAGATCCCTTTCAGATGAAGTTAAAGTTTCTATCTTGGCTTGGGCTTCCACCAGCTGATCATTTAAGACCTTGATCAACTCCTTATAGTCTACTGCTCGGTGCTGAGCATGACTGATAGTAATAAGCGACTGTAGTGGAAAATAGAACGTTACTACAAGTAAAAACAATTAATAACAAAATGGGATGTCTTATGATAAAATACTTACACTCATCAGTTGGGCAAGATCCCTTTGCAGGACGACTTCAACACTGAGCCGAGGCAAAGGTTCAAAGGTTTGAATTGTTGAAGCATCGTGTAAGGTTTGGTCAAGCAATTCCTTCCCAATGTTACCAACGATGCGAAAAGGCTCACTTAAGTCAGTCGAGCGAGTAGGGGTTAAACTAGCAGTAGGAGGAATTGATGAGGGAGTCAGCTACGGGATGGTGATGGGCTGATCAGGTAGTCTCCCCTGACTGGTCGATATTGTCCTTGCAACTTTGCTTGGAGGGTTTGAGCTACTTCCCTCCCAAGGTTTCCTCTTTTGGGCAGAGGTAGTGTTGAATTGCTTGAACATATCTGAATCTGCAAAAGAGTGAAGCACAAGATTTGTTAGTAAAAATTGGAACCATATGTAGATAAATGAAATTCTTTACTACTACCAGACAACTCTACAAATTCCATACAACCATTCTCGAAGAAAGTTACTTATAACAAAACATCAAACTATGGTTACTGAACCTGAGTTTAGAATTTGATCAAGAAAGTCGTCCTCTTCTTCAGATGATGAGCTGAAATCTCTATGGAGCTCAATGGTCTTTTCTTTCCTAGGCTGTGTAGGAATGGCATGTCTACGCTGGTCCTCTGGAAGGGGTTCCCTGATAATAAGGTCGCCTGGTCTACGAGCGTAGGGAGATGGTTCAGGGGAGAACTGATCAGTCACTACTTCAGTGTCAGTGTTTGACTGGTCAGTTGCGTTCGCTTCTTCAGTAGTGTTGTCTCTTATGATGTTTTGATTGCTTGGAAACAACCCCACCATTTGAAGATTGTCCACGTTGACCAACCCTTTTATATTTTTCTCCTTGGTAGACATGTTAGCCAGTTCTTCTGCTCGGGAACACATTTCCTTGGTTGGCAGAGGTTGGTGGAACGGACCCGCATGTGTGAAGGCCAAGTTGTTGGCCTTAATATTTGAAATCAGAAAATACTCTGTATAGTATTTTTCAGGATTTGATTTATGAGAAATACCATGGAGGTATTTGATCCCTTTATGCCTGTGGAATAGGTGGAAAAAACCTGTATTCTTGTGGCTCAGGTTGGTCCTAAAGTCGAAGAGGTAGTGCACTTCATGAGGAGTGGGTGGATCCCAACCTGCAAGAAGTATAGAATGTATAAAGCAGATAATGCTTGAGTCCCATTGGGAGCTATCTGGAAAGGGGAGACATTGAAGTAATCCGCTACTGACCGGAAGAAAGGGTGCAGCGGAATAGTAGCTCCTGCAAATACATGGTATCTAGACCAGGCACAGTAAGGTCCACCAGGCTTGTTGGCTCTCTGATGAGGTCGCGGGCATATCACGTTTACCCCTTTCAAGCCCGAAGCTTGAATGTGTTTATCGAGCATGCTGAAGTTAAGTTTGGAAGGTTTGGCTGTGAACCAAGAGGGTGTTTCGTCTTCATCTTTTCTTGGTTTTTGAACAGCTGATTGTTGAATCTCAGTTATAAATTTCTGGATGATCTTTCTCTGGGGTTTGCTGGTTTTTTGTATCTGGCGAGGCAGTCTTGAAGAAGCTACAGTTTGGACTTCACCACGTTCCACTACCTTCTGTGCCACTCTGCGAGCCACTTGAGGATCTTGGTCTTGAGGAAGTTGATTGGATTTCTTCACCCTCATTTTTGGATGTTGAAGCTGTTGGTTGAGAAATTTTTCTTCGTGAAGGAAATATAAGGCTGATCGGGGAAGGATCTTTTTAAGGCGACGAAGGCGATCTTCGGGAGTGCGACTGCTAGGGGATTTGGACGAAGAGTCGCTACTTTGAGGAGTGTCATTTGATTGGGGAATTGAAGTGTCAGAGTTTGTATGGTTGTCACCTCCCCTGTAGTTGAAGCGATTCATCTACAAAAAAGAAAGTATGGGGAGGTGAGTAACCAAACAAACATAAATCAGTGCAAAGGAAAAATATTTATTTACTACTCGGAAAATCTTTTTTTGGGTAGTAAAAATATATTTTACTTCCCAAAATAAACATGTATGAGGGAAAATAAATTTTGATGCCTAAAGTGTATGGGTCATTTTTTACAAGCCCAAAGGCTTGGGGGCATTCATGTGTCCGAGCGGATGTGTGCACATGACCGATCGGATGGGCGTATGTGCCCGAGTGGATGGGCGTGCCCTCCGAGTGATCCGCGTGATGCCCGAGCGGATGGGCGCGGTGTCCAAGCGGAGATGCGGCATATCTGGGTGGATGGTGCAATGATCGATCGGCTGAGGCGTGTCCTCTGAGTGGTCCGCATGAAGCCGAGCAGATGGTGTGGCATGTCCTCTGAGTGGTTCGCGTGACGCCAAGCGGATGGGTGTGTCCTCCGAGTGGTCCGTGTAGTGCCCGATCGGTGGCGTGTCATCTGAGCGGCTAGGCGTATGGTGAAGTTGACCGATCAGCTAGAGGTGCACATCCGAGGAGTAAGCGTCCGAGTGGAGGCAGGTGTCCGAGCAGCAATCCGTGGGTCCGAGGGGCTGGAGGTGCGCATCCGAGGGGCTGATGAGTCCAAGTGAAGGCATGGTGCCCTAGCAGCCATGGGCGTCTCCAAGTGTTTGTGTCTTTGCATCCGACCAGGAGGAGGAATGTCCGATCGGCTTAGGGGCACATCCGAGTGTCCCAATGGTTGGGAGGGCATGACCGATTGGCCATGTACATGCTTTCCCAATGTATAGTTTTCGAAGGCCACAAATCTCAAAAGGCATGGACATAAACATGTTTTTCTCACTCATAGGACACTAATACAAGATCAAAATGTGGAATTTGAATAGTTCATGAAGTTCTAGGGATTTTATTTGCTCATCAAATACCCATAAACTCAAATATGCAATATGGGGTGAAAAATAATTTTTTCTTCAAATTTTCATAAAATTGGAGACAAAATTGATTTACCCATAGCCTAAACTACATCAAAACAGCCACAATATCCATGATTCACCAAAGATTCATACACAAATCCAAGAGTATTTTCTAAAGGGGGTTTTGGCATACAAGGGTTTTATCAAGCTTTAAGAAGGAAAAAAAAAGCATACAAATGGAGATGAGGAAGGAGAGCTTACCCAAATGTCTTGAATAGGTGTTGACTTCTTGAGGAACCCTTGGATTTTCTTGAAGAAAATTGGAGCCTTTCTTGGAGTTCTTGGAGGATTTTGGCCAAGAGGACGAGATGTTTTGGAAGGTTACGACCAAGATGAAAATTGGGAGGTTTGTGAGCCTTTTCCTTTTTGTTTATGGATTGTGAGTACTTATGGGTCTATTTAAAGGGAAGAGTGGAAATTTTCACTTACCTTTATACTCTTGAAATTCTCTTGGCTATTCTCTCGCCCACGAATGGGAGCAATTAACTGCAATGGTTGAGGTCTGGTAAGACGTCGTGGTTTGTTTGCAGAGGCATGAGAATGTATAAAGTTAGTTTTTTTATATATGCCGTCAGCAGTTGGAGAAAAAAAAGTTTATTATGTGAGTATATCATATAATAAACTTGGGGGGCAAATGTTATCCCCAAAATTTGAAAACGATGACGTGACAATAAAAGTGATAAGTGGCAAGAAATGGCTGGTTCAAAAGTTTTAGGTTAATCTGGTGATATTATTGGCTTGGAAATTGTTTCTCTGGTTTGGAAGTGATCTGTCTGACCGGTAAGGATTTTTGACTGACCAGTCACCTGTCTTAGCTGACCAGTGAAGTGTCTTGGTCGACCAGTGAAGTGTTTGGTCGACCAGTGAAGTGCTTGGCCGACCAGTGGAGTGTTTGGCCGACCAGTGAAGTGCTTGGCTGATAGTGGAGTGTTTGGCCGACCAGTGAAGTGTGCGGCCGACCAGTCATCTGCTTTGGCTGACCAGTCGAGTGTTTTGGTCGACCAGTCAAGTGTTTTGGCGACTAATCTTTCTTCAAGGAGTGAAGTTGGCCGACTAGATAGATCATCGTTATGCAGCGGAATTCCAGTAATGGCTTCAGCTAGAATTAGTCGTACCTATGCGAGAATCTCTCAGATTATCCCAAAGAAATCGCATATTGTTGTATTTTAACTTTTATTATTAATTAAATATTGTGAGAGTAACAAAAATATCCCGATTATGAGGGATTTTGGTTTGTACGATCCTGGGCCTATAAATACAGAGCTCATGGCATCATTGGGGGGGTCGGATTTTGATTTTCCTAAGAGAGTATTTGTATTCTGAGAGAAATATTGTATTCTGAGAGAAATATTGTATTCTTTTCATTTGCATTGAAGAAACTCAGTTGACACAGGTTCATCAGATCTTGAGTGTAGATCCATAAATCATAACTCTAAATCGATTAGGCTATTACCAACATATTGGGGCTGAACCACTATAAAAATTATCGGTGTCATTTTTTCTCTTGAAGGTTTATTGTAGTTTTGACGTCTACTCGTCATTGGCCAAAATCGTGGTCAACACTTAACAAACACATAAACCAATCCAGTTAGTCGATACAATTAGTTAAGTGCAAACAACACTTCTATTTATTGTATAACATTCAGACCCGACGCCCTTAGGTTGAGTCCTCTAGTCTTATAGCCAATCCCAGCACCCTTAGACCGGGCTGTGTTCCGAACGCTTGCTATCTGCCCCCGGCACCCTTAGGTCGACCTTTAAACATATATAACCACAAATACACATTGTACAACAAGCAGTTGAAGACAGCATATACATGCATGTCTATCTAGATATTCTCAGATACAGATATATTCACAATCATAATATGTTTGTTAATAGGGGTCTAAGTTCCATCCACAACTCGAGTATCGTTTTCTTACCTCGAGTCCCGAGCACGATCCTCAATCCCGAGCCTTAACAGTAATCCTAGTCACAAATCGACAATGGATAACCATAAAAATCTAAACAAGTTAAAAGCTTAGAAATAATATACTAGCCTCCAGGACCTCAAATTCTACTAAACTGGGTAGTAGAATTCATCCCGAGCACTTGGGTTTAAGTTCCCTAGCCAAAAAAACTATTTTGGCTAAGTTTGCCTATGCGGGCTGCGACCTGGCCCTGAGGGTCGCGATGTGCACCCTTATAAGAGGCTCCCAGCCCTAAATCCCAGCGACATGCGTTGCGACTTGGCCTTTAGGGCCGCGGTGCATCTATGAAACAGAGGGCTCCCTAGGGCTTCTAGGTTCACGCGGGCCAGGACGCCCAGGAATAGGGTCACGGTGCGACCTTGCGAACCCAAAACTCTCAGCTCCTTCCTGCATTTTCCCCTAACCAAAGCCACCAAAATTCAACCTAAACATGTACTAAAGCCAGAATTGAGTCTAGAACTCTCAATAACACATCACAAATATCACATATGAGCTATGATAATTGCTCAATCCACCCTAAATCCCAAAATCAGAAACTAACTTAAGCATCCCTATGCATGCCTAAGACTACACCATGAATTGAACAGATCAAGGTTTATAATCTTACCTCAGCTATGAATCACAACCTTGAGTTGTTCCCTACTCCAATTCCAGCTTGAATCCACAACTTCTAGCCTCAATTTTCTAAGCTTTCTCTTCAAAACCCCCAAAGTCCCCCAAAGCTTTAGAGAGAGAGAGAGAGATGAATGTGAGAGTGAAAGAGCTGATGGATTCTTGTTGTTTCTAGCTAACTCCTAAGGTTTCCGTAATATATCCCATAATACAAAGACCAAACTACCCCTAGTGCTATCTTAGCCCTTTATCGCCCTTAAGGGCAACCCGTCATTTTACTGCATTTCCTGCTAATCCTCAAGTGGTCCTATAAGTTCCTAATTAATCCCGACGTGCCCACCTAATCACCAAATAATTGTCTGTTAACCAATAAATCCCAAATACGCACTAAGTCCCCAAAATACCCCTAGGCTCACCACAAGCCAGGTATTAGACCCTATTGTGAATAGTCCACTAATCCGCTCACCAAGATCGCCTAAAGCCGAATACTGTAAATATATCCACATAATAATGTGGTCTCAATCACTTAACACATATAATCACATTTATGCCCTCAATGGGCCAAAATTACAAATATGCCATTATGAACAAGAACGGGCCCACATGCATATTTAATACACATAAACATGGATACATATATATTTTCATATTATCATATTATCATGTATGCCACAGTCACACATTTTGTAACGATCTGGATAACCAAGACCGTTACGCTGTGTGTTTAGAATAGTGCAAGACTTGCTAATCAAGTCGTTTAGACATAAATGTGTTTCTAAAGTCAAGTGTTAGGTTAGGGTTAAAAGATTTTGATTGTAAAATGGTTGATTTTCATAAAAAATAAGAGTTTTATACATGGGATCCCAAAAATAAGGTTTACATGGTGGATACAACCCACAAAAGTTAATACAACAGTAGCTAGTCTAAATGGAAAAATACAAGTTTGAGCTCTAGTCCCTGTAATTCCCTCGGCCATGGTGGTCGAGTAGCTGCTGATGTACAATCCGTCCCCAAAACTCTCCAACTCATGGTTGGTCCAACTTTCCCTTGCCTTTACATGCACCACATAGCACTCGTGACCCAAGGCTCAGCAAGAAAACCATAATCAATAAGCATAGATAAAATCAAATGTATATAACAAACTCTAGACTAATCAATTAAGTTAATCAGCAGAATGCAAGCGTTAGACTTGGCAACGCTAATAGTTCAATCCAAACATATAAATCAATCTTAATATAGTTAAATAGGGGTCGACACCCTTAGGACGAGCCCTCTGGTTATTTAGCTGATCCCGACTCGCTTAGGCCGAGTTGCATTCAGTACGCTTACCATCAGCTCCGACTTCCTTAGGCCATACTTTTACATTACACATAACAAATATATTAATTACAAAACACATATGTTCATTACAGGGAATCTTAGTTCCATTCATAACTACTTTGGTGTAGTTTTCTTACCTCGAGTCCCGAGCGAAGGATGAAGAGCAGTCCTGAGCACAATCCTCAGTCTTGAGCCTTAACGGTAACCCTAGTCACAAGCGACAATAGATAAATATAAAAAATATAATCCAATTAAATGCTTTGGAATCAAATACTAACCTCTAGGACCTCAAATTCTACTAAACCAGGTAGTAGAATTCATCCTGAGCGCTTAGGTTTAAGTCCCCGAGCCTAAAAACCAACGTAGACTATGGCTGCCTAGGCGGGCCGCGACCTGGCCCTAACGGTCACGGCGCACGTCAAGTCAGAGGCGCCAACCTCTTGTCTTAGGGGGAGGCGGGCCGCAACGTGCCCCCTAGGACCGTGATGCGCCCATGAATCAGCAAACCTCCCAGGGGTTTTTGGAGCACGCGGGCAGCGTCGCCCATGAATTGGGTCGCGGCGCGCCCGCGTGAACCCAGAAATCCCAAGGTTTTCTGCATATTTACCCAACTCATAGCCCTAGAATTTGACCACAAACATGCACTCAAGCCAAACTAGGTCTAGAACTCTCAATAATAACTCATAAACAATACACAAACAGCCTATAACACTAGTTCAATCTCCCTTACATCCCAAATTCAGAAACCCACCCAAACACCCCTAAACAAATTCAAAACAAACTAGAATTCAGTTATTAGAATCTAAAGTCCTACCTCAGTTGATAGTTTAACTCCTCAGAAATTCCTTGAATGTACTTAGCTTAGTTTCCCCCAGATTTCCAGCTCAAACCAAGCTTTCCCTTCAACACTCCAAACCTTCCAGCCCAAGAGAGGGAGAGAGAGAGAGAGAGAGAGAATGTGTAAGAGAGAGGGAAAGAGTTTTTAACAATAGTCCTAATGGTTCTGGTTATTTCCTAAAGTATCAGCTGAGTTTACTTTTAACCAAAAGACCAAAATACCCCTCAAGACAACTCAGCCCTCTAATTGCTCTTAAGGGTATAACAGTCATTTTCCCCATTTCCCGCTAATTCCTCGAGTCGTCCTACAAATTCCCAATTAATCCTGCCATGCCAAACTATCTACCAAATACTTACTCATTACTCGACGAATCCCAAATATACATTAATCTTCTCGAAATGCCTCTAAGCTCACCCTAAGCCAGGTACTAAATCCTGGTGTGACTACTCCACTAATCCGCTCACTAGGATCGTCTCAAGTCGCATACTGTAAATATATCCACATAATAATGTGGTCCCAATCATTTAACACATATAATCACATTTATGCCCTTAACAGGCCAAAAATTACAGATTTGCCCTTATAAACAAGAATGGGCCCACATGCATATTTAATACTCATAACATGCATATAAATATATTCATTTAATCATATAAATCATGCATGTCACATAGTCACACATTTAATCAATAAATCACACATTATCCAATTATGCCCTCTCAACCCGCTAATCAAGGCACTAAACCTTATTAGAATTTTTGGGACGTTATAGGTATATTATTCATATCCATGGCAGGGCATTGGTTTAATGGATGAGCACTCCCACATGCCCCGCATAAACTATGTACTTGCATGGTTAGGGCTGACAAGTTGCTCTGTTGTAACTAATTCTGTAACGCCCTACTGCCTTAGAGCCGTTACTAAGTGAGTTTAAAATGTGCATTCAACTCGCTAATCGAGATTTTAGGAAAAAAAGTGTGATTAAGCTATAAACAGAGTTATAAACTTTGAAAATAATTCCATTTACTGAAAATCATAAAGTGTTTGACACTTGGGATCCCAAAGTACTGTTTAGAAATATTTACAACATATAATTACAAACAAGTCGGCTAAACAAAAAAATCTAGGTTTTATTACAATCATCTCCCAAAATCCACTGGCTGTGGCAGCCAGGCAGGCCAAACATGTACACGCTGCTTCAAGCTCTCCGTACTCATGGTTGGTCGACTTTTCCTTTGCCCTTACCTGCACCACAGAGCACCCATGAGCCGAAGCCCAGCAAGAAAACCCTCACAAGCAGAAAACATATGCATAACAAACACATAGCATATAAACTGGCCATCAATAGGCTAAACACATACGGAAAAGCCGTCCCAGGCGCTTTACCAGGCCCTGGGTGTGCGGTCCAGACCGTGAGGATATCCCAGGTATCCTTTAGGGTCTCGCCCTGGCAACTCGCACTCCTCGTGCTCAATGCTGCTCCCGGCCCCTTCCCGTACTCAGCCTTGTACTCAACGTGCCCAACGCCATTCTCGGCCCTTTGCTGTTCCCAGCCCCTGCCGACCTCAGCCTGCGCCGTTCCTGACTCTTGCCGAACATTCACATAATCACATTCATAGCATAATAAACATATACTAAACACTAACAAATTCAATCAAAGGGCTACGTCTTGCAATTCAAACATATTGGGGCTCAGCCCTGCATACAAGCTCTATGGGAATAGTGGTTTTCTTACCTGCGTCCCGAGCTCTTCGAGCACCGATATCCCGAGCACAATCCCCTAACTTGAGCCTCGCCGAAACCCTAGTCACAACGCATTAACAATATTCATCCATCAAGTTCTAATCCATTAAATAACTTTGAGCCATAACTCTAATCTCCGGGACCTTGTATTCTATCAATCCGGGTGATAAAATCCATCCCAAGCCTTAACCTTTGAGTTCCCAAGCCTAAACACACTTGAAAACACAAAATGGCACTAAGAACCGCTGCCCTACCCCACAAGCGCTGCGGCTAGCCTCGAAATAGAGGCTAGCACCTCACTAAAACACGCACGGGCTGCAGCGCGCTTGGCCAAGCGCCGCGGTGCGCCTTGAATGTCTTGGCCTCCCAAGGCCCTGCGTGCACACGGGCCGCGGCATGCCCCTCCTAGGGCCGCGGCCCTCGCCTCCAAACCCAGAAATCTCCATCTTTTCCTGCATTTTCTTCAAACCATCTCACCCAAAACCAAACTAGCAATTCCAGATAATCATCACAAAGGTTCTAGCCCAGTTTCAACATCAAAACCTATCAAAAACCTACTCCAAAAACTCAGCTAAGCACCCTTGAACAGATCAAATTCTACTCACATGCATTTCCTAAGAAAATAGTGAAATCAACCACAATTCTCAAAGTTAGAGCTTACCCTTGCTGAGTTATGATTAAGAGTTGATCCCCTAAATTCCCAACTTCAATTCCTCAAGCTCCAAGCCCTGGTTTACTGGTTAGAATTTCCCAAGCTCTGCCCCAATTCTAGTTCTTGACTGATTTCTCTCCCTTCCTTGTTTCCTTGAGTTTGTCTTAGAGAGTAAAGATGAGAGATATTAGAAACTATCTTCAGCTGGGAAGGGAAAGTGAATGTCAGTTTCTAAGTCTCCAAAAGCTTCCTAAACTTTGTTTTATTTAACTTAAGCTTTAAGGTTACCTCAAGGCTTGGGGTGCAAAAAATGTCCCCGAGGGCAAAATGGTAAATTTCCCCAATATCCCCTCCTAGACATTCTAACCTCAAATATATCTCCAAATATTTATTTCCATAACCCGATAACCGCATAATACATCTAGCACCCAAAAAAATACCCCTCGACTCGCCCTGAGTCGGATTCTCAACCCCGTTGTGACTTTCTGGCTAACCGCTCCCCAGGACTGTCTCGGATCGTGCTACACATAAATATATCACATGCATATCATATTTATCACATTTACGCCCTCAACAGGCTAAAATCACAAACATACCCCAAATACCTAAACGGGGCCCACATGCACATTTAACTCAACTAAACATGCATCTCTATCACATACTCACATAAATTCACATATTAACATATTAAATCATTTATTGCCCTCCAGGCACGCTAATCAAGGCCCTAAGCCCTATTAGCAAATTTGGGTCGTTACAACTTCGTTAAGGCTGCCACTTGTGTTGTAAGCTTGGAAATAGCATCCAATTCAATCATACCCCGACAACAACGCCAACAACTTGCTGTGGAAATTATGTACTATGCAAGTATACGCAATCGTAAACAAGTAATGAAGTGATAAATCAAGCATCGTTCCCACAAAGACTGTTATTAACTACCAAAAATTAATCTTTGATTCTAAGTAATTGACAAATAATAAATTTCGAATTCAATACTAAATATTAATTCAATGGATAAAGAATTAAGGTTATTAATTTCATCAACTATCCACCTATGCCTCTCTACTGTTTTAAAAATTGCTATATCTATTGTGATAGCGGATTACAATTGTAAATTATATTCTTACTAGGACTTATAATTCTCTGCAATAAGCAATCTCCTACATCTCTGTAGTAAACTAACATATTGCAGGCATTAAACACGTAATCCCTAAGCTACATAATTCATACGGGTACTTTCGTCCAATATAAATCTATAATTATTTGACTATAGAATATTTATCCTTCACTTCTCAGATCTCAGGTTAAAATCATATAAATCATGCAATTAGTGGTAAATTAATCACAAGCATTAAACGCAAGATGAATAATTCACAATATTGATAGGAAGTTCATAAAAACTTCATTAGATAATCATAAGGTTTCAAGAGAATCCATTAACACCCAAAATAAGAAAATTAGTTCATGCTAAACATAATTCAATCCATCAAACTAAATATAAACATCACTACAAGAGAAAGTAAAAGAAAAAGAAGAAAAAGAGAAAAAGAATGATAGAATTAGTTGATCTCCAAGCTTTTGCCTCCATAGAGTGTTCCTTGAGTCTCTCCTTAGGGTTTCCCCCTTCATAAATCATCGTAATGTTGCTTAAATAGTAGTTTGTGATTTGAACATGAAATTCCACTTTTTCCCCTGCTTAAAATGCCCTAATCTGCACGTTGACTGCTCAGGCTTCGCGGCCCTCTAATGAAGTACCGCAGCCTGTGTCCAAGAACCGAAATTCGCCTTGTCTTTGACTCAACAAGAACCACGACCCTAATATGCATGTGTCGCAGCTCAAATTCCTCAATTAATAGAGTTGCAGTTCTAAAAGGTTGCGTTGCGACCCTTGTTTGCCAAAAACTGTCAACTCTCTGTTTCGTTGAAACGTCGTGGATCTAATGTCTGATTTTCACCAATTTTCTTCTTGTCGGTACCAAACACAGTCTTTTCATCAATTCTTCCACAAATCCTGAAATATTAACTAACAAAGGCAAGAAAAGTGTCTAACTACACAAACATAACTAAATAAGCTCAAAAATTCTATAAAATAACCCTCTAAAATACTATAAAAACTACTCTATCAATTGTGTTATAATTTGTGGGGTGAAGCTTTGCTTGCTGCGTGTCATATATTGCATTGAATTCCTATGAAAAAGATCAATGTGTCTCCATATAATTTATGGAGATGAAAGAAGACTTACCTAGGTTATCTTGAAGTGTGGGGGTGCCTTGCTTATTGCAAGAGCACGGAGCCTAAGAGGACCAAGTTGGGTCCAATGGTCGTTAAGTGTGCATTTGTAGGCTATGCCTCAAATAGCAAGGCTTATAGGCTATTACACTTGGAGTCTAATGTGATAATTGAATCAAGAGAAGTGAAATTCTTTGAGAACATGTTATATTATGATAACAACTCTCAAGAACCTACATGTGTTGTAGAATCTCGTGAGGAGAAAGTTCCAAAGGTTGAATGGCAACCTATATTGCCTTTAAGAAGGCAAAGCCTTAAAGAGTTGGGATCAGATGAGAAATATTATCTAGTTGAGACACTCTACCTAGTTGAGATACTCTACCTAGTAGAGGGAAACCTTGAAGAAGTTACATGGAAATTTCCTATGGTTCTTCAAGTTGAGGATGCTCCCAAAACATACTAAGAAGTTATATCTTCAAAAGACTCCACTTTTTGGAAAGAGGCAATAAATGATGAGATGAATTCAATTATGCCAATCCACCACACATGAGAATTGGTAGAACTTCCTCAAGGTTCAAAACCAAGTGTGAATTTGGAGGAAATATAACATCGATGGAATTTTGCAAACCTTCAAGGTTAGATTAGTAGCCAAAGAGTTTGAACAAAAGGAAGGAATCCTTATTTTGACACATATGCTTCGGTCACTAGGACAACCACAATAAGAATTTTATTTTCCTTATAAACAATATATAATCTTTATGTTCACCAAATGGATGTCAAAACGACATTCCTAAATGGAGATATCGATGAGGAGATCTATATGGAACAACCAGAGGGTTTTGTTCTAAAGGAAAATGAATATAAAGCATGTTGGCTTGTTAAATCATTGTATGGATTAAAACAAGCACCAAAATAATGTCTAGATAAATTTGATAAAGTTATTTTTTCGAATGGGTTTAGACATAATAATATAGACAAGTGCTTATACTCTAAGACTTGTGATGGCTATGTCATTCTGGTGTGTCTATATGTTGATTTTGAGGAATGAGATGAGAAGCATAATATAAAAAAAAGATGTTTTCATCTTCTATTTTTAAAATGAAGGACCTTGGAGAGGTCGATAACATTTTAGGTATAAAAGTGAGAAGAAATAGTGGGGGTTATGCCTTAAGTCAAGCTCACTATGTTGAGAAAGTGCTTGACAATTTTAGTCATGTTAAAATCAAAGAACAAATGCACCATTTGATTCAAGTCTAAATCTTGAAAAGAACAATGTTATAGCAGTGGCTCAACTTGAGTATGCAAGTGCATTAGGAAGCCTAATGTACTCCGCTCATTGTACAAGAGTGGACATTGCATATGGAGTTAGTAAACTAAGTTGTTTTATTAAAAATTCAAGTAGCGAACATTGGAAGGCAATTGAGAGAGTTCTAGTGTACATTTAGAAGACTAAGAAGCTAAACCTCAAAAATTTAAAGTTTCTTAAGATACTTGAGGGATATTCTGATGCAAGTTGGATATTGAGTGTGGGAGACAAAATCTTCCCCACCAGTTGTATGTATATGCTCAGAGGAGGAATGGTTTCTTTGGGTTTAAAGAAACAAACATGTCTTTCACACTCAACCATGGAGGCCGAGTTTTTATCTCTAGCGGCAACCGGAAAACATATATAATGGGAAGTATAGACACATAAGTTTAAGACATGAGTATGTGAGAAAATTGATTCAAGATGGAATCATTTCGATCTTTTATGTGAGAACTTAGCGGATCCATTTACAAAACCTCTTGTGAGAAGGTTAGTAAGTTTTACATAAAGAGATGGGACTGAAAATCCTAGAATAAAAGATTCACCAATGATGAAGACCCAGCTCCAAACTTGTGAACATCAAGGGCAAGAGTTCAATGGGTAAGAACAAATAATTGATAAGTAACACTCAATAGATTGTGAGTCCCATCAAAGATGGTTAGTGTTAGGTGCTATCAAGTGAGGATTAAACCTAGGGCTTTTAATAAAGTTCAATTGAGTGCAACAAGTACCTCTAAAGGTAGCCAAGAAGTTGTAAGAAATTCAACAATGTGAACATAAAGGTGGTGCTGCCTCTCATGGGAGTTGAAGTTTCTCCCAAAAAAGTTCATGAAATGGATGAGCACATGGCCATGATAAGTGCTAAGTGAGGAAAGTAGGAAAATAAATTGTGAAGTGGAGGTGTGTGAGGTGTTACCAGCCTTATTACTACGGAGTACTTGGTTCAATCTTCAAGACACTAATCACTTTCATAAGGCTTTGTAATGCTTTCCTTAAGGTAAAGTTCAAATCAAAAGATCCTTTACTTTATGCACCACTACTCTTTGAGTTAAGAAGAAAAGATTATATTTAAGCAAGTGGGGGAATGTTGAGATTGGTTAAATAGAATGGTTAAGTAGTCTTACACAACGTGGTGTAAAACACTTAACCATTTTCACTTAAGTTGAGGTGAAAATATTAGATTTTGTTGTAGGCATTTATAATTGACTTTGATAGGTCTAATGTGGTACAATGAGGTATCTGAGCATGCCCAAAATGTTTTGGAGTATTTGGAGGTGCATAAGGTTACTTTTTAGAAGTTAAACCTACCTATCTAGTGTTGCAATGCCTAAAGGTTGAAACCTAGATGAGACGTTGCAAGCGATGCATCGCCTAGGTAGGCGATGTGTCGCCTAACGGGTCCGTATAGTCACATGTTTTTAGCTCCAAATGATTATTCAAAAGCTTTAATCTACTGGTTAGACTTAGTGACAGTGCCTACACTATAAATAAGGGTTATTACAGTTATAAAATCTTGATAACACTTTCCAACTCTTTCTTTAACCCATCTCTCTTTCTCTCTCTAGCTCTCAAAGATTATAAGTTTTCTCCAAGAAACTCATTAAGAATTGTTTAACTTTTGTGAGTTTTAAAGGCTTCTTAAATCCCACATCTCATTCAATCTTGGTAAAGCCTCAAGAAACTATGGGAAGGCTTGGGATGGAGATTTTGGACAACGATACTTGTAATGCCCTACTAACCTAGAGCCGTTATCATGTGATTTTAAAATGTGCCATTAGATCACTAATCGAGGTTTTAGAATGAAAAGTGTGATTAATCAAAATCAAAATCAGTTACTGAAAATTAGGTATAAAAGATTTGGACATTCATTAAAATTATAAAAGTGTTACATTGGGATCCCAAAAATACTATATTGAAATATATTTACAATCCAAAAGTTAGTGTATAGTCGACCTAAGCGACAAAATCAAATGTTTACAACGTGTCCCTCAAAACAACCCCAGCCGTGGTGGCCAGGTAGGCCAAACATGTACACGCCACTCCATGCCCTCCAACTTATGATTGGTCGACCTTTCCTTTTCCCTTACCTGCAGCATAGAGCACCCGTAAGCCAAGGCCCAACAAGAAAACTCACGCACATAGCATATCACAATTTAATCCAGTAAATGCATAACATTAAATAGATAATAGACTATTTACATAATGGCCTATGCCGACCCAGGTGCATTACCAGGCACCGGGTTCACGGTCTTCAACGAACGGGTGAATACAACACCCTAGATGTCCATGCCATGGCGGCCTGCATTGAACATGTTTGTTGTCGTTCGGCCTGAATTCAACATGCTCATCGTCATTCATGTCCTTCGTCTATCAGTCTTAATCATACATACATAATAATTATAAACATCCACACATAGCATTAGACACAGATAATCGGGCCAAGCCCTGTTCTACGGGCGCAACAGTTTTCTTACTTGTGTCCTGAGCCGACTGACTAGTGCGATCCCGAGCACGATCCCCTAAACCCAAGCCTTGGCAGTAAAACCTAGTCACAACGCAATAATAATAAACATCCATCAAGCCCTAAACCAATGAAAAACTTTGAAATAATATTCTAGCCTCTGGGACCTTGAATCCTACCAAATTGGGTGGTAGAATCCTACCAAACCGGGTGGTAGAATCCTTCCCAAGCCCTTAAGTTTGGGTTCCCGTGCTTAAAACCCTATATTGTCCATTTCCCTTAATTTGAGTTGCAGCGCAGCCCCTTAGTGCCGCGATGCACTACAAGTCAGAGAGCACTAAGGCTCTCATATGGGGACACGGGCCGCAACACGCCTCAGCCTGCGCCGTGACACCTGGACGATCTTAGCGGCTCCTAAGGCTTCACGCACACACGGGCCACGACGCCTGAAGAATAGGGCCGCCACTCGAGCCCCAAAACCCAGAATTCCCCATGCATTTTCTCAAGCCAAATCCATAGAAATCCATCCAAATCAACACTCAACCAAAAAATTAAATCTAGAATTCATATCAAGGCAACCCTATCATTATTAACACCCAAAAAACTACCCCATACTTTCATCAAAACCCTAAAATATGACCAAAGCTTAAACCTTAAGGAAAACCTCTCAACCACAACTAAACTACCAAAAATTCAGAGCAAAACCTTACCTTACTGAATAATCACACCCTTTATGCTACTCATACCTCCTCCTAACTTGATTTCCCCAAGTTCCAGCCTCAAATCCTCAATTCCTCAGCCAATTTTCCAAGATTTCCACAAAGTCTCCAAGAACCCTAGGGAGAGAGAGTGAACTGATAAAAGGAGAGAGAATGGGCTGAGAGAGTATTATGTTCTGATTAGTTCTAGAGTCTTTAAGTAAGTCCAAGTCTATCATAGAAAATGACCAAACTACCCCTAAGTTAACCATTAGCTATTTAATGCCTCCAAGGGCAATCCTGTCATTTGTTACATTCTCGCTAATTCCTTGAGTAGTCCTATAAATCCCTAATTAATTCTGACATACCCAAATAATCGCTAAAGAGCTACCCGTTACCCGATAAATCCCAAACACGTACTACATTCCCAAAATACCCCTAGGCTTACCTCGAGCCGGGTATTCTACCCCGTTGTGACTATTCCGCTATTCTGCTCCCTAGAACCATCTTGGACCAGACATCTTAGATATATCACCACAATACTATGGTCTTAAGCATAACACACACATAGTCACATTTATGCCCTCAACGAGCCAAAATTACAAATATGCCCTCAACAACATGAGCGGGCCCATATGCATATTTAATTCACATAAACATACATATATAGTCATATAATCATTTAATTCAAATAATCACGTAATGATACACATATATCACAATTAACAATGTAATAACACAATTAAATCAATTATTGCCCTCCTGGCACGCTAATCAAGGCACTAAGCCTGAATAGCAGATTTGGGACATTAAAACTATCCTTTCCTTACAAAAATTTTGTCCACGAAATTTACTTGAATAGCTCGGGGTATCGATCTCGCATATCCGACTCAAGCTCCTAAGTTGCCTCTTCTATCTTGTTGATTTTGTTAGGAAAACTTATACATGATCTTTATTTATTTTCATGTACATATAATATTAAACAAATTAATATGAGATAACCTAGAACATGTTTCTAAAATTGAGTCATTCCTTCAGTTTCTCTAACCCTTGTATCCTTTCTGTCGCGGAGTATTACCAAGAAACTGAACCGTTCTTCAATTTTCTTCAAGATCTTCCAAAGTATCCTTAGAATCACCTAGACTAGGGTGGGAAATTCTCAACACATGAGATAGATACAGAGAGAAGAAGAGAAAAGAGTAATGATGCTTAGAAAATGGCTTATGTTTAGAGAGAATCTAAAACCTATCCGAAACTTGTGTTTCAGAAATCTGACTTGTGTTTTATCCATCACTTAGCACTCATTTTATAGACTCAATTAGGTCATTTATTTAATTAAAAAATCAATAAAATAATATTATCAGCCTTAGGTCAAAATTATCATGGGCTTTCGACCTGTGAAATTTCCCATTTGATTATAATCCCGTTGGACTTAAAATCAAGGCATGTATTATTTTCTATTGATTTAATTAATTAAATAATTATTTAAATACTTTATCAAATTAATTATTTATGATTTGAACCTTGATTTAAACTTATTTATTAACTCAAATACCAATTTATCTCAATTTAATAAATCTGCCCTAATTTCTCTTTTCTTCACTAAATTGTATAACACTGTGAAACTATCCAAAATCGACCTGGTCAACTCTGACAATTAAATCAATTAATTGAGACTATCTAGACACTTTTATCCAAGGTACAGTGGGGACCATGAGCCTATGAAATCAAGCCCCAATAAGTTATCATAAATCTAACAAATAAATTTACTAACTTATTAATTCCTCGTGACTCCACTAAAGACTCGAAATCGCACTCTTGAATTCATAGAACACTCTATAAGAAATATAGATACGTTATTGTGAGCACCGCAAATTGGACATGATCCTAAAAGACCCAGGCTTCACACAAGGCCTTCACAAGACTGACCTGTCTCACCCCAAATGAGGCCTCACGCTTACCTCGCTAAAGGTCCTATGGACCCGGGGCCTAAGTGCCGTGCTCAGGTGCCTAGGACCACACCGCAAATACGCACTTAGGTGCCTAGGCGCATCACTCCTCTCGTGGATCCCAGACATCTCACGAGGCCTTGGCGCATCACCCATCTCCCGGAGCCCAGCCATATCCCAAGGCCTAGGCGCACCACCCCTTTCATGAATCCAGTCATAATGCGAGGCCTAGGCGCGCCGCCCCTCTCGCGAAGCCCAACCATCTCGTAAGGCCTAGGCGCATCACCCATCTCACAGAGCCTAGCCATATCGCGAGGCCTAGGTGCGCCGCCCTTCTCGCGGAGCCCAGCCATCTCGTGAGGCCTAGGCACATTGCCACTCTCGAGGAGCCCAGACATCTCGTGAGGCCTAGGTGCACCGCCCCTCTCGCAGAGCCCATCCATCTCATAAGACCTACACGCATCACCCATCTCACGGAGCCCAGCCATGTCGCGAGGCCTAGGCGCACCGCCCTTCTCCCGAAGCCCAGTCATCTCGCAAGGCCTAGGCGCGTCGTCCCTATCGCGGAGCCCAGCCATCTTGCGAGGCCTGGGCACACCGCCCCTCTCGAGGAGCCCAACCATCTCGCAAGGCCTAGGTGCACCACCCCTCTCGCAGAGGCCAGCCATCTCGTGAGGCCTACGCACGTTGCCTTCCTGCGAGGTATGCACCTTGCACGCTCCCATGTCTCCTACGGAGCCCCACCTCATGCAAGGCGTCTCGCGTAGCCACCCTAAGTGCCCTATTTCGCGCTTTGCAAATCTTGCGAGGCGGGGTCTTGCTTACAATCGCCACATGCCAATGACCCAAGGACCCCCTCTCCCGCCACGACCCTTGCATGCACCAGGTGTCTCACAAAATACGCCTCAAGATTGTGTCTCCTATGATGACCTACAGAGATTTCAACATTTAAAGGTAAAAAGCTAAGTATAATTCAAAGATATCATAAAAGTACGAAGCTTGTACGGGGTACAACTGTTAAGACCCCGAGTTTCTTATCCGAATACCCATGCTAGAGAAGTAGTGGCTCTATGAGGAGTGGTGACAGGGCCTGCATCTCTCTGACCCTATATCAGAGTCGACACCACAACCACCTGCACCACTACGTCTGGTACCACTTCTCTGACACTCGTACTAGGCGAGTAGTGGAGGCACAATCAAGTACTAAAGTGAAGGTGCTCCCACAGACTCTGACCATGTACTAGAGCCGACACCACTACACCTGATACCATTCTCTTGACAATGTGCTTGTGTACAATCTGGTCCCCTTGACCACAATGTATCAGGGGCCATTAAAGCCCACTATAAAGGGAACCCCACTTCAACATTGAAGGGGGTTGGAAAAAATACAGTAGCTTGGTATCAAGTGAAATACAAGTTCTTTTACCCATATCCTTCTGAAACTATTTTCTAAGTTTCTTATTAGATTTTTGAAGTTTCTCATTTTTAAGCTATATACTTTGATTTTTTTCTAACTTAACTTCAATGACGAGTTCTCACTGTCAACAGTTTGGCGCCGTCTGTGGGAAGAATATGTGCCAAGCCACTATTCTTCCATTGATTCGGTGGAGACGTTCTAAATGACTGAGAGAGCCACGAGAGGTGGAGGTCAACCTTGATGGAGATCAACTGAAAGCCTTCATGAAGAATCCTCCTCCACCCAAAAATGTGGAGGCCCCAAAGGACCCTGAGGTTCATGAAGATGAAAGGGAGACCTCATCCCCAACCGTCCCACCTGATGAGAATCGTCCAAGGGGCACAAGATGTATTGCGCCTTAAGATTCGGATTCGAAGCTTCCAACAATGAAGCAGAGTACGAGGCACTGTTGGCTGGCCTGAGGCAAGCTAAGGAGTTAAAGGTAACCCATTTGCATGTCTTTAGTGAATCACAACTGGTAGTGTTTCAGGTGAAGGGTGAATATCAAGCTAGTGGCCGAAAAATGGCTGCATATCCTGCCAAGGTGAAAGGGTATTTGGATCAGTTCAAACAAATAAACCATAGAACAAATCCTGATGGAGCAAAACACAAATGCCGATGCTCTCGCAAAACTCGCCTCTACTCGAGATGAAGACATGCTTGAGTCCATCCCAGTCGAATACCTCTCCAAGCCGAGCATAGCAGAAGAAAATATCCATATGGTCAATAGGCCTGAAGAATCATGGTTTGCACCCATCATGAGGTACTTAAATGACGGGACCTTGCCTTTGGACAAAAAAGATGCCCGTAAGCTGACTTACAAAGCCACCCAATACACCCTAGTAGATGGGGTCTTATATAAGAGAGGCTTCTCTACCCCGCTCCAGGGTACGTAGATAAGGGAGAGGCTTTAAAAATTCTGCAAGAGATACATGAAAGAGAATGTGGAAATCATGCTGGGGGGCAGTCCACAGCAAAAAAGGCCATCCGCCAGGGGTATTATTGGCCTACCATGGAGAAGGACGCGAACAATTTCGCGAAAAGGTGTGACAAGTTCCAGAGGCATGCAAATGACCTCAGACAGTCACCAAATGAGCTGGTGAGCATGACCAGTCGTTGGCCCTTCGTTGTGTGGGGGATTGACTTAATTGGAGCATTGCTAGCAGGAAAAGGAGGAGCAAAATACATTGTGGTAGCAGTCGATTATTTTACTAAATGGGTGGAAGCGGAGCCTCTAGTCAACATAACGACAAAGCAAATCACCACCTTCGTTAACAAATTTATTGTCTGCAAGTTTTGAGTACCCTACAAGATAATCTCCGACAATGGGACACAATTTGAAGGGGGAATGTTCGAGGAATCAAGAGGGAATTAAGAGGAGTTTCTCCGCTGTAGTACACCCACAAGCCAATGGACAAGTTGAGGCCATCAACTAGATCCTAAAAAAGAATTTGAAAACAAAGTTGGAAAATTTTAAAGGAGCCTGGGTCGAAGAACTTCCCAATGTGCTTTGGGCCTACAGAACCATGCCTTGTTCCACCACTGGAGAGACGCATTTCACCTTAGCCTATGGCTGGGAGGCTGTCCTTCCAATAGAAATGAATATTAACTCCATCCGCACACAAGCATATGATGACCAGGCTAATATCGCAACATTAGCCTGGAATTTGGACCTGTTGGAAGCTAGGAGAGAAAGGGCACAATTGAGGCTGGCAACGTATCAGCAACGACCTACAAGATACTATAATTCAAGGGTGCGAGAGAGGGTGTTAAGAGTTGGATACCTCGTATTGCGAAAAGTCTTGCCCAACACTCGAGACCCGAGCGTGGGTGTATTAGGGGCAAACAGGGAAGGGCCCTACCAATTTTCCCAGGTGGTGCCCCCTAACACCTATGTAATGACCCAACTACTCTAGACTTTGGACCATTACTAATTTCTATACTAATCTTACGAAAACATACATTTGAAATAACATATCTTTATTTCAAAACTATAAGGTAAAGGTTTAAAAATATATCAAATTCATAATTAGGACATTGGGATCCCATTGTTTGGAACAAAACATAACTTTGACATAATGAAAACTTAATTAAAACTTATTACAACCAATTGCGAAAAAAATACATAGAAAACCATAATTAAAGAGACTTCATCCTCAAATAGAACTCTCGGTCCATCGATTCCATCCTGCCTCAATACACATCCCCAAGCTTCCAAGAACCTTTCCTGCCACCAAAGCTATTTTCCCGCACATAAACACATAAAGGAATGAGCCTAATGCCCAGTAAGGAAAATCTAACACATAAATCATATACATAAAATTCATATCACAACATATACTAAAGCATATCATAAACATATATGACATATACTATAATGGCCATTATTACTTGGGGCTCGTAAACTAAACAAGTCATATGCCCATTAGATTTGTGGGGCTTGCTAGCTAAGCAAGTCATATGCCCATAAATTTATTGGGGCTTGTTAGTTATACAAGTCATATGCCCAAGTCTACAACATACATAACATCACATAAGTCATAAGTTAACATAACACATAAATCATATAGCATAACATATAATATCCTATCCTATTTTCCTTACCAAAAGTACCGGGATATGAGAACAGGTTTGGGACTTTGGAACACTCCTAAAAACCATCAATGAAAGGGTGAGTATACTAAAGAAAAAGGAATGAAAAGAATGGACGAACTATACCATCAAGAATATACTTACCAAAAACCTTATGTTCAAGATCTTAGATTTCCTATCCAAAAATAAAGAATAAAGTTAGGGTGCTGAGTAGAAAACTATAAGAACTTAAGGAAAACAATACCAAAAATGAACTAAAGTTTGGAATACCTTGAATGCTTCTATGACCGATCTAAACCTCGAACCGAAATGTGCTATAAACCTTACTTCCCAAGTGTTTGGTAAGCTTATAATGATTAAGCTTATAATCCCCAACCCAAGTGTTTACACTCTCAAAAATAACCTAGCAGCTTGCAACCTCTGAACTTAGCTTGATGAATGAATATATGGCTGGGTACTAGGTCCTATTTATAGAGTTCAAGAATGAAAAGATCGTCATTTAACTTGAATAAAATAATGGCTTTTTAAGTGAAAAATATTTGAATTATCATTCAGCAGAGGCTGAAGACTCGGTCAGAAAGATGCTGGACTTATCAAGAGGTTAAAGATTAAAATGAGAATGTTTTCAAAAACATTCAAAAATATATCAAAGGAGCCGATATTTCGCCTGGGCCAGTATGCCCGAGGCTCGTCGAGGTGATCGTGCGAAGTTACGTGTTTTTCGTATCCCCGTACTGCGATATATCGCTCCCTATAGCTGCGATATATCGGCATATGCTGAATATCTAAACACAAAATTGCACATTTTCAGCCTAATTTGAATTGAGTAAACAGCCTTGACTAAGTCCTCTAACGATTTCAAAGCTGCTGACAGACCCTAGGATATTCAAATATTACTCTTAATAAACTTATTCCTCAAAAATACTTAATTATCATTAAACATACACAAGACAAGTGTTACTATCTTATTAGGCCTATCTAAACCTTATAATATAATAAATATCACCATCAATATCAGTCATATTAATCAAACCTTAAGTTAAAATTAATATTCTTAAACTATAGGTTAAACTTAGAAAATCTACAAATGTTACTTCGAGTGTCCAATTAAATCCCGGTCTGAACCAAAATCCACAGTCATAAAAATATTACTACAATTAATATTATTACTACTATCTAACTAGCTAAGTAAAGTTCTTGGACTCTACAACCTACAAGCTGGCACGTTTGGATGTTACCATGGTACCTAGAGCATGGAACGCAGAGCATCTAAAAAAATATTATTAGTATGGCCTCCATGTCTGAGGCAAGAATGTCATTGTTCTGTCTAAATGTGCAAGTCTAATGTAATAGCTATGAGGTAGAAGGCTAAACTGGACTCCTTGATATGTGGCATTAAATGAATATGTAGTAAGAACTCTTGTTTGAGCAAAATGATCGCACTATAAACCTCATTTACAATGATTATCAAAATGTGTGAATGAAATGATCAAAGTACCTGCCAAGATAAATCTCGCCAACCACTTGGGGGGCAGAGTATATAGCCAAAAAAGGGTCCTAAACGAGACCCTTATATATAAAAAAAAAAAAGGGTCCTAAATGAGACCCTTATATATATAAAAACCCCCCTTATAAATAAAGAAGAAGACCTTGCAAGGAATCACTTGAGTTCACAAGGATTAGCTACCCTTATGAACATCAAGGAGGTCAAAAGGTCCTACAAGAAAAGCCTCCTAATAAAGGCAGATGCTTCCACGAGAGGAAAGGCCTCAGGAAGAGCACCCACCAATAAGCCTAGAGTGGCCACCAAGTCGCCTAGCCAAAAAGGGTCCTAAAAGAGTCCCTTGCAAAAATAGTACTATGAATAATGACGAGAAGGACACTTCTCGCAAGAAATAATAAGCGTGCGCAAAAATATATAAAAGGATAACTAGAACCCAAAGGGTCAATATATCCTTATAGATACAATCAAGAGGCAGCAAAGAGAGACCTATTGAACCCCTTCGTATGGGCTCCAAAGAACCTCAAGGCTAATAAATAAAAAAGTATATGGGTAAAAATAAAAAGATAACCAATCGAACCCCATTGTGCGGGCTCAAAAGGACCTCAAACATAGAGGAACAAAAGCGAGTGATCACATATGTATATATATAAGAGAGTTTCGATAATGTTACCAGACTCAGAGAAATGAAAAGCAAAATAAGGCTCAAATGAGCATACAACCACATTGAACTGAACGGTAAAAATTGCAGAAGCGAGATTTAAGGCCTCCTGCCGTAGGCGTTCCACTCAGACACCCTGGCAACGACGTTCTCACCGAAGGAGGAGAAATCAAAGTTAGGATTTTTCCTCCATACTCCGTAGAGGGCGCTCTCTATGGATTTATACTCGATATCGGCCAAATTCTCCTCTAAGGAAGTGACGCTCTCCTGCAACATTGCGATTTTGGCCTCTGCTCCCCTAAGATCGGCCTCTAAGCGAGTAACCTTCTCCTGCAGCATCACGGCCTTGGCAGTCGCCCTCTTCTTCTTTTCTGATGATGAAGAGGCCTTCGTTAGGGCCTTCTCGAGCTTAAGGATGGTTTCAATAAGTTCCCTCTCGAGCCCCTGAACCTTGACCGTCAGACGGTCCCTTTCAGCATTCGACGAGGAGAGGTCTTGCGCCAAGTCGGCAAATCGTTGGACCACTATATAAGTCTGCACAAGAAAAATAACAATAATGATGATAAGCCAAAAAAAAGGGAGTAAGGCCGATGTAAGATGCATGAACTCACCCAAGTGGCAGAACGCACAAGAGTCTACCCAAGCTCTTACATGGCGGAACTCCCGAGACCTCTCCAATCAGCCTCAAGAAGATCCCCGGCGATCTGGATATACCGTTGCCCATAAGAGGTTTCCATGCGGGCCACCCAAGGTGCCCCCTCCGAGTCAGGGGTGCCTAACTGGGTAGGGACAGATGACCCACTCACCGAAGGAGGAGGGGCGCAGGAATATTGGGAAAATGAGCCCCCGACGAAACAGAATTGAGGGAAGCATGAGGGAAAGCATCGTAGTCCTCAGAAAAGGGACAGATGAAGCCCCTCGGCATGGCCTGTTGATCATCGGAGTGAGAGGCCATGTCATGTTCTATAGGGGCTAAAGGAGGGCACCCCCTAGGAAATAGAGATGATCGACGAGGTCGCCTGTGTTCTGGGGAAACCTCCTCGGGCACACACTCTGCATCACCCCCATCCGAGTGACGCTCAACTAAAATCACCTTTTTCCTCCGATTAGAAATATGACACAACAACTCAGGCTCCAAAAACCATGGATAGCTTGTAATGGTTGAGGTTGGTCACAGTGAAGAGACGGGCAGCTATTTTCTTGACAGGGTCAGCATCGAGAAATCTGTCCACCGAATCCTCCTCTGACTCGCAAACATCGGGAATGACGAAGTTCTCTGCACAATCAACACAGTTGCCAATATGAACATAAGTTCCAAAACAGTAAGTTCAAAATAAAATAAAAAACTTGAAGTACTTACTAGGAGATTAGCGAAAGTGCTCACGAACAAAAAGGGGACCTTTAACGAAGAAGAAGTCCTACTTCTAGGTCCCTGGGTTGGACACAGAACCCTCTATCAAGGAGACCTGAGAATTGGCTTTCTGTAGGAAATAAAAGCCTTTGGATTTATGAGTGGGCATAAGGATGTACATGAAATGCACCTCTTGAGCTGTGGGAGCACGATCGTTAAGCTCCATAAAGGCCATATAGAGGCAGCTCAAAGTCAGCCAGCTGTTGGGTGCCAACTGGAGTGGAGCAAGGTTGAAATGGTTGAGAACCATGACGAAAAATGGGTGTGATGGAATTGTTCCACCCGCCTTCAAGATGTGCTCACTCATGGCCACATAGCCCTGAGGAGGGTTATCAGCTCGACACTTGTTCGAAGGAACATACAGCTTGTACTCCTTGCCAACACGATATTTCTTTGCTAATTCTAGCAATTTGTTTTCAGACACGTGGGGACCAGGGTCTGGCTTCTTAGGGGCCACCTGTCGTCGTACTCTCTTTGACATATCTGCAAAACCAAAAGAAAAAGGTAAGGTAGAAACAGGGCACTTTACCCTCCATTTTTTCTTCCTAGCAAGGGTCTTCCACCGAGGCACTGAGTGTGAAAGCAGTAAGCAAGGGTATACCGAGAACAAGGGTTGAGGAGAACTCGGGATGACCCTATGACAATCATAAGGGGAAAATGGGGCAGGAGGTTCAGGCGGGAGATTTCCCTCCATAAACTCCAACTCCATCTGTAGATCTAAAAGGGTCACCTTAAGGTTCGATATACAGTCGTTAAGGTCAAGGAGAAAGATACTCCATCGCCCCTCAGAACTGAGTCTATTTCGCTCTCCATCACCCAGATTTTACGTCTAAGTTCAGCCATATGCTCAAGATGACGTATACAGGCCTGCCTCAAAGTGTCATAGTCTCGGTGAGGGTTGTCTTCGGGGGACTCCGAGTCTGAAGATAAGTCTACAAATTTGACCCCCGGAGGAGCACCGGATGATCCTTCACATGCCATGGGACCTCGTCTCATAAGTAATTAGGGTTCACGTGTAAATAAGAGGATTGCTACAAAATACAAAGGAATGGGCTCAAAACCTCTAGGCACAAGCGCTCTAAATGACCCACTACGGGGTATGAACGAGGGCATGTAACTGTGTTAACTCACGATGAGCTCTGGCCAAAGCAACCCATCCCGAGTGGTGCTAATTTAGACCCAGTAAACATAAGGGAGAAAGAAAGTATACCTCAAGTAAGTAAAATCAGGCGCTGTTGTGGTCAAAAGGAGGCTGAGGGTCAAAAGCACCGTCACGGTCGAAGAGAAGTAAAGGGTCGAAAGTACGTGCCTGCAAAACAAAGGAAAAGGATGTTTTAGTCCTCAAGTACCTGCATGAATATTGGCATACAAGAAATGAACTCAAATTATAAAAAAAAAGGGAGATAGCAAAAGTGAGGTTGTGGGGGATTGAACCCCTTACCTCTTGAAAGGAGCAAGGATCCCAAAACCATTAAGCTGAAGAGGTAAGGTGTAAATAATAGGCTAAATATGAAGGCTTATTTATAGGAGCCACAGGCTCATCTTAAACATCGAACCAAAGGCTTGATCAATGGTCAAGAAGGGAGCTTGGCACTTACCTTGGGACCCACAGAGTACAATGATAGGCTTACATTCACCCTCAAAATCTTGTGGACATCATGAATGCATCGCACCTTGAACTCTACAAAAGGGCCTAAAGACTCTCCCATAGACTGGGGGGCAAGTGTGAGCACCGCAAATTGGACATGATCTTGAAAGATCCAGGCCTCATACAAGGCCTTCACAAGATTGACCTGTCTCACCCCACATGAGGCCTCACGCTTACCTCGCTAAAGGTCCTATGGACCCAAGGCCTAAGTTCTGTGCTCAGGTGCCCTGGACCAAACAGCAAATACGCGCTTAGGTGTCTAGGTGCACCGCCCCTATCGTGGAGCCCATCCATATTGTGAGGCCTAGGCGCGCCGCCCCTCTTGTGGAGCCCAGCCATCTCGTGAGGCCTAGCCACACCACCCCTCTCGAGGAGCCCAGCCATCTCGTGAGGCCTAGGTGCACTGCCCCTCTCACGGAGCCTAGCCATGTCATGAGGCCTAGGCGCATCACCCATCTCGTGGAGCCCAGCCATGTCACGAGGCATAGGCGCACCGCCCCTCTCGCGGAGCCCAGTCATCTCGCAAGGCCTAGGCACGCCACCCCTCTCGCGGAGCCCAGCCATCTTGCGAGGCCTAGGCACACCGCCCCTCTCGAGGAGCCCAACCATCTCGCAAGGCCTAGGCGCACCACCCCTCTTGCGAAGCTCAGCCATCTCGCGAGGCCTACGCATGTTGCCTTCCTGCAAGGTATGCACCTTGCACGCTCCCATGTCTCCTACGGAGCCTCGCCTCATGCAAGGCATCTCGTGTGACCACCCTAAGTGCCTTGTTTCATGCCTTGCCAATCATGGCATGCATGTCTCTGACCCTATATCAGAGTCGATACCACAACCACCTGCACCACTACGTCTGGTACCACTTCTCTGACACTCGTACTAGGAGAGTAGTGGAGGCACAATCGAGTACTAAAATGGAGGTGCTCCTACAGACTCTGACCATGTACTGGAGCCGACACCACTACACCTGATACCACTCTCTTGACAATGTACTTGTGTACAATCTGGTCCCCTGGACCACAATGTATCAAGGGCCATTAGAGTCCACTATAAAGGGAACCCCACTTCAACGTTGAAGGGGGTTGGAAAAAATATTGTAGCGGTGTATCAAGAGAAATACAAGTTCTTTTCCCCATTTCCTTCTGCAACTATTTTCTAAGTTTCTTAGTAGATTTTTTAAGTTTATCATTTTTAAGCTATATACTTTGATTTTTTTTCTAACGTAACTTCGTTGACGAGTTCTCACTGTCAACGGTTATTAATTATCCATTGTTACAACCATAATTGTCACCCAATCCTCTATAGATGGGACTAAAGTACTGCTTTACCCCTCGTTGTATTTTATCCTTAAAACACTTAGTTCCTTGTAAATGATATTTCAATAAACTAATATTAATTATTGAAATGAGATCTCTATCATTTAGCACCTCGAACCAAACTAAAAGGAAACCATCGTTTCAATTATTCATCAGAAGCTATAGATGCTCATATCTATGATTAATACTCCACTCAATTATACTACCGAGTTCCCAAGATGTAAGTATGGGCTAGTCCATAGGGTAAGCTGGTAACGAACAAGTTAAAGAACTCAAATAATACAATCAGTTAGAATACTAACCACTCAGAATTGAGATTGAATTGACCTATGGTCAACTATATGATATGACTAGATAGATAATAACAGTATGTTTACGTATCCTATCTACTGTCAATATCAGTCCAGTCTAATGTAACAAATACATCTGATCTTATCTACTTTGCTATGTTCTGGAAAGAACATAACACTACAATGTGTAAGTAGATCATATCGTAGATTGGAAAGTCAGTGTAAATCTTGTGCATCGACTAATCTTAGGACTAACTTATTTTTAACATATAATCATATTTATATTCCACTGTGATTACGTCACTATAAATACGATTAGCTATATGCTGAGGATTTAATTGGTAATAAAATGAGATTACATGTGAGTAATCACAGCAAAAAATGATATATTAAACAAATATTCATGAAAATAAAAACATGTGAGCAAAGTGATTGACCAAGTCAAAAAATGATTTCTATTCTTTTATTGATAATAAAATGAGATTACAAAGAAATTGGGGTTTAATTAGGGCATAAAACCCCACAGTTTCTCCACAGCATTTTCACCAAGGAAATGGTCTTGTTCTGAAATACTTTATCCTTCCAGTCTAGTATCTGAACCGACTTCTCATAAGACAAATCTTGATCCAGCTCTAGGTTTTCATAACTCAACACATGTGTAAAATCATATACATACTTCCGGAGAATGGACACATGAAATACGTTGTGAACCCCTGATAAAGTTAGAGGCATAGCCAATCTTTAAGCTACCTCTCCAACCAATTCCAGAATCTCAAAGGGGCCAACAAACCTAGGACTTAACTTGCCTTTCACTCCAAACCATTTCACTCCTCTCAAAGGAGAAACTCTGAGAAAAACATGATCACTGACTTGAAACTCTACACTCCTAGGTTTCAAGTCTGAGTAACTATTCTGTCGACTCTGGGAGGGGAGCATTCAAGCTCTAACCTTCTCAATTTCCTTGTTAGTTCTCTGAATGGCCTCAGGGCCTAAATATCTCCTCTCACCCTTCTTATCCCAATGAATGGGCGATCGACACTTCCTCCCATATAACATTTCATATGGAGTGACTCCAATAGTCGCTTGATAGTTGTTATTATAAGAAAACTCAATCAAAGGGAGATACTTACTTCAAGATCCCCCAAAATCTAGCACACATGCCCGCAACATATCCTCTAGTATCTGAATCATGATCTCAGACTGTCCATCTGTTCGAGGATGATAGGGGGTACTCAGTGGCAACTACGTGCCCATAGCCTTCTGCAAGCTCTCTCCCAAAACTTAGAGGTGAATGTGGGGTCCCTGTCGGAAAATATTGACCTCAGAGCCCCATGGAATCGTACAATCTACTTTACATTCAACTCATCATATTGCTTCACCGTATAAGTTGTTCTAACATGAAAAAAATGGGCTGATTTGGTGACCTATCCACAAGCACCCACACAGAATCATGCTGTCCCACTGTCTTAGACAATCCAACCACAAAGTCCATGGTGATATCCTCCCACTTCCACTCTGGAATCCCTATAGGCTGCAGCAACCCTGATGGCCTTTGATTTTCAGCCTTCACTTTCTGACAGGTTAGACATTTGGCCACATAATCCACTACGTCTTTCTTCATTCTTGGCCACCAATACAAAGTCCTTAGATCTTGGTACATCTTTGTCGTGCCGGGATGTAAGGAATAAGGAGTGGTATGAGACTCATCCAGAATCTCTCGTCTAATACCAAAATCCATCGGAACACAAATCCAACCTTTATATCTCAGTAGATCAATCTCAGAAATAGAAAAGTCTATAGTCAATCTAGCTAAGACATCCTCCCTGTGTTTTCTCAACTGTGGATCCTGCTTCTGCTCTTCTATGATCCTCTCAATGAGTGTGGACTGAATAGTGATATTGGCTAGCTAACCAACCACCAATTCAATTCCCGCTCTCGTCATCTCTTCAACTAGATTTTCTGATATCTGTCTTGAACTGAATAACTACCCTGGCCCCTTCTGACTCAATGCGTCGGCCACCACATTGGCATTCCCTAGATGATAAAAGATCTTACAATTGTAGTCCTTCACAAACTTCAGCCAACATCTTTGACTCATATTCAAATCCTTCTAAGTAAATAAATACTTTAAGTTTTTATGGTCAATGTAAATTTTGCACTTCTCTCCATGCATATAATGCCTTCATACCTTCAATGCGAATACCACTGCTGCAAGTTCCAGATCATAACTGGGATACCTCTGCTCATACTCCTTCAACTATCTAGACACGTAGGCCATCACCTTCCCAGCTTGCAGCAATACACACCCCAAACCCTGCCGCGTAGCATTGCAGTAGATTACAAACTTCTCCTTCTTCGATGGAAACCCAGTACCAGAGCGGTGATCAATCGCCCCTTCAATTCCTTGAAATTGTTCTCACATCTATTTTTCCAGACATACTTGGTCTTCTTACGCGTCAGCTAAGTCAATGGTTTGGCTATTCTAGAGAAACCCTCAATGAATTGTCGATAGTACCCCACTAATCCCAAGAAGCTTCTAACCTCTGGTACACTGCTCGATCTCAGCCAATCTCTCAGTGCCTCAATCTTGGCTTGGTCCACCAGAATCCTTTCCTTACTCACAATGTGGCCCATAAATGTTATTTGGGGTAACCAGAACTCACATTTACTAAACTTAGCATATAGCTTATGCTCTCTTAGCTGATGTAGTACCAATCGAAGATGATGCTCGTGCTCTGTCTTTGATTGGGAGTACACCAGTATATCATCGATGAATATGATCACAAACTTATCCAAGTAATCCCTGAAGAGCCTATTCATCAAGTGCATGAAAGCTATTGGGGAATTAGTTAATCCAAAGGACATGACTAGGAGTTCATAGTGCCCATACCTCATACTGAATACGGTCTTTGGTATGTCCTCCTCCTTAATTCTTAACTGATGGTAGTCGGATCGTAGGTCAATCTTAGAGAACATCGTCTTCCCTTGTAGTGTTCAAACAAGTCGTCGATCCTGGGCAGTGGATATTTATTGTTAATAGTTAACTTATTCAACTCTTTTTAGTCGATGCACATTCTTAAGGACCCATCCTTCTTCTTGACAAACAACATTGGAGAACCCCATGGCAAAAAACTCGGTCTGATGAATCCTAGATCCAGTAATTCCTGCAACTAAATCTTCAGTTCCTTCAATTCTACTGGAGCCATTCTATAGGGTGTCCTCGATACTAGTTCTACTCCTGGGGCCAACTCTATGACAAACTCGATCTCTCGGTGTGGTGGCAACACTGGCAGGTCTACTGGGAATAGCTCAGGAAACTCACACACTAGTCTGGTTTCATTTGGTCCAAGTGAAATGATCCTAGAGTTATCCACTATGTTCGCTACGAATCCTATGCAACCCTTTTGTAATAAGTCTCTAGCCTTTAGTGCAGAGATCATAGGTACTCGTGGTCCACGCACTGTCCTTACAAACAAAAAGAGTTCCTCCCCTTCCGGCTCAAAAGTTACCATTCTTCGCTTGTAGTCTATTGTCGCCCCCTACTTTGCCAACCAATCCATCCCTAGAATCATATCAAAGTCATCCATTGCCAATTCAATTAGATCCACAGACAACTCCCTACTGTCTATCTCCACTGGTAATGCTCTAACCCACCTCCTAGAGACTACCAGTTCCCCAGTTGGCAAGAAAGTCCTAAATCCTCTAACATACAAATCACAAGGTCTGCACAAATGGTCTATCACCCTAGCAGATATAAATGAATGAGTAGCTCCTGAATAAATCAATACATTAGATGAAGAATAGGCACTAGAAATCTGATCTGTCATGATTGATGGGCTAGCCTCAGCCTCGATTTGGGTCAAAGTGAACACTCTGGCTAGAGTAAGGTTGTCACTCCTCTTTGGTTTTTCCTTTATGGCTTATGGGTTGTCCTTCCTTAAGTGACTGACACTCCCACAAATGAAGCATGCTCTGACTCTGCCCCCCCCAGATGTCGTTGCCTACACTGTGGACACTATGGAAAGCTTCTCCAGTTCTCTCCCCCACCCTAACGGCCACCAAAATCACCCCATGCCCTCCTATTTGGACTAGGAGGAATAAAATAATCTAGGGCCTTTCTCTTTTGATCATTGGGGCCACTACCTAGGGCTAGAACTAGTGAACGGAGGCACTGCCCTCCGAGCATCGTGCCTTGCGGTGCCTTCTCTCCATATCTGATCTTCAGCCCCCTAAGTTGTAAGGGCTTTCTCCACTACCTAAGCATAACTGGTAGTCCTCGGATCCAATTTTATCTTAACATCATGGGCTATCATCACATTCAGTCCCCGTACAAAGCTATCCCTCTGTGCCATATCTGTAGACACCAAATTCGGCGCAAACTTCGCCAACTGGTCAATCTTCAAAGCATAATCTGTGACAGTCATTCTGTTCTGAGTCAAATTAGTAAACTCATCCACCTTTGCAGCTCAGAATGCAACACTGTAATACTTCTCATTAAAGACATCTCTGAATTCATCCCAAGTCATAATAGTCACATCCTTCCTCTCAGACACAACTTCCCACCAGATGTGGGTGTCGTCCCTCAACATGTAACTAGCACAAGCCACCCTCTCATTTCCTTCCACCCTCATGAAATCCAAGATAGAAGAAGTCATATTCATCCACTGCTCTGTCCGTAGCGAGTCTGGACCTCCCTCGAAGGTGGGAGGGTGCTGGTTTCTAAGCCTTTCATACAAAGGCTCCCACCTATTCTCCATCACAGGCTGGGCTGGCACTAGTGCCATAGCTTATAGGACCTGTAGTCAACTGTCCCAAGGAGGAGCCTATTGCCTCAGTTCTCAGAGTTAATCTTCATTTCGCTGAAGTCTAGCTTGCATTTTGGTAAACATCTGTTGCCAATTCTATGCGGCAGGTGGAGGGTCCTGACCCTGGTTGCCATCTTTGACCATATTGTCGTGAAGTCTAGTTGATTGCTGAGGCATAACTTCAATATGCATGTAATCAATGATGCTGCACATCAGGCACGATAACAACATCCAAAATCCACCTCCCTGTCCAATCAATCAACCACAAACATCAAATCAACACAATGCACACATAGCATAAACATATAGCAATCAAAGGGGTCGTACCCTAGCATTACATACACTCACCATTCTCAATTCATATTAATTAGGCAAACAAGGAAATTCAGACAAGCAATTAAACATATAATTCACTTAATACCGACCAATCCTGAGTCGAGCTTGTCTCTGGCAGCGAGGGTACATGTTTGGTCAATCTTCAGGAACCATAAACCGTGGCACGCTTTGATACCAAATTGTAACGCCCTACTACCCTAGAGTCATTACCATGTGATTTTAAAATGTGCCATAGCTCGTTAATTGAGGTTTTTGAATGAAAATGTGATTGATCAAAATAAAGACTCAATTACTAAAAAATAAGTATAAAATTTTTGGACATTCATTAAAATTATAAAAGTGTTACATTGGGATTCCAAAAATACAGTTTTGAAATATATTTACAACCCAAAAGTTAGGGCACAATCGACCTAAGCGACAAAATCAAACGTTTACAACGTTTCCCTCAAAACAACCCCAACCGTGGCATCCAGGTAGGCCAAACATGTACGCGTTGCTCCATGCCCTCTAACGCATGCTTGGTCAGCCTTTACTTTGCCCTTACCTGCACCATAGAACACCCGTGAGCCAAGGCCCAGCAAGAAAACTTACACATATAGCATATCACAATTCAATCCAGTAAAGGCATAACTTTAAATAGATAACAGACTATTCAAAAAATGGCCTATGTCGACCCAGGTGCATTTCCAGGCACCATGTTCACGGTCTTCACCGGACAGGTGAATACAACACCCTAGATCGTCATGCCATGGCGACCTGCATTCAACATATTTGTTGTCGTTCGGCCTGCATTCAGCATGCCCATTGTCGTTCCCATCCTTCGCCGATCCTGGCCTACGTCAATCCCGACATTCTCTACGGGCACAACAGTTTTCTAACCTGTGTCTCGAGGTGACTGACTAGTGCGATTTCGACAATCCCCTAAACCCGAGCCTTGGCAGTAAAACCTAGTCACAACACAATAATAATAAACATCCATCAATCCTTAAACCAATTAAAAACTTCAGAATAATATTCTAGCCTCTGAAACCTCGAATTCTGCCAAACTGGGTAGAAGAATCCTTCCCGAGCCCTTAAGTTTGGGTTCCTAAGAATTAAACCCTATATTGGCCATTTCCCTTAATTTAATTCGTGGCTCAACCTCCTAGGGCAGTGACGTGCTACATGTCAGAGAGACGTAAGGCTCTCTTCTGGGGGACACGGGCCGCGAAGCGCCTTAGCCTGTGCCGCGGTGTTGGGACGATCTCAGAGGCTCCAAAGCTTTCTCGCACACACGGACCGCGGTGCCTGAATAACAGGTTTGTGGCTCAAGCCCCAAAACCCAGAACGCCCTATGTTTTCTCAAGACAAATCCATAAAAATCCTTCCAAATCAACACCCAACCAAAAATTTAAATCTAGAATTCATATCAAGGCAACCCAATCAGTACTAATACCCAAAAAATGACACCATACTTTCATTAAAACCCTAAAATCAGACCAAAGCTTAAACCTTAAGGAAAACCTTTAAACCACAGCTGAAACTACCAAAAATTCAGAGCAAAACCTTACCTTATTGAAGCATCACACTCCTTATGTTGCCTCAGACCTCCTCCTAGCTTGATTTCCCCAAGTTCCAACCTTAAATCCTCAATTCCTCAGCCAATTTTCCGAGATTTCCACAAAGTGTACAAGTACCCAAGGGAGAGGGAGTGAACCGAGTAGAAGGAGAGAGAATGGGCTAAGAGAGTGTTATGTTCTGATTAGTTCTAGAGTCTTAAGGTAAGTCCAAGTCTATCCTAGAAAATGACCAAACTACCCATAAGTTAACCCTTAGCCATTAAATGCCTCCAACGGAAATCCCGTCATTTGTCACATTGTCGCTAATTCCTCGAGTAGTCCTTTAAAGCCCCAATTAATCCCGACATACCCAAATAATCGCTAAATAGCTACCCAATACCCGATAAATCCTAAACACGTAAAACATTCCAAAAATACCCCTAGGCTCACCCCATACCCGGTATTTAACCTCGTTGTGACTATTCCATCTTGGACCACACATCTCAGGTATATCTCCACAATACTGTGGTCTTAAGCATAACACACACATAATCACATTTATTCCCTCAACGGGCCAAAATTACAAATATGCCTTTAACAACACGAGCGGGCCCATATGCATATTTAATTCACCTAAACATGCATATCTAGTCATATAATCATTTAATTCAAATAATCATGTACTGATACATATATATTACAATTAACCACGTAATAACACAATTAAATCAAGTATTGCCCTCACGGCATGCCAATCAAGGCACTAAGCCTTATTAGCGAAATTGGGACGTTACAATATTCCTCGTGTATAAGCCTTCCCCAAGTTTGAAGATTTGATTGTTCAATTCAAATGTTGTATTTCTCTAAACCCTAACTATCTAAGATAGACTATTTTGATTTCATTTTTGGGTTTCCCATTATATTTTGTGTTCAAGCCTTTTATAGTTCTATGATATTTCATGTGAGGATTTGATTTATTTAGGAGGTGTAATTTCAGTCTCTATTTTATTATTTTCAAGATCTTTTTTAATCTTTGAACTTTCATGATTTGCATTCATACTATGCATGTGATTCTTGATTAATCTCTAGGGTTTGTATTATTGAATTTATTTCTATTATTTATTGCTAATTTAGAAAGTATATGCTATAAATTCCCAACAGATGGGACAAAAATCATGGGCATTTAATATTCCCCAACATGAATAATGGGATCCATCAATATTAATTGTTGAGAAATGAAATTCTTCTTAATATTCACCATAACAGAATTGTGGTCCCAGAATGTGTGCATTGCCACCCTGCTATATGAAATGATTTTGTAATCATTAGGTTGTTAGGATTTTATCATTCTTCAAGTATATTCCTTTTGTATACGTGTTCTCCATTGAATGGAGTTTGTGATGTACCAAAAAACCAGTATAAATTGAATACAATAACATCACCTACAATTGAGCTGAGCAACACAAATTCAGTAATATTTTTCTCTATTTTCCTTATTTCAAACTTGGTATCAGAGCCCAATCAACTACTGCTCTCATGTTGACCAGTGGCAATGGTGATCAAACGTCTCAAAAACCCTAGTTCAGAAACCTCAACGACCCCGCACAAAGTGTTGTCAGCTCAGCTCCCATTGCAACATCGACCGAGTCTCTCTCCACACCCATTTCTATTACTTAGTTTAGCAGCACCCTCAACTAGATTTTTGTCCTCAAGCTTGATAAGAACAACTTTACTCTTTGGAAAATGATGATCTCTACCATTGTTAGAGGTCATTGGCTTGATGGTTTTCTCATAAGTTCTAAGGTGAAACCCTTTGAGTTCCTCCCTGCTACTGACGGTGCTTCCACCACTCTCAAAATCAACCTTTCATTTGAACAATGGATTGTTCATGATCAACTCCTCCTTGGCTGGTTGTACGACTCCATGACAGAAACAATCGCCACTAAAGTGATGGGATGCGATTGTTCAGCTTCCTTGTGGCTCAACCTCGAAGCTCTTTATGGTGCACACTCCAAATCTCATATGGATGAACTCAGAATGAAGATTCAGACAGTGTGGAAGGGAACACTCTCCATGCCTGAACATCTTCATCAAAAGCGCCAATAGGGAGACATTCTCACATTGGCAGGTGACCCTTATCTTGAGAATTATTTTATTACTAACATCCTATCTGGTCTATATGTAGAGTATTTTCCCATCAATCACCATTCAAGTGGAAGGCCGTGTTGGGAATATATGGCTTTACTCTTTGCAAATCAACAATGAATAATGATAATAATGAAATATTCCAAACCCTAGATGTTGATGAAGATTCAAATTCAAAGTATGAAGGAAATTCATGATAATCAAATAAACATGTTCATGATATGAATGTTAATCTTGAATATAAGGAACTAAATGATGATAATATGAATTTAGATACATTTAATCATCAATATCAACAATGAATAACATAATAGAATTACAAAATACAAGATTAGGGTTAGAGAGATACAACCTTTGTATTGAGCAACTTAAATCTTCAAACTTGTGGAACTTCTAAGGCTTATACACAATAATAATATTGTTGTCCAAAATCTCTATTCCAATTCTTCCCAATTGCTTAAAGCTTCATCTAAGTAGAATGAGATTTGGAATTGAACAATCCTTAAAACTCATGCAAGCCAAGCAAAGCTTAATGAGTTTCTTGGAGAAAACTTTGATCTTAGAAAGCTAGAGTGAGAATGAGGTTCAAGAAAGAGTTGGAAAGTGTGATCAAGGCTTTTAAACTATAATAACCCATATATATAGTGTAGGAATCATCATTAGTCTAACCAATAGGATTAGAGCATTTAAAACACATCATTTGGAGCATTTTATGTAAACTGTATGACTCTAAAAGACCGCCTAGGCGATGTATCGCTTGCTAGGGCTTTTGAAGCCCTTTGCATTTTGGCAATGCTACTCCACTTAGGGGCGACACATCACCACCCTCTCTGACTTTGGACCCCTCCAATGGTCCTAAAATTGCTCCAAATGCTACCAAACATTTTGGGAATGTTTGCATACCTTATTGTATCACTTTAGACCCATAAAAGTCATTATGCCTTCTACACAATCTCATGTTTTCACTTCTCTTTGAGTGAAAATCGTTAAGTGTTTTGCACCTCAACGTGTAAACATCTTAACCATTATATTTAACCAATCTCAACAGGCCGAGCATCCATCTCATGGAAAGAACTACAAGACATTCTTCTGAGTTTTGATAGCAAAATGGAAAGACTAAGTGCTCTCTCGGGGACATCTAAGCTACCAAATACTTCAGCTCAGCCACAAGCCAACCTTGTCCACAAAACTCAGGGTCACAATCAAGGAAGAGACTCTTCATCTAAGTCATTTTCAGGACAAAATCGATGAGCATATTCAAATCATGGTGGAGGTTGTCCACGACGTAGAGGAGGATGTTCCAGTGGTAGGTCAAATACACAAAGACCCACCTTTCAAGTGTACAGAAGATACAGTCACTCTGTTGCTATTTGCTACAATTGTTACGATGAAAGCTACATGAGCTCAGCTCCAAGAGGAAGCAGTCAAGGCAAACCTGCTACTAATCCTTCACCATTTATAGCTGCACGCGAGATGGTAAAAAATGATCAATGGTATGCAGACAGTGGAGCCAACAATCATGTCACCTCTGATGTAGGGAACTTATAGTA
Organism: Humulus lupulus; assembly: GCF_963169125.1. Classification (NCBI taxonomy): domain Eukaryota; kingdom Viridiplantae; phylum Streptophyta; class Magnoliopsida; order Rosales; family Cannabaceae; genus Humulus; species Humulus lupulus. The sequence continues at coordinate 72,068,401 of NC_084798.1, forward strand.
GAAATTTGAATGTCATGGTAAGGATAGCCTGGTAGTTGATAATGGTAACACCCTTAATATTGCTCATGTTGGTAATGGAAATATCAAAACAAAATATGGTTATAATCTTCTATTAAAAGACATTTTACATGTCCCTAAAATTACTAAAAATCTTGTTAGCATATCCAAACTTACATTAGATAATGATTTGCTTATTGAATTTTTGTCTGACTCCTGTTTTATGAAGGACAAGCAAACAAGGAGGGTGGTCCTTCAAGGGGAGCTTAAAGATGGGATCTATTAATTTGACATATTGCTGCCATAATCAGTAAAGCTACTTCCACTCTAGTCAAGTTTTCCGAGTCTTTCAATTCCAAGAAGTTGTGTCCAACATTTTGTCTTATTGAGTGAGTCCAAGTCTAGCAAATATTTGAATTCCAAGGAGGTATGGCATAGGAGGTTAGGCCATCCTTCAAGTCGTGTCTTGAATAAAGTTTTGAACACTTTAAATGTAAAAATCTTGAGCAATAAAAATGATAGGTTTTGTGAGGCTTATCAATTCAGAAAATCTCATGCATTGCCTTTTAAACACTTTAATAGTAGAGTACAAAATCCTCTTGATTTAATACACACAAATGTTTGGGGTCCACCCCTAATCAATTCCAATGCAAATTTTAGGTTCTACATTCACTTTGTGGATGATCACAGTCGGTACACATGGATTTGTCCACTCAGAGCCAAATCTGAAGCTTTACAAGCTTTTATTCAATTCAAAATCTTGGCTGAAAATAAATTTGAGAGGAAAATCAAAAGATTACATAAAGATTGGGGAGGAGAGTATCAAGCATTTGAGCATTTAGTTATCGAAAATGGTATTTGTAATGCCCTGAATAGTCAAGACCGTTACATCATGTGTTAAAAATAGTGCTTAACTCGTTAAGCGAGTCATTTGAACTTAATAGTGTGATTAAGGTTACACGATAGTTTCGTATTAAAAGATTTGGTCAAAAAGTTGAACTTTTCAATAAAAGGTTTGAATAATTACAAGGGATCCCAAAAGTTTCAAAATAAAATACAATTTTATCACAAATTACAGGCTTAGCCAACCTAAGGGACAAATTTTCAACTAAAGACTTTTATTCCCCAAAATATCTCGACCGTGGCGGCCAAGTAGGTTGAGTATGTACATGCCGCCCCTACAACTCTCCAACTAATGGCTAGTCCATCTTTCCTTTGCCCTTACATACACCATGAAGCGCCCATGAGCCGAGGCTCACCAAGAAAACCCAAACAATCTTACAAATAATTAGATAACATTAACATGTATTACATACTCTATAACCACAACCGATTCACATAGATTTTCCAAACAATATACGACTCATGTCGAGTATATGGATGCCACAGCTTTACAATGGCCTCTCCACTATGGTGGATATCTCATCCACGTTATGGCCCCGCCATTATAACATACATTACACATGTAATGTCGTTAACAGCCTCCCAACCGAGCAATTTGTACAAACAAGTATATCAACATAAATTCAAACACAGCAGAAATTGAACTATAAACAGTTTCATGACATGATCATTCCCATGCCCTATAATTGGGGCACATGCCCAAGACTTGGTGCATGAGACAATTCGCTTACATTGAGTCCTCTGCGATAGGGTAAGGCGACAACGGGCATGATCATTTCCTTCCCGAGCCTTGTGGTACCCCTAGTCACAAAACAATAATGGTTATCCATCAAGAAATAAACCAATTAAAAGCTTTAAGATTGAGTCCTAGCCTTCGAGACCACAAATTCTACTAAACTAGGTAGTAGAATCCTTCCTAAGCCATTAGGTTTGAGTTCCCATACTCAAACACCCTATTTGGCCAATTTTCCCCATTTGAGTCGCGGCGCCCCTCAGTAAGGGTCGCATCGCCCTACAAGTCAGAGAGCCCTCCATGCCATTTTTCTAGACACGTGCTGCGACCCAGCCCATCAGACACTGCAGCACCAAGGTGATTTAGAGAACTGCCCTAGCCTCTGAGTTCATGCAGGCCCCGACGCACCAAGAACAGCGCCGCGATGCAACCTCACGAACCCATAATTTCTAACACTTTACTCTAAGCCAAATCCCCTAAAAACTCCCAAAGCTACCCCAAAGTCCCCAGCTGAGCCTAGAACTCTTACTAACACAACATATACAACATTTATACCCAAAACCAAACCAAATCCTTACCAAAACTCAAAATTCAATCCTTGAGTTCAATCTCAAGAATAGTCCAAAACTAAACCAGATTTTCATCAAAACAAGCTTTAAAACTTTACCTCAACTATGTATTTCGACTCTAAGCTGCCTTTCAACCAATCCTAGCTCCAAACTCCTTAGATTTCCAAGCCAAACTCCTCCAAAAATTCAAGGAACCTAATCAGCTAAGAGGGAGGGAGAGAAAACGTAAGAGAGAGAATGAGAGCTGAGCTTAGCTGAGAGTGTTTTGTGTTATCTAAAAGCTTCCCATAGCTTCTAGGTGAATTAGGTAATCCAAGGCTAGGGAAAAGACCAAAATACCCCTAGCCTAAAACCTTGCTCTATAATGCCCCCAAGGGAAATATCATCATTTGCCACATTTTCCCGCTAAAACCTCATATTCCACTTAAGATTCCCAATTAATCCCGCTAGTCTATTAAACACTAGTATTTTTCCCCAATTATAACTCATACTCTAATATCCCTGGTAATTCGCCAAGTTACTAAAATGCCCCGAGGCTCACCTCGAGCCGAGTATAACTCCCCGTTGTAACCTTTTCGCCAAATTGCTCACAAGGATCGCCTTATGCCACACATCTCAAATATATCCACATAATAATGTCCCTCTCATAAAGCACATATAATTTATAATTATACCCTCAACAGGTCCAATTACGAAAATTCCCCCTTTTCACTAAAACGGGCCCACAATCAAATTTAATGCACAAAAGCATGCATGAATAGTCATATTATCATACAATTCTAATAAGGGTTAGGACCTTGATTAGGAGGTCGGGAGGGCCATAATTGATTTATTATGCTACTCAATGATTATATGCATGTTATGTGAATTATATTATGATATGATGTTATATACATGCATGTGGGTCCACAACTGTTTATTAAACTGTTTTGGCAATTTGGGCTGTTTAGAGCATAATTGTGTATTTGGGTGCATTTTGTGATTCGTGAATGAGATCCCATCATTATGGAGATATGTCCGAGCCTTTCGGCATGGGACGATCATGAAATGCAAGTGTTCGGTCTAGTCATAACGAGTTTAAGTTCAGGGCTCGGGGTGAGTCTCGGGGTGATTTTAATGATTAGAGCATTACCGGGAATTAAAGGGTAATGGGATATGGATTATTGGTATGTGAGAATATTGAGAATAACAGGAATTGGAGAGTGTTAATTATGATTAACGAAATAGGTGCGAAAGGACGGTTTTGCCCTTGGTGGCTGTTAAGGTTTTATTTTAGACTTAAGGGCATTTAGGTCTTTTCACCCTTAGAGATTGATATAAGCCATTAAGGCTGTAGAAGAGTAGCAAAAACAGAGTATCCTTTCTCTTTCTCTCCCGATAGGTTTCTCCTTCATTTCTCTCTAGATTTTCAAGCTTTGTTTGAGGAATCAGGCCAAGGAACCAAGCCGGGATAAGCTAGGGTTATGCTCCACCATTGAAGAGGGTGTGTTGCTGAGATTGAGGTGAGTTTTTAGCCATTAGAACTATAGCTTTTGCTCTGTTTTCTGAGTTAAGTTCCAGCTGGTTTTTGAGTTGGAAAGTTGAGTTTCAATGGGTGTTTTGGCTAGGGTTCTTGGGGTTGTGATGCTTCGGGCATGTGAGGATGGTTTTTAGGTTCATTTGGGGACTTAATTTGATGTTTGGAAGCTTTTGGTTTGGGTTAGAAATGGTAGAATCGAAGGAGGAGGTTTCTGGGCTGAAGCTGGCTGGAGGTAGCGCTACAGCGCCCAGTGTAGGGTGCTACAACGCTACCTGCAGAGGAGGCTAGGACGGTTTGGCTCTGTTTTGAGCGTTGGGGCGCTAGGAGGGCAGTGTTGTAGCACTACCCTGTTTCTTCAGAACCCTGTTTTAAGTGTTTTTAAGGGTTTTTGGCTCGGGGTTTCAATCCTTAAGGCCCGCGATCGAATCTACTCACCGTGTGGGTATGTTTCAAGGTCCCGAGAGTGGGGTTTAGACCAAGACCCTATCATTGTTGATTTTCATTAATTGGAGATTATATTTGGTTATGACTAGGTGACTGCTAAAGGATTAAAGGATCGATCGTTCTCAAGGGTCGTTCTTGTTCTAATTCTCTCTCGAACCAGAGGTAAGAAAACTGCACCCCATATGTGACATGCATGGTCATTCTTGATGCATGTTGGATGTTTAAATGTAAACATTGATAGCATATTGAATGCTTAGCAATCTTGCTCATCTGCATATGGTAATTATTGAGGCATGCTGGATGATTAAGTGTGATGCATGTGATGCACGAGAAACATGTGATTAGGGTATGCCATGAATATTGACTGTGAGATTGATCAGAGCTTGAGTCTCTGTGTTTGTGCATGATCATAATTATGCTAGCAACTGTTAAGTAAGAATGCTGAATGCCCTACGTTTGAATATTCAACATATGAAATATGTTTGATAGCATTGCTTACTTGTGCATGGTACTGACTCATTAGTCAGAATTGGCAAAGGTGTTAGTATCAACTGTGAAGCTATGACTCATTAGTCAGGTTCAGCAGTGGTACTAGGCACTGGTCACACGGTGCTGACTCATAAGTCAGGACAGCCTTAGCGTGTTCAACGCAAGCTAATAAAGATTAGATCTAATCGACATTCTGCATTGGATGACTCAAAGAGCATTAATACCGGACCGACCTCAAGTTCGATGAATATTATAAATGCTTGTGTGACTTACCCATCAGTCACTCATCTGTTAAGTTAGAGACTTACCCACCAGTCTCTCATTTGTTTAAGGCTAGTGGCTTACCCATCAGCCACTCTTCTGTTTAAGCTAGTGACTACCCATCAGTCACTCATTTGGTTAGAGCCATTGCAGCAAAGCCCAGGTAACGGTTTCGTTACACGGCTATGGGCACTGAGCCCCGTAGTGACTTGTTTGACAGTCACTCATTATGGTTTAACAAAACCTCAAAGTGATATTCACTCATCTGATCAGAGCTATGAGCTCTGTATGATCATTTTGATCATCATATGCATGGCTTTGGGTGCTGAGCCCCGTAGTGACTTGCTTGTTGGTCACTCAGTATGGTTTACCAGAACCTCAAGTGTTGAAACACTCATCTGATTAGGATTGACTTGATAGTCATCCATTCAAAAGGGCAGGATTTCTTATCCTAGATACCCCAGCATTGTTTGAGCCTATTTGCATGCTTGAATAAAGTTATGTTTGCTAGGCATGCCAGATGTGATTTGATATCATGATATGACTGTTCATGAGCATATGAGTTTTCTTGCTGGGCTTCGGCTCATGGGTGCTATGTGGTGCAGGTAAAGGCAAAAGAAAGCTAGACCATCCTTGAGTTGGAGAGCTTAGGTGATGATGTGTACATATGCAACTACTCGACCGCCACGGCCGAGGTTTGAAGGAGAGGAACCAGGGCTAAACCCTATTTTGCCGCTTAGATCGGCTGGTTGTAAATATTTTGTTGTAATAAACCTTTAAATTATATTTTTTTGGGATCCCAATGTATACAGTAAACGTTCTAGTGAAACGTTACATCTTAACCGAAATTTTTAATCCCTAAATCGCTAATCATACTTAGCTACACGTTTATGGCCAAATGACTCAATTAGCGAGTTTAGCACTGTTTGCAATGTGCACCGTAATGGTCCCTGGAGTTGGGGTGTTACAATTCATAATTTCACATAATCACACATATATTCAATTAACTTCACATATTAATACATTTATGCCATTTTGACACACTAATTGAGGCACTAAGCATTATAAGCAAATTTGGGACGTTACAACTATCCCCTCCTACTGAAAATTTCATCCTCGAAATTTATGTGAATAATTCGGGATACTGATCCCGCATATCCGACTCTAGCTTCCAGGTCTCTTCCTTGGCCTTGCTGTTCCTCCATAAAATTTTAACTAGAAGAATCGTCTTGTTCCTCAAAACCTTGTCTTTCCTATCTAGGATCTGAACTGGTCACTCCTCATAAGACAATTTTGTCTGTATCTCTAAATCCTCATAACCCAACACATGGGTTGTGTCTGACACATACTTCCAAAGCATTGAGACATGAAACAAGTCATGAACTCCTGATAACAACGAGGGAAAAGCCAATCTATAGGCTACCTGCCCGATCCTTTCTAGGATCTCAAAAGGTCCTACAAACCTAGGGTTCAACTTGCCCCTCCTTCCAAACCTTTTTACTCCCCGCGATGGTGAAACTCGCAGATATACGTGGTCCCCTACTGGTAACTCCATGTTCCTACACTTAGGGTTAGCATAACTTTTCTGTCTACTCTTTGAGGCGAGCATTCGAGCTCTGATCTTCTCAATAGCCTCATTAGTCCTCTGAACCATCTCAGGACCTAAATAGTTCCCCTCTCCCATTTCATTCGAATGAATGGGTGACCTACACTTCCTACCATACAGCATCTCATGTGGAGCTACTCCAATTGTTGATTGATAGCTGTTATTGTATGAAAACTCAACCAACAGAAGATACTTACTCCAGGACCCCTCGAAATCTAAAACACATGCTCTAAGCATGTACTCCAATATCTGAATCATCCTCTCAGACTGCCCGTTTGTCTGAGGATGATAAGTTGTACTGAAGTTCAGCTGAGTCTCCATAGCCTTTTGTTGACTTGCCCAAACTTGGAGGCAAAAATGGGATCCCAGTCCAACACTATAGATTTCGGAACCCCATGGAGATATACAATCTCCCCCACGTACAGTTCAGCATATTGGTCCACATTAAAGTTTGTTCTCACTGGCAGAAAATGAGCTAACTTGGTATATTTGTCTACAATCACCCATACTGAGTTATGTTGCCCCACTGTCGTGGGCAAGCCCCCCTATAAAATCCATAGTAACTTCTTCCCACTTCCACTCGGGAATACCCAGAGGCTATAACAACCCCGCTGGCTGCTGGTGTTCAACCTTCACCTGCTGACAAGTTAGACACCTCGCCACATAATCAATCACATATTTCTTCATCCTAGGCCACCAATACAATGAATTTAGATCCTAATACATCTTCGTGGTGCCTGGATGTAATTAATACAGTGTGGTATGAGATTCATCAAGGATCTCTCGTCTGATACTCACGTCCATCGAAACACAAATATGATCCTTGTATCTCATCAAACCCGTCTCTGTAATGGAATAATCCTTAGCTACTCCAACTAGGACATCCTCTCTAAGCTTTATCAACTGAGAATCACTCATCTGGACCTCCTTTATTCTTTCCAAAAAAGTAAACTACAAGGTAATATTGGCCAACCATCCCACCACCAACTCTATCCCCGCTCTAGTCATGTCTTCCGCCAATTCCTTCGAAATCTGCTTTGAATTGAACAACTGTCATTGACCTCTCCAACTCAAAGTGTTTGCCACTACATTGGCTTTTCCTGGGTGGTAAAGGATCTCACAGTCATAATCTTTTACCAACTTTAGCCAACATCTCTATCTCATATTTAAGTCCTTCTGGGTGAATAAATACTTCAAACTCTTATGATCGATGTATATCTCACACTTTTCTCCATACAAATAGTGTCGCCACACTTTCAGTGCAAATACCACTGCTGCTAACTCCAAATCGTGAGTAGGGTATCGCTGTTTATTTTCCTTCAGCTGTCGTGATGTGTAGGCACTCACCTTCCCAGTCTACAACACAAATCCTAACCCCAATTTCGATGCATCACAATACACCACAAACTTACCCCCATCTGAAGGAAGGCTCAGCACCGGAGCAGTAATCAGTCATTGCTTCAACTCTTGAAATTTTTTCTCACAATTTTCTGACCAAACAAACTTCAAGTTCTTTTGTGTCAATTATGTCAGTGGTGTCGTAATCTTTGAGAATCCATCCACGAAGCACCGATAATACCCTGCCAACCCAAGGAAACTCCTGACCTCTGAGGCATTCCTTGGCCTCGGGCAGTCCCTAACAGCTTCAATCTTGGTTGGATCTACCTTAATCTCGTCTCCACTGACATTATGACTGAGGAACGTCACCTACGGTAACCAGAACTCGCACTACTTAAACTTGGCATACAACCGGTGCTCCCTCAATCTCTGTAATACTAACCGGAGGAACTGCTCATGCTCTGCCTCTGAATGAGAGTAAACCAGGATATCGTCAATGAAGACAATCACAAACTGATCCAAATAATCCTTGAACAGTCTGTTCATCAGAACAATAAATGTCGTTGGGGCATTAACCAACCCAAATGACATGACTAGGAACACGTAATGCCCATACCTCGAGCGAAAGGTCATCATCAAAATATCCTCATCCTTGATCCTCAGATGGTGATAACCAAATCAAAGATCAATCTCCGAGAACACTGTCCTACCGTGCAACTGGTCAAATAGGTCATCTATCCTCGGCAATGGGTACTTGTTCTTGATAGCCATCTTGTTTAATTCCCTATAATCGATGTACATCCTCAGGGTCCAATCCTTTTTCTTCACAAACAAAACTAGAGCACCCCACGATGAGAAACTAGGTCTGATAAATCTCAGGTCCAATAATTCCTAAAATTGTACCTTTAACTCCTTTAGTTTCGCCTGAGCCATTTTGTATGGTGCCTTAGATACTGGTCTGTACCTGGTCCAACTCAGTGATGAACTCAATCTCCCAGTGTGGTGGCAATCCTGGTAAGTCCTCAAGAAACACATCTAAGAACTCACACACCAATCTGGTCCCACTGGCATGACCTTAGTGGTGTCCACCACACTAGCTAGGATTCCTATTGAACCTCCTTGCAATAGGTCTCTAGCCCTCAATGCTGATATCATAGGAATACGGGGTCCATGCACACTACCAAAAAAAACAAAGGGGTCCTCACCCTCAGGCTCAAAAGTCACCATCTTCTTCTTGCAGTCTATAGTCTCCCCATACCTGGCTAACCAATCCATTCCCATAATCATGTTGAAATCATCCATACTCAACTCGATCAAATCCACTGATAGTTCTCTGTTGTCCACCACCACTGGTAATGACCTAACCCATCTGCTAGAGACTACCAGCTCCCCAGTAGGCAATAAAGTCCCAAACCCCACAACATAGAAATCGCAAGGCCTACACAGTCTATCAACCACTCTACTATAAACAAACGAATGTGTAATACTAAAATCAATCAATATAGTGTAAGTAGAGCCAGTGCTAGAAATCTGACCTGTCACTACTTAGGGACTAGCCTCAGGCTCTAACTAGGTTAGTGTGAACACTCAGGCTGACGTCAAACTATCGCCTTTCTTTTGTTCCTCTCTCTTCAGTTGTGAGCAATCCCTTTGAAAATATCCCAATACACCGCAAAGGAAGCATGTCTTAGCACGACATTCTCCCACATGGCATCTTCTGCACCTAGTGCATACTGGATAACTTCTTCAGTCCTCATTGCCGCCTTGGCGGTCGCTTTGAGTCCCCTGACCCCTCTTATCAGGACTAGGAGTAGTAAAAGTGTCAAGGGTCTTTTTTGTTTGGTCACTAGGGCCTCCGCCCCTACCAGACCCTATAAATGGAGGTACCATCCTCCTGACATCACCCATCACAATGCTTTCGTGCCATATCCTATCCTCTGCACCCTCAACAGTAAGGGTCTTCTCAACTTCTTGGGCATAGATAGTAACCCCAAGCACTGATGTGATCCTAACATCCCGTGCTATCATGGGGTTTAATCCTTGAACAAACCAGTCTCTCCTCACCGCATCAGTTGGCACCAAGTCAGAAGAGAACTTGGCTAACCTGTCGAACTTCAGGGCATGCTCGGTCACAGTCATGTTGCCCTGAACCAGCCTGGTGAACTCATCTGCCTTCACTACTCAAACTGCGTCGTTGTAATATTTCTCGTTGAACAAATCCCGGAACTCATCCCAACTTAATGCAGTGATGTTCTGGGTCTGAGACACAACCTCCCACCAGATACATACATCTTTTTTAAACATGTACGTGGTGCAGGCCACCATATTATTGCCTACCACCCACATAAAGTATAGGATGGATGTGGTCATACTCATCCACTGCTCAGCTCGCAGTGGGTCTGTCCCTCCTCAAAAGTATGAGGGTGTTGCTTCCTGAATCGCTCATACAATGGTTCCCATCTGTTCGATACTTTTGGCTGGTGCTGTACAACTTGTACTAGGGCAAAGGTGGTACTACTGGAGCAGTGTTCCTAGCTGGAACCTGTTGTTGTCTCAATTGATGAATTTATTCTTCCTATCTCTGCAATCTGGCATGCATTTCAGCAAACATATGCTACCAGTTCTCAGGAGCTGGCAGAGGGTTTTTACCCTGGTTATCATCTCTAGCCCAGATTTCAACGCTGACTAGTCTGTTTGATCACCTTGGAGGCATAACTCTCCAAGTATAAGTGCAATCAACGACTCGGCTCATTAGGCAATGATAAAAAATTCCACAACTGCCCCGCGGTTCACAACTGAGCAACAAGTAACACTCACAAGCATCAACAACACTAACAAGCATACATTCTCATATTCACTTAGCAATCAAGGGTCAGGCCCTATCAGTATAGCTCATGCTCCCTAATCAAGCATGCAGATAAGGCATATATATTTCATTAAAGCAATTATGCACATAATCATATCATTAGTTACCAAACCCTGAGTCGAGCTTATCTTTAGCGACGAGTGTACATGCCCAACCAATCTTCAAGAACTAATAAACCTTGGCGGCTCTGATACCAAGTTGTAATGCCCTGAATAGTGAAGATTGTTACTTCGTGTGTTAAAAAAAGTGCTTAACTCGTTAAGCGAGTCATTTGGACTTAAAAGTGTGATTAAGGTTACACAATAGTTTAGTATTAAAAGATTTGGTCAAAAAGTTGAACTTTTCATTAAAAGGTTTGGATAATTACAAGGGATCCCAAAAGTTTCTAAATAAAATACAATTTTATCACAAATTACAAGCTTAGCCGACCTAAGGGAAAAAATTTCAACTAAAGACTCTTATTACACAAAATATCTTGACCATGGTGGCCGAAGAAGCTAAGTATCTACACGCCACCCCTACAACTCTCCAACTCATGGCTGGTCCAGCTTTCCTATGCCCTTACCTGCATCATGAAGCATCCGTGAGCCAAGGCTCACCAAGAAAACCTAAACAATCATACAAATAATCAGATAACATTAACATGTATTGCATACTCTATAACCACAACTAATTCACATAGATTTTCCAAACAATATACGTCTTATGCCGAGTAGATGGATGCCACATCTTTACAATAGCCTTGCCACTATGGTGGATATCACATCCACATTATGGCCCTGCCGCTACGACATACATTACAAATGTAATGTCGTTAACGACCTCTCAACCGAGTAATTTGTTCAAACAAGTATATCAACATAAATTCAAACACAACAGACATTCAACTATAAATAGTTTCATGACACGGTCATTATCGTGCCCTATAATTGGGGCAGACACCCTACACTTGGTGCAAGAGACAGTTTTCTTACCTCGAGTCCTCTACGATAGGGTAAGGCAATAACGAGCACGATCCTTTCCTTCCCGAGCCTTGCGGTACCCCTAGTCACAACACAATATTGGATATCCATCAAGAAATAAACCAATTTAAAGCTTCAAGATTGAGTCCTAGCCTCCGGGACCACGAATTCTACTAAACCGAGTAGTAGAACCCTTCCCAAGCCTTTAGGTTTGAGTTCCTGTACTCAAAACCCCTATTTGGCCAATGTCCCTATTTGAGCCGCAGTGCCCCTCACTAAGGACCGCGATGCCTTTCAAGTCAGAGAGCCCTCCAAGCCATTTTTCTGGACACGCGCTGTGGCGCAGGCCAACAGGCACTACGGTGCCAAGGCAATTCAGAGAACCGCCCCAACCTCTAAGTTCATGGGGGCTGCTGTGCACCAAGAACAGTGCCGCGAACCCAGAATTTCCAACACTTTTCTCCAAGCCAAATCCCTTCAAAACTCCCAAAGTTGCCCCAAAGTCCCCAACTAAGCCTAGAACTCTTACTAACACATCATAAACAACATTTATACCCCAAAAATTAAACCAAATCCTTACAAAAACTCAAAATTCAATCCTTGAGTTAAAACTCAAGAACACTCTAAAACTAAACCAAAAAGTCATCAAAAAAAAGGTTCAAGACCTTACCTCAATTGTGCATTTTGACTCTAAGCTTCCTTTAAACCAATCCTACCTCCAAAATCCTTAGATTTCCAAGCCAATCTCCTTCAAAACTTCAAAGAACCCAATTAGCTAAGAGAAGGGGGGGGGGGGGGGGGGAGAAGACGTGAGAGAGAGAATGAGAGTTGAGCTTAGCTGAGAGTGTTTTGTGTTATGTTAAAGCTTCCCACAACTTCTAGGTGACTAAGGTAATCAAAGTAGCCTAAAACCTTTCTCTCTAATGCCCCTAAGGGCAATATCGTCATTTGCCACATTTTCCCGCTAAAACCTCAAATTCCACTTAAGAATTCCCAATTAATCCCGCTAGTCTTCCGAATGATAGTATTTTCCCCTAATTATAACTCATACTCTAATATCCCCAGTAATTTGCCAAGTTACTAAAATACCCCTAGGCTCACCTCGAGCTAAGAGTATAACTCCCTGTTGCGACTTTTCTGCCAAATTGCTCACAAGGATTGCCTCGTGCCACACATCTAAAATATATCAACATAATAATGTTGTCCCACTCACAAAGCACATATAATTTATAATTATACCCTTAACGAGTCAAATTATGAAAATGCCCCTTTTTCACCAAAATGGGCCAACATTTTCTATTTAATGCACATAAGCATGCATGAATATTTATGTTATCATACAATTCATATATTTCACATATCACACATATATTCAATTAAATTCATATATTAATCCATTTACGCCCTCCCAACACACTAATCGAGGCTCTAAGCCTTATTAGCGAATTTGGAACACTTCTAACCTAGATATTTTATAACTCTCAGGTTGACTCCTCATTGTTTCACTACCATGAAGGCGGTACTGCCATCATAGTTCTCATTTATGTCGATGACATTATTGTTACTAACAATCACCCAAGTCAGCCAAGGGACTTTGTGGCCAGACTGCACAAGACATTTGCATTAAAGGATCTCAGTCCTTTAAATTACTTCCTTGGCATTGAAGCTTTTCGTGATGAATCTGGCATTCACTTGTCCCAATCCAAGTATATTACTGAACTCCTCTAGTGTAGCAACATGACCAACACTAAGCCTTGCCCCACCTCAATGACGACGCGGAAAAATCTGTCTCTCACTGATGGCGAATTGTTGCAGGAACCAAGTCTCTTCCTCAGCATCATAGGTGGCCTGCAATATCTCACACATACTCGTCCCGATAGTAACTTTGCTGTTAATAAATTAAGTCAATTCCTCAAGGCTCCTACAACTGCTCATTGAAGTGTTGTTAAGCGTGTACTAAGATACCTCAAAGGTTCTATTAGCTGTGGTCTCCATATCAAGTTCAGAAAGCACTTGAGCATCATAGGCTATTCAGATGTCGATTGGGCATGTTGCCCCATTTACAGACGGTTTGTAGCTGCTTACTGTGTGTACCTTGGTGATACATTGGTGTCTTGGTCCTTGAAGAAACAGGCAGTGGTCTCTTGTTCTTCCACTGAATTCGAGTACAGAGCATTAGCCCATGTAGCAACAAAGATTTCATGGATACAAGGCTTCTTGCATGAATTGAAGCTTCCCTGTTTGACAACTCCCATCACTTGGGGTGACAATTTAGGAGGAACTGCCCTCGTTTTCAATCCAGTATATCACACATGAACAAAACACATTGAATTGTATGTCCATTTTGTTCGAGACAAGGTTCTACAAAAACAACTTGAAGTACGATTCATTCTGTCACATGATCAAATAGTTGATTGTCTCACAAAGAGCCTAACACCTACAAGATTTCATTTCCTCATTGACAAACTTGTTGTCGTTCACTCCTCACTGCGTTTGAGAGGAGGTGTTGAAAATGAAATTCTTCTCAATATTTACCATAACAAAATTGTGGTCCCAGGGTGTGTGCATTACCACATTGCTGTACGAAATGATTTTGTAATCATTAGGTTGTTAGGATTTTATCATTCTTCTAGTATATTCCTTTTGTATATGTGTCCTCCATTGAATGGAGTTTGTGATGTACCCAAAACCAGACTAAATTGAATATAGTAACATCAACTCCAATTGAGCTGAGCAACACAATTTCAGTAATATTTTTTCTCTATTTTTCTTATTTCAAACTTTAATATCTTTATCTCTCTATAACTTTCTTCCTCCCAATCACACAAACAAATATATCACTTTCTCCCTTCCCCCTTAGAAATGATTAATTATTTGGAGAGTTATTCTAATACTTTATTAATTCACTTAAACTCCATATTGCAATGATTAAACTACTACTTAATATCATGATTGTCTCTTGATCCAAATACTGCCCATTTATAAATTCAATTGTTGGATTTAGCCACAAAAATTTGGCGCCCGTGACTTTGTCTTAGATTCAGAGATTGAAATTATTAAGAGGTAGATGCTACTCTAAGATGGAAATTCCACAATAGATGCGAAAGATCAGTTCACCATTCGTGGGACATCAGAACTTCAGTTCCACTGCTGGAAAAATTACACCCCAACCTTGTTTAGAGCTGTTCATCAAGAATCTGGGGTAAAAAAAAATTGAGAGTTCTTTACATTAAAATATAGCCTCTTTACCAACAGAAGGCAAGCTCACTGCGTCAACCTTTGTGAGTTTTCAATGATATTTTTGATTTATTCTTTGGAATCCTAGGAAATAATTAGGTAATACCCAGAAAACACCATTTTTTGTTGCTTTATGAACAAAATATCTTACACGTTAGAGTCTTCTCATTCAACTAAGAGAGAGATAATAGTATGTTATCATCGTGATGTGTAATTATATTTTATTTAAATTTATAACTACATAATGATATAAGTTATAATTGGTCTTCTTGAAATCCTTGTCCGACCATTCAGACTACCAATATGATTTTGTTTTGTTATTTAATAAATGTTTATTTATATTTCTTTATATATAATAAATGACTATTTAACAGTAATTTGTGGCAAACAAAAATTATTGTGGCAAATAGTTTTTTAACTGTTAGTTTTAACAGAACCTGTAAGATACTAAGAACACTTTTCAAGAGATGCAGTGGTTACGAATCAGTCAACCATTGTTTATTTTGGTACACTACTTCTCCAAACAAGTTATACATTGACAACTATTCAATCAAGCATTATATATTCTGCTTGTCCTGATAAAATACCGAATAACATTTGAAAGAAAAAAACAAAAATACTTCAGTCTTCATCCAAACAGAAACAACACAACATTGTTACAAAGTAAATGTAAAGGTACATCATTTGCATGAGAATACTGAAAAGAAATCCCCAAAAAAACACATACACTAAACGAAGTTCTTTTAAAGGAAAACTCAGGCAGCCGTTGAACGTTGGTTTGTGAAAACACAAGAAAGCAATTCAAAAGTACTTCGTGTTATATTATTTATAATAATATAATGTTAGATTAAATAAATATGACAAAATGAGTTTGTCACATTTTAACATAATTTGAGAGTTACAAATAAGTGAGACAAATGTGTGTGTCCAAATTTGTAGCATACATTTGTGAGTTACATATCTTACAAAATTAGTAACCATTTGTAACTTCCAAAATATCACCCAATAATGTGTAAAATAAGAGCTACACATTTCTAAATTGAATTTCATGAGTCATTATGTTATATGGTTGTTGGAGTTGTGATTTTATCTCCCATTAGGTATATGGAAGTTATAAAATTAAAAGAGGAAGAGTTTGGATGTTTTTGTAGAAAAGTGCAAAAATTGGGAGGTTACAAGCTCTAGCGCACTGACAGCCAAATCTCATTTTTGCATTTTCATAAATTTGAACATTTTGAACACTTCAAGTAACTCTAAAATCTTCCCTCTAATTCCATAAACACCCAAATTAACATTGGTAACAACCAATAGGGTTGGTGGAATTTGAAATTCCAAAAGTATCTCAAAATTCTATAAATAGAGACTATTTGGTCATTTGTGAATATGAGTTTTTCATTCATTTTAGCACTTGGATGAAAAACAAAAGACTCGATAATTCCAGAGAGCTATTTCTAAACTTGAGAGTCCCTTAGTGCTAAGAGAATATGGAGAAATAAGCTTTTGGAAAAATGTTTCGATCCTTGTTCAATGAGGGCTTATTTTCTTTGATTTAAGTGTTTAAAATTGACATCTTCAAATTGAGAAAATCAATGGACGTAAAAGTGTTATTTTCAAAAGAATCTCAAAGAGACTCTTAGAAAATGCAAAAAAGTTGTTTAAGTGATTTTGAGATTATTTTCCCATTGTATTTGTGTTTACTTATTTCATCTAGTGAAATATGAAAAGAAAGCAAACTAAGTTAAGGTTACTTTCAAAGGGGTGTGTCTTGCTTTTGCAAGTAAATAAATCAAATAAAATAACATTGAGGTTTTGTTTATTTTGATATATTGTGAAATTATCATGTAGTCTAAAGACTCATGATGAATTTTGGGAATTATAAGTCTAGTTTTATAATGGGTGATAATGTAAAGGAATTAATAGAAATGAAGAGATTTCTATTTTAAAGTAATATTTTTGTAACAACCCTCAAAACATACAAGACCAAAACATGCGGAAACCTAAACTTTTACGTTAATTCATTGTAACAAAAATCCATATAAAAAAACGTTTAAAAAGATCATGTGCACACACTTTTAGTTTTAGCAAACGAAATTACAACTACTCTTTTACAGAGTTAAAGCAAAACAAATGTCATAAAGGAAATAACAAGCTCCCAACATTTCTTTTCAAAATGGTGTTCCATCAAAACCTCCCCAGGTCAGGCCACATGTACATATCCACAAGTAGACTCCGACGCTCACTGCTCCACTTTGCTTTTGCACTTACCTACAACATGAAACAACTAGGTAAGTGAAAATGCTTAGTAAGAATAGCCTTGCACACAAATATACTAAACCTAGTAACGGGTTGCCCTAAGGTAGTTACCACTACCGGTCATAGGGTATTGGATAAATTCTAACCCTATCATACGATTCTCAATAATAGTCCTAATAGAAAATCAAACACATTGGTTATGCCCAACAACCAATGTTCATACATAACAAAACCACCTGAAATTCAGAAATTTCCCAGAGCATCCAACATAAATAACCATATCGAACAATAACTTTGGTTGTTTCCAACAATCAATTTCACACTTAACACAATAACCTACACTCAACAAGTTCCCAAAACATACATTACATGACTCATATCGTAATATCCTGCACTTAGAAGATTCTCAGAATGTTCAATTATATTTAGCACACATCATGACTTAGCAACTACATTATTAACAAAGGATCTAGGCCACAACTCGGTTCCAGCATTTATGTCCTGGCTCTAACCTGGACTATATTACCATTGTCCTGGCTCCAACCAGGACTATATACTTACCATGTCCTAGCTCCAACCCCAATTATATTACCATTGTCCTGGCTTCAACCTGGACTATATACTTACCATGTCCTGGCTCCAACCCGAACTATATTCCCATTGTCCTGGCTCCAACCCCGACTATTTTACATTAGGGTTCTGGCTCCAACCCGAACATACTTACCATTTATCCACAGAATGCCAAAGCATTGCAAGAGTAGGCATTAAGCATACCCTGGTCTTAATGACCCAAACAAAACTAGTGTAATCTACTACTACAAGAACACACTAGTATATTCATGTTGTATTCGAGAAAGAGACAGGCTAACTTACTTGGTATCCTTAGTTCCCAACTGGATCTTTTAACTCTGCTATTTGCTTTTCCCTTCGCGATCACTGTAATTAATACATTGTACTCAGATTAAACTATGGCATACTCATATAGCTAATATTCTACGATAGCTAGATTGAATAAAGTTCTCTTAGAGACTCTATACTAAAAATTTCTCTTATACACTTTACAGTGTATAAGACCAGATTCCACTTTAATCAATTTACAACTTCCTGAGAAAAATTGTCCTTATCACAACATGATCTCTGCACTATGCATTTTAATATTCTATCTCTAGATGACTCTCTCAATCGTATTACGCATATTTTGGTTACTTATAAAAGGAGTTTTAAACAACTCAATCTTAGAAAATTACCCATTGTTTACTCAAGTACGGAGTTTACCATTTTCCATTCTTTAACCAAAAATACCATGTTTCAACCTTTTACAATTTATTATCCGTTAACGATAATACTTTTCGATTTACGATTTTATAAAACCTAACTCCCATTTTTACCATCTTTAATCCATAACCTAGGATCTCTATTACGTCACTTTCAAAAAGAAAGGGCAATTGGACCCCGTGTTTAAAAATGGTAAAAATGAATTCTCAATAACCTTAAGCTAATTTGGGATTGGTTAGATATCCAAAACTTTAGCTATTTTTTAAAACAACTTCACTTCCAATTTCGAACCTAACTTTTTATCTATTCATTTTAACGTGATAAAAATCCCGCTTTTAAGTTCATATTCTATGTTAGGTTCTCTAACCAAAACCCTTTAAAATCCTATTCACGTATTATGCATCCTAATGGTGGGAACTAGGTGAAAGCTCACGTCAAAATTCAATTTAGGTTAGGAGAACTAACCTCCCAAAACTCATTTGGTTCGAAATTACAAGTTTTCCCTGTTTTTAGGGAAACTTAGAAAAACTACTACTCTTAAACTGTCATATATTTTAATCTAAAATTTTAGCAGGGCCTTGATACATATCTTAGAAAACTTCTCACCAAGTTTCATAAATTTTGTGATGGAAAAACTTATTAAACCATATAAAGAAATCTGGGCAGTGCCTGGTGCCCATGAGTTTTTCTCATATTTTTAGGGTTCTTTGAAAAGTTATTTCTCTTATGTCGTAGCCCAGTTCTTTCTAAAAGATTTATCAGGATATTTACTCATATCTAATTTAGTTTCTCTCAAAATTTCATAATTTTTAGGATAGGGGAACCAATTAAAAGTGTAAGACAATCTGGACAGTGTTTGCTGCCCAGAAATTTCGTTTTCAGATTATTAGGGAAAACTTTGAAAAGCCATTACTCTTTAACTATTTTTTCTTTTCCTCTAAAAAATTTATGTGATCCTTCCTTATACATATTTAAACTAACCATTTACCAAATTTTATGGCTTTCGACAAAGAAAAACGTGTTCAATATTAAAAACAATCTGGACAGTGCATGCTGCCTAGAAATTTTCTAGATTGCATCAAGATGCCAAAAACTTCATAACTTAGTTTTGAAAACACCTTTTTTTATTTTCAAAAGCCTAAAATCAAGTAATCATCTTCAAATATGAAACCATATAAATTATTTCCACAAACAGAGGTAGTAGGGTACGATCTGACCCGTTGGAATTCAGACCATGAAAAGATGGCAGCATGCATTTTTACACATTCTAGCAAAATAAACACAACTAGCAAAACCCTAGCCACATTCATGCATGATGTATAGTCCCAGAATGTTTACTTAGCCATCTAGGTAGTAGTCGTAGTAGTAGTAGTAGCAGTAGTAGTAGCAGTAGCGGTAGCAGTAGCGGTAGTAGTAGCGGTAGCATTAGCGGTAGCAGTAGCGGTAGCAGTAGCAGTAGCAGTAGCAGTAGCAGTAGCAGTGGCAGTAGCAGTAGTAGTAGTAGTAGTAGTAGTAGTAGTAGTAGTATGTTAGTTACCGTGGATTTTGGTTCAAGTCGGGACTTAGTTGGAAACTCATAGCAACAGTTATGGATTTTATAAGTTTAACCTATAGTTTAAGAATATTAATTATAACATAAGGTTTGATTAATATTGCTGGTCATAGAAATATTAATTATTATAACCTAAGGTTTAGATAGAACTATTAAGAGCATGACACTTGTCATAATCATGATTATTAAGGAATTAAGTATTTTGATGAATAGTTTTAATGAAACAAAGATCTAGAAGCTCTAGAACCTTCCAGCAGCTATTAGGATCGTATTATGACTCAGTCAAAGATGTTTATCCAATTCAAATTATGCTGAAAAAGTGCAATTACCTGTTTAATATATTAACATATGCTGATATATCGTAGCATAGGGGTCGATATATCGTCTACGAAAGATACGGAAAACACGTCGACTTTGCACGAACAATCGAACGGGGCTCGGGAATAGTGGGGGAGGCGATATATCGCCTAAGGGGCAATATATCGCCTCCATGTATGTATTTTTTAAAGTTTGATTTTTGAATTTTAAAAATACCCTTAAACTCTTAGACCTGCCTTTGAACGATTTTGACCGAGTTCTGGGCGTCAGTTGAACGAAAATTCAAATCTTTTTCATTTTATAATAATTTATTTATTTAAATTAAAAGGGGTTAGTTTCACTCCTTGAACACTATAAATAGGATCTAGTGCTCAGCCATTTTCTTCATTCTTCAAGCATTTGATCAGAGCCTCCAAGGTGCTAGTGTTATTATAGAGAGATACACTTGGGTTTGAGATAAAAGCTTTATCATTCTAAGCTTTTCTAAACACTTGGGAAGTGAGAAATAGTGTGATTTAGGTATTGAGGTTTAGACCAATCCATAAGGTCATTCAAAGTATTCCTATTCCTAAGTTTAATTCTGTATGGTTCTTTAGTTTTCTTTCACTCGGATCCTAACTTTTGTTTATGATTCTTGATTAGGTATTTAAGTTCTTGAAACTTAAGGTTCTTCATGGTATGTTTCTAATTGGATGGTTTAGTGTTCTTTTCATCTATTTTCTTTAGAAACTCACCATTTTATTGTTGGTTTATAGGAGTATTCTAATCCCGTTCTTGTTCCCAAATACCCTGGCTTTTGGTAAGGAAATAGGCTAGATATATGTGTTTATATGTTTATGTTATGATATGTTTTATGCTATTATATGATATATGTTTATAGTCCTTGGGAATATGACTTGTTTAGATAACAAGCCCCAAGAATATGTTTTATAGTCCTTGGGCATATGACTTGTTTAGCTAGCAAGCCCCACAAATTTATGGGCATATGACTTGCTTAGCTAGCAAGCCCCACAAATTTATGGGCATATGACTTGCTTAGCTAACAAGCCCCAAGAATTTATGATGGCCATTGTAGTCCTATATGATATATGTTTTATAGTAATATGTTGTTTATGATATAGTCTTATGCTTTTGATTTATGTTAAAATAGATTTTCCTTGCTGGGCATTAGGCTCACTCCTTTATTTGTAGTGTAATGCAGGGAAATAGATATGGAGGCAAAAGGATTCTTGGTAGCTTGGCTTGTGTGTTGAGGATGAATGGAATGAATGGACTGCATGTCGATCGAGGACGACGTTATTTTTTTTAGTCTTTTAAATTATGTTTTCTTAATGTAATTCCGCAATTAGTATTTAAAATTATGTTTTATGTTTTGTAAATAATGGGATCCCATAATCTATCATTTTATTTTATTTTATATGTTATTTATAAAATTTTTATTTTGGGTTTTCAATAAAGTTATGTTATTTCTTATGTTTGTATCAAAATAGCAGTAGCTGTGTCTAGTAGTTTTTAATGGTCCAAGGTCTTAGAAATAGTTGGGTCATTACACATGAAAATCAAAAAA
Organism: Humulus lupulus; assembly: GCF_963169125.1. NCBI lineage: Eukaryota > Viridiplantae > Streptophyta > Magnoliopsida > Rosales > Cannabaceae > Humulus > Humulus lupulus. The sequence goes on from NC_084798.1 coordinate 72,090,290, forward strand.
TCAACCAAGCTAACCCTCAAGCATAAAATAAACTTCAAAAACCAATAAAACAACCTATACAACCAGATCTAACATCAATAACCAAAAACAACTCAAAAACAAACCAAAAACTCACCCTTTGTAGTTCTAGATTGGGGATGAGATTCCTTAGCTTTTTAAACTTCCTCCTTAGATTATATACACTCAAACTAAGCCCCAAAGGTTCAATATGCATATTTTTAAAATAATGTTAGGGTAGAGATGGAGATGAGTGGAAAAATATAAAAACTCTAGAACCCTTACCTTTATTTTCACTAGATCACCAAAAAGCTTCAAACTTTGAGATTCTCCTAGAACCGCCTCTCTTGAACCCTATAATACAAGATCCATGACATGCATGGTCATTAGATCTCATGCATGCATATCCACCCCTTAGGGTTTCAAATTTGAAGAAGAAGGGAACAAGGTGACAAAGTTTCATACTTACTTGTCCACTAGTCTTCCTTGAGCTTCTCTTTCCTTCAATGGAGAGTGAGTGCCTAAGCTTGAGGAGGGGAAGGAAATGCAGCCATAGAGGCTTGGGGAGCTCTCGGTTTTGGGGAGAGAGAATGGAGAGAGTTCCTTTTTGTTTTCTTGAGGAAAAAGGAAATTTAAAAAATAATGATTGGATGTGTAAGAGGGAAATGATTGGGGGTTTAGCCAATGGGTGGGTAAGTCTCTTACTCTTCCTAGGGTAGGTGTCATAGACACTTGAGTACACTAGGGCATAGCCAAGCAGCCCATCACACCCTCTCTCCACCTTTGAAAATGACTAAAATGCCCTTGTGCCTTTTAACTCACTTCTAATGCACTCAAGGGCCCTTTCGTAATTTCACTCTTTAAATTTAACTAAATGTTTACCCTATAGTTTTCAAATATGTCCAAGCTAAATTAAATAAAATAAATGTGACAAAACATAAAAAAATTTCACATAACACATAATTTTGGTAATTTACTCAAATTTACCAAAATGCTCTTAGAGGCGCGGGCAAGAATTTCCATTCTTAAGCCAGGGTAATTGGAATTAAATCCTCAATCAATTTTTTTCTTAATTTTATTGGCTCGACTATACAATCTCAGTTGCCAAATACTTTTATGCCATAGTATTCCTCATTTTACCTAATCCGAGATTTTTTTTGTTATTAGGGTTTGCCCCTCGGTCCAAGACCAATTTTCTTTGCATAGGCCAAAACGCTTTACCAAATTACCACAACGGCTATAAAATTCACAAAATAACATAATTTCACATAATATTATTTAATTATATAATATGTCACATAATTCTTCATTGGCTCCAACCGGCCACTAACAATGTTCAAAACACAGATGTTACAATACCTACAATTTATAGAAGTTTCATCCCCGAAACTCAAAACAGATGGGAGTACCGCTCCTACATCTCGGCTTCCATCTCCCAGGTCACCTCTTCAATGTCGTGGTTACACCACTGCACCTTTACCAAAGGTATTTTTTATTCCTTAACACCTTGTCTTTCCGATCTAGAATCACGACTGGTTTTTCCTCATAACTTAGCTGAGGATCTAAGCTAAGTTCATCGTAACTTAGCACATGAGTGGGGTCGTTCACGTACTTCCGTAAGGTTGGCACATGGAATACATTGTGAACTCTAGAGAGTGCGGGCGGAAGTGCTAGTCGGTAAGCCGCCTTCCTAATGCATTCTAGAACCTTAAACGATCCTAAGTACCTAGGGCTCAACTTGCCCTTTTTCCCGAACCTCATAGCTCCTCTAAGTGGAGCTATCTTTAACAAAACCTTGTCCCCAACTTCAAATTCTAATGGTCTCTGACGACGATCAGCATATTTGCGTTTTCGATCTATAAAGGTCTGCAACCTTTGGCGGATTGATCTAATGTCTTCCGTAGCTTGGTCTACCTCTTTTGATCCCAATAATTTCCTCTCACAAGTCTCATGCTAGTGGATTGGAGATCAGCACTTTATTTCGTATAGTGCCTCATACGGAGCCATTTTTATCGAGTCTAAATAGCTATTGTTGTAGGAGAACTCAATTAATGGAATATTTACACTTCACGAACCTTGAAAATCAAGCACGCAAGCTCTCAACATATCTTCCAAGGTCAGAATTGTTCGTTCGCTTTGGCCATCCATCTGTGGATGGAAGGCTGTACTAAACTTGAGTTTAGTTCCCAATCCCATTTGCATTCTTCTCCAAAATGTGGAGGTAAATCATCCATCACGATCAGACACTATAGAGATGGGAACACCATGTAATCATATTATATCAGTAATGAACAAGTCTGCCAACTTATCCACACTGTCTGTTATCTTAATGGGTATGAAGTGAGCAAATTTTGTCAATCTATCTATGATAACCCAGATTGATCATGCCCCTTTGGAGTGTGTGGTAACCCAGTAACAACTTCCATGGTGACCCTTTCCCATTTCCACTCAGTGATCTCTAGCGGCTATAATAACCCTGCGGGTCGCTGATGCTCCGCCTTGGTTTGTTGATAAGTCAATCAATGTGCCACGTACTCTGCTACATCTATCTTCATTCCTACCCACCCAAAGTATCTTTTGAGATCTTGATACATCTTAGTGGTTCCTTGATGCATAGCGAAAGGAGTATTGTGAGCCTCATAAAATATTTTCCTCTTGATCTCCTCATCATTGGGCATGCATATTCTGCCCTTGAAACCTAACATTCCATCCTCTGAGATGTGAAACCCTGGTCGTATGTCTTTCTGTAGAGTCCAAGAACTTTACTTAGCTAGTTAGATAATAGTAGTAGTAGTAGTAATAATATCTAGTAGTAGTTATAGTATGTTTATTACTGTGGATTTTGGTTAAAGCTGGGACTTAGTTGAACACTCGTAGCAACACTTATAGATTTTATAAGTTTAACCTATAGTTTAAGAATATTAATTATAACATAAGTTTTGATTAATATAGCTGATTGTGAAGAAGATATTTATTATACAATAAGGTTTAGATAGAAACAATAAGATCATGACACTTGTCATGTGCATGTTTATTGAGAAATTAAGTATTTTTGAGGAATAGTTTATTAAGAGTAATATTTGAAAACCCCAGAGTCTGCCAGCAGCTTTGAAATTGTTATAGGACTCAGTCAAAGCTGTTTACTCAATTCAAATTAGGCTGAAAAAGTGCAATTACGTGTATAATATTTCAGCGTATGCCGATATAACGCAGCTCTAGGGGGCGATATATCACCACTCAGGGAATACGAAAAACACTTAACTTCACACAAACACTTCGACGAGCCTCAAGAACATAAGTCCAAGCGATATATCGCTTACCATGGGCGATATACCGGCGCTAGGGCAAGTTTTTCAAACAATTTTGAAATCGAGCTCATTTTATTTCATAACCTCTTGATAAACCTCAGAATCTTTTGATCGAGTCTTAAGCCTCTGCTGAACAAATATTCAAATGTTTTTCAATTTAAAGTCATTATTTTTATTCAAGCTAAAAGAAGATCTTTTCATTCTTGAACTCTATAAATAGGACCTAGTACCCAGCCATTTCTTTCATTCTTTAAGCTGAGTTCAGAGCTTTCAAGCTGCTAGGTTTACTTTAGAGTGTTAAACACTTGGGTTGGGGTTATAAGATTTATCATTATAAGCTTATGAAACACTTGGGAAGTAAGGTTAATAGTGTGGTTTTCGATATCGAGGTGTAGTTTGGTTATAGTGCATTCAAAGATATTCCTATTCCTAGTTCATTTCTGTATGTTTTTATAGTTTTTCTCTACTCAAATCCTAACTCAATATTTTCCATTCATGGTTAGGCAATTAAGTTCTTTGAACTTGAGGTTTCATTTCGATAAGCTCTTCTTCTCGGTGGTTTAGATTCATTTCTTTTTCATCTTCTTCTTTTAGAAATACTCACCTTCTCATTAATGGTTTTTAGGAGTGTTCCAAAATCTCGTCCTTGTTCTCACATCCCAGTATTTGGTAAGGAAAATAGGATAGTTATTTTATGCTTATATGATTATGTTATAATATGTTTTTAAACGTTATGATATATATATATATGTTTTGGGGCTTATAGTTGCTTAATTAGCAAACCCCAACACTTTTATGTTATTGGGGCTTATAGTTGCTTAACTAGCAAACCTTATTGTATGTTGAGGGTTATAGTTGCTTAGTTAGAAAACCCCAATGTTTACCATGTACACAGGTTAGAATTATGATATATGTTTATAGTTATATGTTATATGTTTATAGCTTATGTTTATGTTTATGTTTCATGCATGTAGTAGATTTTCCTTGCTGGGCATTAGGCTCATTCCTTTGTTTTATATGTGCTGGGAAATAGTTATGGTGGCAGTAAGATTCTTGGCAGTTTGGGATTGTGTATTGAGGGAGAATGGATTCGGTGGACCGCGTGAATGAATCGAGGAAGAAGTTGTTTTTAGTCATTTCAATCATGCTTTATATGTATTTTTCCGCACCTGATCTTGTAACGAGTTTATTTACAATTTAAGTTATGATTTATTTTCAAACAATGGGATCCCATATCATACCCAAATTTTATGTATTTTAACCTTTGCTTTACAGTTTTTAATAAAGTTATGACTATTTTGTATGTATGTTTTCTTAAGATTAGTGTCTATGTATAGTAGTTATTAATGGTCCAAAGTCTAGAATTAGTTGGGTCATTATAGCTGGTATCAAAGCTCCGAATCTGACCGCCAAGTAAGTGTTTAAGTTATAGTTATTATGTTTATATGTATAGCTAACAATTGTAGCCTTTATGTTTCAGTTAAGAATGAATGGAGGATTAACTTATGATATTATCCGAGAAATTAAGGCCCTAAAAAGGATTAGAGAACCGAGAAACACCGTAGGAGTGCTAGAAAGAATCACTCGGAGGCTACTTTTGTTCCACATGGAGATAGGTCACCTCAAAGAAAGAATCTAAGGAGATCATGATGAGATCAACAGAGCAATACGTTTTAGTAATTAGACTTTTTAAAGATTATCCTACTGTGATTGCAGCCTTAGAAGAAATTTGGGAGACAATAGATGATGAAGATGAATTGCCGGTAGCTATGAGATATTATTTTCTCATACTTAGGTTCACTTCAAAAATGGAATTTCAGTTTACAAATGAACAAAAACATAGAATTTTTACGAATCTTCCTCAAGGGCATTTTGAGGCACAAGACAATGATGACTATAATGAAATAGATGATGATATGTTAGATCAAGGATTGGATGTAGAAGATCCTGATTTTTAGAATAGACTAATTTCATTGTTTATTTTAATTTATTATATGCTTTCTTTTATGATTGTAAATAGTGAATTTTTTTTTCCAAATTAATATCAATGTTATTTTTTTAACATATATGAGTTTGATTCTTCTTCTGCAATCATAATAAATAATAAATCTAATAAATAATGACTAAGTTTGGTGAGGGTGGATACAAATCAATGAACTGAATTTCTATATTGAGAGTTAGGGGGCCATAGTTGTGGGAACGATTTTACTGATCCCAGACCTCCCTCAATATGGTTATCTTTGGAACAAAGATGAGTTTCGAGCCTGAGAATTAAGTCATATAGGATGATTAGAAACAGACTTAGAAAATAATAAAGATGGCTTATTTTTCTAAGTATAGAAACCCACTCTAATAATAAAGAAGACTTATATAATTTTCATAAGAAGTCATAACTAATAGGTCCGAGTTATGTTTGTTTAGATTAAGTTTTTGCCTTAGAGCCTATTAGGGTAAAGTTCTGACAAGTTTTTCTCAACTGTTAGAACTCTATCGAAGATGTCACTCTGAAGGTTTGCTCGCACTAGTGGAAACGCCTCCAACGCTGCTCCAATGAACAATGAATCCCCTCCGGTTCGCAGAAGGGGAGTACATGCTACTGCCAACCGCAATGCGCCTCCGCCGCCGCCAGTTGATAACACTGCGGAGATCGCCGGACTGCGACAACAAGTTGAGGAGTTGTTACAGCAACAATGACAATAGGTTTAGCCTCAGACTCAACCTCTGCTGCAACCACAGCCGCAGCAAATGGCCTCAGCACCCCAACAAGTTGGTTCATATGGGGGATGGCTAGTGGCGAACTATGCGCTCTATCTAGTTCAGCACATGGAACCAATTTATGAGCAGTTTCGTAAGAAATACACTCCAAACTTTGAAGGGACTACAGACCCCTTCGAGGTAGAAGAGTGGCTCGGGAATGTGGAGCCAATCTTGGCGCACACAAATCTAGGCAACGCGGACCGCATATCCTGCGTTTCTTCTTTGCTCAAGAAAGATGCCAGAATATGTTGGGACTTAGTCCAGCAGACGCATGATGTTTCCACCGTGACGTGGACCCAATTTATGGAGTTGTTCCACAAAATGTATTATAATTCGGTTGTCATTGCTTCAAGAGTCGAGGAGTTTGCTAGCCTGGAGCAAGGGAGTTTATCCGTGGTAGAATATGCTTGGCAGTTTGACCGATTAGCTAAGTTCGCACCGAAAATGGTTCCAACTGACTATCTGAGGGTGTTTGAGTTTGTTAGAGGACTTCGACCAAAGATCGAGCTAGGAGTTAAGCTAGCAAACCCAGGAAACGCTACCTATGTCGATGTTCTAGAAATGGTAATATAAGTAGAAAGGTTGCAGGCTAATGTTAGTAAAGAAAAAGCCAGTAAGCCTGAGCCTAGACAGCAGGGTCAACCTCAAACAAGTCGGAACAACAACCACAACAACAACAACAATCAGTCCAGCAATAACAATAACAGTCAGAAAAGAAGGCATCTTGACAATAAGCAGTCTGATATCGATAAAAGGGCACGGACGAACAATGGAAGTAGTAGGTTGGGTTATGTAGAATACCCGCAATGTACTAAGTGCCAGAAGAAACATCCTGGTGAATGTCGGGCAAACACCAAGGGATGTTACAACTGTGGTCAAGAAGGACACCGGAAGAAAGAATGTCCTCAACCAAGCCAGAAGGGAAAAAGGAGGACAAGATGGTTCCTGCCAGGGTATTTGCCATAACCCAAGGAGAGGCTGATGCCAGCAATAAAGTGGTCACAGGTCAGGTTTCTATCCTCAATAATATATGTTATGTATTATTTGATTTGGGAGCCACTTATTCGTATATCTCGTTAGGAATGATAGAAAAACTAGACAAACCTTGTGAAAGATTTAGAACTAGGTTTGTAATCGAGTTGCCTTCGGGAAAAATAGTTCTATTATCACGGATAGTACAAGGCATACCGATCAAGATTGAGGACATAGAATTAGAAGTAGACCTGATAGAACTGGAGATCAAAGACTTCAATTTAATACTAGGAATGGACTAGCTAGCACGGCATGGCGCGACCATCGACTGCAAACGCAAGAAAGTGACGTTCGAGACTCCTGACGGCCAGAGATTATGCTTCATGGGACAAGTTTCAGGACTACGCACCCCGCTAGTATCATCTCTCAAAGCTCAAAGGATGATAGAAAAAGGATGTCAAGCATTCTTAGCAAGCATCACAGATGTAGTAAAGGAAACACCGCTTATGGTTGGAGACATCCGCATAGTAAGAGAATTCTCAGAAGTATTTCCCGATGACTTACCAGGGTTGCCGCCAACTCGGAAAATTGACTTCACGATAGAATTAGTACCGGGCACCGAGCCTATTTCCAAGGCACCATACCGGATGGCACCTACCGAACTCAAGGAGTTAATGACGAAGCTATAAGAACTCCTAGACTTGGGCTTCATCAGACCAATCCATTCGCCATGGGAAGCATCGGTTCTATTTGTGAAGAAAAAGGACGGAAGCATGCGGATGTGCATAGATTACCGCGAGCTGAATAAGGTAACGATTAAGAATAAGTACCCGCTACCCCGGATTGAGGACTTGTTTGATCAACTTCAAGGTGCGACCTTATTTTCAAATATTGATTTACGGTACCTTCAGCTCAAGGTGCGGGAAGAGTATGTTCCTAATACAGCTTTTAGAACTCGTTATGGGCATTACGAGTTCTTAGTTATGTCTTTCGGTCTTACCAATGCTCGAACCACATTTATGGACTTAATGAATAGGGTCTTTAAGGATTACTTGGATAGATTCATCGTAATGTTCATCGACGACATCTTAGTATACTCAAAGGACGAAGTCGAGCACGAGGAACATTTGAGGTTGATTTTATCAGGACTAAACGAGCATCAACTCTACGCCAAGTTCAAGAAATGCAAGTTTTGGCTTTCGCAAGTGGCGTTCCTCGGGCACATTATATCCAAGAATGGAGTTGCAGTAGACTCATCCAAGGTAGAGGTTGTGAAGGATTGGCCAAGACCAAAGAACGCATCCGAAGTAAGAAACTTTATGGGATTAGTAGGTTATTATAGGAGGTTCGTAGAGGGCTTTTCTAAGATAGCCATTCCTCTCACCAACTTGACTCAGAAACAGCAAAGATTCCACTGGACTGATAAATGTGAAGAAAGCTTCCAAATTCTTAAGGATAAGCTTTGCTCAGCACCATTACTCTGTGTACCAACACCCAACGATAAGTTTGTAGTCTACTGGGATGCATCGAAGCAAGGGTTAGGTTGCATGCTGATGTAGAATGACAAGGTGATAGCCTACACCTCAAGGCAGCTGAAGGAGTATGAGCAACGCTATCCAACTCACGATATGGAGTTGGCAGCGGTGGTCTTCACGTTAAAAGTCTGGCATTATTATCTTTAAGGAGAACGGTGCGAGATTTATATGGACCACAAAAGTTTAAAGTACTTCTTTACTCAGAAGGAGCTCAACATGAGGCAGCGCAGGTGGTTAGAGCTAGTAAAGGATTACGACTGTAAAATCCTATACAACCCAAGAAAGGCAAACGTAGTTGCCGATGCGCTAAGTAGGAAGAGTTATGGAAGTTTAGTGGCACTAGCCAGAATAGAAAAGTCGTTGTAGCAGGAGTTGATCAATGCCAGAATAGAAGTAGTTATCGGTAAGCTGGCTAACTTGTCTATCCAGTCAAATTTTCTAGAAGATAAAGGATTGGACAAGAGCATGATGACACACTAGTGGCACATATGGATGCAGTTAGAGAACGCAAGGCCACAGAGTTTTTGTAAATGTGGAAATTTATCCCTTGTGAATTTTATTTACAAGTGAAGCTCTATGCTACGAGGCATCCTACATGATACTTATTGCACGCACAAGGGGACATGGACATCACACGGCGTTGAAGGAATCGGGCTAAGAGAGCCATCCTTGCTATGCGAGGGCCCTTGGCCGCTTGCCAATCCGAACGCCACCCTCGCTATACGAGGGTCCTCGGATGGCCATCTGTGTATACCTTGTCCCCTCAGGCATCGGGTCTCGCCTTGCCTGCACGCAGGAGAAGAAGACTAGCCTCGCTATGTGAGACACCCTCGCTTTGTGAGGGTGTGGCCTTGTTGCGACGCCTGTATCCCGAGTCGTGCCTACAGCCGAGGGAAGAGGGCTAGCCTCGCTACGCGAGGCACCCTCGCTATGCGAGGGTATGGCCTTGTTGCGGCACCCGTATCCCGAGCCATGCCTACGCCTGAGGGAATAGGGCCAGCCTCGCTACGCGAGGCACCCTCACTATGCGAGGGTGTGGCCCTGTTGTGACGCCAATATTGCGAGCCTCGCCTCCATGTGACCTGCATAGGCCAGCCTCGACCCCTGGTGCCTTGGCTTCTCAGGATACGCATAGGTTGAAGCCTCCTTGACATAGGCATGGGGACCACTTGGAGGTACCTTATTGGTATGCCAAACGAACATTGGGCATCGAACGGGGATTGATGAGGATGACCGGGTATAGAACACGTGCGCTGACATAAGACGTACGTGTGTGAAGAGTACAGAAGCACGGCCATGTCATCTGCATCCGGGGGGTAGTGGCAGTACAGACCTGTATGAAGAGTAGTGGTACCACTTGAACACCCCCGACCATACGTCAGAGCCGACAGTACTATGTCCTAGGCCACGACTCTGACATTGCCAGAGAAAACACCACTACGCCCTGAGCCACTACACTATCAGAGTACCGGCGTACGTCCCTGTCTCCTGGGACTTGTTTGTATCCGGGGCCAATAGAGCCCGTCTATAAATAAGCTCCAACCCCTCAAGCTAGGGGGTTGGAAAACTAAATGTATGTAAGAGACTTAAGAAATATATGATCTTGATTGTTTGTTTGGTTTTCTTCTGCTGATTCAAGTTCTTTCCATCTGATTCAAATCTTTCTGTAGTATAGAGATTAAAGTTTTCTAACCATTAATCGTTGACGAGTTCTTACCGTCAACAGTTTGGCACCGTCTGTGGGAACGTAAGCACCACGCTACTGTTCTACCATTACTTCAGGCAAGAGGAAATGCCAAGACGTTCGAAGTGACTCAGGGAGCCACGAGAGGTGGAGGTCCACCTTAACGGAGTCCAGCTGAAGGCCTCCATGAAGGATCCACCTCCACCCCGAGACGTGGAGCCCCCAAGGGACCCTGAGGTTCGCGAGAATGACAGGGAGGCCTCATCACCAGCCATCCCACCCGGTGAGAATCCTCCAAGGACAACTACCACACCACCCGGGAATGCCAACGAGTTCCCGCCTCCCAAACCACCGCAGGTACCGAACTCCGGCCGGCAAGATCCGGGGCCCTCGACGCGTAGACGTGATAAACAACCCTGGGTCCATTCCGTGAGCTCGAGTTCTAAATCTAGTTTCTATGAAGAGGAGATTCGTGAGCAGCACCGTAAGAACCAAAGGCTGGAGACCTGGAGAACATGCAGGAGGTGCTGAATGGCCTGTTGCAAGGCAAGTCGAACATGACCTTGCCTAAGAGGAAAGAGAAAGGTCAGGAAACCACTGTCTCGGTTGACGACGGGAGGACCAGACACTCCACCAGTAACACCCCAAGGGAGAAGCCGCATGAGCATCCCGGACCATCGAGGCCACCCCAGGGGCCAAGGACGGGGAACAATGTTGGCTCTCGCAATGACATCGAGGTCACCTCAAAGAGGACGCCCTCAGATCTACGAGAAGAGCTCAATAAGAAGAGGGCAGATAAGAGGACTACCCCTCCTACTGTCCCCCGGGACGGCAAAGGGAAGGAAGATGTCAGCCCGTCCATGTTGAGAGACTCCCTGAAGAAGAGGAGGCAAGACCTCGATACAGAGATGAAGAGCCTGTGGAGTAAGATTGTCACCACGTCTGGAGGGCAAAGCCTTGAGGAGGAGTTCGGCCATGAATCACCCTTCACCAAAGAGATCCAAGCCATCCGACTCCCAGCCAACTTCAAGGAGCCTCATATGACCCCGTATAAAGGAAGCACCGACCCCAAATACCACCTAGACGCATTCAATGACTTGATGAAGTTAAGGGGGATAAGTAGCGGGGCTAGATGCCACTGTTTCGCAGTCACGTTGAAAGGACCCGCATACAAATGGTTTAAGAGACTTCGACCGGGATCCGTCAGGTCTTGGCAACAGTTTTCAAATGAATTTCTCCAACAGCATCATGCTGTGCGTGATTATACAATGTCGGGCACCAACCTCGCCAATGTAAAACAGGGCAAAAATGAGAGTCTAAAAAGCTACATCCACAGGTTTAACATGGAAGCAGCCAAAGTGGGGAGCTTGACCCGCAGAGAGTTAAAAATGGCCATCACCGTCGGGGTGCTTCTGGGAAGCAAATTGTGGGATAATATGCTCAAAAGGGAAGTCACAGACCTAGATGACTTCTACGAGAGAGCGTAGAAGTATATTCGTGTAGAGGATGGCCATGCGAACTTAAAGGCGGGAAAGTGTGAGTCCCCTGCAAAGCCCCCAACTAATGAAGAGTCGAATGGTGCAAAGAAGAAGAGGGCGTACGAAGGGTTGAGGGATGATCAACATAGAAAGCCCAAGCGGGGAAGCGACCATAGGCAAACGGCATATACTTTCTATACGGGCCTGACAGATACAAGGGAGCATATCTACCTCACCAACGAGAAGCGGGTTCCCTTCAAGAAGCCCCCACCAATGAGGAAGGATCGGTCCCAGAGGGATCCCAATAGATACTGTCAATACCACAAGGACATTGGTCACACCACAACAGAGTGTATTCATTTGAAAGAAGAAATTGAGGAGCTCATCCGCAGGGGGCACCTAGGCCGAAATGTCAGGAGAGAAAGGCCGAAGTCGGAGGACGAACCAGTGATATCTAAGACGCAAAGAGAAGCTCCAAAGATCCAGGGAGAAGTGAGAAATATTTTCGGAGGTCCGGGGTTTGGGGGAGACTCCTGGAAAGGACGAGATAGGTACGCTAGAGAAGCCAGGCGAAGTCCACCACCCTGTGTCATGAGTTTGGAACAGCACCCCCTGAAAAGCTTTAAGGGAGAAAATGACTCAATCACTTTTACAGAGGAGGATGCACGAGGGGTGCACTTTCCCCATAATGATCCTTTGGTGTTGACAATTCAGTTGGCCAACCGGCGGGTGCATCAGGTCCTTGTAGACAATGGAAGTTCCGTAGATATCTTATATTGCCCCGCCTTGGAGAAGATGGGTTTGGGCATCAGGCACTTGAAGCCTTGTCAATCCTCCTTATACGGGTTCGCGGGGGACTCGATACAACCTTTAGGGGTGATCGAATTAGCCCTCACCATGGGAGAACAACCCCGACAGACCACGATCATGGCAAACTTCGTCGTAGTAGATTGTGCTTCAGCTTTCAATGCGGTATTGGGGAGGCCATCCCTAAGAGAATTGAAAGCAATCACTTCGATATATCACCTCACCGTCAAGTTCCCAACTCCTGGTGGGGTAGCAGGTATGAAGGGAGAACAAAGAGAGGCGAGGGAGTGTTATAACACCTCCCTTCACACGTCTGCAAAACCACGAGAACCAATGGCGATGGTGGTGCATGGGGGCACAGACCCACAGGAACTAGACCCCAGAATCATGGAGGGCCCAACCGGGTAAGACTAGCAGTAAGACTCCCACGCCTGATGCAAGTAGTAGCTGTGTTTAGTTTGTTGCAGGTTATGCTATTTTAGTAGACGAGAATCAAAGAGGTTACCTAGATAACCTCCCAAGTAGATGTAAGCCTTTTCTCTATTTATATATCGTTGTAATCTGACTACTATGAATGAAACTGTTTTCCACTTCGTATGTTACTTACTTCTTTATGCGAGTATCAACTAAAGTCCCTGCCAAGATAAATCTCACCAGGTACTTGGGGGGTAGGACGACAAGAGTAAACAAAAAAAAGATCTCTTATATTCAAAAGGATTAGCTACCCTTATGAATATCAAGGGAACAGTTTAAAAGGATGACCCCTAACGAAAGGCCGACACCCCAAGAAGTGAGGCTGTAAGGAGGGAATCACTCGATAAGTCTAGATCGGCCATTAAGCCGGCTAGCCAAAAAGGGTCTTACAAGGGACCCTTGGAAAAAAATAGTACTATGTATAAGGACGAGAAGGACGCTTCTCGCAAAAAGTAATAAGCGCGCGCAAAGAATATAAAAGGACCCCAACGGATTAACGTGTCCTTACAAGTATAATCAAGGTGCACCAGAAAGATTATCGCCATCAGATCAAAGAAAAATATGTCATCCACGAACAGCAGTAATAAGAGGGACTTACCAGAGCCCCTTAAGTTTGATATAAAAAAAAAGAAAAAAAAAAGAGAAGAAGTGGTGCGAGGGATTACATAGCAAAAGCATACATAGACTGAGTACAAAGGGACCTACAAATCTCCACCTCGACCTTTCCACTCAGAAATCTTCTCAACGGCATAGTCCCCAAAAGGAGATAGGTCAACGGTGGGGTTAGTCCTCCAGACAGCATGCAACGTTTTCCCGATTATGCGATCCTCCACATTCGCAAGCTCAGCCTCAAGCACAGCGATCTTCCCGTTCAGAGCTTGGATGGTAGCCTCCAGCTGAATGTTGGCATGAGAGGTTGATGCAGCCCGGGCTAAGGCGGTATCCCTCTGGCATACCGCCTCGGCCAGTTGACTTGACAAGGCATCCTTTGCAGTCTGGGCCACCAATAGGTCCCCAGGGCCTCCTCAAGCTTGTGTTGCAACCGTTGGGCCGATGAAGAGTGGGAGGCGAGCAGCCAATGGTTCAAGATGGAAGCCTGAGTGAGGGCGAGGATATGAAACAAAGCCTCCAGGGTCAGACGATATACCAGAAATAACATAAAAAGTATATATATGGCCATCATAAATGAATAAACCAAGTATCGCGACAGTTACCTGCAGGGAGGCTCGCATATAGGCGTTCTCTAGCTCAGCCTCGGGGACATCGTGCAACGTCCCCCATTCACCTTTGGGAAAGTTTCCCAAGTGATGGCTCATGGCTTCCCCATATTGGCTCGCCAGAGGATGATCTTCAGGAATAGAAACATGAGCTGGGCGGGGGGAGGCGTGAGTGCCTGTCGAGGCCCGCTTTGGCAAGGATGGGGACCGAGAAGGCCCTGACCCATCTGCAGTGGTGCGGGTGGCAGAAGAGTGCGGAGTCGTTTCCTGGGGTAAAGAGATGCCTGTGGATGCCCACCTGGGATGCCTCCTCGGGGGTGAAGGAGCCCCATCAAAAGAAGGAATGACAAAATTCCTTCTAGGCACGGAGGGGCAAGGGACAGGGGCATCGAAGGCAAACTTGCCGCCAGGCGTTGACGGCGACATCCGAGAGGTAGCACCGCCAATATGACCGTCATCGGCTACACCCTTAGCCCTACCAGCAATAGAGTACAAGCAAGAGTAGTTCTCAGACACCACGGTCTCCTCAACGTCCATATGGTCGCCTGGGGGGTAGACATAGTCCCTATCGGCTACTTCATCATAAATTCTTTCATCGTGACCATATACCCACGGACTCTCGAGTACGGGTGCTGTTGGGGGTAGATCTACAGGGTCAGGAGACATAGGGCGTGGACCCGCAGGGGATGGTGACGCGGGGTTAGGTGACGCTGGGCGTGGATCCTCAGATTCAGAGGAAATGGAGCATAGGGTAACTTTCTGGCCCGGGGCCAGCAACCCGTACAAGTGGAGGTTGCTCTCTGTGAAAAGAGCGCTGGCTTGTTTGCATACCTTCGACATGGCCAGGATTTGTATTACTCGGTCATGAGCTGACCGTTTCAAGTTGGGGCCAACAACCCCTAAGAGACCTTCCATCAAACGAAAAGAAATAACCACAGTTAGATAAGCTATAAAAAAAAAAAAAAAAAGTCGAATAATAAGAGAAACCTCTGATATATGGGATCAGAGTGAGAATAGCCTTACGTGGGGTGTTGAATCTAGAGTGTCGAGTCTGCCCGCTATAAGTATAGAAGTAGTCTGACTTCCACGACCCCCTATTGGAAATAGATCCCTCCACGAGGGAACTCCCTTTAAGGGCCGTGACTTTCTGGAGTTGGTAGAACCTGGGGGCCGATGTATTCTCCCTCAGGGTGAAGAAGTAATGAACCTCACTCATCGAAGGCCCCCTAGAGAACACCTGATGGTACAACACATATAGGTAGCTAAGCATCACCCAGGAGTTGGGGGACAATTGTAGTGGCGCTAATTCAAAGTAGTCCAACACTTTGATGAAGAAAGAGTGAAGTGGCAAAGCTCCACCAGATCGGATTATGGAATCGTTGAATGCCACGAACCCTTTTGGCGGTGCGGACGCGCGTTCCTTGTGCTCTGGTATAACGAACTTGAGATTCAAGGGTAACTTATGAGTTTTCAGCATGTTGCCCAGTTTCTTCAGGGTAACTGTGGACCTGCCGGTGTCATCGGAGGTGTCCAAGGCTCTCTTCGACATCTCGGGTACCTGGACAAAGATAGACAGTTTATGAGCAACAGACTTTTTGAGGGTCCTGGAAGACCCCCCATATGTCTTATGTCTACCAGCGCTTTGCTTGACCCTAGGGCGCAAGACATGGGATAGGAGAGGAAGCACGGGCGGAACCATGGAAAGGAACTCCGGTTCAACCAATTCATGTCTACCTCCTTCGAAGGAGGAATCCCTATGATCGGGAGACTCATCACGACAAAAGGAAAATGGCTCAGGGGGCAAGTTTTCTTTTAGGCAAGCAATTTCAGAAAGGCAATCCTGGAGGATTGATTGTAGTTGGGAAACGTATGTCGATTGTTGGTGGGAGAGACCAGAACCCACACCCCTAGGATGGGATTCTAGCTCCCTCTCCAGGCTGCACGCTTTATGTCTGAGGTAAGACAGTCTCTTGAGGTATAGCGCCCGCACACCCCCGCGGTTAGAGGGTCTGCATGCATCGACCTCTGAGTCGGAGGATGACAACTCAATAAATTCAACATTGGACGGACCTTCGGGACATCGCCTAGACGCCATGGACCAGCTAGGACTCGAAGGCGTGTACGCATAAGGGTGACTCTATATCTACAACATGAGTGTGAGGGTATAAGAAAAGGGCCTATGTATGGGTACTGGAAAGGCTATACGAAGAGAATGTCAAACTCTAAAGAATGAGTGTCGTGCAACCATCAATTCTACCCTCGCGTAGTCAATGCAAAACAAAAGGGAGAAGAGAGGAAGGAGGCATACCTGTGGGAATACGAAGCTGAAGGGGTGCAAGGATAGACTTGCGAAGAAGCAGGGGCAAGACCTTAGGAGCAAAGGAATGCCCAGCGTCACCACGAAGCTAAAATAATAATAATAATAATAAGAAAAAGAAAAAAAATATATATATATATAAACAAAAAAAAAGGAGGATGAGTAACAAAAATAAAAGGAAGGGTACCTCAAGAATGCTTTGGAGGAGGATAGAACCCTTGAACTCTTGAAAATAAGTTGGAGAGCATGCCACTAGGCTAGGCAAGTCTTGGTGTGGAGAAGTGGCTTCAAGCCTTGGGGTATTTATAGGGAAAGTCAATGCTCCCCAGCCATTGGATCTATCTCCCTATGAATGGTGGAGAGCAAGAGTATGGGTAACCTTGGGATCCGCAATTGAGGATGATTGGTCCTTATGCAATCTTAGGAATTTTCATGGATCCCTCAAGTGTTAGGTGGTTGTTGTGTTTCTTTGGACACTATAAAGAAACACAGCTCCAAGCCTCACCTCGTACTTCTTCAAGCAACGTTGGGAAACTTTCCAAGGCTAAGCCCCCCAAGGTCGGCCGTACATGTCAAGCAAGAGAAATAGAGAGAGTCTACAAACACACTTAAAAGTGTACTTATAGACTCGGGGGGAAGTGTAAATGTGGAAATTTATCCCTTGTGAATTTTATTTACAAGTGAAGCTCTATGCTACGAGGCATCCTACATGCTACTTATTGCACGCACAAGGGGACAAGGACATCACACGGCGTTGAAGGAATCGGGCTAAGAGAGCCACCCTCGCTATGCAAGGGCCCTTGGTCGCTTGCCAATCCGAACGCCACCCTCGCTATGCGAGGGTCCTCGGATGGCCATCTGCATACGCCTTGTCCCCTCAGGCATCGGGTCTCGCCTTGCCTGCACGCGGGAGAAGAAGACCAGCCTCGCTACGCGAGACACCCTCGCTATGCGAGGGTGTGGCCTTGTTGCGACGCCCGTATCCCGAGCCGTGCCTACACCCGAGGGAAGAGGGCCAGCCTCGCTAAGCAAGGCATCCTCGCTATGCGAGGGTATGGCCTTGTTGCGGCACCCATATCCCGAGCCATGCCTACGCCCGAGGGAAGAGGGCCAGCCTCGCTATGCGAGGGTGTGGCTCTGTTGCGACGCCCATATCACGAGCCTCACCTCCATGTGACCTGCATAGGCCAGCATCGACCCCTGGCGCCTTGGCTTCTCAGGATACGCATAGGTTGAAGCCTCCTTGACATAGGCACGGGGACCACTTGGAGGTACCTTATTGGTATGCCAAATGAACATTGGGCATCGAACGGGGATTGATGAGGATGATCGGGTATGGAACACGTGCGCTGACACAAGACGTACGTGTGTGAAGAGTACAGAAGCACGGCTCTGTCATCTGCATCTGGGGGGTAGTGGCAGTACGGACCTGTATGAAGAGTAGTGGTACCACTTGAACACCCCCGACCATATGTCAGAGCCGACAGTACTATGTCCTAGGCCACGAATCTGACATTACCAGAGAAAACACCACTACGCCCTGAGCCACTACACTATCAGAGTATTGGCGTACGTCCCTGTCTCCTGGGACTTGTTTGTATCCGGGGCCAATAGAACCCGTCTATAAATAGGCTCCAACCCCTCAGGCTAGGGGGTTGGAAAACTGAATGTATGAAAGAGACTTAAGAAATATATGATCCTGATTGTTTCTTTGGTTTTCTTCTGCTGATTCAAGTTCTTTCCATCTGATTCAAAGCTTTCTGTAGTATAGAGATTAAAGTTTTCTAACCATCAATCGTTGACGAGTTCTTACCGTCAACAATTTTCAATATCAAGTCAAGGGTTATTGAGATAAAAGGATAGGGTATGTGTGCCAAATGATCAAAGGATTAAGATGACGATTTTAGAAGAAGCGCACAGTACCCCGTACTCAGTTCACCCAGGTTCGACCAAGATGACTCAAGACATCAAGGAAATGTATTGGTGGCCAGGATTGAAGAAGGACATAGCGGAATTTGTGTCTAAATGTTTAGTATGCCAGCAAGCGAAAGCAGAACATCATTGGCCTGCATGCTTATTGCAACCGATTAGTGTACCAGAATGGAAATGGGACGATATAGCTATGGATTTCGTGACGGGTTTTCCACGAACAAGTAGACAGCATGATTCAGCTTGGGTAGTAATAGATGGTAAGGTTGAAAGATTCGAGGACAAAGTTGTTTTTAGTCATTTCAATTATGATTTATATGTATTTTTCCGCACCTAATCTTGTAACGAGTTTATTTACAATTTAAGTTATGATTTATTTTCAAACAATGAGATCCCATATCATACCCGAATTTTATGTATTTTAACCTTTGCTTTACAGTTTTTAATAAAGATATGACTATTTTGTATGTATGTTTTCTTAAGATTAGTGTCTATGTATAGTAGTTATTAATGGTCCAAAGTCTAGAATTAGTTTGGTCATTACACTTTCATAGTCTAATGCACCAGTCGTTGGATCCACGGATCTGTGATCTATCCCCCTTGGATTTCTTCCATGATCGTGGGTTGCACGAATAACTTTTCCAATCTTCCCACTACTATCTTCAAATCCAATTTGGATATATCGGTTTGTATTTCTTGGGGTATTTCTTTCACCGAAATTACATAAGCCATTGGCTGCGGACTCAATGTGTCAACTACTTTGTTAGCCTTGCCTGGGTGGTAGAGTATATCACAATCGTAATTGTTGAACAATTCTAACCACCTTCATTGTCTCATGTTTAACTCTTTCTGGGTGAAGAAATATTTCAGACTCTTCTGATACGTGTATATGCCGTAGTGGATCCCATAGAGATAGTGTCTCCAAATCTTCAATGCGAACACTACCGTTGCTAGTTCCAAGTCATGTGTTGGATAGTTTCTCTCATAGTTTTTCAGTTGTCGGGAGGCGTACGCGATCACTTTCCCGGCTCTAAGTCCTTGACCTGATGCATCACTATAAATAGCATATCCCTCAGTACCCTTTGGAATAGTGAGTACGAGAGCATTCGTTAATCTGGTCTTTAACTCTTGAAAACTCTATTTGCACTTGTCCGTCCACTCAAATTTGACGTTCTTTCAGGTTAGTGCGGTCATAAATGTCGCTATTTTTGAAAAATCTTCCACAAAGCGCCTATAATACCCTGCCAGGCCCAAGAAACTGTGAACTTCTTGTGCGTTCTTTGGGGCCTTCCATTGTTTTACTGCTTCAATCTTGGCTGGATAGACTGCAATTCCGTCTCCTGACACCACGTGTCCTAGAAAACTCACTTAAGTCAACCAAAATTTGCACTTGGAGAACTTGGCTTACAACTTATTCTCACACAATCGTTGTAACATTAGTTCCAAGTGTTGAGCGTGTTCTTTCTAGTTTCGTGAGTGTACGAGTATATCGTCTATAAACATGATCACGAATTTGTCTAGATACTCACCCAGTACCCTATGCATAAGATCCATGAATGTCGCGGGTGCATTGGTTAGTCCAAAAGACATCACCACGAACTCATAGTGGCCATACTGGTGGTGTCTGGATCTCAAGTCGATCTTCAAGAATACCGATGCTCCCTGTGGTTGACCGAATAGATCATCAATTCCGGGAAATTCAAATGATAATAAGATGATAATGGAAATTCAAATTTTGAATTTTGAATTTTGAAATTTATGTTGTTATCTTTTCCTTAAAATGATGATACCTTATTTGAATTTCTAATTATTAATTAATTAAAATAAAAACACATGAAAAATCAAATCTCATTTCCAGGGATAGTGCCACACGCATAGGGCTTGGACTGCTCTATGCGTGTAGCACTACTGATGTGATCAGTTATTTGTTTTTTTATTTTATTTTTAATTAATTAATAAAATATTTAGAAAGGGGTTTTAAAATGGAATGTAAGACTTTGTCTTTTATCATTATTATTACTATTATTAAAGATGATTATTTTTTATTTATTATTATTATGATAATAATGTCTATATATATTTTATATGATAGAAAATAGAAAGAGGAAGTTTTTACAGAAAAATAAAAAACTATCATCTTTTTCACAAAAGAAAAAACCCTTTCTCTCTAGCCTATAATCCAGAGTCTCGTGTGTTAAGAATACTTTTGATACAAAAAATTGATTCTTGTTCTCTATGTTCCCACCCACATCTTGAGGTGTAGAGAACGTCATGGAAGATCTAGGTGTGAGTACTCTAGAGAGGATAGGAAGATCGAAATATATATGAAAAGATTCAAGGATTCTTGATAGGCTACAAGAGGTAAATCATTTTGTATTATTTTTTACATGTACATATTATATATTGATTAACATATTGCATATTAAAGGATCCTCATGTAAATATGTTTATATGAAAAAAAATTTGTAGTATACAATACGACCATTACCGTAATTTCCGCTGCGCACTAGGAATTATTCCTAACAGGCTCATTAGATGTGTTCATGTCATGATTGGTTGATCTGGGGGTCAAGGGGTGCTACTTACGCATTATTGTTATAAAAGTCTTTAACCTTTGGTGTTTATGTTGTGTATTAAACATTTATTTTTATTTACGCCGTGCATGTAAAACATGATTTATTTTAAATATTGAGATCTTGAGTTGCATGCTTGTAAAGGATATTTCATTCATGTTGTATTCAAACGAGTTTGATAAACAAGTTTGTTACAAGTCCCTTTCCAATATTACGTCGTAATCCTTTAGGTCTAGTTCGATCAAGTTTACTGGTAATTCTCTGCCATCGACTTTAACTACTACGCCGCACACTCCTCTACTAGATAGAATTACCTCCCCCGAGGGTAACTCTATTACAAACTTATCGCTAAATAGTTCGTAAGGTTTGTCTAAGCTATCTATCATATTCATAGAGACAAAGGCATGCATAGCTCCTAAATCGAATAGATGATTTCATGGTTTACCAAAGCTAGTAATCTGACCTGTTACCACTGTAGCGTCTCAGAATTTTTACTTAGCTTGATAGTAGTAGCTTGTGTTTTAGTATTTTAGTTTTCATGGTTATTGGTTCAAGCCGAGATTCATTTGGAAACTCATAGAGATAGTTATGGATTATATAAGTTTAACCTATAGGTTAGAAATATTAATTTTATCATGAGGTTTAATGAATAAAGCTGGTCCTAGAAATATTATTTATTATAACCTAAGGTTTAGATAGAATAGTTAAGGATGTGACATTTGTCACATGTATGTTTATCAAAGATTTAAGGATTTTAGATGAATAAATTAATCAAGGATAAACCTTGGAAGTCTAGAACCTTCCCTCAGATGTTAGGATGATGTATTACTCAACCAAGGTGGTTTTAAATAACTCCAAGTGTGTTGAAAGTGTGCAAAAACGTGTTTGATATATCAGTGTAAGTCGATATATCGCCTATGATTGATACGGAAAACACGTCGACTTTGCACGAATGAAACAATGGAGGCTTGGAAATATGGGGCAGGCGATATATCGCATATAGGGGGCAATATATCGGCTCCCTCAGCCATTTTTGAAAATTCGTGGAAACCGAGCTAGAAAAAAGACCTCAACAACTTGGACTTGCTCTTGAACGATTTTGACTAAGTTCGGGGCACCTGTTGAGCAAAAAATTCAATTTTTATTCAGTTATATATTCATTTTATTAGGATTTAGTTTCACTTCTTGAACTCTATAAATAGGACCCTTCACTCAGCCATTTGCATCATCATACAAACATTTTTTCAAAGCCTCCAAGCTGCTAAATTCATTCTAGAGAGAAACACTAGGGTTTTGGGGTTAAAAAGCTTTCAAATCAAAGATTTTCTACACACTTGAGAAGTAAGCTAGAGTGTGATTTCAGTATTGAGGTGTAGATCAAAATTCTAAGCTATCTAAGGTACTCTTAATCTTCAAGTTTAATTCATTATAGTTCCTCTTATTCTTTTCTTTTTCTTGAAATCCTAACTTGTTATAATGGCTTTTGATTAGGTGTTTGATTTTCTTGAAACTTAAGGTTTTCAATAAGTTCTTATCTTGATGGTTTAAATCTTATTTTCATCTTCTTTTCTTTAGGAAACTTATGGCTTTTACTGTTTGGTTTTAGGAGATTCTAATACTGCACTTGTCTCCAATACCCCAGTTTTTGGTAAGGAAAATAAGTTATATTTTATGTGCTATGTGCTTTATTTATAGTCGCTTGGGAAATATGGTTGCTTAGATAGCAAATAAACAAATCCCGAGAATTCTTATCATTATCGTAGACTATAGTTGTGTTTAAACCTACCTCTAAATAGTAGCAAGAGGACCTAGATGGTTTATATCGCATACTACGGTAATGAGTTAATGGCCATTAATTTGTAGTCTTATGTTTTATGTTTTTATGTCATATGATTTATGATATGCTTTAGTAGTTTTTCCTTACTGGGCATTAGGCTCATTCCTTTTTATTTAGATGGTGCAGCTAAATGAATATGGAAGGTGGGATGGATCCTAGGTGGCTTTGGCATGTGTATTGGGACAGGACTGAAGGAATGGACCGATTGAATCGATTGAGGATGACGTTCATGTTTTGAGTCTTTTTATTTATGTATTTATGATTTCCACATTTAGTATTTGAACATTTAATTAAAGGTTTTGTTTTCTTTATGATTTTATGTAATAACAATGGGATCTCGTACTTTGGATTTTCTATAAAAAAGTTTATTATTTTATGTATGTATTCGAAAATAATAGTTATGTCTTAGTAGTTTTAATGGTCTGAGGTCTTTAAGTTAGTCGGGTCATTACAGTTGGTATCAGAGCCCACGGTTCATATGCAGGAAGTTCTCCTTGATACACAAGCAAAAGCTCCGGATCTAACCGCCAATGTAAGTGTTTATGTTATGAATATTATGTTTATGTTGAAAAAAAAAAGTAACGTTTTAGTTGTTATGTTTTAAGTCAAAATGAATGGAGCTTTAACTTATTAAGATATCTGAGCCATTATGGCATTGAAAAGGGTTAGAGAGCCAAGGGATACAATATGAGTGCTAGAAAGAATCACTCAAAGATTGGTCAAATTTTTCAAGGAGATAGTTCATCTTCAAATCACTAGGCAAATTATGATGAGAGCCATGGAACAATATGTCCTAGTAATTAGGCTTTTTAAAGATATGTCTTCTGTGGTTTCAAAAGTGGAAGAATTATGGGAAACTATGGTTGATGAAGATGATTTACCGGTAGGCATGAGATATTATTTTCTTATACTTGGGTTTACCTATAGGTTTGAGATTTAATTCACCAATGAACAAAAGAATAATATCCTAATGAATATTCCCCGTGGTAGTTTCGAGGCTTACGATATTGATTATTATGAGGAAATTACTGATGATATGCTGGATGAAGGGTCAAATGTAGAAGATCCTGATTTTTAGAAATTTTACCATAATTATTATTAGTATTTTTTCATTATTTATTTTGAATGATTATTGTAATAAGTGAAAATCTTTTTGCCAAATGAATAAAGTTGTTCTTTTTTTAAATGGCATGTTTGAGTTTGATTTTTGGTTTTTGAAATCATAATTAACTTAGAATAAATTCAATAAATAATGACTGAATTCAGTGAGGGTGGATAAAAATCAATGGACTGGGTTCTGTATTGAGAGTTTAGGGGGCCATAGTAGTGGGAACGATTTTACTGATCCTAGCCCTCCCTCAATATAGTTAACTTTGAACAGCGACAAGTTTCAAGCCTGAGAATTAAGTCATATAGGGTGGTTAGAAATAGACTTAGAAAATAATAAAGGTGGCTTAATAGTCTAAGTATAGAAACATACCCTAATTTAAAAAGATGACTTACATAATTTTTCATAAGAAATCATAACTGATAGGTCCGAGTTATGTTTTCTTAGACTACGTTTTGCCTTAGAAGTTATTAAAGTAAGTTCTAACATGTTTTTCTCAACTGTTAGAACTTTGCTAAAGATGTCGCTACGAAGGTTTGCACGCACGAATGACAATGCCCTCAGCATTGCCAACGAGACTCATGAGGTCCCTCCAGTCTGGAGAAAGGGAAAACGTAATGCCATTGTTGCTGCTAATAAAAATGCACCACCTCCGGTTGACAACAACACTGAGATTATCCGGTTACGGCAACAAGTAGAAGAATTACTGCAGCAACAAGGACAACAGCCTCAGCTGCAACCTCCGCCAATAGCTCAAGCACCACAGCAAGAGCAGAATGTAGGATATTCATATGAGGGATGGCCGATGGAAAATTATGCACCTTATCCAACTCAGTACATAAAGCCAATCTACAAACATTTTCGTAAGCAACACACTCCAAATTTTGAAGGGACAACCGACCCCTTTGAGGCTGAAGAATGGCTCAGGAATTTAGAGCCGATTCTGGCACACATGAACCTCGGCAATGTGGATCGCATATCCTGTATCTCTTCTCTACTGAAAAAGGATGCCAGAATCATGTGGGATTTTTTACAGCAGATGCATGATATCACCACCATGACTTGGGCTAGATTTGTGGAGCTATTTCACAAAAAGTACTACAACTCAGTAGTCAGCGCTACGAGGGTGGAAGAGTTTGCCAATCTGAAGCAAGCCAATTTGATGGTAGTCAAGTATGCTCGAAAATTTGATCATCTATCCAAGTTCACACCAGAGTTGGTCCCAAATGACTACTTGAGGGTTACCAAGTTCACCAGGGGACTCAAACCCAAGATCGAATTAGGGGAAAAGCTGGCAAACCCCGGAATCACTTCTTACGTCGATGTTCTAGAAACGGCTATAGAGGTGGAAAGGCTCTAGGAAAATGTTAGCAAGGAGGAGGCAAGCAAGTCAGAACACAAGCAGTAGAATTAGACTCAGAATGGTCGAAACCATAACAACAACCAGCATAACAATAATGGGCAGAAAAGAAAGCATCTTGATAATAAGAAAACTGACGGTGACAAAAGAGCATGGACTAACAACAGTAATAATGGCATGGGTTATGTGGAATAGCCTCAGTGCTGCAAGTGCCAAAAAAGGCATCCTGGGGAGTGTCGTGCAAGCACCAAGGGTTGTTACAATTATGGCCAGGAGGGTCATCGAAAAAGGGATTGTTCACAGCTCAAACTAGAAGAAAATAAGGACAACAAGATGGTTCCAGCCAGAGTCTTCACCTTGACCCACGGAGAAGCTGAAACTATTAACAAGGTGGTCATAAGTCAGCTTCCTATCCTCGATAATATATGTTCAGTATTGTTTGATTTGGGAGCAACACACTCGTATATCTCATTAGGAATGATAGAGGAATTATACAATCCTTGTGAAAGATTTAGAACTAGGTTTGTTATGGAATTGCCTTCGGGTGAAGTTGTTCTAGCATCACGAATAGTACGAGGAGTACTGATCAAAGTTGAGGGCACGAAGCTAGAAGGAAACCTTATAAGGCTAGAGATCAAGGACTTCGACATAATACTAGGCATGGACTGGCTAGCAAGACATGGCGCAACCATCGATTGTAGATGTAAGAAGGTGATGTTCCAAACTCCTGAGGGTCAGAAACTATGTTTTATGGGAAAGGTTTCAAGACTACGGACACCGTTTATCTTATCTCTCAAAGCTCAGAGGATGATAGAGAAAGGATGTCAAGCATTCTTAGCAAGCGTCACATATGTAGCACAGGAAACACCATTAAAGGTTGGAGATGTCCGCACTATAAAATAATTTCCAGAGATATTTCCTGATGACTTACCAGGGTTACCCACTACTCAGGAAATTGACTTCACAATCAAATTAGTACAGAAAACCGAGCCTATCTCAAAGGCACCATACCAGATGGCACCTACCAAACTCAAGGAGTTGAAAATGAAATTACAAGAACTCTTAGACTTAGGTTTCATCAGACCAAGCCATTCACCATGGGGGGCACCAGTTCTATTTGTGAAGAAGAAGGATGGAAGCACGTGGATGTGTATCAATTACCGTGAGTTGAACAAGGTGACAATTAAGAACAAGTACCCGTTACCCCGGATCGATGACTTATTTGATCAACTTCGAGGAGCGACTATATTTTCAAAGATTGATCTACGGTCCGGTTATCACCAGCTCAAGGTAAGTGTAATGCCCTACTTCCTTAGAGCTGTTACTAAGTGATTTTAAAACGTGCAAATAATCCGCTAATCGAGGTTTTTAAGACAAAAGTGTAATTAAACCATAAACAGAGTCATAAACTTTGAAAAATAATTCCATTTACTGAAAATCATAAAGCGTTTAACATTTGGGATCCCAAAATATTGTTTAGAAATATTTACAACTCAAAAATATAACTAGAGTCGACTAAATGACAAAATTCAGGTTTAGTACAACCATCTCCCAAAAATACCCTTGGCCGTGGCAGCTAGGCAGGCCAAACATGTACGCACTGCTTCACGCTCTCTGTACTCATGGTTGGTCGACTTTCCCCTTGCTCTTACCTGCACCATAGAGCATCCGTGAGCCGAAGCCCAGCAAGAAAACCCTCACAAGCAGATAAAATATGCATATTTAACATTCAACAAATAAGCAAGCCATCATCAGGCTAAACATGTACGGCCATGCCATCTCAGGCGCTTTACTAGGCCCTAGGTTCGTTGTCCACACCATGAGGATATCCTAGGTATCCTTCAAGTTCTCGCCCTAGAAACTCGCACTCCGCGTGCTAAATGCTGCTCCTGACCCCTTGCCATTCTCGGCCTTACCGTTCTGGGCCCTCGCCATTCTCAGCCTTTGCCGTTTATCCACATATATGCACACATAGCATAAATATATAAACACTTAAACACGTATAATCATAATCAATGGGGCTACGACCTGCAATACAATCATATAGGGTCTTGCCCTGCAACACAAGCTATAGGGCCTCACCCTGCTCTATGGGTACAACAGTTTCCTTACCTGTTCCGAGCTTTCCAAGCACCGATGTTCCGAGCACAGTCCCCTAGTCTGAGCTTCGCTGAAACCGTAGTCACAACGCACCAAAAATATCCATCCATCAAGTTCTAATCCATTAAATAACTTTGGGTCATAATTCTAGTCTCCAGGACCTTGAATTCTATCAATCCGGGTGATAAAATCCATCCGAGCCTTAACCTTTGAATTCCCAAGCCTAAAATCTCTTTAAAGCCAAAAAATTCACTAAGAGCCGCGGCCCGCCCCTAACTAGAGACCAACCCCAAAACAGGGCAGGCGCGTCGCGGCTCAACCAAGGGCATGCCGCGGCCCGCCCTTTTTCCTGGGCACCAAAATGCTCTGGAGGGTCGCGGCTCAGCAAGAATAATGTCGTGGCCCGACCCTTCGAACCCAGAAAAATCCTCCATTTTTACCATGAAAACCCATCCAATTTACCCCAAAATCAACCTAACAACTTAATTTAATCATCCCAGAAGTCATACCATGGTCTTAGTAACAAAGCCTAACAAGAATTCTAGCTGAAAATGTCATCAAACTCAAAGATGATTCTTCATCCAACTCACATGCAATACTCTAAAATATTAGCAGAAAACCAATATAATTCATCAAGTTAAAGGCTTACCTTTGCTTAATTAAATCTTTGAGCTAATCTTCTAAGTTCCAGGCTTCAATCTCCCCAAGCTCCAGCCTTGAATTCTGAGTTTCCTAGCTTAATCTCCTCAAAGTTTCCCTTAGTATGGTTTAGAGAAAGAGAGAGAGAAAAGAAGATGTTTGGGTCGGTTTCTCCAAGTTTCTAAGTGTTCTTGAATTCTGTTTTATTTAACTTAGGTCTTTAAGGTTACCACAAAACTCGGGGTGCCAAATATGTCCTCGAGGGAAAAATGTTAATTTTTCCCAATATTCCTTCCTAAACATTCTATCTTTAAATATATCTCCAAATATTTATTTCTATAACCCATTAACCCCATAAAACGTCTAGTACCCGAAACACCCCTCGACTCGCCCCGAGTTGGATTTTCGACCTCGTTGTAACTTTCTAGCTAACCGCTCCCTAGGACTGTCCCGGATCGTGCAACACAGATATATCGCAAGTATATCACAATTATTACAATTATCACATTTATGCCCTCAATGGGCTAAAATTACAAACATGCCCCTAATAACCAAACAGGGCCCACATGCATATTTAATTCACCTAAACATGCATTTCTAATCACATATTCACACAAATTCACATATTATAACAATAAATCACTTATTGCCCTCCAGGCACGCTAATCACGTCCCTAAGCCTTATTAGCAAATTTGGGTCATTACAACTATCCCCTCCTTACAGAAACTTCATCCTCAAAATTACCTGAGCAACTCGGGATACCGCTCCCGCATCTCTGATTCAAGTTCCCACGTCGCCTCCTTGACCTTGTTGTTCCTCCATAGCATTTTCACCAAGGCGATGGTCTTGCTCCGCAAGACTTTGTCCTTCCGGTCAAGAATCTAAACCGGCTTCTCTTCATATGAAAAATCGTGGTCCAGCTCCAAATTCTCATAACTCAGTACATGCGTCGAATCTGATACATACTTCCGGAGCATGGATATGTGAAAAACATTATGAACCCCTGATAAGGCTGGAGGCATCGCCAACCTGTAAGCTACCTCTCCAAGCCATTCCAGAATCTCAAAGGGGCCAACAAATCTAGGGCTCAGCTTGCCCCGAACACCAAATCATTTCACGCCCCTCAAAGGTGAAACCTTAAGAAACACATGGTCACCAACCTGAAATTCCACACTCCTGCGTTTCAGGTCGGAGTAACTCTTCTGGCGACTCTGGGAGGTAAGCATTTGAGCTCTAATCTTTTCAACTGCCTCATTGGTCCTCTGAACCATCTCAGGGCCCAAATAACTCCTCTCACCCATCTCATCCCAATGGATAGGTGATCTGCACTTCCTCCCATATAGCATCTCATACGAAGCCACTCCGATAGTTGCCTGATAACTGTTGTTGTTCAAGAACTCAATCAAAGGGAGATAATTACTCCAAGATCCCCCAAACTCTAGCACACAGGCTCGCAACATGTCCTCCAGTATCTGAATCATCCTCTCAGACTGTCCATCTGTCTGAGGATTATAAGCGGTACTAAACCGTAACTGCGTGCCCATAGCCTTTTGCAGACTCTCCCAAAACTTTGAAGTGAAGGTGGGGTCCCTGTCGGATACTATCGACCTCGGAGCCCCATGAAGTCGAACAATTTCCTTCACATATAACTCGACATACTGCTCCACAGTATAAGTCGTCCATGCACGCTAATCAAGGCCCGCCGAATATCAGAATCCATCGAAACACAGATCCGATCCTTGAACTTCAATAACCCCATCTCCGATATAGAATAGTCCTTAGCCGCTCCGACTAAGACGTTCTCTCTGTGATCTATCAACTGGGAATCCTTTTCCTACGCCTCCTAGATCCTCTCAAGGAGCGTAGACTGAAGAGTGATGTTGGCTAACCAACCAACCACCAATTCTATACCCGCTCTAGTCATCTCCTCTGCTAGCTTATCGGATGTCTGTCTCGAACTGAACAACTATCCCGGGCCTTTCCGACTTAATGCATCAACCACCACATTAGCCTTCCCAGGATGGTATAGGATGTCACAATCATAATCCTTAACCAACTCCAGTCATCGTCTCTGGCGCATATTCAGATCCTTCTGAGTAAAGAAGTACTTCAAACTCTTATGGTCGGTGTATATCTCGCACTTCTCACCATATAGATAATGTCTCCAAATCTTAAGTACGAATACCACCGCTGCCAACTCTAGATCATGTGTGGGATATCTATGTTCATATTCCTTTAGCTGTCTCAATGCGTAAGCTATCACCTTACCAACTTGCCTCAGCACACACCCTAAACCCTATTTGGAAGCATCACAATAAACCAAAAACTTCTCATTGTCTGTCGGCAGACTCAACACTGGCACGGTGATCAGACGCCGCTTCAATTCTTTAAAACTATTCTCACATCTGTCTGTCAAAATATACTTTGTCTTTTTCTTTGTCAATTCTGTCAATGGTGTAGCTATCCTGAACAACCCCTTAACAAATCGCCGATAATACCCTGCCAATCCCAGAAAACTCCTAACTTCATAAACACTGCTCGGTCTAGGCCAATCTCTCACTACCTCAATCTTACTTGGGTCAACTAGAATCTCTTCCTTACTGACGATATGGCCCAAAAATGTAACTTGCGGTATCCAAAACTCACACTTGTTGAACTTAGCATATAACCTATGCTCCCTCAACTGCTGCAACACCAAACGTAGATGTTGTTCATGCTCTGTCTCTGACTAAGAGTACACTAGAATGTCGTCGATGAACACAATCACGAACTTGTCCAAATAGTTCTTGAAAACCCTATTCATCATGTCCATAAAAGCTGCTGGGGCATTGGTTAATCCAAAGGAAATAACCAAGAATTCGTAGTGTCCATACCTCATGTGGAAAGAGGTCTTTGGTATGTCCTCCTCTTTAATCCTTAACTGATGGTAGCCTGATCGGAGATCAATCTTGGAAAACACTGTTCTTCCCTGTAACTGGTCAAATAAATCGTCGATCCTAGGCAGTGGATACTTGTTATTAATGGTCAATTTTTTCAGCTCCCTGTAATCAATACACATCCTAAGAGATCTATCCTTCTTCTTGAAGAACAACACTGGAGCACCCCATGGTGAGAAACTCGGTCTGATAAACCCCAAATCCAATAACTCCTGCAACTGAATCTTCAACTTTGTCGGAGCCATTCTGTAAGGTGTCCTAGATACTGGCTCCGCTCTTAGCACCAACTCAATGACAAACTCAATCTTCCGCTGCGGCGGCAACCCTGGCAGATCTGTCCAACCGACACAACCCTAGAGGTATCCACGACATTCGCTAGGAATCTTATGCAACCTTTATGCATCAGGTCTCTAGCCTTCAGTGCTGAAATCATAGGTATTCGCAGTCCACCAACTGTCCCCACAAATACAAAGGGTACCTCCCCTTCTAGTTCAAAAGTGACCATCCTGCGCTTGCAGTCAATCGTCGCCCCATACTTCGATAACCAATCCATCCCTAGGATCATATCGAAGTCATCCATCGCAAGCTCAATCAGATCAACAGACAACTCCCTACCATCTACCTCTACTGGCAAAGCTCTAATCCATCTCCTAGAGACTACCAGTTCCCTAGTCCGCAACAAAGTCTGAAAACCCCTAGCATACAAAACACTAGGCCTACACAGTTGATCTATCACTCTAGCTATAGAGTCCAAGAACTTTACTTAGCTAGTTAGATAGTAGTAGTAATAGTAATAGCTAGTTGTAGTATGTTCTTTACTGGGGATTTTGGTTCAAGCCGGGACTTAGTTGGACACTCGTAGCAACACTTGTAGATTTTATAAGTTTAACCTATAGTTTAAGAATATTAATTATAACCTAAGGTTTGATTAATATGACTGATTATGAAGATG
Organism: Humulus lupulus; assembly: GCF_963169125.1. NCBI lineage: Eukaryota > Viridiplantae > Streptophyta > Magnoliopsida > Rosales > Cannabaceae > Humulus > Humulus lupulus. The sequence goes on from NC_084798.1 coordinate 72,122,271, forward strand.
ATAATTATTATACTGTAAGGTTTAGATAGACCCAATAAGATATTAACACTTGTCATGTGTATGTTTAATGAGAAATTACGTATTTTTGAGGAATAAGTTTATTAAGGGTAATATTTGAAAATCCTAGAGTCTGCCAGCAGCTTTGAAATCGTTAAAGGACTTAGTCAAGGCGGTTTACTCATTCAAATTAGGCTGAAAAAGTTTAATTACGTGTATAATATTTCAGCGTATGCCGATATATCGCAGCCCTAGGTGGCGATATATCGCCACGCGGGGATACGAAAGACACGTAACTTCGCACAACAACTTCCACCAGCCTCGGGAGCATCAGTCCAGGTGATATATCACCTAGCATGGGCGGTATATCGGCTGTGGTGCATGGTTTTTGAATCGTTTTGAAACCAAGCTCATTTTAATCCTTAACCTCTTGATAAGTCCAGAATCTTTTTAACCGAGTCTTCAGCCTCTGATGAACGATTATTCAAATGTTTTTCAATTAAAAAGCCATTATTTTATTCAAGCTAAATGAAGATCTTTTCATTCTTGAACTCTATAAATAGGACCTAGCACCCAGCCATTTCTTCATTCATCAAGCTGAGTTCAGAAGTCTACAAGCTGCTAGGTTTACTTGAGAGTGTTAAACACTTGGGTTGAGGTTATAAGCTTTATCATTTTAAGCTTACTAAACACTTGGGAAGTAAGGTTTATAGTATATTTTAGTTTCGAGGTGTAGTTCGGTCATGGAAGCATTCAAGGTATTCCTATTCTTAGTTCCTTTCAGAATTGTTTCATTAAGTTCTTATAGTTTTTCTCTACTCAATTCCTAACTCATCTTCTCTATTCTTGGTTAGGCATCTAAGTTCTTCGAACTTGAGATTTATTGTTGGTAAGTATCTTTTCGATGGTGTAGTTCATTCTTTTCATCTTTTTCTTTTAGAATACTCACATTTCTCAATTATGGTTTTAGGAGTGTTCCAAAATCCCGATCTTGTTCTCATCATCTCGGTATTTTTGGTAAGGAAAATAGGATAGTTTTTATGTGATATGTGCTATGTAAAAGTGCTATTATTATGCTATAGTATGTTTCTATGTGTTATGATATATGTATGCTTGGGGCTTATAGTTGTTATATAACAAACCCTATCACATTTATGTTTTGGGGCTTATAGTTGTTAAATAGCAAACCCCAATAGTTATATGCTTTGGGGCTTATAGTTGCTTAACTAGCAAACCTCATTGTAGTTTGAGGCTTATAGTTGCTTAGTTAGAAAACCCCAATAGTTAGCATGTACATGTGTTAGAATTATGATATGTGTATAGTATATGATATATGTTCATAGTTTATGTGTATGATTATGTTCATGCTTGTAGTAGATTTTCCTTGCTGGGCATTAGGCTCATTTCTTTATGTTTTATATGTGCAGGAAAATAGTATGGCGGCGAGAAGGTTCTTGCCAGCTTGGGAATGTGTATTGAGGCAGAATGGAATCGATGGACTGCGTGAATGATTCGAGGATGAAGTTGTTTAAGTCTTTCAATCATATTTTCTATGTATTTTTCCGCACTTAATTTTGTAACCGATTTATTTAAATTATGTTATGTTTTATTTTCAAAACAATGGGATCCCATACCCTAACCGCGTTTTTATGTATTCAACATTTGCTTTACAGTTTATAATAAAGTTATAGTTATTTCATATGTATGTTTTCTTAAGATTAGTATAGTAGTTTTTAATGGTCCAGGTTTAGAATAATTGGGTCGCTACACTAGCAGACACAAACGAATGAGTAGCTCCCGAATCAATCAATGCAGTATAAGAAAACCTAGCACTAGAAATCTGACCTATCACAACCGAGGGGCTAGCATCTGCCTCAGTCTGAGTCAAGGTAAACACTCTGGCAGGAGCGAGACTGTCACCTTGCTTCGGCTCCTCTTTCCTGGCTTGTGGGCAGTTCTTCTTTAGATAATTGGCACTCCCACAGATAAAGCAGGCCCTAATCCTACACTCACCCTAATGTCGTCGTCTGCACTGAGGACATACTGGAAAACTCCTCCAGTTGTTACCTCCGCCCTGACAGCCACTAAAAGCACCCCATGCCCTCCTATCTGAGCTAGGAGGAACAAATGAATCTGGGGCCTTTCTCTTCTACTCACTGGAGCCACTACCCCGACTGGATCCAATAAAAGGAGACACCGTCCTCCTGGCATCACACCTAACAACTCTCTCTCTCTAAATCTGGTCCTCGGCCCCCTCAGCTGTAATGGCCTTGTCTACAACCTGAGCATAGGTAGTAGTCCCTGAATCCAAGGTGATCTTTACATCATGGGCAATCATAATGTTCAATCCTCGCACAAATCTATCTCTTCTTGCTGCATCTGTCAGCACCAAATCTGGCGTGAACTTTGCCAACCGATCAAATTTCAAAGCATACTTAGTAACTGTGAACCGATTCTGAGTCAGGTTGATGAGCTCGTCAACCTTCGCAGCTCGAATTGCAACACTATAGTATTTCTCATTGAAGATGTTTATGAACTCTTCCCAGTTCATAAATGCCACATTCCTCCTCTGAACTACTACATCCCACCAGATGCGGGCATCCTCTCTGAACATGTAGCTAGCACAAGCTACCCTCTCGTTCCCCTCAACCCTCATAAAATCCAGAATAGAGGAAATCATATTCACCCACTGCTCTACCCTCAGTGGGTCTGGTCCACCCTCAAAGGTGGGAGGATGCTACTTTCTGAACCTCTCATATAAAGGTTCCCACCTATTCTCCACAACAGTTTGAACTGGCACTAGCGCCACAATCTGCTGAACTGGCAACCCAGTGACCTGTGGAGGGGCCTGCTGTCTCAACTGTCAAAGTTCTTCCTCTGTTCGCTGCAATCTTGCTACCATTTCGGCAAACATCTGTTGCCAATTATGTGGGGCAGGTGGAGGGTCCTGACCCTGGTTGTCATCCTCGGCCCTACTGCCGCGGAGTCTCAATGATTGTCGAGGCATCTCAACAAATATGCCTGCAATCAACGACGCTGCTCATCAGGCATGATAACAACATCCAAAACCACCTCCCACACACATCAGCCAACCATAAACAACAATCCACATAACATACAGATAGCATATAACACACAACAGGCCATGCCCTGACATCATGCATATGTTAAATCATTCATCATGCTCTATATGAAATAAGCAGGCAAGCAGGGCATTTAAGTACATATTCAAGCATATAAGTAACCAACCCTGAGTCAAGCTTGTCACTGACAGCGAGCGTACATGTTCGGTCATTCTCCAGAAACCATAAACCATGGCTCGCTTTGATACCAAGTTGTAACGCCTTACTTCCTTAGAGTTGTTACTAAGTGAGTTTAAAACGTGCAAATAACCCCCTAATCGAGGTTTTTAAGACAAAAGTGTAAGTAAACCATAAACAGAGTCATAAACTTTGAAAAATAATTCCATTTACTGAAAATCATAAAGCATTTAACATTTGGGATCCCAAAATACTGTTTAGAAATATTTACAACTCAAAAATATAACTACAGTTAACTAAATGACGAAATTCAGGTTTAGTACAACCATCTCCCAAAAATACCCCTAGCCGTGGCAGCTAGGCAGGCCAAACATGTACGCGTCGCTTCACGCTCTCCGTACTCATGGTTGGTCGACTTTCCCCTTGCCCTTACTTGCACCATAGAGCACCCGTGAGCCGAAGTCCAGCAAGAAAACCCTCACAAGCAGATAACATATGCATATTTAACATACAACAAATAAATAAGCCATCATCAGGCTAAGCATGTACGACATTGCCGTCCCAGGCGCTTTACCAGGCCCTCGGTTCGCGGTCCACTCTGTGAGGATATCCCAAGTATCCTTTAGGGTCTCGCCCTGGCACCTCGTACTCCGCATGCTAAACGCTGCTTCCGGCCCCTTGCCGTTCTCGGCCTTCGCCGTTCCCGGCCCTCGCTGTTCTCGGCATTTGCCGTTCCTGGCTCTTGCCGTTTATCCACATATATTCACACATAGCATAAATAAATAAAAACTTAAACACGTACAATCATACTCAATGCGGCTATGCTCTACAGCACAATCATATAGGTTCGTGCCCTGCAACACAAGCTATAGGGCCTCGCCCTACTCTATGGGTACAACAGTTTCCTTACCTGTGTCCTGAGCTTTCCAAGCACCCATGTCTCGAGCACAGTCCCCTAGTCCGAGCCTCACTGAAACCCTAGTCACAAAGCACCAACAATATCCATCCATCAAGTTCTAATCCATTAAATAACTTTGGGTCATAATTCTAGTCTCCGTGACCTTGAATTCTATCAATTCGGGTGATAAAATCCATCCCGAGCCTTAACCTTTGAATTCCCAAGCCTAAAATCTCTTTAAAGCCCAAAAATGCACTAAGAGTCGTGGCCCCATGAGGCCATGCCGCGGCCAGCCCCCAACCAGAGACCAACCCCAAAACAAGGCAGGCGCGCCACGACTCAAGCAAGGGCATGCCGCGGCCCACCCTTCTTCCTAGCCACCAAAATGCTCCAGAGGGTCGCGGCTCAGCAAGAACAATGTCGTGGCCCGACCCTTCGAACCCAGTAAAATCCTCCATTTTTACCACGAAAACCCATCCAATTTACCCCAAAATCAACCAAACAACTTAATTTAATCATCCTAGAAGTTATACCTAACAAGAATTCTAGCTCAAAAGGTCATCAAACTCAAAGATGATTCTTCATCCAACTCACATGCAATACTCTAAAATATCAGCAGAAAACCAATATAATTCATCAAGTTAAAGGCTTACCTTTGCTTAATTAAATCTTTGCGCTAATCTTCTAAGTTCCAAACTTCAATCCCTCAAGCTCCAGCCTTGAATTATGAGTTTCCTAGCTTAATCTCCTCAAAGTTTCCCTTAGTATGGTTTAGAGAAAGAGAGAGAAAAAAAGAAGTTTGGGTCAATTTCTCCAAGTTTCTAAATGTTTCTTGAATTTTGTTTTATTTAACTTAGGTCTTTAAGGTTACCTCAAAGCTCGGGGTGCCAAAAACGTCCCCGAGGGTAAAATGGTAAATTTCCCCAATATTCCTTCCTAAACATTCTATAACCCCTTAACCTCATAAAACGTCTAGTACCCGAAATACCCCTCGACTGGCGCCAAGTCGGATTTTCGACACTATTGTGACTTTCTAGCTAACCGCTCCCTAGGACTGTCCCGGATCGTGCAACATAGATATATCACAAGTATATCACAATTATTACAATTATCACATTTATGCCCTCAACTGGCTAAAATTACAAACATGCACCTAATAACCAAACGGGGCCCACATGCATATTTAATTCACCTAAACATGCATTTCTAATCACATATTCAAACAAATTCACATATTATAACAATAAATCACTTATTGCCCTCCAGGCACGCTAATCAAGGCCTTAAGCCTTATTAGCAAATTTGGGTTGTTACAGTAAAGGAAGAAGATATACCAAAGACAACTTTTAGAACTCGATACGTGTAATGACCCAACTATTCTAATGCCTTGGACCATTAGAACTACTAAATATAGCTATTACTTTGAAGAACATATACATAAGAAATAATAATAACTTTATTAAAACTTTAACATAATATTGTGGAAATTACAAAGTAAAATAGAATTTTGGTATGGGTACCCATTGTTTAAAACGTAAAACATAATTTTAAACTGGAGAAAGTTGTTTACAAAACTAAAAGCGGAAAATACATAGAAACATAATTAAAAAAAAAACTAAAAATAACATCATCCTCGATCGACTCGCAGCCCATTCATTTCATTCATCCTCAATACACAAGTCAAGCAACCAAGAATCCTCCCACCTCCATATCTAGTTTCCTCCATCACACTAAAAGAAAAAGGAGTGAGCCTAATGCCCAGTAAGGAAAATCTACTAACATATATATATAACATAAAACGTAAACATAAGACTATAACAAAAACATATACTATAAAAAATATATCACAATTCTAACCCATGTACATGGTAAACATTGGGGTTTACTTGCTAAGCAACTATAAGCCTCAAAATACATTGAGGATTGCTAGCTAAGCTACTATAAGCCCCAAGAAACATAACAATATTGGGGTTTGCTATTTAAGCAACTGTCAACCCCAAAAACATATATATCATAACATATCATAACATAACATATTATAGCATAATCATAACATATAAGAATATAAAAACTATCCTATTTTCCTTACCAAAATCGGGATATTCGAGAACAAATGCGGGACTTGGAACACTCCTAGAACAAACAATAAAAATGATGAGTATTTCTAAAGAGTAAATAATAAGTATGGAAACTAAACCTTCAAGAAGAAACTTGCCAAGAAAGATCTTTAAGTTTCAAGAACCTAATCAAGAACCAATATCAAAAGTTAGGATCTGAATAAGATAACCTAAAGAAATCTAAAGAATTTTAAAGAACTGGTCTTAAAGAATAGGAATACCTTAGTTGACCTTATGGATTGGTCTAACTTCAATACCGAAATACACTAAACCTCACTTCCCAAGTATTTTATAAAGCTTAAGAATGACAAAGCTTTTTCCCAACCCAAGTGTTTATCACTCTATGGTAACACTAGCACCTTGGAGTCTCTGATCACAGCTTGAAGAATGAGAGAAAGGGCTGGGTACTAGGTCCTATTTATAGAGGCAAGAAGTGAAACTAACCCTTTTTTTATTTGAATAAAAATAATGAATATAATTGAAAATATTTGAATATTCGTCAATCAGAGGGTTAAGACTCGGTCAAAAACATTCAGAGGCAGGTCTAAGTAGTTAAGCCTTATTTTTAAAATTAAAAACAAAAGAAAAAAAAATCTTACTAAGGGCGATATATTGGTTATGCCCTAGTCCTGAGCCTCCGTTCATACGTTCATGCAACGTCAACGTGTTTTTCGTATCCTTCGTCAGGCGATATATCAGCTCCATGCTGCAATATATCGGCATACATGAATATTTTAAACAAGTAATTGCACTTTTTCAGCATAATTTGAATTGAATAACTTATTTGACTTAGTCATAATACGACCCTAACAGTTTCTGGTAGGTGCTAAGGCTTCCATTTCTTTATTTTATCATCAAAATACTTAATTCCTTAATAATCATGCTTATGACAAGTGTCATATTCTTATTGGCTCTATCTAAACCTTAGGTTATAATAAATAATATATTTAGGACCAGCAATATTAATCAAACCTTATGTTATAATTAATATTCTTAAACTATAGGTTAAACTTATAAAATCCATAAATGTTGCTATGAGTTTCCAACTAAGTCCAGGTTTGAACCGAAATCCACGAAGTCTAAAATACTACAGCTACTACTAACTAGCTAACTAAGTAAACATTCTGGGACTCAACAATTCTCCCCTACTAGAAAGAATTTTGTCCCCAAAATTTACTTACCAAACAATTCCAATACCAAGCTTGCATGTCCTCCTCCAACTCCCACATTGCCTCCCGTTCAGAACTATTTCTCCATAGGACTTTGACTATCGGAATACTCTTAGACCATAATTCCTTCATCCCTTTATCTAGGATGCTAACCGGCTATTCCTCGTAACTCAAGTCTTTCTGGAGTGCTATCGTATCATACTTGAGGATGTGAGATGGGTCTGACACATATCTACGCAACATCGAGATGTGGAACACATTGTGACTATCTGCTAGAGCTGGCGGTAGGGCTAATCTATATGAAACTGCTCCCACTTTGTCCAATATCTCAAAAGGACCTATAAATCTGGGACTAAGCTTGCCTTTCTTCCCGAACCACTTCAAACCTTTCATAGGAGATATCCTTAAGAAGACTTGATCTCCAACTTTGAATTCCACATCACGCCGCTTGGTATCTGCATAAATTTTCTAACGACTCTGAGCAGCGAGCATACGCTTTCTAATCAGCACTACTGCATCCTGAGCTTCTCTAACAGCATCGAGTCCAAGAAGTTGCCTTTCTCCTACTTCATCCCAATGTAACCGCGATCGAAATCTCCTTCCATAAAGCAACTCATAAGGTGCCATCCCAATTGTTGACTGATAGCTATTGTTGTAGGAGAATTCTATCTGCGGCAAATACTTACTCCATGATCCTCCGAAATACAGTACACAAGCGCGCAACATATCTTCTAAAATTTGTATGGTACGCTCAGACTGACCATCTGTTTGAGGATGAAATGTCGTACTAAGACTTAACTTGATACCCATGGCTTGCTGCAAGCTTCCCCAAAATCTCAATGTAAACACCGATCCTCTATCGGACACTATTGTCTTAGGGATTCAATGAAATCTTACTATTTGTTAGACGTAAATGTCTGTGTATTATTCTGCTATATATGAAGTCTTGACATGCAGGAAATGAGCTGACTTGTTTAATCTATCTATTATTACCCCAGCTGAGTCGTGCTGCTTATTCGTTTGAGGCAAACCCATCACGAAATCCATGGCTATGTCGTCTCATTTCTATTATGGAATGCTAAGTGGTTTCAATAAGCCTGCAGGCCGCTGATGTTCTGCTTTCACTTGCTAACATACCAAACATTTAGACACGTACTCCGCTATATCCTTCTTCCTTCCTGGCCACCAATACATTGCCTTAAGATCATGAGTCATCTTGGTCGACCCTGGGTGAACTGAGTATGGGGTATTGTGTGCTTCTTCTAAAACCTTCACCTTAATCCCTTGATTATTTGGCACGCATACCAGATCCTTATATCTCAATAACCCTTGACTTTATATTGTGAAATATGTTGCCTTGCATTCCTTGACTATATTTATATGTTCTACTAAAGTGTCATCATGCCCTTGCCCAATCAGTATACCTTCTAACAGACTTGACTGAATGGACAAGTTAGCAATTTACCAATGACTACTTCTATTCCAGCATTGATCAGCTCCTACTATAGCGGTTTTTCTATTGCAGCTAATGCTGCTAGACTTCCATAATTTTTCCTACTTAGTGCATCAACAACTACGTTTGCCTTTCCCGAGTGGTATAAAATTTCACAGTCATAATCCTTTACTAGTTCTAACCACCTGCATTGCCTCATGTTGAGCTCCTTTTGCGTGAAGAAATACTTTAGGCTTTTATGGTCCGTATAAATCTCACACCGTTCTCCATAAAGATAATGGCAACAAATTTTTAATGCAAAGACCACCGCTGCCAACTCCAGATCGTGTGTTGGATAGCGTTGCTCGTAATCCTTCAATTGCCTTGAGGCGTAGGCTATCACCTTGTCATTTTTCATCAGCACACAACCCAATCCTTGCTTTGACACATCACAGTAGACTACAAACTTGTCATTGGGTGTCGGTACACAAAGTACTAGTGCTAAGCATAGCTTATCCTTAAGCAACTGGAAGCTCTCTTCACACTTATCCATCCAGTTAAACCTTTGCTGCTTCCGGGTTAGGTTGGTAATTGGAGTGGCTATCTTAGAAAAACCATCTACAAACCTCTAATAATAACCTCTAGTCCCAGAAAAATTCTTACCTCTGATGCATTCTTTGATCTTGGCCAATCCTTCACAACCTCTACTTTAGATGGGTCTACAGCAATTCCATCCTTGGATACTATGTGGTTGAGAAATGCTACCTGTGAAAGCCAAAATTCACACTTCTTGAATTTGGCGTATAGCTGATGCTCCTTTAGTCGCAACAAGATTAACCATAAATGTTTACATGCTCAACTTTATCCTTTAAGTACACCAAGATATCATCAATGAATACTACAACAAATTTATCCAAGTAGTCCTTAAAGACCCTATTCATTAAATCCATAAATGTGGCTGAAGCTTTGGTAAGACTGAAGGACATAACTAGAAACTCGCAATGCCCATAACGAGTACTAAAAGCTGTCTTAGGAATGTCTTATTCCCGTACCTTGAGCTGATGATACCCGGACCGTAAATCAATCTTTGAGAACACGGTCGCTCTTCGGAATTGATCAAACAAGTCTTCAATCTGGGGTAGCGGGTACTTGTTCTTAATTGTCACCTTATTCAGCTCGCGGTAATCTATGCACATCCGCATACTCCCGTCCTTCTTCTTCACAAATAGAACTGGTGCTCCCCATGGCGAATGGCTCGGTCTAATGAATCCCAAGTCTAAGAGTTCTTGTAGTTGTGTCTTTAACTCCTTGAGTTCGGTAGGTGCCATCCAGTATGGTGCCTTGGAGATAGGCTCAGTCCCGGTACTAGTTCGATTGTGAAGTCAATTTCCTGAGTCGGCGGCAATCCTGGCAAATCGTCAGGAAATACCTCTGGAAATTCCTTTACAATATAAACATCTCTAGCTCTTAACGATGTTTCTTTTACCACATCCGTAACGCTGGCTAAGAATGCTTGACATCCTTTTTCTATCATCTTTTAAGCTTTAAGTGACGAAATTATCGGTGTGCGTAGACCTGAAACCTTTCCCATAAAGCATAGTCTCTGACCGTCAGGAGTCTCGAACGTCACTTTCTTTTGTTTGCAGTCGATGGTTGCATCATGCCTTGCTAGCCAGTCCATTCCTAGTATCACGTCGAAGTCTTTAATCTCTAGTTGTATCAGGTCTCCTTCTAATTCTACATCCTCAATCTTGATCGGTACGCCTCGTACTACCCATGATGATAGGACTATTTCACCCGAAGGTAATTCTGTTTCAAACCTAGTTCTAAATCTTTCACAAGGTTTGTCTAATTTTTCTATCATTCCTAACGAGATATTCGAATGAGTGGTCCCCGAATTAAATAATATAGAACATACATTATAGAGGATAGAAACTTGACCTGTAACCACTTTATCGCTAGCATCAGCTTCTCCTTGGGTTAAGGCAAATACCCTGGCAAGAACCATCTTCTCGTCTCTTTTTCCCTCTAGCTTGAGCTGGGGACACTCTTTCTTTCGGTGACCTTCCTGACCATAGTTGTAGCACCCCTTAGTGTTTGCACGGCACTCACCAGGATGTTTCTTTTGGCATTTAGCACATTGTGGGTATTCTACATAACCCGACCTATTACCTCCATTGTTCGTCTGTGCCCTTTTATCATTTTCGGACTGCTTATTGTCAGGATGCCGTCTCTTCTGACCAATACTATTGTTGCTAGACTGATTATTGTTGTTGTTGTGGTTGTTGTTTCGACCAGTCTGAGGTTGACTTGGTTGTTTAGGCTCAGGCGTAGTGGCCTCCTCTTTACTAACATTCTCCTGAAGCCTTTCCACTTCTATTGTCGTTTCTATAACATCGGCAGAAGTAATATTTCCCGGGTTCGCTAGCTTAACCCCTAGCTCAATCTTTGGTCCTTTAATGAACTTGGTCACCCTCAGAAAATCATTTGGAACCATCTTTGGTGAAAATTTGGCTAATTGGTCGAACTATCAAGCATATTATGCTACTGATAAGTTCCCTTGCTTCAGACTAGCGAACTCCTCGACCCTTGTAGCGATGACAGCTGAGTTGTAGTACTTTTTGTGGAACAGCTCCACAAATCTGGTCCATGTCATGGTGGCGACATCGTGGGTCTGCTGAACTATGCCCCACCATATTCTAGCATCCTTCTTGAGTAGAGATGAAACGCAGGAAATGCGGTCTGCATTGCCGATGCTCATGTGTACAAGGATCGGCTCTACATTTCTGAGCCATTCTTCTGCTTCGAAGGGGTCGGTTGTCCCTTCAAAGTTTGGAGCATGTTTCTTACGAAATCGCTCGTAGATTGGCTCCATATGCTGAGCTGGGTACGGCGCATAGTTCGCCATTGGCCATCCCCCATAAGGACCTACTTGATGGGGTGCATGAGCCATTTGCTGAGGTTGTGGTTACGGCTGAGGCTGAGTCTGAGGCTGAGCTTGTTGTCGTTGTTTTTGCAGTAATTCCTCAACTTGCTGTCGTAGCCTGAAAATTTCTGCAGTGTTGCTAACTGACGGTGGCGGCGGCGGTGCATTTCGGTTGGCATTAGCATGCACTCCCCTTCTGCGAACTGGATGGGCTTCATTGCTCTCAGGAGTGGCGTTGGAGACATTGACATTGTTGCGAGCAGATCTTCTGAGCGACATCTTCATCAAAGTTCTAACAGTTGAGGAAAACATGTTAGAACTTACCTTAATAGGTTCTAAAGAAAAACTTAATCTAAGCAAACATAACTCGGACCTATTAATTATGACTTCTTATGAAAAGAATTGTATAAGCCTTCTTTATAATTAGGGTGTGATTCTAAACTTAGAAAAATAAGCCATCTTTATTATTTTCTAAGTGTGTTTCTAATTATCCTATATGACTTAATTCTCAAGCTCAAAACTCATCGTTGTTCCAAAGTTAACCATATTGAGGGAGGGCTGGGATCAGTAAAATCGTTCCCACTACTATGGCCCCCTAACTCTCAAAATAGAACCCTGGTTCATTGATTTGTATCCACCCTCACCGAACTTAGTCATTATTTATTATGATTGTAAAATAAAATCAAACTCATACATGTCATCAAAATAATAATGATATTAATTCGGAAAAGCAGTTTTCACTAAGTACAATCATAAAGGCAAAATAATAAATAAAATAAATAAAGAAACTAATCTATTCTAAAAATCGGGATCTTCTACATCAGATCCTTCATCTAACATGCCATCATCTATCTCTTCATAATCATCATTTTCGAGAGCCTCAAAAATTCCTCGGGGAAGATTCGTAAAGATTCTATTCTTTTGTTCTCTTGTGAATTGGAATTCCATCTTGGAGGAAAACCTAATTATGAGAAAATAATATCTCATCGCCACTGGTATATCATCTTCATCATCTATTGTCTCCCATATTTCTTCCAAAGCAGCAATTACAAAAGGAAAATATTTAAAAAGCCTAATTACTAAAACATATTGTTCCGTAGCTCTCATCATTATTTTCTTAGCTGTTTGGAGATGAACTATTTGATTATGGAATAAAAGAAATCTCCGAGTGATTCTTTCCAATATTCCTACAGTATTTCTTGGTTCTCTAATCCTTTTTAAGGCCTTAATGGCTCAGATATCGTTATATGTTAAAGCTCCATCCATTCTTAACTGAAAACATAAGACTAAAACGTTAGCTAAACATAGAAACATAATAACTAAAACATAAATACTTACATTAGCGATTAGTTTCGGAGCTTGAGCGTGTGTATCAATGAGAATTTCATGTAAATGGACCGTGGCTCTAATACCAACTGTAATGACCAAACTATTCTAAGACCTTGGACCATTAAAACTACTAAACATAGCTATTACTTTGAAGAACATATACATAAGAAATAATAATAACTTTATTAAAACTTTAACATAATATTGTGGAAATTACAAAGTAAAATAGAATTTTGGTATGGGTACCCATTGTTTAAAACGTAAAACATAATTTTAAACTGGAGAAAGTTGTTTACAAAACTAAAAGCGGAAAATACATAGAAACATAATTAAAAAAAAAACTAAAAATAACATCATCCTCGATCGACTCGCAGCCCATTCATTTCATTCATCCTCAATACACAAGTCAAGCAACCAAGAATACTCCCACCTCCATATCTAGTTTCCTCCATCACACTAAAAGAAAAAGGAGTGAGCCTAATGCCCAGTAAGGAAAATCTACTAACATATATATATAACATAAAACATAAACATAAGACTATAACAAAAACATATACTATAAAAAATATATCACAATTCTAACCCATGTACATGGTAAACATTGGGGTTTACTTGCTAAGCAACTATAAGCCTCAAAATACATTGAGGATTGCTAGCTAAGCTACTATAAGCCCCAAGAAACATAACAATATTGGGGTTTGCTATTTAAGCAACTGTAAGCCCCAAAAACATATATATCATAACATATCATAACATAACATATTATAGCATAATCATAACATATAAGGATATAAAAACTATCCTATTTTCCTTACCAAAACCGAGATATTTAAGAACAAATGCGGGACTTGGAACACTCCTAAAACCAACAATAAAAATGGTCAGTATTTCTAAAGAGTAAAGAATAAGTATGCAAACTAAACCTTCAAGAAGAAACTTACCAAGAAAGATCATTAAGTTTCAAGAACCTAATCAAGAACCAATATCAAAAGTTAGGATCTGAATAAGATAACCTAAAGAAATCTAAAGAATTTTAAAGAACTGGTCTTAAAGAATAGGAATACCTTAGTTGACCTTATGGATTGGTCTAACTTCAATACCGAAATACATTATACCTCACTTCCCAAGTAATTTATAAAGCTTAAGAATGACAAAGCTTTTTCCCAACCCAAGTGTTTACCACTCTATGATAACACTAGCACCTTGGAGTCTCTGATCACCGCTTGAAGAATGAAAGGAAGGGCTGGATACTAGGTCCTATTTATAGAGGTAAGGAGTGAAACTAACCCTTTTTTTATTTGAATAAAAATAATGAATATAATTGAAAATATTTGAATATTCGTCAATCAGAGTGTTAAGACTCAGTCAAAAACATTCAGAGGCAGGTATAAGTAGTTAAGCCTTATTTTTAAAATTAAAAACAAAAGAAAAAAAATCTTACTAAGGGCGATATGTCGCCCCTTATGTGGCAATATATCGGCTCTGCCCTAGTCTCGAGCCTCCATTCGTATGTTTGTGCAAAGTCAATGTGTTTTCCGTATCCTTCGTCGGGCGATATATCGGCATACGTGAATATTTTAAACACATAATTGCACTTTTTCAACATAATTTGAATGGAACAACTACTTTGACTTAGTCATAATATGACCCTAACAGTTTCTGGTAGATGCTAAGGCTTCTATTTCTTTATTTTGTCATCAAAATACTTAATTCCTTAATAATCATGCTTATGACAAGTGTCATGTTCTTATTGGCTCAATCTAAACCTTAGGTTATAATAAATAATATATTTAGGACCAGCAATATTAATCAAACCTTATGTTATAATTAATATTCTTAAACTATAGTTTAAACTTACAAAATCCATAACTCTTGCTATGAGTTTCCAACTAAGTCCTGGTTTGAACCAAAATCCATGAAATCTAAAATACTACAACTACTACTAACTAGCTAACTAAGTAAATATTCTGGGACTCCACAACATGGACATTATGAGTTCCTAGTTATGTCTTTTGGTCTTACCAACACTCCAGCCACATTTATGGACTTAATGAATTGGGTCTTCAAGGATTACTTGGACAAATTCGTAGTGGTATTCATTGACAATATATTGGTGTACTCCAAGGACGAAGTCGAGCACGAGGAACATTTATGACTGACCATGCTGCGATTAAAGGAGCATCAACTTTACACCAAATTCAATAAATGCGAATTTTGGCTATCACAAGTAGCGTTCCTTGGCCACATAGTATCCAAGGATGGAGTCGCAGTAGACCCAGCTAAGGTAGAGGGATTGAAAGATTGGCCAAGACCTAAGAATGCATCAGAGGTTAGAATTTTTCTCGGGCGAGCAGGTTATTACCAAAGATTTGTAGAAGTATTTTCTAAGATAGCCACTACGCTTACCAACCTGACCCAAAAACAACAAAAATTCAATTGGACAGATAAATGTTAAGAAGAATTCCAGTTTCTCAAAGATAAATTGTGTTCAACACCAGTACTTTGCGTACCGACACCCAACAACAAGTTTTTACTATATTGTGATGCGTCCAAGCAAGGTTTAGGCTATGTTCTGATGCAAAATGGCAAGGTGATAGCCTACGCCTCAAGGCAACTGAAGGAATACAAGGAATGCTATCCAACACATGATATGGAATTGGCAGTGGTGGTTTTCGCATTGAAAATTTCACGCCACTATCTTTATGGAGAATGGTGTGAGATGTATACCGACCATAAAAGCTTAAAATATTTCTTCACGCAATGAGCTCAATATGAGGCAGAGCAGGTGGTTGGAACTAGTAAAGGACTATGACTGTGAAATCCTATACCACCTAGGAATGGAAAATGTAGTTGCAAATGCGTTAAGCTAAAAGCATCACGGAAATCTGGCAGCATTATCCGGAATTGAAAAGCCACTTCAGCAAGAGCTGATTAATGACGGAATAGAAATAGTCATGGATCAACTAGCTAACTTGTCCATCCAGTCAAGTTTGCTAGATGATATACATATCAGGAAAGGGAATGATGACACGTTATTATCACATATGGTTGCAGTCAAAGAAGGCAAGACTATGGATTTCTCTATATTAGGAGATGGGCTCTTGAGATATAAGGGTCGGGTATGCATGCCGCATGACCATGGAATTAAGATGAAGATTTTAGAATAGGCACACACTACCCCATACTTTGTTCACCCGGGATTGTCCAAGATGACTCATGAACTTAAGGCACTATATTGGTGCCTGGGAATAAAGAAAGATGTTGCAGAATATGTGTCAAAATGCCTAATACGCCACCAAGTAAAGGCAGAACATCAGCGACCCGCGGGCTTATTGCAACCGCTTAGTATTCCGGAATGGAAGTGGGAAGACATAGCCATGGACTTCATGATAGGATTACCACTAACAAATAAGCAACACGATTCGACTTGGGTCGTGGTAGATAGACTCACCAAGTCAGCTCACTTTCTGCCTGTCAAGACTACGTACACTGCGGACCAATATGCAGACATTTATGTTAAAAAAATTGTACGACTGCATGGAATCCCTAAGACCATAGTATCTGATAGAGGATGGATGTTTACATCGAGATTTTGGGGTAGCTTGCAGCAAGCCATGGGTACCAAGCTAAGTCTCAGTACGACATTTCATCCTCAGATCGACGGACAGTTCGAGCGTACCATACAAATTTTAGAAAATATGTTTGCGCTTGTGTACTAGACTTTGGAGGATCGTGGAGTAAGTATTTTCCACTTATAGAATTATTCTACGATAATAGCTACCACAAAACTATCAGTATGGCGCCTTATGAGCTACTTTATGGAAGGAAATGTCGGTCGCCGTTACATTGGGAGGAGGTAGGAGAAAGACAACTTCTTGGACCCGAAGCTCTTAGAGAGGCTCAAGACGCAGTGGAAATGATTAGAAAACGTATGCTCGCTGCTCATAGTCGACGAAAGAGTTATGCGGATGCCAAGCGACGAGATGCAAAATTCAAAGTTGGAGATCAAGTCTTCTTAAGAATATCTCCTATGAAATGAGTGAAGCAATTTGTGAAGAAGGGCAAACTTAGTCCCCGGTTTATAGGTCCTTTTGAGATATTGGACAAGGTGGGACCAGTAGCATATAGATTAGCCCTACCGTCAGCTCTAGCAGATTGCCACAATGTATTTCACATCTCGATGATGCGTAGATATGTGTCAAACCAATCCCACGTTCTCAAGTATGATACATCAGCACTTCAGAAAGACCTAAGTTATAAGGAACGACTGGCTAGCATCCTAGAGAAGGGGATGAAGGAATTACGGTCTAAGAGTGTTCCAATAGTCAAGGTCTTATGGAGTAATAGTACATAACGGGAGGCAACATGGGAGTTGGAGGAAGGCATCTGAGCACGGTATCCGAAGTTGTTTGGTAAGTAAATTTCGGGGACGAAATTATTTTAAGTAGGAGAGAATTGTAGCATCTCAGAATTTTTACTTAGCCAGATAGTAGTAACTTGTATTGTAGTATTTTAGTTTTCGTTGTTATTGGTTCAAGATGGGATTCATTTGAAACTCATAGAGATAGTTATGGATTATATAAGTTTAACCTATAGTTTAGAAATATTAATTTTATCATATGGTTTGATGAATAAAGCTAGTCCTAGAAATATTATTTATTATAACCTAAGGTTTAGATAGAAAAATTAAAAATGTGACATTTGTCACATGTATGTTTATTAAGGATTTAAGGATTTTAGATGAATAAATTAATCAAGGATAAACCTAGGAAGTCTATAACCTTCCCTCAAATGTTAGGATCACGTATTACTCAGTCAAGGTGGTTTTAAACAACTTCACGTGTGCTGAAAGTGTGCAAAAACGTGTTTGATATATCAGCGCAAGCCGATATATTGCAGCTATAGGGGCTGGCATATTGCCTATGATTGATACGGAAAACACATTGACTTTGCACGAACAAAACCACAGAGGCTCGGGAATATGGGGCTGGCGATATATCGACTCCCTCAGCCATTTTTTAAAATCCATAGAATCTAAGCTAGAAACAACCCTCAACAACTTGGACTTGCTCTTAAACAATTTTAACCGAGTTCTGGGCATTTGTTGAGTAGAAAAATAAATTTTTATTAAATTATTTATTCATTTTAACGGGAGTTAGTTTCACTCCTTGAACTCTATAAATAGGACCTTTCACTCAGCCATTTGCATCATCATTCGAACACTTTTCAGAGCCTCCAAGCTGCCAAATTCATTCTAGAGAGAAACACTAGGGTTTTGGGGTTAAAAAGCTTTCAAATCTAAGCTTTTATAAACACTTGGGAAGTAAGCTAGAGTGTGATTTAGGTATTGAGGTGTAGATCAAAGTTCTAAGCTGTCTAAGGTACTCTTAATCCTCAAGTTTAGTTCATTATAGTTCCTCTTATTCTTTTTTTTTCTTGAAATCCTAACTTGTTATAATGGCTTTTGGTTAGGTGTTTGATTTTCTTGAAACTCAAGGTTTTTGGTAAGTTCTTATCTTGATTATCTTCTTTTCTTTAGGAAACTTAAGGCTTTTGCTGTTTTGTTTTAGGAGTTTCTAATCCCGCACTTGTCTCCAATACCCCAATCTTTGGTAAGGAAAATAAGTTAGATTTTATGTGCTATGTGCTTTATGTATGTATGTATGTTGTTTTTTATGTTTGTAGTCGCTTGGGAAATATGGTTGCTTAGATAGAAAATAAGCAAATTCCGAGCTTTTTATCATTGTCGTAGACTATAGTTGTGTTTAAACCTACCTCTAAATAGTAGCAAGAGGTACTAGATGGTTTCTATCACATACTACGGTAATGAGTTAATGGCCATTAATTTGTAGTCTTATGTTTTATGTTTTATATTTTATGTTTTATGTTTTTACACCTTATGATTTATGATATGCTTTAGTAGTTTTTCCCTACTGGGCATTAGGCTCATTCCTTTTTATTTAGATGGTGTAGGTAAATAAATATAGAAGGCGTGATGGATTCTAGGTGGCCTTGGCATGTGTATTTGGATAGGACTGAAGGAATGGACCGATGGAATCGATTGAGGCTGACATTCATGTTTCGAGTCATTTTATTTATGTATTTATGATTTCTGCATTTAGTATTGAACATTTAATTAAAGGTTTTGTTTTCTTTATGATTTTATGTAATAACAATGGGATCCCGTATTTTGGATTTTCTATAATAAAGTTCTATTATTTTATGTATGTGTTCGAAAATAATAGTTATGTCTTAGTAGTTTTAATGGTCCGAGGTCTTTAAGTTAGTCGGGTTATTACAACCACCGTATTACTGGTTTCCGCCTCATTCCTTGTAAGAGTGAAAACTCTGGCTAGCACAAGCTTGTCATCTTTGTTCTGGTCCTTCAACTTTGGGCAGCCCTTTTTAATGTGTCCTTCTTGAACATAGTTAAAGCAACCCTTGGTCTTGTATCTGCACTCTCCTGAATGCTTCCTCTTGTAGATAAGGCACTGAGGATATTCCACATAGGGTTTCTTATTCCCATTTCCTTCTGATGTAGTCTTCCCATTCTTATCGACCTCTTGATTTTGACCATCGCCATGTTTTCGTTTTTGATCGTTTTTCTCATTCTTACTCTTTTTGGCCTCTCTTCTAACTGCGCTTTCCCTCCAAATCCTTTCTTCTGCCTGCTCAGCTTCCAAGGCTATTTCTAGCGTTTCTACATAGGTGCTTATTCCCCGTATCAGTTTTACATCGTAGGCAATCATGGGTTTTAGTCCCTTCACGAATCTCTAAATTCTTAGCTTCTTTGTGGGTACTGTGTTTGGTGCAAACTTAGCCAAACAATCAAAATTTCTGGCGTACTTAATTACAGTCGAGTCCCCTGAGTTAGCATGATGAATTCGTCCACCCTAGTGGCTAGAATCACAAGACTATAATACTTCTTATCAAAAACTTGGATGAACGTGTCCCAAGTCATTATGGTTATGTCCCCGGTTTGTTTCACCACATCCCACCAGATGCGGGCATCCTTCTTAAGCAAACTTAAAGTGCATGAAACTCGATTTTTGTTTCCTAGCTGCATATGTTCTATGATGGGTTCTATTGATCGAAGCCACTCTTTTGCTTCTACCGGACCAGATATGTCGTCAAAGTTGGGCAGTTGTTGCTTTCTAAAACGCTCATATAATGCCTCGTAGCGATGCTCAGCCAATTGCATAAGTTGTGCCAGGGGAACAACAAGTTACGCTATCTACTATTGTTGGCTTTGATTTATCAGTTATTGTAATACCTCCTCCCTTCTCCTTAATTCTGCCCTAAGATGGGCATTCTCTCTTTCTAGATTAGCTCTTGCGGCAACAACTGTCGGTTCCTCTACTACTTCTGGGATTGCTAGTGCTTCCAGCAGTTCAGAGGCTTCTGGTATGTTCAAAAAATCTTCTTGTATTGGGGTAGCAACTTCTCCCCTACCTCTTCCTTGTCCACAGCCTCAGCCTCTTCCACGACCTCGACCTTGGCCGTTTATTCTAATTGATCTCTTGGGTTCCTGTTCCATAGTTTCTTCTGTTCCCTAAAGAGAATATTTATAAAAACTATTATAATAACAAAATGCTAACCTAACCTATTATACTAATATCTATTGAGGTCCTTCTATAAATTAAAACTATCATAATACAATTAAGCCCGACTCGAGTAAATAGGCCTTAAAATTTTAATTTTCCATGGAGGAGGGCTGGGTGTAGAGTCCAATAACTTTACTTAGCTAAGTTAGATAGTAGTAAAATAGTAATAATAGCATTATCTTTATAACTGTGGATTTTTGGTTCAGACCGGGATTTATTTGGACACTCGTAGTAGTACTTGTAGATTTTCTAAGTTTAACCTATAGTTTAGGAATATTAATTTTAACCGAAGGTTTGATTAATATGACTGATATTGAGGATAATATTTATTATACTATAAGGTTTAGATAAGAACCAATAGGATTTTAAGCACATGTAATGTATGGGTTTAATAATGATTAAGTATTTTTTAGGATTAAATTTATTTAGGGTAAAGTTTGAATGCTCTAAGGTCAGTCAGCAGCTTTGAAAACGTTTAAGGACTTAGTCAAGGTTGTTTACTCAATTCAAATTAAGCTAAAAATGTGTAATTTCGTGTTTAAATAATCAGCGTATGCCGATATATCGCAGCTATAGGGGGCGATATATCGCAGCACGAAGATACGAAAAACACAAAACGATGCACGATTGCCTCAGGCATACTGGCCCAGGCGATATATCGCCTACAGGGGGCGATATATCGCCCCTCTCAGCATATTTTGAAAGTTTTTGAAATCATTTTCCATTCAACCCTTCAACCTCTTGATAAGTCCAGCATCTTTTTGAACGAGTCTTCAGCCTCTGCTGAACAATAATTCAAATTATTTTCACTTAAAAAGCCATTATTTTTATTCAAGTTAAATGAAGATCTCTTCATTCCTAAACTCTATAAATAGGACCTAGTACCCAGCCCTTATTCATCTTTTACTCTAAGTTCAGAGGCTGCAAGTTGCTAGGTGAGTGTGAGAGTGTAAACACTTGGGTTGGGAATCATAAGCTTGATCATCATAAGCTTATCAAAACACTTAGGAAGTAAGATTTTATAGTATTTCGGTTCAAGGTTTAGATCGGTCTTATAAGTCTTCAAGGTATCCCAAACTCTAGTTCGTTTCTGTACTTTTTCTTTAAAAGTTCTCATAGTCTTCTACTCATTCTAACCTTATTCTTATTTTGGTTAGGAAATCTAAGTTCTTGAGCAAAAGGTTTTGGTAAGTATATTTTTCAAAGTATAGTTCCTTCATCTCTTTCATCTCTTTTTCTTCAATAGACTCACCCTTTCATAAATGGTTCTTAGGAGTGTTCCAAAGTCCCAACTCTGTCCTCATATCCCGGTAATTTTTGTAAGGAAAATAGGATAGAATTCATATGTTATATGTTTTATATGTTATCTTATGTTTTTATGTTATGAAATATGTTATGTTATGTATGTTTGTAGGCTTGGGCATATGACCCATATGACTAACAAGCCCCAAATGGATTATGGGCATATGACCTGCTTAGCTAGTAGGACCCCACTAATCTAATGGGCATATAACTTGTTTAGTCTATGGGACCCCAAGTAATAATGGCCATTATAGTATGTGTATGATATAAGTGTTATGTTATGTTTTTATGTTTCTTATGAAATTTATGTATATGAACTATGTGTTAGATTTTCCTTGTTGGGCATTAAGCTCATTCCTTTTTGTTTATATGTGCAGGAAAATAGTCTTAGTGGCGGGAAAGATTCTTGGAAGCTTGGAGAATGTGTATTGAGGTCGAATGGATTCAAGAGTCGAGCGTTACGATTCGAGGATGTAGTTTTGTTTTTATGGTTTTTACATGTATTTTTCCGCACTTATTATGTAATCCCTTTTTATTTTAAATTATGTTATGTTTTGTTTTTAAAACAATGGGATCCCATATCCTACTTGAGATTTTATGTAAGTATAACTCTTATTTTTCTTACAAGTTTCTTAATAAAGTTATGGTATTTTCACTTGTAAGTTTTATTAAGGATTAGTATGTATAGTTTTCGTTAATGGTCCAAAAGTGCAGAGTAGTTGGGTCATTACAGTTCAGTATGTCATACCCCCTAACTCAGGCCCCCTAACTTCCACTTGAACCCAAAAGATAAGAATTTAAACCCGTGCTTTATTAATTGTTATTCATTTTAATTATGTTCAATCTAATAATGTAAAGCAAATGAGCCTTCACAAATGGGCTAACCCATAAGAGAGAAATTTAAATTTTACACTTTCAATCGTGTGGCGTCTCAGAATTTTACTTAGCTAGATAGTAGTAGCTTGTAGTATTTTAGTTTTTGTGGATACTGGTTCAAGCCGGGATTTAGTTGGAAACTCATAGAAATAGTTATGGATTTTATAAGTTTAACCTATAGTTTAGAAATATTAATTTTGACATAAGGTTTGATTAATATAGCTGGTCCTAAAAATATTATTTATTATAACCTAAGGTTTAGATAGAATTATTAAGAGCGTGACACTTGTCACATGCATGTTTATTTAAGGATTTAAGGATTTTAGATGAATAGTTTAATAAAGGATAGATCTAGAAGCTCTAGAACCTTCCAGCAGCTGTTAGGATCATGTTTTACTCAGTCAAAGTTGTTTTACCAAATTCAAAATTTGCTGAAAGTGTGCAAAAACGTGTTTAAAATATCAATGTATGCTGATATATCGCAGATATAGGGCTGATAAATCGCCTACGGATGATACAAAAAACACGTCGACTTCGCACAAACAAAACCACGGAGGCTCGGCACATAGGTATAGGCGATATATCGCCTAGGGTAGGGCGATATATCGGCCCTTGGGTTGATTTTTGAAAACATGGTAGAACGGAGCTAGAAACAGCCCTCAACCACTTGGACTTGCTCTTGAACATTTTGACCGAGTTCAGGGCATCGTTGAAACGAAAATTCAAATTTATTCAAGTATTATTCATTTTAAAAGGGGTTAGTTTCACTCCTTGAACTCTATAAATAGAACCTAGTACTCAGCCATTTCATTCATTATTCAAGCATTCTTCAGAGGCTCCAAGTTGTTAAGTTTATTCTAGTGGGAAAACACTAGGGTTTTGGGTTAAAAAGTTTTTTCAAACTAAGTTTTTCTAAACACTTGGTAAGTAAGATATAGTGTTATTTCTATCTTGATGGTTTAGATCTCCTTTTCATCTCCATTTCTTTAGAAACTCGTGATTCTTATTGTTGATTTTAGGAGTTTTCCAATCTCGTTATTGTCTCCAATATCTCAGTTTTTTGTAAGGAAAATAGGTTAGATTATATGTGTTATGATATGTTTGTGTGATATGTTATGTTATGTTAATATGTTATATATGTATATGAATATGTTTTATGTTATAGTCACTTGAGTTAGTTGCTTAGATAGCAAATCAAATCCCAAGATATTTATCATTATCATAGATTACAGTTATGATTTACCCTACCGCGATTAGTAATGGGTTATCATATACTACCTTGTGATCTAACCTACCTCAATTAGTAGACTGAGGACCTAGATGGTTTTATCACATGCTACGGTAATGAGTTAATGGCCATTAATATTGTAGTCCTATATGATTAGAGCTGTAAATACGGGCCGGGATTTTTAGCACGGCACAAAACCGCCACCAGCACGACACGGAACGAAAAAATATGGGCTTGGGCCAGACACGACACAAATTGAAAATTGGCATGGCACGGTACAACACGACATGGGCCTGAGCACGGGACGTCAGGACAAGCCTGAAGGCACCACACGAAAGCACGAACAAACTATCTCGAAAGCACGACACGATAAAAAGTCCAATATTTTTTACATTAATAATGATAATAAATTTTTATTTGTCAATTATCTATAAATTAAAATTATAATAAAAGTTTATTCTATAATTATATTATTTTATTTTAAGATTTGTGAGTTAAACTTTTTAGCATTTATTAGTAGGTATTCAAATTCTAATAATTATCTTTGATATAATTTTAGGTAAAGTATTGTTGAAAAGTATATAAAAATATCCCAAACTATAATTTAAACAAATAAATGTATTTGGATTGGTGGTGAGTCCATTGACTGTTAAAGTGGAGGTGGAGGGTTCAATTCCCCATCCTCACATTTTTTGGCAATAATAAAATGGGCCTAAAAGCGAGCCTGAATTTGGGCCCGAATAAGGAAAGTGGGTCAGCCCGACACGGCATGACATGGGTCAGGCCTATGGGCCATGCTGGGCTTAATCTTTCAAATATGGGTCCGCCCAAGCTGAATTATTCGGAGGCACGAAAAATGTGGGCCGGGCCGGCCCATATTTACATCTCTGTATATGATATACGTTTTTACGCATATGTTTTATAGTATGTGTTTTATAAAATAGTCTTATGATTTATGATATATGTTTTTAGTAGATTTTCCTTGCTGGGCATTAGGCTCATTCCTTTTATTTTAGATGTTGCAGGAAAATGAGCATGGAAGGCCGGTCAGATTCGTGGCAGCTTGGCATGTGTATTAGGGATGGACTGATTGAATGGACTGCTGGAAAATCGAGGATGAAGTTATTTTAAGTCTTTAATTTATGTATTTATTTTTCGCAAATAGTTTTGGACAATTAATTAAAGATTATGTTTTCTTTATGTTTTTATGTATTAAACAATGAGATCCCGTGATTTTTAATAAAGTTCTAATATTTTTATGTATGTATTCCAAAGTAGTAGTTATGTCTTAGTAGATTTTAATGGTCCGAGGTCTTAGAATTAGTCGGGGCATTACAAATCGAGCCCAAAATATCTTAATCATAATATTACTAAACAATAAAATAAAAAAAATAACAATTTTTTTTTTAAAATAAATTTATTTACAAACTAGAAAAGTTCTACTAATATTTCAAAATAAAACTAATTATCATGTACTTATTATAATCCTCCACATCAGATCCTTCTTCTAACATGTCTTGAGTAAGGTCCTCATTGTCATCTTGGGTGTAGATAAAACGTGAGGTGAAAAGAATATTACTAAGATTGCTTGCTAATTGGTGTATCTTTTCACATATTTCCTCATTCGGTAAATCAATATCTTCAATAATTATAAAATTGCGGGAAAATCTATCCATAAATATATCATATCTATCCTAGATTGGTATGCTTTCTTCATACAGAACTTCATTTCAAACTATCTTTAAACTTGGTTCAGGTATTGGTATTTTTACAGAGTTCATGAAAACTATAAATTTCTCATGGGATTTAAGTAGTGTGGAGTGATTGGCGATGATCCTTTCTATCTCCTTATGGATTCGGTTTATCCTAATAAATACTCTTAAAATTTTGTCTTGCCATCTGGGTCTGGTATTCTTCTTATTGCTTTAACAACCCTAATGACATTTGGGTTCATGGTGCTAAATTCTAAAAATAAACCATTAACAATCATTATTTCACATATACAAAACATAGCACAAAATGAGTATACTTACATGGTAATGAGTCGATCCCCTTTTAAGTTGTTGTGTGTATTTCATGAGATCATTCGAGAACAATATAGCCGTGGCGCTGATACCACTTGTAACGCCCTTATTTTTCTCATAATCATAATACCGAGAACCAGCGTTGGATCATAAAACATAAATGTCGCTCTTTTATTGAAAAATAACATAAAGTAGAGGGATCCCGGTTTTTAGAATAAAAAGATTGTCTTTAACAAAATTAAATACAACAACATTTAATTTAAATGAATAAAATGCTAATAAAGAAACAAAAAAACATAAACCCTAGATCTTTTGGAGCAACTACATGGCCCTCACAAATACACCAACACCTATTCAGGTCTAACTCGCCACCGACCATTCTATCATTTAATTACCTTGTTCTTACACAAGTATACTATAAGGAGTGAGCCTCTAAGCCTAGTAAGGAAAATGCATATAAAAGAATCATACAATCATATATAACATAAACAGTTCATAACATCATAACTACATATAATTCCATAATGACATTATTCTATCAAAGATAACTATATCATATAAGACCATATAAATATTCTAAATCATAAAATAATATTGGTCATAATCATAATAGCTAATGACAAATCAAGAAAGAGAAGATAAAGTGCTTATAAAAAGGGTTGGCATCTGTTATCCAAAAAATAGGCGTGGATGACGTGGCAGACATTTTTAACACGTGGCTGACACCTGGCAACGGTTCTATTCGACTATCGACCAAGGAGGTTCCCCTGGCATAACATTTGGATTTTATATACGACCAGCTTGGTCGTATGCTCCGTATATTTTGAGAAGATCTTATGTGATTGTAATCATATCCGAGATTATATCCCATAATTCCTGAGTATCCGATTATTTAGGAAAGAATATCTGTAACAAATTTATGTAATCCTCCTTGAGCCTATAAATAGAGAAGAAAGAGCTCAAGGGAGGGACTTTTACCTTCTTGCTAATTCTGAGTTTATGCTTTGCAAGAGAATTATAGCTATTATCTTTCGATTGTATTGTTTATCCCTCTAAGGCTTGTGAAACTCGGAGAACCCTAGTTCTTTGATCACTCCTTTGAGAATCAATATCAATAAGAGCTTAAGTGAACGTAGGTCATTACCAATTCGTGGGGCCGAACCACTATAATTTGTTGTGTCATTTACTGTTCTTTCCATTAGATCTATTTCAATACCTTCCATCACATCAAGCATTTGACTCCGTGTCAGTTGACCAAAACAAGGGTCAACATTATGGTGCTTTCATTGAGAGCTTGAGACGAAACGGTTGAAGTACTAATGGCAAAGACAACCCGGAAGACTGGGCAGGCGGCTGGCGCTGCACCATCTCAACCTCCTCCTCCGAACGTGGCTGAGGATGAGCCACACTTGGAGTTTGATGAGGAGGAACTGGACTCCGAAACGCTGAGAAATACTCTGGGATTATTGCAAGATGAATTGGCCAATCTGAGGGCCAGTCAAGAAAGTACTGCAGAGACCATGGCGCGACAGCAGCAAGAAATAGAGCGTCAGCGCCAAGAGCTGAGTGAAAGACAGGCGGAGATGGACCGTCGTCAGAGGGAGGCCATGGTAGCCCTCGAAGCAGCCATGCATTTGGCTAGGAATCAGACTGCACCTTCCTCGCAGCCTGATCAACCCTCAAATGGGCCACCTCAAAGAGGTCCCAATCCTAGCCCTCCAATCCAGCCGACAAGCCCTCAAAGGCCGGAGCACCCACCAATGCCTCAGGATGATGTCCCACCTAGGGACCCTGAGATGCAGCCTCCATCCCCGGCTGGTCGAGGCAATCCCCCACATCCAAGGCAGAATAGGGCTGGGCAGCAGCCCCGCAGCCCTAGACGCCAGGGGGGTGAAGAGCTGCACCCACCGAGCAGGGGACAGCGTCCTTCTGGCAACAGAAGGAACTCAGAGCAGGCTCTGTGGTCAGGGGGGCCCCATGACATGATAATGCACGGGGACCTACCGACCAGCACAGGCCTCCCCCTAACGCTCAGGAAGTTCCAGCCCGAGGAGGCAACCGAGGAGACAGTCGCTCCCACCATAGCCAATCGAGGTTCAGAGATGGCCATGGCTACAATGAGGCCGACTCAGGCAGAGGGAATGTCGGTCGGAGGAATGAGGAGAGAGATGGAGGCAGAAGCCCACCACCTAGAGAAGACCAACAAGAGAGATGTAATGTTGGGGGGCTGCCCAGACAAAACAACGTCTTTAGCCGGCTCGGAGCCAGCGAGCAACGGCGGAGAGACGACGACTTGAGGGATGTACTCAATGACCGCCGAGAACGGCACGGCGAGTACATTCCCCCGGCACCAGAGGCCCCGGCAATTCCTGAAGCCGCTCAGGCCCAAATAGATGCCCTGAACCAAGCAGTGCAACAGCTGGTCAAGGGAAGAACGTCTCACATCGAGTACGACAGGAGAAGGGGCACTCCTTTCATCCAAAGGATTACTGTGGCAGAGACTCCCAGTAAGTTTTAAATGCCCACACTTCCAAACTTTGATGGGTATGGTGACCCGATATCTCATGTCAACAAATTTGAGATACAAATGGACATTTAGAAAGTGTCCGAAGACGCTCGGTGCAGGATCTTTCCTGCAACACATTCTGATGTTGCACAGGAGTGGTTCTTTAAGTTCCCTCCTGCAAGTATTGTATCTTGGGAGATGTTCGTAAAAGAGTTTTACGGACAATTCTATGCGGGTCATGTGCACCCAACTAAGGCAAACCAGCTTGTCGAGATATGCCAACAAGAAGGAGAACCACTGAAAGACTACGTCTAACATTTTATGCGAGCAGCTGCTGGAGCCAAAATAGTGGGGGACAAAGGCAAAATGATGGCCCTAACTGCAGGAGTTAGGCGTCGTACGCCTCTTTGGAGTAGCCTCAGGAAACATGGGGTTAAAACTACCCAAGAATTTTTGGATCGAGTTGATCGATACATCAAGCTCGAGGATGTGATTGCTAGCGAGGGAAAGACTCCAAATAAAGATAAGGGGTCAAAACCCAACGGCAACGGCAAAGGCACTGGGAATGGCAACGGTAAGAATGGGGGAAAGAGGCCCCATAACGAACCCTTTACTTCCGAGAGCAAGCGGGCTAAGGGCAACCGTTATGAGCCAAGGTTCACCAACTACACTGCCCTTGTCGAGTCTCGAGCAGAGGTGTATCAAGCCACAAGTTCCAGTGTGCCTTACAAAAGACCCACTGCCATTCGAAAGGATATTTCGAAAAGGGATACCACCAAGTTCTGTCGTTTTCACAACGACTATGGACACGATACAAACGAGTGTAACCAGCTGAAGGATGAAATCGAGTTCCTTATTAGACAAGGACACTTGAGAAGATACATGCGCGCCTCGGGAACTTCCCAACGAGAGGCTCCAGGTGGCAACGGGCAGGTGGCTACACGCCAATGCTCGCCACCTCTACAGCCTGACCCTGTGGCTGGCGCCTTACTCACCATCTGCGGAGGCCCACATCTTGCAGGAAACAGTGGAAAGGCAAGGGAACAATATGCTCAGACCCTACGTCATGACCAGGACTGAGATGATGACTGTGGAGGATCGGGCATCAAAGAAGGCTCGAGCAAAGGACGGTGAAATAACCTTCTCTGATTGCGATGCCCAGCATGTCCGGTTCCCACATTCTGATCCGCTGGTCGTGGATGTACAGATTGCCAACATGATGGTGAAAAGAGTGTTGGTCGATACAGGAAGTTCAATTAACATCCTGTATAAATCTTCGCTGGAACGAATGAAGTTGTCCGTCAAGGACTTGGAGCCCTGCAACCAAACAATTTATGGTTTCTCCAGTGAGGGACTCGCTCCAACAGGGTCAATCAGGCTTCCAATAACAGCAGGTACAATGCCCACTACCAGGACATTACTCACTACTTTCATAGTAGTTTATTGTCCTTCTTCCTACAATGCTATAATTGGAAGGCCCATACTGGTTGACCTTCAGGCCGTCACCTCTATATGGCACCTGGCCATGAAATTCCCAACAGACGTAGGGGTAGGATGCGTATTGGGAAACCAGAGGGAAGCCAGGGAGTGCTACAATGCCTCAATCACCAAGGCCAAGAAGGGTCTGTTGAGGAGTGCTCCCCCAGAAAAGTTGCAGATGGCCATTGATGTACAAGCCCAATCAGGTGATGAAGTCGCCAAATAGGGTGTTCCCCAAAGTGAGGATAGAGACTTAGATCCTCGTTTTGGGGATTTTGAAGAAGATGAAGGACCTTACCAGATTGAAGAAGTCCTTCATCCAGGCACCTATAAACTTGCACGCTTAAATGGAGACCTCGTTCCACGTTATTGGAATGGAGAACACCTGCGCAAGTATTATCAATAAACAGTCCTTCTTAAAGGACTGGCTTGTATTAATTTTTACTTTTTACAAGTTTGGAAAAAGGGTTAGTCATGTTATATGGCTGATCGCTTATAAGTGATCTTTCAAAGATCACTCGTAAAGACATGTTTAGTCCATTTAAATATGAGAATTATAAGGGACTGCGCGCAGCCAGTCATTCTTGCCAAACTTTGTTATTTTTTACAAGTATTTGTTCATTACGTGTGTTGTTTTGCTGTATTATAAGTTTTCCATTTTATACCGAGCAGTAATGTTCGTACAGGTCGTGGTCAAGGCAAGTGACCAAGGACCTAAAGCTCCTCGATCACTTGGGGGGCATATAAGGCACATAGAGAGCAAAGCATACCAAGAGGTATGTAAACACATGAATAAAATAAGTGAAAGCATACTACGGTACTTAGAGTATTTTTCAAATTTTATATTTTGTTAAATCAAGCCAAAGGACTATGCTAGGTTCAGTCATGCGAACAGATATTATAATAAAGCAGAAATATTATAATGTCAAAGGAATCCTTTTACACCGCGAGCAGTACTGCTCGGATGTAACTGTTCAAATAAAAGTAAAATAGCTGCCCTTGCAGCAATAAAAAATAGTGTCTTTACATCACGACCTGTGGGTCGTGTAGTTGAGATAACAAAAAAAAAAAAGAATTAAGGAGCTGGAGGGTCTTGAGGAACGTCTTGGTCAACGGCTGTGCCAGCTTCAGTGTCTGCTCCATCTGTCCCTGCTGCCAGGGAAATCTCTGGGGAGGCAGGCACTTCAGCCCTCTCTTCTTCTTCCAGGCGAAAGGCACACTGCGTCATTAAAGTCCTCCTCAAGCGTTCGGATAGATAGTTGAAGTTGGCCTCCCGGTTGTGCTTCCAGAACTCGTAGAAGCAAAGATGAGTGGCTTCCTTGTACTTCTCCAAGTTCTTAGCTCCAGCTTTCTCAAGCTTTGTCACTCGTTTTCCGAGTTCCTCCACCTCCTGCCTGCTTGTGATCAGATCACGCTCGATCTGAACAGCCTGTTGATAGTTGAGTGTGGCACTTTCCCTGAATTTTTCCCTTGCCTCGTTTGCTTTCTTCAGGGCGTTCCGGGTTTCCAGTAGCTCCTCGGTCAGAGTAGCTTTTTCCTCAAGCAGTTCTTCATTCTGCTTAGACAACTCCGTCTTCTCCGCAAGCAACTCGCCATTTTGTTTGGTAAGCTCATTGTTTGTAGCTTCGAGTGCTTTCTTGGCCTCGACGAGCCTGGCATCAAAGTTCCTACCTCGAGACACCAACGCCCCAACATGATGCCAGGCAGCGGTTATGGTCAGTAGTCCCTGAAGTCAGATAGAAAAAGATAAAGTAAAGGCAGGGAATCGAAAATAAATGTTACATCATCAGGAGTTGACTTACGCTAACTATCTCGTTCAGTCCTCTATTGAGAACTTGATCAGCCTCCATAGAGGTAGATTCAGTAATGGCTGCCTGACTACGTCTATGCTTGGAGAGCTTGTATATTCTCTCCCTGGCAGAGCTGACCACGAGGCTAGGCAGGGAGCCTTCGGGCGGAGTGCGCAATGTATGGCTACTAGGAGCCTTAGGAGAAGGTTGCTGGTCGGCGGGTGTGGAAGGATTGGAAGCTTGGCCGACCAAAGGAGTTGAGGCTGGCTGCTCAAGAGGCAATGGAGGTGCTGAGTTCTCTGTCGAAGGGGCGGTAGCCAGAGGGTCGTCAGTTCGGGCCTTCTTCGGGGCAGTTTTACTACTCTCCCCCCGAGCCCTCTTGCTGCCCTTCTTCTGGCCAGAAGAGGCGACAGCAACCCCATTGTAACGCCCTACTACCTTAGAGATGTTACTAAGTGAGTTTAAAATGTGCAATTAACTCGCTAAACGAGGTTTTTAGAACAAAAGTGTGATTAAACAAAAAGTCAAGGCTGTAATCTTTAAAAGTACTCTATTTCATTGAAAATTCCAAGAGTCTAACATTTGGGATCCCAAAATAAGGTTTATAAAATATTTACAACTCAAAATAGATTTACAGATGACTAACTATCAAAAACATAATTTAATACAGCCATTTCTCAAAATGCCCCCAACCAAAGCAGTCGGGCAGACCAAACATGTACGCGCCGCCCCACACTCTCTGTACTCATGGCTGGTTGACTTTTTCCTTGCCCTTACCTGCAACACAGAGCACCTGTGAGCCGAAGCCCAGCAAGAAAACTCACACAGCACATAACATATGCTTATTATATAACCATTATAACATATAATTCACAGATAAACTATAACGACCCAAATTCGCTAATAAGGCTTAAGGGCCTTGATTAGCGTGCCTGGAGGGCATAATGGGAATTATGTGTGATTTTAATTATTAAGATGCATGATTATGAGTTAAAGCATGTTATATGACTATTTGAGTAATTGAGATGCATGACTATGTGTATTAGTATGCATGTAGGCCCTGATTAGGTTAGAAGGGCATAATCGTAATTTTGGCCATTATGGGCATAACTGTATTGATATATGTGATAATTGTCGAGACCACATTATTATGTGGATACATATCTGAGATCTGTGACTTGAGACGAGCCTAGTGAGCAAAGTAGCGGAAAAGTCATGGCGGGGATTTATACCCGGCTCGGGGTGAGCTTAGGGGTATAAATGGGAATTTAGCGAATATACTGGAGTCTATTTTGACATTGAGGAATATTATTGGTGGTTAATTAGGTATTGGGAATTAAGCGGGGAATATTAGAGACACTCGAGGAATTAGCGGGAATTGGGTAAAATGACTAAAATGCCCTTAAGTAGATTAAAGGTTTAGAAATAAAGGGGAGGGCATTAGGGTCATTTGGCATGTAAGGAATAGATATGCTGAGGCTTTATGTTAGTGGGATTTGTAGAATATTATAGAAGTCTGAAAAAAGAAAGAAAAGGAAGGGAAAAGAAATGAGGGAAAGCAGAGAGAGTTCTCTAGGTCGGTTCATGTTTTCTTCACCTGTTTCTTGGGGATTTCTGGAGTAAAGGTCAGAGGAGAGCTGGGATAAACTAAGTATCAAGGATTCTAAGCTAAGTGTGGGGAATTGGCAGAGGTTTAGCAAGGGTTCATCAACACTTGAGGTAAGACTTTAGAGTTCTTCAATTTCTGTTTCTGGTTTTTGAGCTATGGTGCTTAGGTTGAATTGGATGGAACTTTAGGGAATTCAGGTCTAAGGCTGAGGAGGAGCAAGCCAAGGAAGTTTTGAGACAGCTTGTGGTCGAAATCCTATCAAAGGTATAAAGTCTAAACTCTAACTTTGTTGTTCAGCTGGTTTTTACTGAGTTTTAGAGCTTAGGAGTGGCTATGGTGAATTTTGAGTTTGGGGATGCATGTGCTTGAGTTCTAGGTATTTGGGATGCTTGGGATGAGTGGAGTATGGTTATAAGGTTGTTTTTGAGTTTGGGAAGGAGTTGGAAGAGTTTTGGTTGAGGTTGGTTCGAGAAAATCGCAGAAGAGAAAAATTGGTGCTGGTCTGTCTGTGACTAGCGCTACAGCGCTAGCCTTTGGGCGCTGTAGCGCTAGGCCATAATGCTAAGGGAATTTTGGCTCTGTTTGTAGCGCTGTAGCGCCCTCCCATGAGTGCTGTAGTGCTACCCTGCCTTCTGAAGGGGATTTTGGGGTTATTTGCAAGGGCTTTTGACCTAGGGTTTGGGGTTTGATTCCACCACCTTGTTGGGTGGAACTAGGACTTCCCAGGGGCTCGGGATTAGCCCCGAGGCTAGGTTTTGGACTTGAGGGTTGATGATAAATTTGGCCCATGATTGTGTTTAGGTGAGCGCTAGGGCTCGAGGGGGATCGTGCTAAAGGAGTCGGGGGATCAAAGCTAGTGAATTGAAAGGTAAGAAAACTGCACCTGATTATATGTTTATGACGGGACTAAGTGCTCCCAAGAATTGTATCGTGTCAATGATGGTATTATGCCATGGGACATGTAAAGGAGCAGCCTGAGAGCGCTAGCCCTAGTTATCATTTGTGCAGTGATATGTGATGTGAATTGATATGCTTAGTATGTTGAATACCTGGTCATGCTGAATAATTACATGTTTGAGAACTTGTGATGCAATGTGGGTTATGGATTTGTCTGTTGGTTGCTTATGCTCTGTTGTTGTGTTTTCTTGCTGGGCCTTGCCTCACGGGTGCTACGTGGTGCAGGTAAAGGCAAAGGAAAACTGGACCAAGCCTGAGATGGAGAGCTCCGAGGTGGAATGTACATAGCCAGCCGTTCAATCATCATGGTCGAGGAGTGGATCAGGACAGGGATTACCTAACCGCTTGTTTTGCCTTAGTATGGCCGATTATTGTATCTGAATCTTATAACTTTTGTAAACGATCTTTGAACTTGTATTTTTGGGATCCCGTGTAAATATACAACGTTTATTAATGTAAAAGTGGCTTTTGAGACCAAACCATTTTAAACCCTAGTTCTTTTACAGTTCCAATAACACGATTTTAATTAAATGACTTGATTAGCAAGTATGGCACTTTATAAACACACAGTGTAACGGTCTTGGCTACCCAGGGTGTTACATAAACAGATAGTCCATCACACTAAACACATATACGGCCATGTCATCCCAGAAGCATTACCAAAGCCTGGAATCTCGGTCCTCACCGTAAGGATATCCCATGTATCCATTGGGGTCTCACCCTCGTGGTATGCACTTCGCGTGCCAAATGTTACTCTCGGCCCCACTGCCGTTCTCGGCCTTCATCGTTCTCGGCCCTTTACCATTCCCGGCTCCTTGCCGTTCTCGGCTCCTTTGTCGTTCATTCAAGTATAACCACATATAGCTTAACTCAAACAACATTCAATCATATAACAATTCAATCAAGGCTACACCCTAACATGTAATACAATCTAGGGTCGTGCCCTGCAACAATACTATGGGCCCACGCCCTGCTCTACGGGTACTACAGTTTTCTTACCTGTATCCCGAGCTTTCCAATGCACCAAAGTCACGAGCACGGTCCTCTACCCCGAGCCTCACCGAAAACCTAGTCACAACACATATAAAACACTCTTTAATACTAACCAATTCAAAACCACTTCCCAGGACCAATCCCGTACTCTCGGGACCCCTATTTCCCTAAAACAATGCAATGGAAACATCCCCTGAGCCCCCTGGCAAAATCCCTAAAAAATGAAAAATTCACTGTCTAAAAATTGCCTAGGGCCGCGGCGCTCCCCTTTAAGGGCCGTGGCGCCCAGAAACTTTCCTGCTCCTGATGCAGCCCTGTGTCGCGGCACCAAAGAACAGGACTGCGGCTCCCCTTCGCGAACCCAGAATTCTGGGTTTTCCCTTGCGTTTTTCCCGAGCCAAAACACCTCCAATTCAACCCAAACACATACCTAAACTCCAAAACCAATTTAAAACCCCAAATGAACCATTTCACAACCTATAAACACCAACAACAAGCTCAAACACACAATCACACCCAAAATCCATACTTTGGTTTCAGATTTCAGAAACTTAAACCATAGCTTTTAAAACTTAAACTAGAGCTTGAAAAATGTAAACCAGGCTTCCAAATTCTTAAACCACATCAGATACAAAAATTCAAAGATGTTACAAACTCTTACCTCAATCAAGAATTAAGCTTGAACTCTCTCCAATCCCAGCTTCAAGCCACTCTCCCCTTTGATTACCAAACTGAGTTTCCATGCAAAACCAGCCATACTATCTTTAAATTTCCACACTTACTCTCTGAAAATCAAGCTTAAACTGAAACAAAAACAGAGGATAAACTCTTACCTCTGAACAATCTTAGCCTATACTTGACTTTAGCTGCCTCAAACTTCTTGATTCTCCTCCTAGGTTCCAAATTTCAGCTTCCTTCTTGTTTCCCTTTCCTTCTAGTTTTCTCTTTCAAATTCTAGCATAATCCAAATATGACTAAGTGTAAAACGTGATTCATCCTTTCCCTCAGCTGAAGCTATCTAACCTTTGCCAAAAGACCATTTTACCCCTCTCTCAAAATCCTTTCCTAACTAAACCTTAAGGGCATTTTTTCCATTTCACCTTTCTACAATTCTACCAGTTTCCTTATCTAAATCTGTTACTCTTAATGGTTACTAATGGTCACTCAAGTTACTTAGTCACCATTAACCATTAGCTCACAAACTCAAAGTGTAAAATTCCCAAAATACCCCTAGGCTCCTCTCGAGCCGGGTATTTAATCCCGTTGTGACTTTTAAACTAATTAGCTCCCTAGGACCGTCTCGACACGTGCATCACAATAATATCACCACTCACACGTGGTACTAATCATATTACACAATTATTACATTTATGCCCTCAACGGGCTAAGATTACCAATTTACCCCTAACATACAAACGGGGCCCACATGCATATTTATACCACCTAAATATGCATTCTAATCACATATTCAT
Source organism: Humulus lupulus (assembly GCF_963169125.1). Taxonomy (NCBI): domain Eukaryota; kingdom Viridiplantae; phylum Streptophyta; class Magnoliopsida; order Rosales; family Cannabaceae; genus Humulus; species Humulus lupulus. The sequence continues at coordinate 72,159,239 of NC_084798.1, forward strand.
TCAAATTCATTTATTAACATGTTAATTCACTTATTGCCCTCCAGGCACGCTAATCAAGGTCCTAAACCTTATTAGAAAATTGGGGTGTTAAAACTATCCCCTCCTTACAAGAATTTCGTCCTTGAAATTACCTGAATAACTCGGGATGCCGCTCCCGCATATCAGACTCAAGTTCCCACGTCGCTTCTTCAATCTTGCTGTTCCTCCACAGCACTTTAACCAAGGCGATGGTCTTGCTCCTCAAGACTTTGTCCTTTCTATCAAGGATCTGAATAGGCTTCTCCTCGTATGATAAATCCTGAGCCAACTCCAAATTCTCATAGCTCAACACATGAGTAGTATCTGATACATATTTCCGGAGCATGGATACATGAAACACGTCATGAACCCCTGATAGAGCTGGAGGCATCGCTAATCTATAAGCCACCTCTCCAACTCGTTCTAGAAGCTCGAAGGGGCCAACAAACCTGGGGCTCAACTTGCCCCGAGCACCGAATTGTTTCACTCCTCTCAGGGGCGAAACCTTGAGGAACACATGATCACCGACCTGAAATTCCACGCTCCTGCATCTCAGGTCTGAATAACTCTTCTGGCGACTCTGGGAGGCAAGCATACGAGCTCTAATCTTTTCAATTGCCTCATTGGTCCTCTAAACCATCTCAGGACCTAGATATCTTCTCTCACCCGTCTCATCCCAGTGTATTGGTGATCTGCACTTTCTTCCATACATCATCTCATATGGAGCCACCCCGATAGTCGCCTGATAACTATTATTGTATGAGAACTCAATCAAAGGGAGATACCTACTCCAAGATCCCCCAAAATCCAACACACAGGCCCGTAACATATCCTCCAGTATCTGAATCGTCCTCTCCGATTGCCCATCTGTCTGAGGATGATAAGCGGTACTAAGTCGTAACTGTGTGCCCATTGCCTTCTGCAGGCTCTCCCAAAACTTGGAGGTGAAGGTGGGGTCCCTGTCAGATACTATCGACCTCGGAGCCCCATGAAGTCGAACAATTTCTATAGCTCAGCATACTGCTCCACAGTATAAGTTGTCCTCATAGGTAAAAAGTGGGCGGACTTAGTATACCTGTCCACAATCACCCACACCGAGTCATGCTGACCCACGGTCTTTGAAAATCCAACCACAAAGTCCATGGTAATATCCTCCCATTTCCACTCGGGAATTCCTAGAGGCTGCAATAAGCCTGCTGGCCTCTGATGTTCAGCCTTGATCTGCTGACAAGTTAAGCACCTAGCCACATAGTCCACCACATCCCTCTTCATGCCTGACCACCAATACAAAACTCTCAAATCTTGGTACATCTTCATAGTACCTGGGTGTAAAGAGTAGGTAGTGGTATGAGACTCATCCAGAATCTCTCGCCGAATATCTGGATCAATCGGAACACAAATCTGTCCCTTGTACTTCAATAAGCCCATCTCTGAGATAAAGAAGTCCTTAATCGTTCCAGCTAGGACATTCTCTCTACGTTCAACTAACTAGGGATCCCTTCCCTGTGCTTCCTTAATCCTCTCAAGGAGCGTTGACTGAAGAGTAATGTTGGCTAACCTACCAACCACTAACTCTATACCTGCTCTGGTCATCTCCTCAGCTAATTTGTCTGATACCTGCCTCGAACTAAACAACTGTCCTGGGCCCTTCCGACTCAATGCATCAGCCACTACATTAGCCTTCCCAGGATGATATAGGATACCACAATCATAATCATTTACCAACTCTAACCACCACCTTTGGTGCATATTCAAATATTTCTGGGTAAAGAAATACTTTAAACTTTTGTGATCAGTGTATATCTCGCACCTTTCACCATACAGGTAATGTCTCCAAACCTTAAGTGCGAATACCATTGCAGCCAACTCCAGATCATGTGTGGGATATCTCTGCTCATACTCTTTTAATTGCCTTGATGCATAAGCTATTACCTTCCCAGCTTGCATCAACACACATCCCAAACCCTGTCTAAAAGCGTCACAGTAAACCACGAACTTCTCATTATCTATCGGCAGGCTCAACACTGGTGCAGTAATCAATCGCCGCTTCAATTCCTTGAAGCTATTCTCACACCGATCTATCCACACATACTTGGTCTTCTTTCTTGTCAACTCTGTTAATGGAGTAGCAATCCTGGAGAACCCCTCTACAAACCGCCGGTAGTATCCTGCAAACCCAAGAAAACTTCTGACCTCAGGAATGTTGCTCGGTCTAGGCCAATCTCTCACTGCCTCTATCTTACTTGGGTCAACCAGTATCCCCTCCTTACTGACAATATGGCCCAGAAATGTAACCTGCGGTAACCAGAACTCGCACTTATTGAACTTGGCATATAACTTATGCTCTCTCAATCGCTGCAATACCAGGCGCAGATGATGCTCATGCTCTGTCTCTGATTGGGAGTACACTAGGATATCATCGATAAACACAATCACAAACTTATCCAGATAATCTTTGAAAATCCTGTTCATCATATCCATAAAAGCTGCTGGGGCATTGGTTAATCCAAAGGACATAACCAGAAATTCATAATGCATGTACCTTGTTCAAAAAGTAGTCTTTGGTATGTCCTCCTCTTTAATCCTCAATTGATGATAGCCTGACCGGAGATCAATCTTTGAAAACACCGTACTCCCCTGTAACTGATCAAATAAATCATCGATCCTAGGTAGTGGATACTTATTCTTAATAGTCAACTTGTTCAACTCCCTGTAGTCAATGCACATCCTAAGCGATCCATCCTTCTTCTTAACAAATAACACTGGAGCACCCCATGGCAAGAAACTTGGTCTGATGAATCCCAAATCCAGTAACTCTTGTAACTGAATCTTCAATTCCTTTAACTCTGTCGGAGCCATTCTATAGGGTGCCCTGGATATTGGCTCCGCTCCTGGTGCCAACTCTATGACGAACTCGATCTCCCGCTGTGGCGACAATCTTGGCAAATTTGCTGGAAATAATTTTGGGAACTCATAGACCAATCTGGTTTCATTCGGTCCCACTGATACCACTCTAGAGGTATCTACAATGCTTGCTAGGAATCCTATGCAACCTTCCTGCATCAGGTCTCTAGCCTTTAGTGCTGAGATCATAGGCACTCGCGGTCCATTCACCGTCCCCACAAACACAAAAGGTACCTCACCTTCTGGTTCAAAAGTCACCATTCGCCGCTTGCAATCAATCGTTGCTCCATACCTCGTTAACCAATCCATCCCTAATATCACATCAAAATCATCCATGTCTAATTCAACCAGATCAACAAACAATTCCCTACCATCTATCTCTACCGGTAATGCTCTAACCCATCTCCTAGAGACTACCAGTTCCCCTATTGGTAACAAAGTCTGGAAACCCCTAGCATACACAATACTAGGTCTACAAAGCTGGTCTATCACTCTAGCATATACAAATGAATGGGTAGCCCATGAATCAATCAATGCAGTATACAAAGAACTAGCGCTAGAGATCTGACCTGTCACAACTGAGGGACTAGCCTCCGCCTCAGTCTGAGTCAAAGCGAATACCCTGGCAGGAGCAAGACTGTCTCCTTGCTTTGGCTCCTCTTTCTTAGCTTGTGGGCAGTCTTTCTTTAGATGGTTGACACTCCCACAAATAAAACATGCCCTAATCCGGCACTCACCCTGATGTCGTCGTCTGCATCAAGGACACACTGGAAAACTCCTCCAGTTGTCACTTCCGCCCTGATGGCCTCCAATAGAACCTCGTACCCTCCTATCAGAACTAGGAGGAACAAATGAATCTGGAACTCTTCTTTTCTGCCCACTGGGGCCATTGCCCCAGCTAGACCCAATAAAAGGAGGCACCTTCCTCCTGGCATCGCGCCTAACAGCGTTGTCCTCCCATATCTGGTCCTCGGCCCTCTCTGCGGTAGGGGCCTTATCCACCGCTTGAGCATAGGTAGTAGTCTCTGAATTCAAGGTAATATTCACATCACGGGCGATCATCACATTCAACCCCCGTATGAATCTATCTCTCCTGGCCGCATCCGTCGGCACTAGGTCTGGCGCAAACTTCGCCAGTCTGTCAAATATCAGGGCATACTCAGTAACTGATAACCTGTTCTAAGTCAGGTTTATAAACTCATCAACCTTCGCAGCTTGAACTACTACGCTGTAGTATTTCTCAATAAAGATACTCTTAAATTCTTCCCAAGTCATAACTGTAACATTCCTTCGCTGACTCACTACATCCCACCAGATGCGGAAATCCTCTCTAAGCATGTAGCTAGCACAAGCCACCCTTTCATTTCCTTCAACCCTCATGAAATCTAAGATTAAGGAAATCATATTCATCCACTGCTCGGCCCGCAGTGGGTCTGATCCACCCTCAAAGGTAAGAGGTTGTTGCTTTCTAAATCTTTCATACAAAGGTTCCCACCTTCTCTAAACCACAGGCTGAACCGGCACTGGCGCTACATTCTGCTGAATTGGTAACCCTGTGACCTGTGAAGGGGCCTGCTGCCTCATTTGACGAAGTTCTTCCTCCGTTCTCTACAATCTAGTCTCCATTTCGGCTAATATCTGTTGCCAGTTGTGTGGGGCAGGTGAAGGGTCCTGACCCTGATTGTCATCCTCGGCTCTGCTGCTGCGGAGTCTAGATGATTGCCGAGGCATTACAACTATATGCCTGCAATCAGTGACACCGCTCATCAGGCATGATAACAAAATCCAAATCCACCTCCCATTCTCAACAACCAACCAAGATCAACAATCCAGATGTCATACAGATAGCATATAACACACAACGGGCCATGCCCTGACATCATGCATATGTTATTTCATTCATAATGCTCTTTCAAACTAAACCGGAAAACAAGGCATTCAAGCACATACTCAATCATAATAATCAACCATACCAATCAACCCTGAGTCGAGCTTTTCAATGGCAGCGAGCATACATGTTCGGTCAATCTCCAGAACCAATAAACCTTGGCTCGCTCTGATACCAAGTTGTAACGCCCTACTACCTTAGAGTCGTTACTAAGTGAGTTTAAAATGTGCAATTAACTCGCTAAATGAGGTTTTTAGAACAAAAGTGTGATTAAACAAAAAGTCAAGGCTGTAATCTTTAAAAGTACTCTATTTCATTGAAAATTCCAAGAGTCTAACATTTGGGATCCCAAAATAAGGTTTATAAAATATTTACAACTCAAAATAGGTTTACAGATGACTAACTATCAAAAACATAATTTAATACAGCCATTTCTCAAAATGCCCCCAACCAAAGCAGTCAGGCAGGCCAAACATGTACGCGCCGCCCCACGCTCTCCATACTCATGGCTAGTTGACTTTTTCCTTGCCCTTACCTGCAACACAGAGCACCCGTGAGCCAAAGCCCAACAAGAAAACTCACACAGCACATAACATATACATATTATATAACCATTATAACAAATAATTCACAAATAAACAGATAGTCCATCAGACTAAACACATATACGGCCATGTCGTCCCAGAAGCCCCACGTTCTCGGCCTTCGCCGTTCTCGGCCCTTTTCCATTCCCGGCTCCTTGCCGTTCTCGGCTCCTTTGTCATTCATTCAACTATAACCACATATAGCTTAACTCAAACAACATTCAATCATATAACAATTCAATCAAGGCTACACCCTAACATGTAATACAATCTAGGGTCGTGCCCTGCAACAATACTATGGGCCCACGCCCTGCTCTACGGGTACTACAGTTTTCTTACTTGTATCCTGAGCTTTCCAATGCACCAAAGTCATGAGCACGGTCCTCTACCCCGAGCCTCACCGAAAACCTAGTCACAACACATATAAAACACTCTTTAATACTAACCAATTCAAAACCACTTCCCGGGACCAATCCCGTACTCTCGGGACCCCTATTTCCCTAAAACAATGCAACGAAAACATCCCCCGAGACCCCAGGAAAAAGCCCTAAAAAATGCAAAATTCACTGTCTGAAAATTTCCTAGGGCCGCGGCGCTCCCCTTTAAGGGTCGTGGCGCCCAGAAACTTTCCTACTCCTGATGCAACCCTACACCGCGGCGCCCCTTCGCGAACCCAGAATTCTGGGTTTTCCCCTGCGTTTTTCTCAAGCCAAAACACCTCCAATTCAACCCAAACGCATACCTAAACCCCAAAACCAATTTAAAACCCCAAATGAACCATTTCACAACCTATAAACACCAACAACAAGCTCAAACACACAATCACACCCAAAATCCATACTTTGGTTTCAGATTTCAGAAACTTAAACCATAGCTTTTAAAACTTAAACCGGAGCTTGAAAAATGTAAACCAGGCTTCCAAATTCTTAAACCACATCAGATACGAAAATTCAAAGATATTAAAAACTCTTACCTCAATCAAGAATTAAGCTTGAACTCTCTCCAATCCCAGCTTCAAGCCACTCTCCCCTTGATTACCAAACTAAGTTTCCATGCAAAACCAGCCATACTATCTTTAAATTTCCACACTTACTCTCTGAAAATCAAGCTTAAACTTAAAAAAAAACAGAGGATAAACTCTTACCTCTGAACAATCTTAGCCTATACTTGCTTTAGCTGCCTCAAGCTTCTTGATTCTCCTCCTAGGTTCCAAATTTCAGCTTCCTTCTTGTTTCCCTTTCCTTCTAGTTTTCTCTTTCAAATTCCAGCATAAGCCAAATATGACTAAGTGTAAAACGTGATTCATCCTTTCCCTTAGCTGAAGCTATCTAACCTTTGCCAAAAGACCATTTTACCCCTCTCTCAAAATCCTTTCCTAACTAAACCTCAAGGGCATTTTTTCCATTTCACCTTTTCTACAATTCTACCATTTTCCTTATCTAAATCTATTACTCTTAATGGTTACTAATGGTCACTCAAGTTACTTAGTCACCATTAACCATTAGCTCACAAACTCAAAGTGTAAAATTCCCAAAATACCCCTAGGCTCCTCCCGAGCCGGGTATTTAATCCCGCTGTGACTTTTAAACTAATTAGCTCCCTAGGACCGTCTCGGCACATGCATCACAATAATATAACCACTCACACGTGGTACTAATCATATTACACAATTATTACATTTATGCCCTCAACGGGATAAGATTACCAATTTACCCCTAACATACAAACGGGGCCCACATGCATATTTATACCACCTAAACATGCATTCTAATCACATATTCAATCAAATTCATTTATTAACATGTTAATTCACTTATTGCCCTCCAGGCACGCTAATCAAGGTCCTAAACCTTATTAGCAAATTGGGGTGTTACACCTGTAGTGCTCGAACACGTCCTCAGAGTCCATATCTGCACAAAGGAAACAACGCAAGCAGTAAGACAAGATGGTCACACAGGGCCAAAAAATGAAAGAGAAAAGATTACAAGTAAAGTACCCGCGCTACAACTATTGGTCGCTACATTATTTACTAAACGACTTACTTCCTGGAAGAAATCTGAATTTAAGATTAGAGCATTCTTAAAGTTGCCATCCCCGTCAAACAAATGACAGGGAATCGGAAAATTGTTTAAAAGCAAACTTACTATACCATTATCATCCGAAGAGTTGTCAGAGAGTTTGGTAGGCTCGGCGACCTTCTTCTTTCCTTTTCCTTTGGGAGCCGAGGGCCTCTCTGCTCGAGGAGTGCTAGCAGGTTCCCTAATTGTGACCCTAGTTGGTCTCCTCCGTGGAGGAGACGCCTCGGGTTGCTACTCAGGTTCCCCTTCGGCGCGAGCACTCCCTGTCGAAGGCCCCCTAATCTCTTATTGGGGGGCCCAATGGCTGGCCAACCTAAGGTTAGCCTCAGTAACCAGAGTCTTGACACTCTTTTCGGCATCTGGCATGCCAGCTAAGAGTGCTGCCCTCGACACCATTCCCGGAGTTAGGTTTGGTCGCAGCCATGGGCCTAGAATACATCAAGAGTTTAAGATATTGCGGAGGAAAACACCAAGAGAAGAATTCAGCTAGTGATAAGAAAGTTTTACCTCCACGAGCGAAGGCCAGATTGTCCGCGACCAGGTCAGACGTAAGGAAGTACTCCTAGTGCTACCTCCCCACGCTCGAGATGTGGGTTGTGTTAGTCAGGAAAGTGCGCCTGGTTTCCTAATGACAAAAATGGAAGAACCCCATGCCTTCTTGGTTGGGGTTAGACTTGAGGTCGAACAGGTAGTTGACCTCATGTGGCGACGGCACAGGCCATTTTTTCTGGCTATACAGGATATAGAGTGCAGCGAGCATTCTATATCCATTTGGGGTAATTTGGAAGGGGGCAACTCCAAAATAATTGGACACCCCCTGAAAGAATGCATTAAGAGGAAAAGTGGCTCCTGCCTCAACATGAAACCACGACCAGGCGCTGTAGGCACCTCCAGGCAGATTAGCCCTTTGGTCTAGGTTAGGTTTGACTAGGGTCACCCCTGTTAGATTGTATTTGTTTAAGTAGTTGGCGATCATTTTGATCATCACCCTACTTTCAGAGACTACATGCCACTTGACGCCCAGCTGAGTAGCGTGTCGAGGGCGGGCATGTCTTTGCACATTTGGATCGGGGGCATTTTCGTCTCGACCACTGGTCGAGGGAGCATCAACAGTAGGCTGATGAGAAGTGTTGGGAGTTTTTCTTTTTTGATCTTTGGTTTTAGTCCGAGCCATATTTTGAGTCAAAACTGGGGAAGTGTTTAGGTTAACGGGAGAAAAAGGAATATTTGATATCAAGGTCGAAGGGTGTTCTTCGTCTTCAAGCAGTTGAACTAAGAGATCGTCGTCGATGGGTCTTTCTCCTCCCCACGGGTCTTGCATATGAACTGCAAACAGACAAAGGAGGAGATAAGATGCACAGTCTGGGAGCTTATGTTGAAAGTTGGAATAATGTTGCTCGCGTCTATCGACCAGCAACATTCTAACCGAAACACTAAGTTTTATGCTAGCAGTTTGAAAAACGGATCAAAAAGTGAAAGTAAAAAGTTTTCTGAAAAGAAGCTTTTTCAACTCCAAAAGGGCGGGAAAAACCCAGTTTTTCAACTAGCCTAAAAATCAAATTTTTACATCAATTTTACGCCCTAAACCTATGATCCTGACTATCAAACTGATTCCTAACTTATATAGAGCAAAAGTACACTACCCTATCAAGCATCAACGGCATATACCAAATCCTCACAAATTTCTACTCAAGAATGCAAAAAGTTTCAGAACTCAAAAGCAGTATGCATGGCATCTTAAAGAGTTTAAAAGACAAAGAAATTTACCTGGATGAAGGTTGGAGATTCTGAAATGGGACGACTTTGGGTTTGCAAACAAAGAACCCTTAAGCAAAATGACGGGAGACATTCGAAGTTCTGAGTTCTGGGATGGAGTTCTTGAGAGTTCTTGGCAGGAAATGGCGAGTAAAAGATTAAAAGGTCAATGAGGGGGTTACTTATAGAAGCCGAAGTGTGACAAAAAGTAGTAATCATCAATTCCCTTTTTCGAAGCATGGGGGAGTGTAATAGCCGTCGGAGTGGTTTCTTGAAAACTGAAAAGGTTTCATTAGACGTGATTAGGTCATGATTTTCAAAAATGCACGAGGGCTCTGACAGATTTCGTGGGGCATATGAAAGGTTGTTTTCCTAAGTTTACTTATTGCTGGTCGCAATAAATAAACTTGGGGGGCAAATGTTATCCAAAAAATAGGCGTGGATGATGTGGCAGACATTTTTAACACGTGGCTGACACCTGGCAAAGGTTCTGTTCGACTATCGACCAGGGAGGTTCCCCTGGCATAACATTTGGATTTTATAAATGACCAGCTTGGTCGTATACTCCGTATATTTTGAGAAGATCTTATGCGATTGTAATCATATCCGAGATTATCTCCCATAATTCCTGAGTATCCGATTATTTAGTAAAGAATATCTGTAACAAATTTATGTAATCCTCCTTGAGCCTATAAATAGAGAAGAAATGGCTCAAGGGAGGGACTTTTACCTTTTTGCTAATTCTGAGTTTATGCTTTACAAGAGAATTATAGCTATTATCTTTCGATTGTATTGTTTATCCCTCTAAGGCTTGTGAAACTCAGAGAACCCTAGTTCTTTGATCACTCCTTTGAGAATCAATATCAATAAGAGCTTAAGTGGACGTAGGTCATTACCAATTCGTGGGGTTGAACCACTATAATTTGTTGTGTCGTTTACTGTTCTTTCCATTAGATCTATTTCAATACCTTCTATCACATCAAGAATTTGACTCCGTGTCAGTTGACCAAAACAAGGGTCACAACATCTTATCTAATTTTCCTTACCTTGAGTGTGGAGAAGAGAAAAGAGAGATTGCTTGTAAGTGTTACTGGATCTTGTCCAAACCTTATACATAAAATTTAAAGACTAAATTAGAATCTATAATAATAATGGAATTTCCAAAATCTAAACCTCATAGAATTCATACCTTCACCTTAGAACAAGATATCACAATTTCCAAAATCTCGAGCCTCCACAAACAATGTCTATCATTAACACAAATAGAGTTTGATCTTGATAACTTCTGGTATTTTTGGCTATAGGCTAATGATTTTTGGGCTATGTATGTTTCAGCTATGTGGGGGATTTATAGTAGTAATGATGTTTGAGGCTTATAAGAAAATAAAAGAAGTTGAACTTGAACACTACTAGTGCTATGAAGATTTCGACTATATGGGAAAATATTGAGCAATAAGATGAAACTTTGGAGAGAGCAAATTTAAAAAATGAAGAGTACTTGGAGCTTATTTGTGTGTGAAAAATGAAAAGGTAAATGACTCTATTTATAGGCTCTAAACCCCAACTTTCTTCCTTAAACCTCTCCACTCTTCTTCAACCAAACTTTAAAATTTTAAACTTCCCTTCCCAAAGAAGTTTCAGCCAGCCCTTGGTGTACCTATTCAACTTGCTATAACATCTCTCCAAATGCCACATAACTTCCATTTGTTTCAAAATTGATTCAAGGTCCAAGTCTTGCTTCCTGTTTAATCTCCACGCCTATGACTATCCATTCAAATTCAAATCTTAGTCATTTTAAGTGTAATTAACCCACTTCTTTCACTACTTAATTCTTGACTCCTTAAGCTTAGTGTTTTAGTCTCCACCTTACTAGTTCTTCTTGACACCTAGCCCCTTAAGTTCAAACAAGTCCAACCTTTCCTATTTCTAAGCTCCACACGCCACCTTGCTATGTCCTCAACCAAGTCGACTTTATTCCTTAAAATAAGTTTTTCATGCCACCTATTAAACCATGTTTTTAAAATTCCAAATAGCTATTCCTTAAGTGTATTTTGGCCAAGCTCTAGTAATTCAAGTAATTGGGACTTAAATTCATGCCACATGTACACAACATCTATAACCAAAATAACATGTGTATATATTTTATAAATTTCTTTTTTTCTTATAGAAAACTATATATACTAATTTAATTATAAGCTTCTAATTTCCATAAAATAAATAACCTCCATAAATACTTGATCATAATAATTATAATTTATTTACTAAGTCATAAAATCATATCTTATCATAAAATATTCTAAAGAAATATTTCTAACTCCACCACTCAAGTATAAACTATAACATAAAAAAAATCTAATGTCATATTTAACGAGCTTCTAAGAAAGATAATAACATTGGTTATTACATTAACATACAATAGGAAACCCTAAGAAAATTTGGGCTTTGGATAAATTAAATGCTTCTTTTCTTTATTTAAAGGAAATATGGGCCCAATAGTCAATATAGTTTAGGCAAACAAATATGGGAAATTCACAAAAATACATTAACATTAAAAAAATATATGAAAAATACAGTAGCCTACAAAAATATGAATTTTTTATGAAAAACATGGAGGGGAAAAAGTGTAAATACGAAGTGGCAGTAAAATACAATTTTTTTTTTTGTTAACCGTTGTTACAGATTCGTAAAAATGTGTTTGAGATTCGTACAAAAAAATTTTAAACAACATTTATAAATATATAATAGAGTTTTACATTTTTGTAAATGATAACTTTTGAATAAAGAGTTATTTTTCATACTTTTGAGCTTATAATTTTATAATTAGGTTGAGTGATGTTTGTGTATTTTGTTATTTTTAGGTAATTATTTTGCTTTTTGTGTTCTTGAGTCCTTTTTGGTATTTTAGAGCTGAAAGTAGCAATTAAGGAATTTCGATATGAAATTATCCAAAGAAAATAATGAAAAGTTGAAGGGCTCTTATTTGTTTATTGTGTGTTGAAATATTAGGTTTGTTGGAGTAGAAGAAGTTTTGCTAGAGTATTTTCAGCAGGAATCAAAGAGGAAAATTCAGCATATAAGGGAAAGACAAGTGACATTTCATTAATTGACTTGTCAAAGGGTGGTGAGGTGACACAAATAAGAGTATTAGCTGCATTTTAGAAGGAAGATTCTAGAGAAAATGGGGAGTATCTCACATGTTGAGTCTTTGGAGGGAATTTTTGGAAGAGAGAAAATAAGGTTTTGTACCCTAGCTGAAAAATAGAGAAAATGACAATCTCCATTACCCAATTCAAGCATTATTCTAGAGAGAGAACCACCAAGTACAAGAGTTTTCTGCAGTACAAAGAAGGAAAGAGAAGAAAGAAGAAGAGGAAAGAAGATAAGCTTGTTTCCATCATCATCTTTTGGGCTATTTCTTCTCCTTTCTCATTTCTTTCCTATTTCCTATTTCTATTTGGTGTTTAAACTCTCATGGATAGATTTAATTTTGTTTTGTGTTTATTGTTTTAGCTATGAACTAGATCCTGTGAGGCTTGGATTATTAATGAACTCTATGTCTTAATTCTAAATTTCTAGCACTTGATTTTAGTAATTTACCCATTGTTCATTCAAATGTGCTTAATGATGAATTATTATTGTTGTTTGGCCATCAATGGAAAGATGTTGAGTTATATTTGTGCTGAAAAGTTTGACTATAATGGATAGATTTGAATGACACAAGTGGATAATCATACTAGATTATGTTTATGAATAGCATAGGAATGTGTTATTTGCCTTGTGTAACAACTATGAATTGATGCTTAATTCTAGGTTCATTAACTTGATTGACATAGGAATATGTTAAATTAGGTGGAAGAATTAATATCATGGGTCTTGGAAAAGCTTCATGAACTTGTTTTGAATTCTTGTTAACTTTGGGTAATTTGTTGAGATTTTGTTGAAACAAAACATACAGGTCAACTGACATAGAGGGATTTATTAATTCAAGTCTATTTTAACCAATCGATTTTATCTCACTTTCATATTAGCATTGCAGTTTATTTTTGAGCATTTTTAATTGATTCCAAGTAGTGTTAGCTTACAAAAATCAAAACAATTTAATTTGGTTACTCTTGTGTAATTGTTCGGTAATTAATTAATGCATTTAGTTTTACTTTACCGTCCCTGTAGAGCGATCTTGTATACTTATCACTTTATTACTTGTTTTGTGACTATGTACACTTGCACATTTTTTATCCAATTAAATCACAACAAGTTTTTTGCGATGTTGCCAGGGATTGAAATTAAAATTTTGCGTATTATTAATTACTTTGCAATTTGTTTTTCTTAGTTTACACTAATCTTGTTTGCTTGATCTTGTGCTTTGCTAGATTAATTTTGTTGCATGAACGAGCATCAAGATTTGAGCTAGCCCCTATTGCTGAAGGGGCTCAAGAAGGTGAAGGGGTTCTAGAAATTAGAGCTCAAACCATGCTTGATGCGGCTGTGAGAGTTGTTAATGAAGCAGCCAATGCTTTGAATGCCGCTAATGCAATTGTTATGGCCGATGATAGATAAAGGGCCATAAGGGAGTATGCTGCCCCAATGTTTAATGAGTTGAATCATGGTATTGTTAGGCCCGAAATTCAAGCTGCTCAATTTGAGTTGAAGCCCGGGATGTTCCAAATGTTGCAAACAGTGGGTCAATTTAGTGGGCTGCCTACGGAAGATCCTCATCTCCATCTTCGTTCATTTTTGGAGGTGATCCATTCATTCAAGTTGCAAGGCGTTACTGAAGAAGCCTTGAGGTTGAAGTTGTTTCCTTTTTCACCAAGGGACAGAGCTAGAGCTTGGTTCAATACACTTCCTTCCGGCTCAGTGACTACATGGAATGAGTTAGCGGAGAAGTTTTTGATGAAGTACTTTCCTTCAACGAAAAATGCTAAGTTTTAGAATGAGATTATTTCTTCTCAACAGTTGGAGGATGAGTCGGTATATGACGCTTGGGAAAGGTTGAAAGAGTTATTGAGGAAGTGTCAACATCATGGCATTCCCCATTGTATTCAAATGGAAACTTTCTATAATGGTCTAAATGCTTCCACACACAAGGTAATAGATCTTCAACAAATGAGGCTATTCTCTCTAAGTCCTACAATGAAGCATATGAGATTTTGGATCGTATTTCCAACAACAATTACCAATGGTCTAATGCTAGAGCCCCAATGGGAAGGAAAGTAGTGGGTATGCATGAAGTAGATGCCTTGACCACTCAGGTTTCATCTATGACCAACATTTTGAAGAACATGAGTGTGGGGGGTAACTTGCAACCAGCTCCTATGGGCCAAGTAGCAAATGTTTCTTGGGTTTATTGTGGAGGAGGGCACACATTTGATAGTTGTCCTTCTAATCCCGCTTCGGTTTGTTACATGGGGAATCAAAATGATAACCGCAACAATCCATATTAAAACTCTTACAATCCGGGTTGGAGGGATCATCCAAATTTTTCTTGGGGAGGTCAAGGGGCTAGTTCAAGTGGTGCAACCATACCAAACAAGCCTACATATCCACCAGGTTTTTCTCAACAAGCAAGAGCTCAACCTCCTCCTCCACAAGTTTCTCAAACAAGATCTTTGGAGAATTTGATGAAAGAGTATATGGCCAATAATGATGCAGTAATTCAAATTCAAGCAGTGTCTTTGAGGAACCTAGAGATTCAAATGGGGCAGCTAGCTAGTGAGTTGAGGAATAGACCACTAGGCACCTTGCCTAGCGATACTGAAAATCCAAGGAGAGATGGTAAAGAGAAATGCAAGGTGATCACCTTGAGGAGTGGTAAAAATATGGAGTTAAATGAGGAGAAATCTAAGAGCAAAAGTGATCCCACTTCAAGAAAGAGTTGGAATCTGATCCTGAAGAAAATGTTGCAGCAATCCCTCCGCAAAATGCATCAGAGAAGCTAATTAGCAAGCCACCTCCACCATTTCCCCAACGATTTTAAAAGCAGTAGCAAGATAGCCAATTTCGAAAAAAAATTGGATGTTTTGAAGCAACTCCACATCAACATGCCTCTGGTGGAAGCTTTGGAACAAGTGCCTAACTATGTGAAGTTCTTGAAGGATATCTTGACAAAGAAGAGGAAGCTTGGAGAATTTGAAACAGTTTCTTTGACTGAAGGTTGTAGTGCTATTTTGAAGAATAAAATCCATCCCAAGTTGAAGAATTTAGGCAATTTTACAATTCCAATTTATATTGGGGGAAAAGAAGTTGGTAAAGCTCTTTGTGATTTTGAGGCTAGCATTAATTTGATGCCCATGTCCATTTTTAAGAAGTTGGGAATTGGAGAAGCAAGGGAAACTACACTCACTTTGCAATTAGCTAACCGTTCTATGGTCCATTCGGAGAGAAAGATTGAAGACGTCCTAGCAAAAGTTGACAAGTTCATTTTTCTAGTGGATTTTATTATTCTTGACTATGAAGAAGATCAAGATGTACCGTTCATTTTGGGGAGACCATTCCTTGCTACAGGGAGGACGTTGATAGATGCTGAAAAAGGAGAGCTCACCATTCGAGCTCAAGACGAACAAGTCACATTCAAGGTTTTTAATCCTAAGTTGAAGCTTGCTTAGCCATAAGTGCTTCCAACTTCAAGTTGATTGAAAAGATGCATGAAAAGCATAACAAGAGAGTGAGGAAAAAGGTCCCTTTTGAAGAAATTGAGAAAGGTGGTGCCATGGAAAAGCAAAGAAAAATAACCATTCCACCTAAAAAGCTACCGAAGAAAAATAAGAAGAAAAAGAAGCATAGAGGAAAAACTCAATCACAAATGTTGGAAGTTGGGAAAATAGTGTTTTTCTCAAACTCTCTAGTGAAATCAAGGTGTGATTGTGGGTTCTTAGTGAGCAATGTGTTTCCCAATGGTGTGGTGGAATTATATGATGAGCATTTGGGGAGAGCATTTAAGGTAACAAGGAAATGAGCAAAGTTTGGGGGAAGCGGGGTTGAACAATACCAAACCTCAGTTTCCTTGAAAGATCCTTAGAAAAAAAAAAGTGAAGTTTGGGTTGTTATGGTTTTTGGAGGATTCATTTGAAAAACAACTCAAAGAAAGAAAGAATAAAAATGCATTAAAAATATATGTTTAAAAAATAGGAAAAAATCAATTTTAAAAGAAAAAAAGTGGAAAAAATATATTAGTATTTTTAGTTATTTTCATTTTGATTTTTGTTATGTGAATTTCATTTTATTGTAATATTTTTTGGAATGGTTTTATGTTTGTTTTTGTGTTTCGGGTGTTAAAAGACAAGAAAGTGGTATTTTGAGAGTGATTTGGGAGTTTGATGGTTTTGAGGAAATTTTGCTGAAGCAAAACGATCAGCAAAATGTGTGCAATTTTTGAAAAATGAAGAGTTCCGCCTACTGCAGCAAAATTTCCTTCATAAAATAAAAACACTCAATGATGCATCGCAGAATTCAAGCATAGGCTCGCAAGTTATTTCTGAAATAAAAAAGAAATAATACAGAAAAAAGGGAACACCAATTGCCTAGCCTGATTCCCTCTTTCTCTCCCTACCATGTTCATCTTCTTCATCCTTCACCATTTCCCCACTCTAAGCCCCACCGCCTGCAAAACTAGCACCAAACCCAGCTCCGTGTTCGCCAATGCCCAGCAACCCGAACCTGTTCACGAACCTAGATCAGCACAGAAATCTCTCTAGCCCCCTGCATCTCTGTCCGACAACCCAGGCTCGAAGCTTTTCCTCCCACGAAACTTCAACTCTGACCACCACAACTCCAAATCGCCTGCCCCGATCCTACAGATCCCACCTCGCGAGATCTCTGATCCCGTCGTACTCCACACTAGATCTATGACTGTCCCCAACAATACCGAGCGCCAGGCGTCTCTACCCAAAACACGAACCCAGCGTCGCCCCTCCTCCATTCTCCGTAGCTTGCTGCTTGATTTCTTGAGCCGAGAGGTCATCTTATGTCCAATCTTTCTTGTTTCTCTGCATCTCAGGGGGGATCACGTTCCTTGCCACAATTGTTGAGTATGGGTTAATTTAAGGGTCACTTTTTCTTTAATTCTTGGGCTGTGTTTGTCGCTTAATTTCCAGTTGAATGTTTTTGGGAACTTTGTTCTGTGTTGTGGATTTGTACTTTTGGAATGCATGGATAATTGTTGAACAGGTGGTTCTATTGATGGATTACTATTGTTGTTATGTGGAGGGTGTTCTAACCTTTGTGAACCCATAGCTATTATTGCCTCAATTTTGAGCCCCCAATGGCAGCCACTATGTCAAGAACTCACCACTCCCGTATATCCGCCACAAACAGAGAAGCAGCTCTTGGCATCTAAATCGTCCCTATCTTTTCTAATGACAATCCCGAAGGATAGGTGGGGGGAGTGTTCAAATCTCAGCTCATTTTTATTTCTTTAATTCGTTGTTTTTGTTGTTCTGTGGCTGTAATCTTGTTTTTTTAGTGTCTTGTTCATGTATTGGTCTTGTTTTTGGTTGTCTTTGCATTTTTGTGTTGTCGTTCTTTCGAGGATATTATGTCTTTGTTAGTGTTCACTAGGGGGCTCGATGACATTCTTGAAAATCTACAAAAATATAACAATTCTAAGTTGAAGCAGATTGTCATTCTTGCTTGAGTTTTTAAGCTAAATTCTTTGGGTATAAATGATGCTAGCAAATGTTGCTAGCAATTGATGGATAAGAGTATTTTTATTTTTAGTGTGTGCATAGCTTGATTAAACATTTTGAGACCCTATAAAGTGAGAGCTTAAGTTTCTTGAATTGCTTAGTGAATTTTTTTGAGACGAAATCGTAGGCATCACCACACCCATGACATGATTTAGGCCATCTTTGGACCGTTTAAGCCTTTTAAAGTCTACCGTTTATCATTTTTATCCCTAGTCACCCCGTTGAGCTTAATAGACACTTTTTTTCTTAGCCACTCATTCGCCTAGCTAGATATAATAACCTCCTTCCACCTTACCCACTTTAGCACCTTGATCTTGATAGGATTGATTTGTTGTTGCATTTTGGGGGTTGCAAGGAGTTGAGTGTGAGAGAGGCATTTGGGGGTGATTCTTCATTTTCTTCTTTTGCTTGTTTTAACCATTGGGGACAATGTTGATTTTAAGTTTGGGGGAGAGTGTATTCTCATTTCTCTTGCCATCTAATTGTTTATATTCATTCTAAAAGATTAATAAAGACTCCAAAAAAAACTAGAAAAGATAAATTAAAGAGTGCACTCCCTTGCATCAAAGGAAAGTTAAAAAAAATCAAAGAAAAGTCAAGAAAAGAAAAAGAAAAAAGTAATCAAGTATGTTGATAACTTCATTTTAGAACGTATTTTTGTGGTAATCTTGAGTATTTATGTGTTTGTTTGTCAAGAAAAGATTATGCTTTTGTTTGTCTTTGTTGTAAGTTGGTGCGGTGAATCATGAGAAAAATGTAAAAAAAAGAGAAAATGGTGGAAAAATGATGTTCTTTGTGGTTGTTGGACTCAAAATAATGCTAAGGACGATTAAAAGTTGGGTTTTGATGAAGAGACGAGTTGAAAGACCTAATTTGAGAAAAAATAAAACTAGAGCCGTGACTTGAGCTTATAAGTCATGACTCTAGGCAAGTCAGAAACATATGGCTACTAGAGGCAATTAGTGTTGCGACTTGACCTTATAAGTCGCGACACAAGGCAAAGTCAGAGGCTAAGCAAAGGGAAATCCTGGACAATGGCTGCGACTTGATATGCTTGAGTCGCGGTGCCTGAAGACTTGTGCAAATTCAGAATGCTTCAAAAATTGACATGGGTCGCAACACAAAGAAGGCCAAGTCATGGCCTGCATACGAAAAACACAGCTTATGTAATTTTTTTACTATAAATTCGTATTTAGGGTTTAATTAGGTCATTAGGTCAGCTTTTAATTACGTTTTTAGAGACTAGTTTTGATTCTTAGACACGTTCTGCAATTTTTATATTTTTCTTTCTTCTTTAAGTTTGTGAATCTTATGTTTTTAAATTATTATTTTGTTGATTTAGTCATGTCCGATATGAACTAAACAATTTATTCTAGGGTTTAATGTATTCACTTGGATTTCTATCTAATTTAATTATGATGTTCTATTGATTTTTCTTCTCTTTTCTAATCTATATAATGTGTGTTTAATGCTAGTAAATAATTGATCGATATTTGCTTCATTTATGATTTTTATTCAAAATTTGAAAGATGAGAATTGAATATGCTATCATTATATAGACATAGGTTACATATTAGACGAAAGTACTTGTATGGCTTGTGTAGTAATTAGGTTTTCATGCTTAATGTCTGCTATATGTTTAAATTTATCACAGAGATATAGAGAACTTGCATATAGGATGAGATCTTATATCTTGAAAAAGAATAGGAATTGATTTATGTTAACATGCTATTAGAATAGAATGAAATAATTTTAGAACTGATTAATAAAATTAGTAGAATGAAAAGTTGATGAAATTAACACCCTAGGTCTTTTTAATAGTGATTTTCATCTTGTAATTAGTGATTCTTGTTTTTAGTTATTTATAATTTTAAAATTAAATTAATACATCTAAACTTTGGTTGGCAAATAGAAATTAAAAGAACAATTAGTGGTAATTGGAAAATAGTCTTTGTGGGAACGATACTATATTTATCATCTATATTACTAGAATCGATTACGTGCACTTGCGTATATATATTTTCGCGATCATATGTTTGTAAATAAGTTTGGGGGCGTAACTCAATAAAAAAAAGTTCATTTTAGTTTTTGTCTTTGTTTGTTAGTAATAAAGACTAGTGGCAAGAGTTATATTTTTGTTGAGGGGTGTTCTTTGGGGAAATAAATGCGTGCATTGATGAGGTCTTAGAAACATTGAGGTGCTTAAGGTGGTTTGCGACAAAATTAATCTCTCTTATCCTACCTTTATCCTAGCCTATCATTGTGATACGAACCACGCCAACAAATGTGACGAAACCCGAACCAAATCTGGACAAACAACCCAAGAACACTCGAAATTGGAATGGATAACCGCGACCCAATGCTTAGCAAAGTACGAACCTTGGTATGGTGAAGGACGCCACAAACGGGGATGGAATATCCGTTTGATAAGTCAGGTTGAATGCCACAAGGAAACCCTTGATAAGTTCGAAAAGTCTCTTCAAGAACTCAAGAAGAAAACTCACAATATTTTTCATTAACCAAAACACAATCTGCCTTCCAAGTTGTCCACAAGGCCTAATATAGCCGAAAATACAAAGAGGGTTTTTTTAGAGAAATAAAAACCCTAAAATAACCATAATGAAAAAGCCCAAAACAAAAGCCCAAAATGACATGTCTTTTGACTCCAACAAAGACTCTAATAAAACATGAAAATATAGTTCAAACTAAAAACAAATAATTAAAGGAATCAAGCTCCTAAACTGAATCAAACTTTGATGAGCAAGACAAAATTTTGTTCACCCTCAGTAGTGAACTCGACATCTTCCTATTGTAGAATTCTCCGAACTAAGTTGTTAAGTTCTTCTTTGAATCTCCAAGCTCGCGCCCTCGTCACCGGACCAACTGGAACTTGAATTGGGTCGTTAGTCTTGATGTCCTCATCATTCCCCCCTCTTGAGAAGGATTTGTCCTCAAATCGTCACCTACATCAAAAGGACTCAGATCAGTAACATTGAAAGTAGCACTAACATTGTACTCACCTAGTAAATCTAGTCGGTAGGCATTGTCATTGATTCATTCTAGCATTTGAAACGGACCATCTCCTCGAGGTAGCAATTTGGAACGTCTTTGTGCTGGAAATGTTTCTTTCCTCATGTGCAACCACACCCAATCACCGGGCTCAAAAACCTGCTTGTGACGTCCCTTATTAGCTTGCTTGATGTATTGCTCTGTCCTCCTCTCTATGTTGAGGCGTGCCCTCTCATGGAATTGCTTCACAAATTCTGCCTTCTTCTTGCCATCTAAATTCACATGCTCAGAAACAGGTAATGGTGATAAATCCAAAGGAGTTAAAGGGTTAAAACCATAAACAATTTCAAACGGTGAAAACTTAGTAGAAGAATGCATGGAACGATTATAAGCAAACTCAACATGTGGTAAAAAATCCTCCCAAGTCTTAATGTTCTTACTAATGATAGCCCTCAACAAAGTGGATAAAGTTCTATTAACTACTTATGTTTGACCATCAGTTTGAGGATGACAAGTAGTAGAAAACAACAGTTTCGTTCCAAGTTTACCCCACAACGTCTTCCAAAAGTAACTCAAGAACTTAGCATCCCGATCTGAAACAATTGTCCTAGGCATACCATGTAATCTCACAATCTCCCTAAAGAACAAATCTGCAACATTAGAAGCATCATCAGTTTTATGACAAGGTATAAAGTGAGCCATCTTAGAAAACCGGTCTACAACCACAAAGATTGAATCCTCCCACGCTTACTCCTAGGTAAACCCAAAACAAAATCCATCGAAATATCAACCCAGGGTGAACTAGGAATAGGTAGTGGCGTGTAAAGACCATTTGGCTGGACTCTCGATTTAGCCTGTCTACAAGTGACACACCTACCACAAATTCGCTCAACATCTCGTTTCATGTGTGGCCAATAGAAGTGCTCCTGTAACATAGCAAGAGTCTTAGCGACTCCAAAATGTCCCATCAACCCTCCACCGTGGGACTCCCGAACTAACAAATCCCTCAAAGAACAATTAGGTACACACAACCAATGCTCCCTAAACAAGAAACCCTCATGCCTATAAAATTTTCCCTCAGCAGATTTTTCACAAGCACCATAAATCTCCCCAAAGTCATGGTCAACATGATAAAGTTCCTTAATGTGCTCAAAACCAAGTAATTTAGCATCAAGAGTAGAGATTAAGGCATACTTGCATGAAAGTGCATCAACAACCACATTCTCCTTACCTTGTTTATACCGAATGACACAAGGAAACGTCTCAATGAACTCAACCCATCGTGCATGTCTCTTGTTCAGCTTATGTTGTCCTTTCAAATGTTTCAAAGATTCATGATCCGTACGAATCACATACTCCTTCGGCCACAAATAGTGTTGCCATGTCTCTAAAGCTCTAACCAATGCGTACAACTCTTTGTCATAAGTGGGGTAGTTAAGTGCAACCCCACTTAGTTTCTCGCTAAAGTACGCAAGTGGTCTCCCATCCTGCATAAGAACATCGCCAATACCTGTACCAGAAGCATCACATTCAACTTCAAATGTGTTAGAAAAGTTAGGCAAAGCAAGTAAAGGAGCGTGAGTAAGCTTGTGTTTAATAAGCTGAAATGCCTCCTCTTGTGCATCACCCTATTTGAATGTAATGTTCTTCTTGATAACTTCGGTAAGTGGTGCGGCGATGGTGCTAAAATCATTTACAAACCTCCTATAAAAGCTAGCAAGTCCATGAAAACTTCTAATATTACTTACACTGGAGGGGGTCGGCCACTCTTGGATGGCTTTGATCTTCTCTTCATCAACCTCAATACCTGTAGCACTCACAACAAAACCTAGGAAAACAAGCTTATCGGTGCAGAAAGTACATTTCTTGAGGTTAGCATATGATTTCTCTTTCCTAAGCACATCCAAAACCGAATGCAAATGTGAGGCATGATCATGCAAACTCTTGCTATAAATAAGAATATCATCAA
Organism: Humulus lupulus; assembly: GCF_963169125.1. Lineage (NCBI taxonomy): Eukaryota > Viridiplantae > Streptophyta > Magnoliopsida > Rosales > Cannabaceae > Humulus > Humulus lupulus. Next base: position 72,182,128 of record NC_084798.1, read on the forward strand.
AATACACAACAACAAATTTTCCAATGAAAGCACGCAAAACATGATTCATCAAGCGCATGAAAGTGCTAGGTGCATTAGTTAATCCAAAAGGCATGACTAACCACTCATACAATTCATGTTTAGTTTTAAATGCGGTCTTCCATTCATCACCTTCTTTCATTCGTATTTGATGATATCCACTCTTAAGATCAATCTTAGAAAATACACAAGAACCATGCAACTCATCCAACATATCATCTAAACGAGGAATGGGGTGTCGATATTTTACTGTTATGTTGTTGATGGCTCGGCAGTCAACACACATTCTCCATGTCCCATCCTTCTTGGGAACTAGAATCACTGGAACAACACATGGACTCATGCTTTCTCTCACATGCCCTTTCACCACCAATTCTTCAACTTGCCTTTGAAGTTCCTTCGTCTCCTCCGGATTGCTCCTGTATGCTGGTCGGTTTGGGATAGAAGCACCGGGAACAAAATCAATTTGGTGTTCAATCCCTCGGATAGGTGGTAAGCCATATGGTACCTCCTCGGGAAACACATCCTCGAACTCCTGCCAAATAGAAACAACAACACTAGGCAGCGAAGAATCAAGTTGGTTAGTGTTTAAAAGAGCCTCCTTGTACATGAGTGCAATCATCGGTCATTTTGCAAGCAATGCTCGCTTAACCTCACTTGTTTTTGCAAAAAAATTCTTTGTTTTCTCTCTGATTTTCCTTCTTTGGCTGAACTCTTCTCTCTCTTTTCTCTCTCACTTGATTCAACCTTGCTCTCTGTTTGTCTCTCTTTGCCCTCACTTTCATTCATCTTTTCACTCTCTTTCTCTTTCTTTTGCTCACTCAATTTTTGCAACCTCACTTGATCTTCATATACTTGTTTTGGTGTCAATGGAGCTAGAGTGATTTTCCGTTGACGGAACGTGAATGAGTACTTGTTGGTGAAGCCATCGTGTTGCACCCGCCGATCAAATTGCCAAGGTCTTCCTAGAAGGAGATGTCCAACATGCATTGGAACCACATCGCACAATACTTCATTCTCGTACTTGCCAATTCGAAATTATACAACAACCTGCTTTGTAACCCTTACTTCACCACTATCATTCAACCATTGCAACTTGTATGGATGAGGATGTCTAAGTGTTGTGAGCCCCAGCTTCTCAACCATGGAAGAACTAGCAACGTTATTGCAACTACCACCATTAATAATAACACTACATACCTTGTCTTTCACATGACAACGAGTGTGAAAGATGTTCTCCCGCTGCACCTCTTCTTCCTCTTCTTTTGCTTGCAAATTTAAGGCTCGTCGTGTGACTAGTGCAAGCATCTCACCAGATTCTGCCCCAAACTCCTCACCACCCATAGAAGCGTCCTCCAATGGTGGCATGTCATCAAGATCATCTTCCTCTTCAGAATCTATCTCCCCATTATCCTGAATTGCCATAACTCGCTTGTTTGGGCATTGGCTAGCTATGTGTCCTCTCCCCTGACATTTGAAACACTTAATCTCACTAGAACGGGACAAAGTAGGGGCTGTTTTACCTTGAGAGGCTGTGGTTGTGGTGGCTGGTTTTGGCTCGGTTTTAGGCTTGTGAGTGAAAGGGTTTTCTTCCTTCTTTGGATAGTTCGATCGCCAAGGTGTTGCACTTGGATTTTGTGGGATTTGTCTCGGATTTGAACTTGTACTACCCCTCTTGAGCTGCCTCTCAACTTTCATTGCTATATGCACCAAATCTTCCAATTCCACATAATGGTGTAGCTCAACTGTATTAGCAATCTCTCGGTTCAATCCATTCAAAAACCTTGCCATTGTCACCTCCCGATCTTCTTCCACATTGGCTCTAATCATAGCCATCTCCATCTCTTTGTAATACTCATCAACACTCTTGGAACCTTTACGAAGACCCTGCAACTTAAGGTATAGATCCCGATAGTAATGAGTTGGTACAAAACGTCGCCTCATCACCCTCTTCATATCATCCCAAGTCTCAATAGGACGATCTCCATTTCGCCTCCTGTTGATGCACAACTGATCCCACCAAACAACAGCATAATCAGTAAATTCAATTCCAACAAGTTTTACCTTCTTCACTTCGGAGTAGTTGTGACAATCGAAAACCAACTCCATCTTCTTTTCCCACTCAAGGTATGCTTCAGGATCACTCTTCCCTTGAAATGCGGGGATTCTCATCTTGATATTTCCCAAATCATTATCTACCCAGTTCTTAGCTTCTCTATCTCGGCCATACCTCCTATGGTTACCCTCTGACATCCTATCAAGCTCTTCATCTAAGTATTCCCCTTCAAACTCCCTTTCACCTTCAACATCCCATTGTTGCACCCTATTCCTCCGTGCCCTCCATTGTGTTCCCTCTTCTACCCTATCCAACCTCTCATGTAATTGTTCACACTCCGCCCTCATCATCCATCGCATCTCCCCCATTAATGCTTGAATTTGTAGATTCAGAACCTCAGGTGGTGGAATCTCATTGCTTGCATTTTTCTCTGGATTTTGTGCCATGATGGAAATCTGCAAAATAAGGTTAGAACAATATGGAGAAAAGACCTCACCACACTCCCTCACGTGTTTCACTCGAACAATATTTTCACTCAAATCCACTCATGTTTCACTCAATTTCAATGGATTTTACCCTCAAATAAGCTTGCACCTCTGCCTTTTTCCACTCGTATTCTTCTTTAAGCTCTTTCAAAACTAATCAAACTATATGATGGAGGATTCTAGTAGCAAATCAAACCACAACAAACCAAACGAACATAGCAAAACTGATGATTTTTTATACACTTGCGTGAGGATTTGGCAAAAGAACCTCTAGGACATATGGAACAAGATTAGAACAAAAAATTTTAAGAGAGGCTTCCAGACTCTTTTTTTTTTTTAGTTCGGATCCTCTTGATTTTTTTCTTCTTCTTTCTTTCTTCTTTTTTTTTTCTTGATTTCTCAAACGCAGGTACAAGACACATGAAAAAAAAATCAGACTTGGATTCGCAAAGAAAACGACTCGGATTTCATAAAAGAGCAAGAGAAACTCAATGCAAATTCGGATTTTCACAATGAAAACAAGAGAAACTCACTGCCAATTCAGATTTCACAATAAACACAAGAGAAACTCAATGCCAATTTGGATTGCACAATAAGAACAAGAGAAAACTCAATGCCAATTCAGATTGCACAATAAGAACAAGAGAAAACTCAATGCCAATTCGGATTGCACAATAAGAACAAGAGAAACCCAAAGCAAATTTGGATTTCACAATAAAACAAGAGAAACTCAATGAAAATTCAGTTTTCACAATAAGAACCCTAATTCAAGATTTAAGAAACGAAAAGAAAAAAAAATTGGGGAATTTTCAGAAACCCTAATTCAATTGCACGATTTGAACAATGAACGAAAAGGAAAACATGGAAAAGGATAGGCCAAATTGTATGAACCTAGGCTCTGGTACCAACTGATACAAACCACGCCAACAAATGTGACGAAACCCGAACCAAATCTGGACAAACAACCCAAGAACACTCGAAATTGGAATGGATAACCGCGACCCAATGCTTAGCAAAGTACGAACCTTGGTATGGTGAAGGACGCCACAAACGGGGATGGAATATCCGTTTGATAAGTCAGGTTGAACGCCACAAGGAAACCCTTGATAAGTTCGAAAAGTCTCTTCAAGAACTCAAGAAGAAAACTCACAATATTTTTCATTAACCAAAAACAATCTACCTTCCAAGTTGTCCACAAGGCCTAATATAGCCGAAATACAAAGAGGGTTTTTTTTAAACAAATAAAAACCCTAAAATAACCATAATGAAAAAATCCCAAAACAAAAGCCCAAAATGACATGTCTTTTGACTCCAACAAAGACTCTAATAAAACATGAAAATATAGTTCAAACTAAAAACAAATAATTAAAGGAATCAAGCCCCTAAACTGAATCAACTTTGATGAGCAACACAAGCTTTTGTTCACCCTCAGTAGTGAACTCGACCTCTTCCTGTTGTAGAATTCTCCGAACTAAGTTGTTAAGTTCTTCTTTGAATCTCCTAGCTCGTGCCCTCGTCACCGGACCAACTGGAACTTGAATTGGGTCGTTAGTCTTGATGTCCTCATCACATTGCAAGCTTGATAAATTCCTATTGATCATTGGTATGGTGTTTGTCTACATAAGAATGTTAGAGAATATATATTATTGCTCAATGGAAATATGGAAAAACGAATATACAACTCTATGCAAAAAATACAATAGACAAGGTAATTGATTAAATAAATATTACAACACAATTGCTCAAAATACAAGTAACTAGAAAGATGTAGAAGAAGAAGATTACAAACTCAAAACAATAATAATACAAGTAAATAAGATCAACATGATCAAAAGAATGAAAATAAAATCAATAAAAAGAACAAACTCTCACACAACCAAAGTGTAGAGTAGTGGGGATCACCAACTTGAACAAGGTTCAAGACCTTTGTCCAAAAGCTTATTTCCCCCTATTCTCTAAGCACTAAGGGATCTCTCTAGGAAATAGCTCTCTGGAATTATCAAGCCTTTTGGTGTATTTTCTAGCCAAGTGCTTTGTGGATGGAAAATGGTGTGTCTTACAAGTGAACATTAGGCTCCTATTTATAGAGTTTGAGATACCCTTTGGATTTCAAATTCCACCAACCCCCATGGCTGTTACCAATGTTTAATTAGATTAATATGGAATTAAAATTGAGATTTGAGAATTATTTGGGTTTTTGGAACCGTTCGACACATTTGGAAAAAACTGAAAAATTGGCTTGAAATGCACCTGTGGTCGTGGCCACTGCTCTCTGTCCCCCAGGCCGCAGCCACCATCATTCAGTGGCTGCGGCCACAACCCAGTTTCAGCACTTGAAAATGTGTTGTTTTTCCAAACGGTTCCAAACCCTCCCAAATGATTTTGTAACTCCCAAAACACATTATTGGGGTTAAAATCATATCTCCAACAGCCATATTTCATTATGGCTTTATGAAATCTAATATCAAATGTGTAACATATAATATACACATTATTGGGTAATATTTGGGAGTTACTGTAAAGAACGCCCTAAACTAATACTTATAAAACATTCGCATAACATAGTTTATAAAAGAATAACACTCATTATCAAAGTCTCAGTGGGGACTTGCTTAAAACCATGCAAGTTGGCGCCATTAGTTTTAAAAGAAAACATAAATTTTTATGCAAAGTTCAAAAGAACACAATAATTAAATAACTGAGTCCCACTGATAATTAGGAAAGTCTCTTAAAACAAAACATAATTTAAATGGCGTTCTAAGATGATCGTTTTTCCGTCCATAGGATTACCCCACGCCATACACCCCACGGTGATAGAACTCCTCACGTCACCATGCGTGCCATAAATAAATCCTATTTGCTACATGGAAGGAAAGTAAGGGGGTGAGCTAAAAGCCCAGTAAGGAAGTACAAACAACAAGCAAGTAAGGATACAACAAATACAAACACTAACGTTCAACTAAAACATCATGGCATATTATAACATTTTCGTAACATATCATCATATCACATTCATACAGCATACATGATGAGCATGGCTCGCTAGTTGTCCATGTCACCCTAATCATATTCATACAACATACATGATGAGCATGGCTCGCTAGTTGTCCATGTCACCCTATGAGGTAAACAAGAGTCTCTGGTCCTTGAATAACCTCGGCGCGTCCGCCCTATGAGTTACGTCTCTATATCTTTAGTAACTCGTTTGATGTGTCTAACATCCATAAACATATCATCACATTATGGCATTCATAATTCATAACAATTCATTCATACAACAGTCTTACCATTCATAGCATAAAATCACAGAATCTATCTAACTTCCTTACCTCAGGTCCGAGCTAAGAAATTTTCACAATCTTTCAACGAGCCTATATCATAATCAAAACAACATTTCTTAGGTTCATAAAATTACTATTTTGCCCTCCCATACAACTCATGTGTGCATGGGCCATGCACACATAATAATAGTTACACATGACATGCAATTATTCTTAACTACACATAAAGCATAAAAGAATAATGCTTATTTTACCTATTTTACATGCATGATCTTTTTATAAAAACCACATAGTTGAATAATAAACATAATTTTGGACGTAAAAGTGGATTTGCATGTAACATGCATACGTGAGAACATTACGTAATTGCGACGTTTTAAAAACGATAATTCTACATTTCTTACTTTTATTGTTTTAAAATTAATAGACATATAACATGTTTTATTTTTCTTAAAATTTCTAACTTGATTAAATTTCTCAAAATATTATTTTATTTTATAAAATAATTTGATTTAGCTTAAAAATAAAATATGTGACAATTTCATTTATTAATCTCAAATTACAAAGAATTAACCAAAAAGCTTGGAATTAATTAAAATACCTATGTTTAATATGTTTCCTTAGAAAAAACAAATTTTAACATTGGTTAATTGTGTTACATAAACAATGTGAGAAAAATATATTATTAAGTGTGGGAAAAATATATTTTTATTTAAATTATTTAAGACTTAGTTTTATGTAACATAAATCCATATGTGACAATTTAAATAATCATTTTTTAAACATTTTAAACCAAACTTTCAGCCACTATTTAATTTCTTTAAAAATCACAAATAAATAGAATCTAAATATTTCTCTCAATCAAAATAAAAAAAATCATAACTTATCAAAATATGCATTCATACCATATTAAAATACCATTTTTAATATTACCATAACTTAGGATAATAATTTTGTTTCAAAAACTCATCAAATTTATTTTAGTGAAACACACTTCCCATTTTCTTACAAAAATTCCAGCAAGCATTTTATCTTTAAAAATCATCATATTCAATATAAAAACCTCATATTTTTCTAAAATTTCAATAAAAATTCTGTAGGTAATTATTTACATACAATATAATTTCAAAGCATAATTAAACTTCACATTAAATTTCTTAAAACATCAAAACATTTGCAAACTTTATTTGAGCACTCAAAACATTAATCTCATCATGAACAACATCATTTTTGTACAAAAATCAGCAACACATTAAATCATAAAATTTATTCCTTTCATTATATTCACAAAATTCATGCTCAATTATGCACAATATTTCAACACAAACCCTAGCATGCTTCTAACCTCTTTATCCATTTTAATCACATCATGAGTATACAATAATTCATCATTCACCTTAGAAATTATTCACAAGTCATGAACAACAACCACCATTGATCTTGTGTTACATATATTCTCAATACATTATTACCATGCAATTATTCCAAAAATCACAACCATCATAACTTCATACAAGATCTTGCCACAACCTATCATGTTTCTAAAATTTTCCTTGACATAAAACATAATAAAATAACCATCATGCTTTTGAATATCCCTTTAGACCGAAACACAATCAATAAAAAAAATAACCTATTCTTTTCATGTATTTCAAATATTCATCATCACTACACATATTCTCATTACACAACCATAAAAATCAAACCCAACAACATAAACCCATGCATAAAATTATAAGAACACACTCCATCAATTCATGAGCATCATATCATTAGGGTTATAGATTTGATACCTCTCTTGATTGTAAAATCAAGAATACAAAATGATCAGCACCCAAACTTCACCACCCCTTGTTCAAGCCTAGGGTATTTTTTTTGAAAACCACCATGAGGAGGAGAAAGAATTCAATCACACACAACAAATAAACAAAGTCAATATCATATAATCAAGAAAAAGAGATTAGACAAACAAAAATACAAGAAAAACATACTCTAGACTTGGTTCCTCTTCTCCTTCTTCTTCTTTCTTCCTTTCTTTCTTCTTCTCCCTCTCTCTCTAACACGCCACCCTCTCTCTCTCACTCTCTCTCTAGGTCACGGCAGCCACACAAGAAATTCCCTCCTCTTCCTTTCCCTTCCCCTTTATTCAACTTTCTCAATAAAGCCTCACCAACATAAAATGGTAAGTTTCCTTTTTCCATTTTATTTTCTCTTAATTTCTTATTATTTTCTTTTATGATAATAGATATAAAAGAATAAATGGTGATCACATTCCTATCCTAAAATAGCTAGTTTCTTCAAATATTTGATTTTATTGCCTTAGAAAAATAAATGGAAAATCAATCCCTTTCCCACTACACTACACACACTACACGCCCAAGCACTTGCCCCTTTTGAATTTTATTTATTTATTTTCCTACTTATTAAAATAAAACTACCCAAAAATATCAAATAAATGGCAATTATAAAATGTGTAGAACATCCACACATGTGCACCCTATTACCATATACTTGCACACACTAAAACACTAGGGTGCATCACTATCTACCATGCACCTTAGTGCATTCAACCAAAACTCACATAATTACCTCAATTGTCACACTTATTTAAAATGTAACACTAATAGTAAAATAAACATGTTACACAATTATTCACATATTAAAAAAATAATTAACCAAACAAACAATTAACAAATTTAAATTCAAAAGATTATACCAAACAATTCTAACAGTTAAATAAAATAACAAACAATCAAATAAAAAAAACAACAACTAAATAAAATAAACAACATTTAAATAAAACAATTCATCACACTTAACATTTAAATAAAATAAATCACAAAAATTTAAATAATCTAAAAAAAAAATTTGGTGCACTACAGTTACAAATTCGTAACTGATTTTGTAACTCCAAAATATGTCACATTTGGGCACACACATGTGTCCAATTTTGTGACTCTCAATAATATGTTACAAGGTGTGACAAATCATATTTGTGTGACAAATCACATTTTGTCACATTATTTAATCTAATATTATATTATATTAAATAATATAACATTCCCCCACTAGATTAAATAATCACTTTTTGTAACACTTATTTAATCAATCAAACATTATCTTAAAATATAATATTCCCACACTTGATTAAATAATCACTCTCTTTAGAAACCTTTGCATTGGTGCATAAAGTAAAATGTCTTTCGACTTGAATTTTACCTTAGTGTAAGTATCACAAAGTTTGTTGAAATTTTGGTTGCCGAAGCATTGAACCACTATCCCTTGATAACAAACCGATGATAACACACACACCTTTGCTATGTTCACTTGAGACCTCAATGTCTCGCTTTTGCACCGTTAATGGCCATGTACACATTCTATTCATAGACTTTTCTTGAGAATGACTCCCAATTCTCATGAGGGGCGGCATCACCCCTAGGTCTATATAGGTAGAACTCTTACAGTTTTTTGTTACCCTAAAATACTTGTCTTTTCAAGACTGAGTTCTATTAAAAAACCTTTCAGTTTTAACCCTCATTTTTGGTAACACCCTAGTACTCATATCTCAGATGGGACAAAATTTGAGTACTACTACTATTCACTTGATTGACTTGTTATTACCTATTGAACCTAATACTAGTTTGGTGACTAGTATTAAGATAGGTTACCATCAACCATGAATCTCTTTAAGGAGTCTAAGTCCCACCCCTTGAAATGTAGAAACGATTCCATTTGAATCATTTCTTTTCTCATGTATGCATACTTGGACACTCTCATTATTTTATTCAAACTTTGTTGCTAGCCATAGTTTGATTAAAATAGTTACCCCTTTAAAATAGTGATTTTGACCATAGTCAACACCCCCACAATCTTATAGTTTTATATCCAAGATAACACATTTTCCTTGAATATTAATTCTAGAAACCTCTTTGTTTCTAAAATTCTCCTTTATGTTTTAAATTGATGCCTTCTTGAATCAAAATATTACAAACAATGACTTTAGACACCAAACATGTCTAGATTTATTCATTCTATACACATATAGCCAATGTGATTTAGAATGTGGAATTCCAAATGACCTATTTGATAGGATGAACAAATTAATCAATTGATTAACAACAAAATAAATTGATTAACTTTGGAGCATCACCCCCACATTTCTCACATAGTGATAATAAAATATCACTTTAAAATAGAAATCTTTTCATTTCTATTAAGTCCTTTATCCTCCAAGATAAATCTAGACCTATGATTATCAAAGTTCATCATGATTCCTCTATGCCACATGATAAACTCTCAAGATAAAACCTCAATGTTTATCTTGATTTATTTACTTGCTAAAGCAATGCACATTTCTTTCAAAGCAACTTTTACTTTTAGTTGTCTAAATAATATCAAAATCACTTAAACAACTTTTGTGTATTTCTTAAGAGTCTCTTTTGAAAACAACAATTTGACATCCATTGATTTCCTCATCAAAATCAAAATGAAAATGTCAATTTTTTAAACACTTTAAATCAAAGAAAATAAACCCTCATTGATTTATTTAAACACTTTAATTTCTTATGTTTTTGTTTAAAATTATCTCCTCATTGAGATTAATTTAAACATATCACCATCTTTAACCAAAATGAATAAAGTTATGTTTTATTCACCATTGATGTAAAGATTCAAAATTGCTTCTCCAATTTTGAAAATGTCTCCTCATTGAATATTTAAGAATTATTGTCACTAAATAATTCTCAAATATATTTTATTTGACCACACTCTAGACTATAAGTCTATTGAGTCAATATGTCATCCCACAATTTTTGAATCCACTTTGATTCATTTTTCTTGCAATGGCAAGACACTTATCAAAAGATGTAATCCCCTTAGGTTCATCTTTTCTTATCTCATAAAGTGAGATGGTAAACACTTAAATGAGAAATTTCATTTCTCAAATAATTCCTTTTATTTACCAAATAAATGGTAACTCATCACATTGCAATAATATAGGATAAACATATTAACATCTCACAAATGTTTGCATGATTATATTTCAATATAATTTCACATTGTTTTCAATATATATGACTTATATCGTACTAATATGGCTCTTTATTAATATGAAAACATGAATTAATAATATCATACACATATGATTTCACATTTCTATTGATTCACAAAATCAATATATTTATACATGTCATATAAAACTCATAGTTGTAATTCTAATAATTTCCCATTAACACAAAATAAGTTCTATGACATGCTAGCATACTACCCAATAATCTACTAGATTATTTACATATTAATCACATATAACAAAAACTCAGGATATTATATTATCTTCTAATCTAACCAATAAAAAACAAAGGAGATTAGAAAACAATGAATCTCATTTATAAGAAGGTATAGATTTCATGTCTATTAAGCTATGTCCCCAACCATATACATCATTGAGTCCCCAAAACAATAGTTCTTAGCCTGATCATTCTGAAAAATCGTAACGCATGAGTCAAAGGATCAAATGACATATATAGGAGTTCATAGTAACTTCAGGATTAAGATCAATTTGTATATGATCATCAGTTTATAATACTATGAAACGGTATTTAAACAAGTATTATTAAATCACATCTGGTCCAGTTCTACATACTCTCAGCATGCAAAGTACCTCCACTAAAGTGTCCTACTACACTAGTAACTCAAATCTAAGTTACATGTATTCATAATACTAGTGGACTATAATAGCAGTAATTAATCTAAAGATTCCATAACTTCATTTTACTGTGAACTATTTAGTTCATTATCTCAATCTCAATCCTCTTATACCAATGAGATTGAGACCACATAGATGAACTTGAGAATTTTCTGATGTATACTCAATATTATTAAAATAATATAGTACATAAGCTACATATATACAATAATTCAATTCATTCATTTATTTCATTAACACTATTGTCAACTACAATTGCTTTAAGGGCACAATTCCAAACAATCTCCCACTTTCCCTAAAGAAAATGAGGCATTCCCCGAAACTTCATGCTTCTTACATGACCTTGAAAAGATGTAATAGATAAAGTCTTTGTGAACGAATCTGCAAGATTATCTTCAGAGGCAATCTTCCAGACAGCAACATCTCTTCGATTGACTATCTCTCAGATCAAGTGATATTTCCTCTCGATGTGCTTTCCCCTCTTGTGACTTATGGGTTAATTTGAACTAGCTATTGCCCCACTGTTTTCACAGTACAGAACAAGTGGTTGATCCATGCCTGGAACAACTTCCAGGTCAATATAGAACTTCTTGAGCCATAGCGCCTCTTTAGCTGCTTCACAAGCTGCTGTGTATTCAGCTTCCATGGTGGAGTCTACAATACTTGATTTTTTAACACTTCTCCAAACTACAAGATCTCCTCCAAGTGTAAAAACTGATCCAGATGTCGACTTTCAACTATCTTTGTCTGATTGAAAACCAGAGTCAGTATATCCAGTGGGGTTCAGGTCTCCACCTGAATAAACAAGCATGTAATCTCTAGTATGTCTAATATACTTGAGAATATTCTTTACTACTATCCAATGAATCAATCCAGGATTGGATTGATAACGGTTGACTATCCCTACTGCATAACAGATGTCAGGTCTGGTGCCTAACATTGCATACATTAGACTGCCTACTGCAGAGGCATATGGATACTATATCATGTCCTCTTCTTCCTAAGGTGTTTGTGGACATTATTATTTATACAATTTAACTCCTGATCGGGCATGCATAGTGCCTTTCTTGGAGTTTTGCATGCCAAAGTGTTCTAGCACTTTATCAATATAAGTTGCTTGAGACAATGCCAAAATTTTGTTCTTTCAATCTCTACAGATCCGAATTATCAAAACATATTTGGCTTCTCCCAAATCTTTCATTTGGAATTGCTCAGCTAACCATTTCTTTACTTTTGATAATGTTTTTATGTCATTCCCAATGAATAGAATATCATCAACGTAAAGAACGAGAAATACGACAATTTTATCTTTGATTTGTTTGTAAACACAAGGTTCATCAACATTTTGTTCAAAACCAAACATTTTGATTGTTTCATCAAATCTAAGATTCCAAGATCTCAAAGCTTGTTTAAATCCATAAATAGACTTAAAAAGCTTGCAAACTTTTTGCTCCTGACCTTTAACTTCGAACCCTTCTGGTTGAGACATGTAAATAGTTTCATCAAGATAGCCATTCAGAAAAGTTATTTTAACATCCATTTTCCAAATCTCATAATCCATGCATGCAGCTATGGATAAGAGTATGCGGATAGATTTGAGCATAGCCACAGGTAAAAAAATTTCTTCATAATCAACTCTTTCTTTTTGTGTGTAGCCCTTTGCTACTAGTCTTGCATTGAAAGTCTCTACTTGAATATCCACTTACAACCAATAGGTTAACATTCTCATGTTGATCTTCAAGAGTCCAGACATAATTGGAATACATCGATTCCATTTCAAGGTCCATGGCGTTTAGTCATTTTTCTTTGTCAAAATATTTCATTGCCTCTCTATAAGTAAATGGATCATCTTTGTTTGTGTTAGACACAAACATTTAAACTTCATGTTCATAGCGTACTGGTTGTTTACCAACCTCCCACTACGATGAAGCTCTCTATTGTTCTGACTAGAACTGGAAATATCCTCTAGTCGTTTTTCTCTTGCCATTGCTGGTGATTGATCTTGTTTATTTTAGACCAATTCTTCAAGTACGACTTTACTTTGAGGTTTGTGGTTATTTATTTAGTAATGCTCTAGAAAAGTTGCATTTGTAGATACAAACGTTTTGTTATCTTTAGGACTATAAAATACACCACCTTTTGTTTCTTTGGAATATCCTACAAACATGCACACTTCAGTGCGTGATTCTAACTTCCCAATCTTTCCTTTAAGCACGTGTGCAGGACAACCCCATATACGGAAATGGTGTAAACTAGGCTTAGTACCATTCCATAATTCCAATGGTTTTTTTTTTAATATACTTAGATGGAACACCATTAAGTATGTATAGAGCACATTTTATTGCATAACCCCAGAATGTCAAAGGCGTTGATGAGAAACTAATCATCAATCTAACCATATCCAATAAGGTTCTATTTCGCCTTTCTAAAACACCATTTTGTTGTGGCGTTCCAGGTGCAATGAGTTGGGATTGAATTCCATGCTCACGCAAATGGTCCTCAAATTCATAATCTAAGTACTCTCCACATCGATCTGATCGAAGTACTTTTAGGGATTTACCTAATTGTTTTTCAGCCTCTGCTTGGAATTCAATAAACTTATCATAGGTTTTAGATTTCCTTTACACTAAGTTTAGGTAACCATATCTTGAATAATCATCCATGAAAGTGACGAAATATTCATAACCTCCTCTAGCTTGGAAAATTAGTGGACCACAAACATCTGTATGTACAAGTTGAAGTGGCTCTTGAACCTTTAGTAGAGAAAGGTCTCTTGGTTATTTTTCCTTGTAGGCATAATTCACAGACTGGGAGAGAACCAATAGATAGTTCTCTTAAAGGACCATCCTTTGTTAGTCTGTTAATTCTATCTAGACCAATATGTCCCAATCTTAAATGCCACAGATATGTTTCACTATCGGAATCTGTCTTTTCTCTTTTAATAGATCTGGGATTTGATGTTTTAAATAATTCAGAATTATAAAAATGCTCAACATTGGACTCTAACTTGTAAAGTTCACCTTCAGACTTTGCAGAACAAATGTCAAAATCATATTTCGAAATAAAAATCGAATTATTATTAAAAGAAACATTAAAATCTTGTTCATGCAACTTTTATGAGGAAATCAAATTTCTAGTAAATCCAGAAATAAAATAAACATTGTCCAACACAATAAATTTATTATTATAAAAAACTAGGTGAGATTTTCCAACTTCAATTACCGAGATCTCATGTCCACTTCCAACTCTCATGGTCACCTCTCCATGAGCCAGCTTCCTCAAAGTACTAAGACTTTGCGAAGAAAAACAAACATGATTAGTGGCTCCAAAATCAACTATCAAAGATGAAAAATCACCTTCCACTAAACAAGATTCTTAAACAAACAAATCAAACTTCTTTTTGTCTTTCAGTTCAGCCGGGTACTTAGGAAAATTCCTTTTCCAATGACCGCCAACTCCACAATGAAAGCATGCTCCTTTTGGTGCCTTATTTTTGGAGTTCTTTGCAGAATTATTCTTCTTGGAAGACTTATTGGTCTTCTTTGGTTGTTTGTCCTTTTTCTTCTCCTTTCTTTGGCCACCCTTCCTTTTCTTTGAATTACCATTTGAAGAGGAAGGCTTGGATTCAGCAACATTTGCCTCCTTAACTTTAGTGGAACTTTTGTTTAAAGATTCAAAAGTTTGCAACTCATTCAGTAGTTGGGTCATGTTGTACTCCAACTTGGTCATGACATAGTTGGTAGTGAATGCCGCAAAGATGGTGTGAGAGATTCAAGTATCACACTTACTTGAGTTCTCTCATCAATGGTCGCACTATGGATTTCTATATCGTGCAATATGTTGATCATGTCTAGGACATGTTCTCTGAAAGAAACATTTATCTTCATTTTCATATTCATGAAGCTTCTAGTAGCATCATGTTTGCACTAATCAGACTGTTGGCCAAACAAGCCTTGTAGAGATTCCCAAATCTCATAGGCTGTTTCAACAGTTTCAAACTTCTTTCTGAGCACATCGCTCATACTAGCAGGCATATAACATTTGGCCTTATTGTTAGATAAGATCCAATTGTCATACTTCTCTCTAGCAGTTTTGGCAGCAGTGAGAGCAAGAACCTCAGGCCATTCCCCATTAAGGACAAACATGTGGTTTTCACATATCAAAACAATGTTCATGTTTGATTTCCATTTCATGTAGTTATAACCAGTCAATTTTTCATTAGCAAGTAAAGTAGTTACAGAGTTTTGATTGGACATATTGTTGAAAATTAAATAAATAAAATATAATGAATTAATACATATAATAAATATCAATTTATATTTGGAATATTAAATATGATGCATGAATGCAACACATAAAATAACACACAAAAAATAGTTACTAGTCCATGATAGATTAATTTGAAAAGTAATGGACCGCCTTAGGGTAGGTTAGACTAATCACAAATTAATCTTGAGACAAGATCTCAACTCCATAAGTGAAAACTTAAAAAACTCTTTTTTTTTTTTCTTTTGACTTATGAATTACCATTAGTTTGGTCAAGATGCACTAGTCGTGCTCGAAAGCCCAGATACATCTTCGGAGTGTAACCCATTATTTTTCGATCAATGACTTAACTCAAGAGTGTGCCTTAGGGTCAGTCAAACTTGAAATACATCACTAATCTTGTTCTCTTATGAGAAGTCAACCTTGAGATAAAATAAACATATTTGGAAGTCTTTCCCTAGGGAGGCCACAAACAGAAGCAACACGAGGCCCTTCCTATGCCTCTCGGTGTACAACTAATAATGGAGACCATGGGACTTATTGTCATAATTCCCTCTCCCACTGACTATTTTTAAAATTGTGTTTTTCTCAAAAACAATATTTTTCAATTTTGTTGTAAAACTAATTAAATTGATTTTACCAAATAATATTCTAATAAATACTAATCCAATTATGCAAAATAAATAATCGTGCCCTAGATTTTATTTTTCCTTTTTAAATAAAATATCATTTTATTTAATAAAACAATTTTATTAAATAAGAAAATAAAAAACTTTAAATTATTTTTACCATCTTAACTAATTAAGACTAAATTAATTATATGAGTTATCACATAAAAATATATAATCAATCCTAAGCATGTTTCTAAAAAATGCATGCCTAATATGTACTATGTGGGTAATATGTACGGCATGTTATAATGCATAATAAAGTATTAAACAATTTAATCATGTTCAAGCAAATAAATAAATAAATGCGGGTTGGATGCTTTGGGTATTTCTAGAAAATTACAACACTTGCAAAAAAATACACAAAACTAATTAAACTAACTAAGGCCTAATAAAGAGCAACTCCTTTGATCTTGGACCTTCTCTTTTAGTCTTTGGGCCATTACCATTTTAATTATCCATTATGAATTATAACCTTATAATTATTTTAAACAAATTGAAAATAATCAAACTTTGGGTTTTAATACCCAACAAGTTCTTGATGCCCAAATGGAATTTGGACTAACCACAATTAATTCAAAAATTATAATTAAAACACTTTTAATTATATTAGGCTTAAACATGCCCAAATGGATAATTACACATCCATTAGGGTTTGCATGACAAAATGCAAACCCTAATGGGTGTATCAATGGTGGGAGGTGGCTGGAAACCATGAGTGGTTGGCAAAGGCGCAGCGTGCAGGCAGAGAGGTGCGCATGGGCACTAGGTGCAGGTGCGCAGGCGCAAAGGGAGCTAGGCGCGCAAGGGCACTGAGTGCAGGCGGTTGGTAGACATGGTATAGGGCAGCATCTAAGGCCTCGAGATTCGTGCTCGGGGCTTAGGCCATTACAGAATTTTATCCATAATCTAAATAAATAAATTACAAAATTCCTATGCCCCAAAACGGCTTACAATTTTCGCATATCTAGAAAAAAAATCAATAACTTTTCCTAACCCAAAAACACCATGAAAACCAACCCTTAAGAACATAAACGATTCATACATAAACATCCATTCATTCATATATTACACATAATATAAAGAATGCATATGATACACACACAATAATTAACATATGCAGGGATTAAAGATGATTATGGTACCAATTGTTAGGAATAGTTCATATAAACAACAACAAAATAAAAATATAAACAACTTTATATGAGGATTCTTTAATATGCAATATATTAATCAATATATATCTAATATGTATATGTAATAATAATATGAAATGATTTACCTCTTGTAGCCTATCAAGAATCCTTGAATCTTTCCGTATAGATTTCGATCTTCCTATCCTCGCTAGAGTACTCACACCTAGATCTTCCAAGACATTCTCTATACCTCAAAATGTGGGTGGGCACATAGAGAACAAGAATCAATTTTGTGAATCAAAAGTATTCTCAACACATGAGACTCTTGATTATAGGCTAGAGAAAAAGGGTTTTTCTTTTGTGAAAAAGATGATAGTTTTTCTTCTCTATAAAAACTTGTTGTCTCTATTTTCTATCATATAGAATATATAGACATTATTATCATTATAATAATAAGGGTTATTACCGGCGAAAATACCCAATGTTTATACATTGTTCCGCTTTTACACTCAATCTTTATTTTTCGCGGTGAATATACCCAAACCCACAAAAACTGTGTCTCCGTCACTACTTAACCCCTAACAGCGTTAAAAACGCTTACGTGGCCGGTTGCGTGTACAAACCCAGTCCACTTAACCCCATGGAGCCCAAGCCATGGCTTAGTCTTACAAGTCCAAGTCCACTTTTATATTTTGGGTTGACTCATCTCTCCATCTCTACGGACACACATAAACACACTCTTGCTCCCTCCTTTTTGCTCATTCTATTCTCCTCTCTCACTGCCAACCAAAGCTAAGCTAAGCTCTCTCTGCCATGGAAAACCATGATCATCAACACTGTTACGAATCCCCTCAAAACCCATCTCCCTCTACAATCACCACTACCATCACTGCTCCCACCTACTACAAGTGTGGAGCCGCTGCCGCCTTCAACCCTCCTCCGGCACCAACGGCGTACACGACGTACTGGAAGTGATCTATTACGCGAACACCAACGGCGGCGCTTTGAGCATCGGATTCGAGACGATATCGAGAACCCATTTGCGAGCGCGAGAATAAGACTTGACCGGTGAAGGGTGGAGGATCTCGGAAGTGATGTTGCGGCGGAGGAGGCGCCAGGTTGGGCCGTACCTGGCGGAGCTGCTGTTGTGCTGGTTGCTGTTGAAGATTTTAGTGGTGGGGAGAGCGGAAGGGCGGTCGGTGAATATGGCGCCGTTGTGGATGAGGGCTTGGTGGGCAAGGTGATGGTCGGCGATGAAGACGGCGGGGCGGGAGCCGATGCGGAGAGAGACAATGGGGCCGAGGTCGGAGTTTGACGAAAGATGAAGAAATCATCGGAAGGAGATGTCCATGGCGACTTCAAGAAGACCAGGAGGGGTATCGACAATTTTAGTGTATATTATGGGGAAAATGTTTATACAGGAATCCCACTTTTTCTAGATTTGTCAACTTTCTTTATTTTTTACAGATTTTAATTAATTTTTAGAAATAACTATATTATTGTAAAATTATATTAAAAAATCCACATTAATGAAAGAATCCCATAAAAGAACCTTGATGCCGTATATGGCCGTCTAATTATGGATGAGCTCGAAGTCGAGGTTGCGGAGGATGAGCTTGAGGTCGGAGATGGATTTGCGGAGGGATAAGATGGTGCCGATTATGGGAAGGGTGAAGGGTCCCGGAGGGAGGGTTGGGCTTCTTCCGAAAATGAATTTGAGAAGGAAGAGAGGGATAATGATGAGGCTGAGCCACCACCAACCACCGCCACTGACTTCCATTGATTTGTTTTTCTCAGTCTCTCAAGTAGCCAAATAATAATAGTGCTACTATTTGTGTCAGTTTGGATAGCTATACCCCAGTCAACTTATAGCTTTGGTTCACTTCAATGTCTAATAACACGTATATGTGTCAGGGTTTGTACACGCAACCGGCCACGTAAGCGTTTTTAACGCTGTTAGGGGTTAAGTAGTGACGGAGACACAGTTTATGTGGGTTTGGGTATATTCACCGCGAAAAATAAAGATTAAGTGTAAAAGTGGAACAATGTATAAACATTGGGTATTTTCGCCGGTAATAACCCTAATAATAATAAATAAAAAAATAATAATCATCTTTAATAATAATAATAATAATAATGATAAAAGACAAAGTCTTACATTCCATTTTAAAACCCCTTTTAAATTTTTTTATTAATTAACTAAAAATAAAATAAAAAACCAATAACTGATCACATTAGTAGTGCTACATGCATAGAGCAGTCTAAGCCCTATGCGTGTGGCACTATCCCTGAAAATGGGATTTGATTTTTCATGTGTCTTTATTTTAATTAATTAATAATTAGAAATTCAAATAAGGTATCATCTTTTTAAGGAAAAGATAACAACTTAAATTTCAAAATTCAAAATTTGAATTTCTATTATTATCTTATTATTAATTAAATAAATATAATAATCAAAACCAATTTTGACTATCCATATTTATCTATTCACACTTAAATAAAATAATCGATTAAAATCAATTTCTTCTATTTCTACACAATTTCAAAAATTACACAAATGCAATAATAAATTGTGCAGCTTCTATTATCACATAATCGCACATTTATCCCGAAGAATAAATATTCTCTCAAATAGCCCATTCACAGTTTTACCCTTGTATCAACTCTTACCTTGATTAGTGTTGATAGAGCCGTCCCGAGGACCTATGGACTAATAATTCCAAGCTCCAATAAATAAAAGTTTATTCACGAAAAATCTTTGATTCAATATTCATATTTATTAATCTCATGATTATTCCACTATAAATATGAGACTGAACTCTTGAGAATTAAAGTCATATATTTACTAAGTACTTTATTGTAACCATAAAGTGTCCATTGCTATAATCATTACATACAAATTAATCCTCTATTGATGATTCATAATTAAGTGGGAATAAAATTATTGTTTTACCCTTTTAAGTATATCTTGATTCCTAGTGTACCATCAACTTTACTAGTGAAGGTTAATTCATAATTTGATTATGAATTTGACGCCAATAACATTTTCAGTTCCGAAAGCCAACCCAATAGGGAATCATCATTCAATCTATAAGAAGGTATAGATTCCATGTCTGTTAAGTTATGTCCCCAGCCATATCCCCAAAACAATAGTTCTTAGCCTGATCATTCTAACAAACTGTAACGCATGAATCAAAGGATCAAATGACATATATAGGAGTTCATAGTAACTTCGAGATTAAGGTCAGTTTGTATATGATCATTAGTTGATGTGTTTTATAATACTACAAAATGACATTTAAACAAGTATTATTAAATCACATCTGGTCCAGTTCTACATACTCTCAACATGCAAAGTACATCCACTAAAGTGTCCTACTACACTAGTAACCCGGATCTAGGTCACATGTATTCATAATACTAGTGGACCGTACTAGCAGTAATTAACTAAAGATTCCATCACATTATTTTACTGCGAACTATTTAAGTTCATTATCTCAATCTCGATCATCTCGTACCAATATGAGATTGAGACCACATAGATGAACTTGGGAATTTTCTGATATTTACTTAATATAATTAACAATAATATAGTACATAAGCTACATATATACGATAATTCAATTCATTCATTTATTTCATTAAAACTATTGTCAACTACAATTGCTTTAAGGGCACAAGTCCCAACAGTCAAGTCACAACTTTTCGCATCCACTCGCCTCATCTGCGATCTGAGTTGATCTACCTTTAGGGTCCATAATTATATCCATTCATACTAACTTTAGGATACTTTAGAGTCATAATAGCCTTTCTGGCTTCTGATTATCATCTCTCACTTACCAAAATATTAGGTTGTGCGCCTCCCAATATTCAACTCCCTGGATATAATAATCGTAAAGGGGTAACCTAAGGCTCGTCCCACATCTTCCCTTCAATGCCAGCATCCATCGGATCGCTCATCCAATTCGCATATCTTAACCTATCTATGCTTATTCATAGAGGTATATTTTCTACTTATCAATTGCAGGTTCTGGACCAATCCCGGTCATTACTCCACCTTAATCCTGGCTAACTGGCATTACTGTTAACTCGAAATCCCATGTATAACATCTAACTCCTTATCCATTCATTCATTGTGAGGTACAAATGATCACTCTTCAAATGTATATACAGGTGCACCATAATCCTTGACGCACCGCACTAATATTCCACGTTCTAAACAAAGACAGTGTTTACAGCACCGTCCTCCTGTACCAGTCCATCCTGTGCATATCCTAATACCATGGTGTGTGAATCAACCCTTATTTTAATCTCTGAGAATCTGGCACACAACTATCCATTCAGACAAACTTTAGTTTTCTATATTACTTTAATCAAGGGTATAACAATCCCCAAAGATGCTTTAGGTGAAAGTTGAGGTGTCTCACCAGTTTCACAGAGTTTCTAATCCTCTAAGGCATTCCTTTGAAAATTTCCTGCGGTCTCTATCTTAACTTAATATATGCAATCCCATCACTTCCCATAAGGTGACATTGAATATCATCTAGAGAAATTATAACTTATCCCTTTTGGAGCCTTACATGTGATCCCCGCTTCCTCAGCCTCAGTAGTATCAATACAGGTATTACTTATATTCTGTTCTTAACCGAAAGTAGTCTAAAACATTCTTGATCGAGCTAGATATGACTTGTTCAAATAAATCCTTCATTCTTGGCAATGGATATCTATTCTTAACAATTACCTTATTTGGCTTTCCATATACTTGACCTTCTACTTAACCCATGATGTTAATATGTCCTATGGTAAGAAGCTCCGTCTGATCACCTTTAAGTCAAGTAACTCCTTTGAGTGAGCCTTTACTTCTGGCTGCTCAACTAGCATCATTCTTCGTAATTGTTTCTGGTACTAGTTCTACTCTTGCCTTATTCCCATAGCACACTCCATTTCCTAGTTGCGACAATAATCTTGACAAATCCTTATAAACCCATCTAAAATCCCATTGACCAACCCAATTTCCCTCCAATCTAACTGGCACAACCCTAGTGTTACCTACTGTTGAAAAAACATTCAGAACACACAGTGAAATTGGCATGGTGGGCCCATTTTATAAGAATAACAACAATCAAAAAATTTCATTAATCATATAAATAGTTTACACGACTAAGAAAACAATCCAGAAACATTAAAATACAATATTATTAATCATGCAACAAATATATAAATATACAATATATTTATATATAACATATACACACAAAAAATTCAAGAACATATACAATTTCCTCTTAAAGCCTATCAAGTGTCCTTGAATCTTTTCTTATATTTTTCGATCTTCCTATCCAAGGCTTTAAGCACTCAAACAACATTCTTCTGGAGTGTTCTCTACACCTCAAGATCTGTGTGGGAACATAGAGTACATGGGTTTGTATTTTTAGGAATCACAAGTATTTCTCAACACATGAGAATTTGGATTATGGTTTGAGAATGGCTAGAATAAAGTAGAAGAAAGAAAGAGTTTTTGTCTAACAAAAATTCTAAGAATTTTTCTGATATGTGTAGTGTATTGTGTCTCTTCTTTTTACTTTATTCTATATCATATATATATATATAGATAGATATTTCTATTACCTTATTATTCCTAATAATAATAGTAATATAAACAAATATCATAATGATGATATGATTTGATTTAGGTAAATATCTAACTTACCAAATTTGAAAAACCATTTTCAAATTATTAAATAATTAAATAAATAAAATAAAAACTACACTAATACAATATCAGTATATGTGGTATACCCATGGCACAGTCTCTAGATTGTGTCATGTGTGACTAACTATTCCCTTTTCAAGGATTTCGCATTTTTTATTTATTTAATTAAAATCAACCTCCCACAAAATAAGGTGCTAATCTTTTTAAGGAAAAAAATGACAACCATATTTCAAAATTTAAATTTTAAATTCAAAATTCAAAATGATCATCATTATCATTGTTGACGCGGTTTTTCGCCAGCAATGTATTTAAGAAATAATAAGGTTGATTGGTGCTTAATAGTAAACCGAAATATGAAATGAATTTACAAGAACACAAATCTTTTTACGTGGTTCAGTGGTTAAAATTCACCTAGTCCATGATTCTATATTATTATTGTTTCTCTCTCCATTATGGCCGAGTTTCAGTATTACAGAATAATTGTCCTGTTTCCTGTCCAATATTCTCAGTATTTATAGAGAAATTCTATGGACAGGTTTGGGTAACCGCGTGAGTCAATCACTGATTTACATATTTATTACATTTAATATATACTATTCCCATTTATACCAGGATATGATTTGATCATAAAATAAATGTTCTCCTAATATCGGGGACATTAAATATGACAGGTTGGTCATAAATAATCATATAAAAATACCCGAGTCTTTGGGGATCTGTGGGTACGCAATATATCAGAGATACCATGGGCTGGATGATATTTCTCCGAGCTCGTACTTCGACAATTGTTTGAATATTACGAGCTCGTGCTTCACAACATTCATGTCTGTAGCTCGGGTTAAACACAGGACACCTAATACCACACGTGCCCATGTGAAACCGGAGTTGCTTACGTGGATAATAAATAGATATCATCTCCTTAGTTATTTCTTCGTATATTTATTTGTTAACTGTACCCGAACTGAGTGGATAACTCGAGCTAAAATTAGGGTACAACATTTTCCCCCAAGCTCCTGCTCGTGTATGATGTCATCTCTTCTGACCTACACAGTAGGGGCTTTTAGTCTTCTTTTACACAAAACCATGCTTGCCCACTACTCGAGTACTGGACATGTGGTGTACTGCAATTGGCGTATGTTCGGGTTTTGAGGACTGCAATAATTGTCTTGTCACATTTTTGCCGCCATTTTGTCTTTTTAACCATGGCCTTTGGATCTTGTACTAACCAAATCGGACGACCCAAATTAATTTATGCAGTTTACGCATAAATAGGGTAGGCAATTTTCAGGTTTCACCACCTTTCATTTGAATTTTTTTTATATTTTCTCTCTTCTGTATTTCCAAATCCATCTTCTTTCTCAGAAAAATCCAAAAATCGTTCGTTGCACCTAGTTACTCAGGAATCTTCCTGGAACTTTCACCTGCAAAGTCTACTTCTTTCTATCGAAGAACATACTGTAAGTACCTAGTCTTTTGGTTATGAAGAAATTTTCCTTTTACTGGTCCCTTTTTTTTTTCTTTTTACCATGCTCATCCGCACTTCACCGTAGTCAATATTAGGCTATTTCCCAAATGTTTTTAGCGAATAGGCTTCAACTTAGATTCAAGGAGTAGGTCCTAAAATATCTTTAGAACTACGACATTCATAAAACTAGGTAATTTCTGGGTAAAGTTGGGTAATCCATGGAGAATTTAGAAAATACTCATTCGAGATATAGAAGATGAAAATTTTAGGGTTCAAACCAGGTTGCTTAGGGGTCACGCTTCTTGGTTGGTTTTGCACTAAACCGCCTCCCAAGGAAAGTAGTGGCCTGACATTCTGACACACAGATCCCTAAAGATCAGGGGTCTATTAGGAAACCGGGGCACATAACTTAGGGTAGCGCGTGACATCACCCTATGGGGCCGAGGCTAACTCAGCTCGTACATAAAAAGTAAACCATTCCCCCCGTACTTCTGCGTCGTAACCTTTAAATCCTCTTAGGTTGCCTACTAGTTAGGTCGTTCTGTTCGTTAGGTGATTTGATGGCTCTTAAGAAGAACACAACCAACTCATCCTCTAAGCAAAAGAAAAAGGGGAAGGAGGTCGCCCCTGAGTCTCCCATTCCCCACTTCAGTCCGATGGAGGAAAATGAGGTAGTGATTGACCCCAACGCCTAGTGCAAAGCAGAAAGAATCGTATCCAAGATCACGACCCAGGGGAGGGTGAACAAGATCATGTTGAGCCACAACATCGAGGTCGGGACCGGAGTTCTCATTGCCCGACCTGCTTTTGAAGGGGAATGGAGCTGCTCCCCACTCCAGGACAATTTCGTGGCCTAGAGTGACGAACACTTGAATGCAGGAGCCTTCCTTCCCTTGGACTAATACTTCGCAGATTTTCTGAATTTCATGAAGTTGGCTCCATTTCAGCTCCCCCAAAATTCTTATAGGCTTTTGGCGGGGCTGAAATACTTGTTTTTGAAGCATGAGTGGGAGGTCCCCACTCCGGCAGATATATTATATTTCTTCTGCCTCAAAGCCAGCCTGGAACAGAGAGGTCGAGGTGACGGGTTCTACTATCTCACCAGATTCCCCAATTCTACTTTCGTCATCGAGCTCCCAAGCCACCCTAACGACTATAAAGACTTGTTCTTCATGTCAAACGGGTTCCAAAACCATGAACACAGATACTTCAACCATCCTCGTAAGTTCTTTATTCTCTGACCTCAGCTCGTGAACTTTTATTCTTTCCAAGATATTTCCCTTGTACATGTATTAACTAAGTTTATTTCTCGTGCAACCATATTTGCGAGGACAGCGAAGTCCGCAACCCTCGGGGGTAAGTACGAGAAATTGTCTGGGCTGCCCCCTAGTGAGAAGGACTACCACTAGATAGTGAATGACATCATGATGCTGGTGTGCCAGTTGATTGGCGAAGGCCAAACTTTGGCCTTAAGGACCCGGGCTACCCTCCCAGTCGGGGTGCACACGGGTCAGATTTTCGGGTTTTGGGTACATTGGGTTCGGGTTTTACGGGTTTCAGGTTGAGAAAAATGGTACCGAAACCGATTCGAAAAATTCATGTTTTGTGAGGTTTCGAGTTTGTTCGGGTCGAGTTTCGGGTTTGATTTCGGGTTGGGCTGGGCTTATTGGGTTTTGGGCCAAAAAGCCAAATTTTGCAAAAATACCATTTTTTTACACTTTTTTTCAAAAATACCATTTTTTTTTTCAGATTTTGGGTTTGATTTCTGGTTGGGCTGGAACTATTGGGTTTTGGGCCGAAAAGCCAAATTTTATCAAAATACCATTTTTTACTTTTTTTGTTCAAAAATACCATTTTTTTTTTCAGATTTCGGGTTTGAACCCGAACCCGAGTTTAAAATATTTAAAACCCGAACCCGACCCGAATTTTTTCGGGTTCGGGTCAGATTTAACCCGAATTCGACGGGTTTTCCCAAAAAACGGGTTTTTAGGTTGCGGGTTTGCTGGTTTTGCGGGTTTTTTGGGTTAAATGTTCACCCCTACCTCCCGGTAATCCACGAGCTCCCATCCTCTGAAAAAGAGGCCATGCTGGCCATCGAAGGCAAGGAAGAGGAAGAGGACGAGGTCCCTCTTGTGCGAAAGAGGCGGGTTCCCAAGGCTGTTCAGGAACCCGATCTAGAGTGAGCTGTGTTAGGGGCAGCAGCCAGCCCCTCCGGCCAAGGTAACCCATATCCTTATAGGGAAATAGATACGGCTGTTGTCGATTTTAGGTTAGTTAGATTTAACCCAAATCAGCTTTTCCACCATCATCCTCACAACCCAAACCGTAATATCACCCTGCTCCAGTGCGTAGACTACTTGGTGGTGCGTCATGACAATAGTTACCCTAAGGGCACCATTGTTGTTGATAATACCTTAAATTTTAGGTCCGCCATCTTTGAGGAGTACGGGACCAATCGTAGGACCGGACCTTCTCTGCTCCAGGGTTCCTTTGCCCCTGGATTTAGGCAGTACGTAGTGAGTCCAGCCCCGAGGTAGAACCAAAGCCTGAACCTCCTAGGATCCAAGAAATACTAGTCGTAGAATCTCCTTCTCCTCCAGTAGTTCCAAGGACGGAGGTCATGATTATAGACTCCTCCCCCAACCCGGAGGGTAGGACCTTTATTTATTTTCTTTGTGTTTTTAACAACTTTATTCGTGAACTAACGCCCTTTTGTTCTTTTCAGGCGAAGAGATGGAACAAACCGGAGCTCCTGACCTCTGTACTACCTTCCCAGCCGGGAAAATCGGCTCAGGCCTCGTCGTGAAGAGGCCTAGATTTACGAAGAAGGCCCCTCCAGCAGCGGGAAATGCCTCAAAATCCCCTACTAAAGGGAAAGGCACGAGCTCAACAGCTCTGGTATCTTCCGTTACTGAGAGGAGGATTCCTCCTCCTCCTCCTCCACCTCGGTTTGTGCCTCCTCGGGATCAAGTAATACAAGCTGATCCTCCAGCTCCCCCTGCCCAGCTGCGACCGTCCAAATACCAGTAGATCCCCAGGATCTAGAGAAGATCCTTGAAGCCTTTCGGGGGATCCTTTACGAGACGGCGAGCCACATGGTGGGGCACGCATATAAGGCCAGCTCGAGAGACTTGAGGACTATCGAGGAGCGGAGCCTGGAGAACTTCCTGGAGTCAACCCTGGGGATGAACCTTACAGTAAGTTATCCTTCCTTGGTGACATCTTTCTTTTTATCGCGTATAAGGATAAATCTGACTTGCCTTGTTATTTTGCAGTTTGCCCTGGTTCAATATCATAATACATCCCGGGCTAGGGCTAGATATGATGAGCTCTAGGCCGAAGTAAATGCTGCCAAGATTGCCCTGACAGCTACTCAAGAAGGCAAGAAGGCCGCCAAAGCTGCCTTTGCGGCTGCTCAAAAGAGCAATTATGATGCCATGTTTGCCCTCACCCTATCCCAGGAAAGCGAGCAAGCTGCAAAGATTGCCTTGGCTGCCCTCCAGGCTCAAACTACACAACTCCAAGCCAAGGTTGATGGAGCCAAAGCTAACTGCTCGAGGCCGAGGCTGCAGTCAAAGAAGAGAAGGCGGCCTCATTGTCATCCATGGAGGATATGTTGTACCATTGATGGGCCTTTAACCAGGATGGGAACTTTTCTTTCATGGCTCTCGCGCTGTGGGATCCGTACCTTGAAAAATTCAAGGCTCGGATTTTGCAAGAACCGTCAGAAATGGGAGATGCTTCTGCGGCAGGCGAGCAGGATGGCGAGGAGGTTACATCCTCAGAGCAAACTAGAGGAGCTCAGTGACAATCCTTTTCCTTT
This sequence comes from Humulus lupulus, assembly GCF_963169125.1. Classification (NCBI taxonomy): domain Eukaryota; kingdom Viridiplantae; phylum Streptophyta; class Magnoliopsida; order Rosales; family Cannabaceae; genus Humulus; species Humulus lupulus. Next base: position 72,210,743 of record NC_084798.1, read on the forward strand.
TGTTTTTGTTTTTTATATTTGTTTATAAAGAATTTCCTTTGGCCTCAGTTCGAGGTGTTTCTCCTCAGTACAATTTTATTTTCAATTTATATATCTAACTTTTTATCTATTTATCTTTCCTTTATTATCTCTCATGTTTATGACTCCTTAGACTTGTACATTCGAGATTTTAGGAATAGATTTTTAGATTGGGATAGATATTTTGAGCTCGGTTATATCCAAAATTTATGTGTTGATTTATATCATACATGTTAAGAATCAGGCCTTGGACCCGGTTATATCCGGGATTTTAAATATTTTAAACTTAGTTCGTGTTAGGTTTATTGATAACTCGAGCTTTAAAAATCCTTTAATTTTAAACAATTTTCCCAACTTTCCAAGTTTTGTACCTAGTTGTATCCAGGGTTTTAAATGATCAAAACTGAGTTTAAACTAGGTTTATTGACATCTCGAGCTCTTAAAAAAGCCATCGAATATTCAATTTTCCAAGCTTCTAAGTTTCGGACCTGGTTGTATCCAAGGTTTCAAGTAATTTAAACTTAGTCCATGCTAGGTTTATTGACATCTTGAGCTCTTAAAAAGCTGTCGCATAATCAATTTTCCAAGCTTCTATGTTTTGGACCTAGTTGTATCCAGGGTTTCAAGTAATTTAAACTTATCCAGTGATCTTATTCTGATCCACCTCAGGTTATATGCCCCCAAAGTAACTAGTATGTAAACTTTCTTGGTTGCTTTTACAAACATCAATACACGAGCTAATACAACCTTATCAAGAAACATTATTTAATACTCCATCTGTTATTTAATTAAATGGCTTTTATAATTAAGCCTTACATGGATGACTGTACTACTGATAATACTTATTTAATACTCCAGGTCCGTGGGACTATTTCTCCATTCAACTGAGCTTTCTTGAAAGTTCCTTCACGCAAAACGTCCACGATCTGATATGGTCCTTCCCAGTTCAGGCCTAAAACCCCGTCCTTGGGATGCTTATTCGCCAGAAAGACCCTTCGGAGAACCAGGTCGCCCAATCCAAAACTACGTCTCTTGACTTTAGAATTAAAGTAACGAGTGATTTTTTGTTAATAATGGGCGAGCTGTAACTGCGAATCCTCTTGTTTCTCATCAATTAGGTCGAGAGAAGTGTTAAGTAATTCATCATTCCGTTCCTAGCTAAATGTCCTTTGCCTATGAGTGGTTACCATAGCTTCGACTAGAAGGACGGCCTCGCTTCCAACAGTTAAGGAGAAAGGAGTGTGTCCCGTGGAGGTTCTATGAGTAGTTCGGTATGCCCAAAGTGCTTTCAGGAGCTGTTCGGGCCATATTCCTTTGGCCTCATCTAACCTCTTCTTAAGGCTCGCCTTTAAGGTTTTATTCACAGCCTCGACCTATCCATTGGCCTGTGGATACGCTACCGAGGAGAAGCTCTTAATAACATCGTATTTTTCACAGAAATTAGTGAAAAGATCACTGTCGAATTGCGTCCCATTGTCTGACACGATCTTTTTAGGAAGCCCAAATCGACATACAATAATCTTCACCAAAAATTCCAGGACTCTCTTTGAAGTGATGGGTGCTAAAGGACTCTACCCACTTCGTGAAATAGTCGATTGCCACCACTGCGTAATGAACTCCTCCCTTGCCCATAGGTAAGGATCCTATTAGGTCGATTCCCCAGATCACAAATGGCCACAGGGATGAGATCATCGTTAGCTCGACTGGAGCATCTCAGGAAACTATGGCGAAGCGCTGGCATTTGCCGCATTTCTGAACATACAAGATGGAGTCTTTTGTTAAAGTGGGCCAACAATAGCCCTGTCTCAGTATTTTCAGTGCTAGGTTTTGCCCCCCAGTGTGATCTCCACAAAAGCCTTCATGCACTTCCTGTAAGATGGTTTTAGCCTCCTCAGGCAGAACACACCATGGGAGAGGCAATGAATGACCACGTCGATACAATGTCCCATCCACTATCACATACCTAGGAGCTTGATATAGTATTTTCCTTGCATCCTTTCTTTCCTCAATTAGCCTTCCTGTTGTGAGGTATTCCATTATGGGGGTCATCTAGGTCGATCTTGTGTCGATCATCTCGACCTTTACCATTTTTTCTGTCACGCTCGGATTCTCCAAAAACTCTACTGGTACTACATTCAAGGTCTCAGCTTCCTTGGTGATGGCAAGTCTTGCCAAAGTGTCAGCATTGGAATTCTGCTCACAAGGTATCTGTTCAATAATACTATATTAACATTTGGATAGCTCCCCCTTCACTTTAGCTAGGTAAGTTGCCACCTTGGTGCCTTGAGCTTGATACTCTCCCAACACCTGATTGACCATGAGCTAAGAATCGCTATAACATTGGACGACCTTCGCTTTGAGCTCCTTCGCCACTCTCAATCCAGCTAGCAAGGCCTCATATTTGGCTTCATTGTTAGATGCTTCGAATTCGAATTTCAGAGCTGTATGGAATCGATGCCCTTCTGGGGAAATTAATATGATCCCAGCTCCTGATCCTTTCTTGTTCCATGATCCATCGACGAATATTGTCCACAACTCTTGCACTGGTTCCTTCAAAAACTCCTCTTGAAATCTGGTGCATTCAGCCACAAAATCAGCAAGGGCCTGACTTTTGATTGAGGTCCGTGGCACGTATAGTATCTCAAACTGGCTGAGTTCAACTACCCATTTTAAAAGACGTCCCGACGTTTCAGGTTTTTGCAATACCTGCCTTAAAGGTTGGTCGGTCATGATGTTGATTGAATGGGGCTGGAAATATGGTCAAAGCTTCCTGGAAACCAATATCAGACAGAATGTCATCTTTTCTATCAGTGGATATCGTGATTCAGCTCTGAGAAGTCTCTTACTTATATAATACACCAGTTTTTGAGACGGTCTTCTTTTTGAACTAACACGGCACTGACTGCATTTTATGTCATGGCCAAATAAAGGAACAGAGGTTCTCCATACATAGGCTTAGACAATACTGGGGGCTCGGCCAAGTGTGTTTTTAGGTCGAGGAATGCCTGCTCACACTCCTCAGTCCATTCAAATTTCTTGTTTCCTCTGAGCAAGTTGTAGAACGGCAAGCACTTGTCAGTGGATTTTGAAATAAAACGGTTAAGGGCTGCCACCTTTCCCGTCAGGCTTTGAACTTCTTTACGCGACCTAGGCGAGGGAATTTCTAACAACGATATGATTTTATCAGGATTCACCTCTATCCCTCTTGTATTGACTATGAATACCAAAAAAATTCCTGATACTACTCTGAAAGTACACTTCTAGGGATTCAGCCTCATATCATACCTCCTTAAGATCTCAAAACATTCTTTCGGATTGGATACATAGTTATCGGAAGTCTTGGATTTTACAAGCATATCATCGACATACACTTCCATATTTCTCCCAATCTGATCCACAAACATTTTGTTGACTAATCGCTGATATGTAGCTCCGGCATTTTTCAGCCCGAAGGGCATGACTTTATAACAGTATACGTTAGTTGGGGGCATGAAGCTAGTATGTTCTTGGTCCACAGGATTCATCATGATCTGGTTATCTCCAGAATACGCATCCGTGAAGGACATGAGCTCGTGACCTGCTGTGGCATCTACCAACTGATCAATCCTTGGCAGTGGGAAACAATCCTTGGGGCAAGCTTTCTTCAAGTCGGAGAAATCGATGCAGGTCCTCCATTTCCCATTTGGCTTTGGGATCAGCACGGGATTGGCAACCCTGATCAGGTATTTTGCTTCATGAATAAACCCGCACTTTAACAATCGAGCTACTTCTTCCTCCATTGCTTCAGTTCGGACTGTTCTGAAACGCCTCTGTTTTTGGGATTTTGCAGGCACGTTCTTGTCCAAGTTTAGAGTGTGCATGATTACACTCGGGCTTATTCCACCCATGTCTTCATGTGACCAGGCGAAGACGTCCAGATTCTTTTGTAAGAAATTGATCAACTCCCACTTCCTTTTATCATCAAGATTTTTCCCAATCTTAACAACTCTTGAAGCCTCTTTGGGATCTATACTTACTTCCTCGAGCTCCTCAATGGCTTGGAGCTCTGACCTGTCCTCGCCCATTCGTGGGTCAATGTCATCATGTGTGAAGACGTCGCTATCCTTTGCTTCTTGAGGTTCTTCCATCCCACAAGTGGCTTCAACTTCCTGGAACTCCTCACCTTTGTCACTTATGGCCATAACTTGCTGCCCGGGTTGTGATTTTCCCTTCATAGAAATGCTATATCATTCCTTGGTAGGGAGTTGATCACCTCTGATGGTGTATATCCCCGCAACTGAGGGGAACTTGATTGCTAGGTGGCGGATAGAGGTTATGGCTTCAAATGCCATCAATGCAGGTCGGCCCAAAATTGCATTGTATGCAGCTGGACAGTCGATCACAATGAACTCGAGTAACTTGGAGACAGTTCGCGAGCCTTATCCCAATGTTACCACTAACTCGATCGTCCCGATGCCTACTTATCCTTCGCCAGAAAATCTGTACAGAATCATTGAGGTCACCCTCAGTTCTGTTACATACAACCCCATTTTTTCCAAGGTAGACCTAAAAAGTTGATTCACAGAACTCCTGTTACCTACTAGTGTCCTCCATACTCTTCGATTGGTGAGCTGAACGGTTATGACCTAAGGATCATTATGTGGGAACTAGACGTGACTAGCATCCTCTTCTGTAAATATGATTGGGTGTTTTCTAATCGTTGTTGTTTTGATAACTGCTGTTCCGGGACGAACTCCACTCTGTTATGGAATTTTAGGTGGTTAATGTACCTCTTCTAGGCACCCCTACTCGTGCCTACCAGATGGGGTCCTCCCGAAATGGTGGCTATATCTCCCCCTATTATCGGAGGAGGGTCGTCTTGATTTGCTTGAGCTCGGGCTTGATTCATTGGAGCTTTAGGAACTGATGGAGGGTTTTATCCAGCAGGCTGATTAGGGACCACTCGATTTCGGGCATATTGGGCCAAAAGTCCTGCCCTGATAAGGGTCTCGATCTCATCCTTCAGATGTCTACAGTCATCAGTGTTATGACCGATATCATTGTGAAATCAGCAGAACTTCGAAGGATCTCTCTTCTCTCTTTGGTTTCTCAGTGGTTCTGACTTCTTCCATGGAAGGCGATTAGAATTGGCCAAAAAGATGCACTCTCTAGTATCTGTGAGGTCGATATAAGTTACATAAACAGGTTTGAATTTTTCCCTAAACTTATTTTTCTTTGTTCCACTCTGGTCGCCCTCACCATTTCCCTTCCTCTTGTTACTACCCCCTTGGTTATTCTGGATAACGGTTTGAGTCGTAGTTGCAACATCTGTTACCACTCCAATGGGCTGGACAGGGATTTGGTTGGTTCCTGCAATAGAAGCTCGTGCCTCTTCCAGGTTAACCCATCTTTGAGCTCGTGCCAAGAACTCGTCCATATTATTAACTCATTTTCTTTGTAATTCTTGCCATAGGTCGCCTCCAACAAGGATTCCTGTTCTCATTGCCTTACGCTTGGAGCTGTCATCGACGTCTCTAGCTCGAGCAGCGACATTGGCAAACCTACTTAGATATGCTTTCAATGGTTCACCAGTCTACTGCTTTACATTGGCTAATGAGTCATCCTTGACCTGAGTTGTCTGGGAAGCCTTGAATGTTCTCTTAAAATCAGCAAAAAACTTCTTCCACAAGCTAATAGAATGCCTCTTGTATTGTTTAAACCACTGCTTGGCTGGCCCAATCAGAGTTGAGGGGAATAAGATGCACCTTAGATTGGGCTCGACATTATGGGCCATCATCATGGTGTTGAACATCCCAAGGTGATCAGACGGATCCCCATCTCTGTCAAACTTTGACAAGTGTGGCATTCTGAAGCCCACTGGATATGTAGCCGCCGCAATATTTGGAGCAAAAAGCTCAAGCTCATCCTCTGAGTCGCAATCATCTTTATCTTTTCCAAATAGGAGCTTCCTCATTTTCTCTTCCATCTGAGCTAGCCTCTCGAGGGTTTGGTCCTTGGTCCCTAGATTATTTTGGAGTTGTTCAACAGCTCCCATCCTATCGTACGCGTTTGATGGGTTGTTGTCCCTCCAAGCTCGAGCTTGGTTTTGTGGGGCATTCCCATTATCACGTACTTTGGAAGGACCTCCCTCTAGACGAGTACAACTAACACCCTCATCTCGAGCTGAATTTCTACTTTGTGAATTAAAGCGATCACGCAGATCAGGCTGTGGATCGTATCGAGGGCTTTGTGCCGAACTTAGATGATTTCTTAGATCGTCCTCGAACCTACCACTTCAACGACTTTTATTCCAATAACTTCCATTTGCAAAGCTTATAGCTCGCGGTTAGGGCCAAGATCTGGATTTTTGACGCGTGTCCGCAGGACATAGGTATGGGCAGACGGAGGAGGATTTCTCCTACTGTCTCCATAAGAAGGAATGTCCCATGTAGGATGAGATGGCGTTGGATGTCTTATGGGTGATGGGGGATGCCTAACTGGCGAGGCAACCCTTGTCCCATCAGGACAAACTAAATTAGCCTGCCTTTGTTCTGTCCCATTATTCCTAGCTCTCTATGCCTGACGATCCGATCGTGACGTAGGAGGGTTTGCTAGAACATTTTGTCTCCATGAGGCTGTCCCTGCCCCTCCTCGTTGGTTGCCATGAGTATTACTAGGTGCTTATGAAGGAGGCACTGAAGTTGGGGTTGCGGTTCTAACTGATCGACTGATCTACCGATGACCCCTATGAAGGCCACTGGGTTGAGGATTCTGGCAATCTCACACCGTAGGCACAAAACTTGGGGTGGCAGTTCTGACTGACCAACTTGGCTTGGATCGGTTATTTCAGTGGGACTTATGAGACCCACTTTGCTTCTTTCCGACATTAACGTCGATTGCAAGAGGGGGTGACCGAGCCAAAACCTCCTCAATTTTCTTGTTTGCCTTGGCAAGATGGCTTCTTAACTGCATATTTTCCAAATCAACTGGAGTTAAGTAGTCTGGGTTTGGATTCGGTGGCAATGACGTCGAACTCCTAATATCACCGTGACCCACTGGTTGCTTTCTCGCACGTTGCTGGACTTCAGGGCCATGCTCGTTTGAAATAGCAGTATGATGGGCCTCCTGCCCACCAGGCTATTCTATCTCATTGTCGTGCATTGAGCGAGTGACCACCATGATGAGATTTGACTGGGATTTTGATGAAAGCACTAATTTCATCCTCTCAATGAAAGCACCAAACTATTGACGCGGTTTTTCGCCAACAGTGTATTTAAGAAATAATAAGGTTGATTAGTGCTTAATAGTAAACCAAAATATGAAATGAATTCACAAGAACACAAATCTTTTTACGTGGTTCAGTGGTTAAAATTCACCTAGTCCACAATTCTATATTATTATTGTTTCTCTCTCTATTTTGTCAGAGTTTCAGTATTACAGAATAATCGTCCCATTTCCTGTCCAATATTCTCAGTATTTATAGAGAAATTCCATGGACAGGTTTGGGTAACTGCGTGAGTCAATCACAGATTTACATATTTATTACATTTAATATAAAATATTCTCATTTATACCAGGATATGATTTGATCATAAAGTAAATGTTCTCCTAATATCCGGGACATTAAATATGACAGTCTGGTCATAAATAATCGTATAAAAATACCCGAGTCTTTGGGGATCCGCAAGTACGCAATATATCAGAGATACCACGAGCTGGATGATATTTCTCCGAGCTCGTACTTCGACAATTGTTTGAATATTATGAGCTCATGCTTCACAACCTTCATGTCTGTAGCTCGGATTAAACCCAGGACGCCTAACACCACACGTGCCCATGTGAAACCGGAGTTGCTTACGTGGATAATAAACAAATATTATCTCCTTGGTTATTTCTCCGTATATTTATTTTTCAGCTGTACCCAAACTGAGTGGATGACTCAGGCTAAAATTAGGGTACAACAATCATCATCTTTTTACAATTCAATAAATCAAAAACTATTTTTGACTTACCAATTTTATTTTCTCCCACTCAAATAAAATAATTAATTTCAAAAATTAATTTATTTATATATATGAAATTCAAAATTTACATATTTAAATTAATAAATATATTTTAAAAAATTAATAATTAATTCCAAATTAATTATTCAAACTCAATTATCATATAATTGCATACTTGACCCGAAGAATAAAATTCCTCTCAAATTCTCAAATTATAGTTATACCCTTGTATTAACTCTTACCTTGATATGGTGTTGATAGAGCCACCCTAGGGACCTATGGACCTATAATATCAAGCTCCAATAAATATTACATTATTAATCAAAGCTCTTTGATTAAATAATCATATTTATTAATCTCATGATTACTCACTATAAATATGAGATTGAACTCTTGATAATTATAGACATATATTTACTAAATACTTTAAGAATAAAGTGTTCATTGATATAATCATTACATACAGCGTTAATCCTTTATTAATGGTTCATAATTAAAAGGGAATAAAATTACCCTTTTAGCTATATCTTGTTCCTAGGTACCATTGACTTTACTAGTGAAGGTTGTGTCACAACAAGTTTGCAACGTGAGCGCTCATAACATTTTCAGTTCCAAAAGTCAACCAAATAGGGAGCCTTTATTCAATCTATAAGAAGGTATAGATTCCATATATATTAAACTACGTCCCCAACCATATATATCATTGAGTCCCCAAAACAATTGTTCTTAGCCAGATCATTCTGAAAAACCTTAACTCATGAATCAAAGGATCAGATGACATATATAGGAGTTCATAGCAACCTTAGGATTAAGATCATCGTGTATATGATCATCATTTGATGTGTTTGATTAATACTATGAAATGGTGTTTAAATAAGTATTAACAAATCACATCTGGTCCAGTTCTACATACTCTCAGCATACAAAGTACATCCAATACAGTGTCCTACTACACTAGTAACCCGGATCTAGGTCACATGTATTCATAATACTAGTGGACTGTACTAGCAGTAATTAATCTAAAGATTCCATAACGTTATTTTACTGTGAACTGTTTTAAGTTTATTATCTTAATCTCGATCCTCTTATACCAATATTTGATTAAGACCACATAGATAAATTTTAGAATTTTCTGATATTTACTTAATATCATCAATATCATATCGGACATAGTTTATATATATATAATAATTCAATTCAATTATATATTTCATTTAAAACATTTGTCAACTACAATTGCTTTAAGGGCACAATTCCCAACAATCTCCCACTTTCTCTAAAGAAAATTGAGGCATCTCTTTCAATATGTCAATCATATTCTCTTGACTGAATTTTTCTAACAAAGTCTTTGTAATATTTTTGTAAGAAACTTTTTTGAAGTTATCTTCAAGATCATTACATCCATTATGTAAAATTGTCTTGAATTAAATGATACTTCATTTCATGTGCTTTACCCTCTCATGATTTCTTATTCTTCTAGAATAGTTGTATCTCCATTGCTTTCGCAATGAGATACTAGTTGTTTATTCTAATCTGAAACCCTTTCTAGAATGACAAAGAACTCATCTAAATCAAATAGCTTATTTAACTGCTCGTAGTTGTTACATTTCGGCTTTTGTGGTGAAACATATAAATTTGAAATGTCTAACACATTTCTAGATTAATGTGTCTGCTCCACAGTTATGGAAGCTAATTCCGATATCAATCTTTGAAGATTTCATATCAGATCATCCTTTGGGATTTTAGGCCACTGCCTAAATGCACATACATAGAATCTCTATTATATTTAAGATACTCAAAATTACGTCCTTATAATTATTCAATGACTCAATCCATCATTGGATTGACAACTGCTGACTATTCCCACTGTTTAACAAATTCCAATTCGAAAACATAACATTCGATACATTAAATAGTCTATCACTAAGTTGTAGGTATACTGTCTCATGTCCATGTTTCTAGTAAAAGAATAAATGGACATTTATTATTTAGATAATACATCCTCCTTACCGGGAAGGCAAAAAACATTTCTTGGATTTTGTAAACTAAAGCATTTAAGCTTCTTATCTATATAAGTTTCTTGAGACAGTGCCTAAGGATTGTTCTTTCAATCTCTATAGATTTGAATGTATAGAACATCCTTGGCTTTCCTAAATCTAATATTTAGAAATGTTCAGCTAACCCTTTCTTTTCTATTTATGATTTCTCTACATCATTCTCAATGATTAGAACGTTGTCAATATTAAGAATAAGAATCACAACAGAATCTATCTGGTTGAGATCTTTAAATGATTTTGTCGTGTCAACCATTCAGTAAAGACTACTTAGACATCAATTTGAATTAATCTCATAATCCATGCATAAAGCAATGGATAAGAGTATGTCAACAAATTCAAGTTTGGTTACAATAGAAGATATTTATTCAAGTAATAAATTCCTCTTTCTGTTCATAGCCTCAAGCTATTTACCTATCTTTGAAAAGTCTGTACTTTCCTCTGTTCTCCTCTTCATCTTGAATATCCTGTTTCAAACTGAAGTTCAATAAACTTTAGTTGGATGTTCAAGAATTCAAATGTCATGGAATTCCAAATTTCATTTCTAGATTCATGGTGTTTCAACCATTGTTTTCGGTAAAAACGTTTCATTTCATATACTAGTATGTAAATGAAGGATAGTTAGATTGTGTTGCACATAATTTAACTATCTTTACATTTGTAATGGAGTAGTTACTAACTAACGCTCCAACTACAACAATGCTTTACAAAATGATATTCTTTGGTCTTATCATTGTTGATTACCAGTAACTTCCTTACTCGACTTGCAGTCATTATTTCTAGTACAACTTAACTAGAAAATATAGTGATTATAATAATCATGCTTCATTAAAGTAGCATTTAAAGATATACAAACTCTTTTGTAATCTTTTATGATTATTAAACTGTTTCACAAAATGACTTCATGGAAAAAAAAAATTAATTTATTCACATAACCACTTGTGAATCCCAACTTCTAAGTCATTGATGTTGTACAATCAAACATGTACAGAGTATAAAAGTGTTAAAATTATAGAAATAAAAAAGATGATAATTATTACTCATTATCTATTTAATCTTATCTAATATGATTATATTCCATTTCCAAAATATTAATTTTTCTTAGCATTCTTGTTGTATGTGAGTTGGGTTTGAATTCCAAGTTCACATGCAAATTACTTGAATTCCAAAGTTGAGTTTAGACTTCCTTTTGATCAGATCAAACAAGTCTCTAAGTGACTTTACTTTGAATGTTGCATGAAAATCTCTAGAAATTTTCTTTGCATTTGATCAAAGTTAAACATATCTTAAATAAAATATCAATCAATATTGACTTACTATTTAATATTTCTTTTAGCTTTGAGCATTAAAAGGTTCAACATACATCTCTATGTATTAACTAAACGATTATGTGATTTTTGAGCATTTATTAGAGAAAGGTCTTTTTGTTAACTTTAATTAGTAAACTATATAAACAGGGAGAGAACCATTAAAAGAATGTCTTTTTATGTTTTACGTGTCTAATTAATTACAAGTCAATCTCAAAAATAATTCACATATATGTTTCACTTAATTATGGTTGGAATAAGATGTCTTATTAAATCTATGATTTGCACAATAATTCATAATTATTATTTATACTCATTGATGAAATAGGTGGAACAAGTGTGTTTCAAAAATAAAAATTGAATTTATTATTCAAAAGAAATATTAAACTTGTTCATTCATCAAATAAAGGAATCTAAAAACATAGTTTCTAGAAAGGATTCTAGAACTACTTTAAAGAAAAATAACTCATTAATTTCTTTCATAATGAAAATCAACTATTTCAAAATGACAAAAAAAAATTAAATTGTCATTAACAAAATAAATTTCTAAACTAATCTTTTCTTTATTCAATTGTCTTCATAATTTCCTCTTCGCTATGGTTTCAATGCAACTACTCTTTTTCTCAAAAGATTTTTGCATCCCTAAAAACAAGAACAAATGAAAAATATTATTAGTGACATAATTTTGAATCTAGCATTCAAAAATATTAAAGAAGAGTTTTTGAGTAAATCGAATTTACCCCGTATTTCAAAAATTGAGCATGTGTTATAGCATCATCTTTTATCATGGCCCACATCTCATATGCAATTTCAATAACCATATATCATTCTTTAATATCGTCATGCATGGTCGATAACATGCATTGACGTGCCAGGTGATTCGATCTCATCCATTCACCATATTTTTCATGTACATCAAAGCTAGATGAAAAACTTGGTTCCTCTGGTGGTAGATCACAGATCGCTCCATACAAGTTTTGTGTTCCGAAGACAATGTGAATCCCATCGTACCATCTTCTCATGTGGTAAAGAATAAATGGAATCCTTTGCAAGAGTTTGTCAATAAGGTATGTTTGATTTCCCAAGTTTTCAAGTACATGATCAGGATTAAGAGAATTAACCATTGTTGATGGAAATAAATAAATAAAATATAATTAATTAAAACATATAATAAATATCATATTTTATTTGGAAAAGTAAATATGATGCATGAATGAAATATATATAAAAACACATAAAAAAATATATACTAATCCACGATAAATTAATTTGAAAAGTTAATAGACTGCCTTGGGGTAGGTCAGACAAACTCCAAATTAATTTTGAGATAAATCTCAATTTCATAAGTGAAAACTTAAAAACGTCTTTTTCTCTTTTGAATTATGAACTACGACTAGTTTGGTCAAGATGCACTAGTCATGCTCGAAATCCTAGATACACCTTTGGAGTGTAACCCATTATTTTCAATTAATGACTTAACTCAAGAGTGTGCCTTAGGGTCAGTCAAACTTGAAATACATCACTAATTATATTGTCATAAGAGAAGTCAACCTGGAGATAAAATAAACATATTCGGAAGCCTTTCCTTAGGGAGGTCGCAAATGGAGGCGACATGAGGCCCTTCATATGCCTCTCGGTGTTCAACCAATAATGGAGACCATGAGACTTATTGTCATAACTCCCTCTCCAACTCACTATTTTGGAAAAGTGTGTTTTTCACAAAATCAATATTTTTTAATTTAGTTGTAAAAATAAATTTAATTATTTTTACCAATGATATTCTAATAATTACTAATCCAATTAAGCAAAACAAAACAAAATTGTGCCCTTAATTCTAATTCTAATTTTTCTTTAACTAAGTGAATATCATTTTTATTTTAATAAAATATTTTTCATTAAAATAACAAATTAGACAACTTTAATTTTGATTTACCATCTTAACTAATTAAGACTAAATTTATTATTATATGAATTATCACATATAAGCATATAACAAAATATAGGACGTTCCTAATAGCATATTTCTACACGAATGTAATGCATGCTAATTGCATACTGACAGGTGTCGTATGTCGCATCAAATTTAAATATTAATTTTAATCACTTATAACAGCTACTTCAGTATAGCGGATAAGGGTCGAACCCACGAGGACTAATATTCAATTTATTATTCAAATGACAAAAAAAATTATAATAAATCAAGGGTTTTTGAAAATAGAAATAAAAATGGCAATAAAAATAATTAAAAATAAAGTTAATAGTTAAGAGGTCATTCTCCACAACTAAATACTCATTCAAGCATTTTAATAATAACATTGATCTATATTCTCAATTAAACTATTAACCCCACAAATAACACCTAAGCAGTCAATTATCCCAGTTTCCCTATTATAATTATTTAAAGCTAAGCGCCCTTAATTAACCATTTTTACCAAGCAATAAACCCATTAAGCATGTGATCTATTTAACCTAGTGAAAGCATTACACTTTGTGAAAACAGGTTATTCTAGGCAACAAATTCATTGAGCATGCAATTCATTTAACCTAGGTTCTATTTTTCATCACAATTAAAATACCTATCATAATACCTTAAATGTAATTTATCACTTCTACTTAGAATCCTAAACTATTAGGTGAATAGAAATCCTAAGATGTAATTTATCACTTCTACTTAGAATCCTAAACTATTAGGTGAATAGCAATCCTAAGATGATAGTAGAATAATGCAAAACCCTAATTAGCAGCTGTCTAAACAAGATTTTACAAGATCCATGACATTCAAATAGAAAAATAGAAGCAATTTAATATAAGGGAATAGAAAATCAATGAAAATTATTAAAACCAAGAAATCATATTTAGGGCTTTGAAATCACCCTTAACAATAAGCACAACAATAAATAAAAACTAAAATTACTAAAAGAAAAGGAGTAGAAGAGAATGTCTCTGTAAAAGAGAGAATAGATAGTGTGTTTTCAAATAGAGATAGACATCTATTTATAATAGTCTCCTACTAACTAAAACTAATCAAAATAAAATTTAAAACTTCAAACTTAAACTAAAACTAAAACTAAAACTAATAGATATTAATTTTCTTGTAATATTATTGTGATATCTCCAATTTTCGAATTTGGAGTAAAAATATCTACTTGTTGGGTGCAAAATTGGAGTTTGAATATGAAATTTTCGTATTCCTCAAGAAACTGAATTTTCTCACGCTAATCGTATTTTGGACATATCTCTCTCAATATAACTCCGATTTGGAAAATTCAATACGTTTTGGAAATTTTAGAAACATATCTACAACTTCTATTTCTGGAAGAATTTTCAGAATATGGCTGAAACAGTGTCAAAATCGATCATGAAGTTTCAGCTCTAGCTTTGTGTCAAACTCTAGTTCAGATTTCTATATTTTATTTTCTTCATAGAAATACACAATTTCCTATAAAACCAAATAAATTAAATCAAAATTTAATATTTCCAAATAAAAAATATATTAAATTAAAGTCATAGAAATACCAATTCGAACTTTATTTATTTTTATATTAATAAATATGTATTTTTACTTTTAAAATTCGTTCAAACCCAAAAATCACAAATTACCAAAAATAAAATTAAAATCATTAAAATAATTAAAAACTAACAATTTCTAAGTCTAAGAAAATTAAAAATATATGATCGAAATTGAGTTTATCACATACTGTGTGAGTATATGAATGACATGTTATAATGCATGAAAAAATATTAAACACTTTAATCACATTCAAACATTTATAATAAGTAAAAAAAAGCGGTTATGGTAACTTTTGGGTATTTCTATAAAAATTACAGCACTTGAAAAAAATACATGCAAATGTAACCTAGACTAACTAAGGCTTGATTAAGAGCACTTTGATCTTCAACCTTGAGATGTAGTCTTCTTAAGCCAATGCCACCATTTTCCATATCCATTTTGAATTATACAACTTTTTAATTTTTTTGATCAAGAAGAAAGGAACTTCATTAATCAACTAGCCAAACTGTACAACTCAGCCAAACTGAACAAACACAGGCTGCAAACTCAGCCAACCCAAACTACAAACAAGGAAAAAACCCCACCAATTCTACAAACACAAGCAACAAACCAGTCCACTCAAGCTAATTACATTATAATGTTAGCTATAAATCGTTGTTCCTCTATAGACAATTTTCTATTTTTTACAATGTATAATCTGTGTTGAATTATAGACTTTATCTTAGTGGCAATACCAACAGCCGCCCAAGAAAATCTATCAAAAATACATCTGTTTCGATTCCTCCATCTGTTGTAGACAGCAGCTGCCAATATCATGTTAGTGAGAGAAAACAGGAGACCAGGTTTTCTGCTAGTAAGCCAGACCTTCCAACCAGCAAACTCAATAGACCAAGCTTTAAAAACCATCCAATCAAAGATAAGCTCCATAACCTGTTTGGAGAGATGGCAGTCAAAGAACAGATGGGAATGACTCTCAATAAAGCTACCACAAACAGGACACATAAGTGATTCAATTGGCACACAGAACCGGAGCATATTGTCACGAGTAAGTAGCTGAGAGTTAATAATTTTCCATAACAGAAATCTGTGCTTAAAGATAGTCAATGTAACGCCCTGGATAGCCAAGACCGTTACATGGTGTACTTATAAAGGTGCAAGACTTGCTAATCAAGTCATTAATTTGAAAATGTGTCACTAAACATGTAAAAGCTAAGGTTTAAAAGGTTTTGGTCTCAAAAGACTCATTTCATATATTTAAACTGCAGTAAACATGGGATCCCATACAAAAAAAAAGTTAGAACAGGTTTACAGACTCCCAAAAATACATAAATATCCTCTAGCCATACTAAGACAAAACAGACAATCTCTAGGTTCCATGTCCTTGCTTAGATCTCAACCGTGGCGGCCGAGCACCTGGCTATGTACATTCTGCTCGTTGAACTCTCCAATCAGGGCTGATCTAACTTGCCCTTGCCTTTACCTGCACCACGTAGCACCCGTGAGCCAAGGCCCAGCAAGAAAACATCATAAATATCTTAAACAATGATAACAAACAAACAGTTCTATAAGCATGTATTCCCTTCAGATAATCCTCAGCAGACACTCAGCATACGCAATCAAATACAAGATTCATTCTACCACATATAACACTCATATCACATAATATTCAGGGCCGATGACTTAGGCCGCACCCTCTGTTTAACCCACTGACTCTGGCCCGCTTAAACCGAGCTCAGTGCATAATAAGCTGTCCTCGCCTACCAGTGGCCGAGCCGCACCCTGTGCGCTAGTGAAACCCTTGGCACCCTTAGGCTGTTGGTTCACTAAATGGCTTGCATGGCATAATACCATATTTTCAAGCATTTACATTAGGGAGCCCTTAGTCCCGTCTCATATAATCAATCAGGTGCAGTTTTCTTACCTTTAGTCTATACGGTTATCGAACTACGAGTAATGCCCCTCAAGCATGATCCGGTCCCGAGCCTAAGCTTTTGTCACCTAGCCACAACCAAAGTATAGGGTTTCATAAATACTCAAATATAGGTTTTTGATTACAAAACTAGCTCCCGGGATTCCAAATTCCACCAAGCATAGTGGTGAAACCAAACCCGAGCACATTAGACCACCTTCCCATGCCTAAAACCCTCAAAAACTCATGTGTGCAACCAAGGGCTGTGGCCCCTGAAGCCTAGCCGTGGCCCTTCCCCAAAACAGAACCTACTCCCACGCTGAACCACACACGCGCCGCGGCCCTTGCCTTGGGCGCCGTGGCGCTCCCCCTTGGCCGAGCCTCCTTGGCTCCTTTGCATGCTAGGGCCACAACGCTCTAGAACAGAGCCGCGGCCCTCCCCTTCGAACCCAGATTTTACACCATTCCTAAGTCTAAAACCTCACCTTAAACCACCCCAAAGCTTCCCAACTCCTAAGCAATTAATTTCCAAATTCTTTAGCATGATCTAAACAACATAACTCCCAAGAAAACACAGCCTAGCACACTCTAATCTCCTCCTTTCAATTTCTGAAGCCCAAGTGCTATAAACACTCAAACCAGCCACACAAACCCAATTTAAAACCTCTAAACTAGGAGTTGAGACTTACCTTTGCTGTTGAATCTCTTCACCAAGCCATAACCAAGCTAAATTCCCAAGCTTCCTTCTTAATTCTGCCTTAAAACACCAAAACTATACTTGTTTCAGCACTTAACCAAAACCCATCTAGAACTCAGAATTCAACCACAGAAAGTAGAGTTAGATGCTTACCTTAATCCCTGTTTTAGTTCTTGATGTACTCCTGGGCTAAACCTCCAAATCCTCACCACAAATTCAAGAAATTTCAGCTTGTTCCCCTTAGTTTTTCTGTGTTTCCTTTCCTTGGTTTTCCCTTAAGCGTGAAAGAGAGCTGAGACTAAGTTTAAGTCGGTTTGTGTTTTTCTTCTAAAAGCTTCTCTATATCTAACTTATCTATTAAGTTAATCCCGAGGCTCGGGGTGCCGGAACCGTCCCCGAGGACAAAATGGTAAAATCCCCCAATATTCCCGCCTATACATCTTAACCTCAAATATATCTCCATATATTTATTTTCATGACCCGATAGTCCAAATCGCTACCCGCTATCTAAAAGTACCCCCGACTTATCCAAAGTCATATCTTAAGCCCCATTGTGACTTTCCCCACTATCTGACCCTAGAATCGTCTTGAGTCGTGCTCTGCGAACCTGTCCACATAATAATGTGGTTCTTACGTATATCACATATTTATTTCATATCATATTACCACATAATATAATCAATTATCATATAAACATTATTAACACACATAATTACTCATGGAATCACAATTATTCCATTAATGCCCTCCTGGCTCACTAATCAAGGCCCTTAAGCCTTATTAGCGAATTTGGGTCGTTACAGTCAACCTACACCAAACTGCTCGATGGTAGCCAACCTATTGTTGGCAAAGGGTACTGTTGTACAATTTAGAAGAGTGAAACTTTCCTGATGCACCAGCAGCTGTAATCTCATCACAACTGAATTTTCCCCTCAAATTACATTACTTCCTCCAATACCAGCTTGTATCAGGAGGCAGCTTATAAGACCAGAAATTTGAGCCTTTCAAGTAGATTGAATTAATCCACTTACCCCAAAGCACATCATGCTTCTCAGAAATAGCACATATAGATTTTGCTAAGATGACACGGTTCCAAACAGAACCATTTCTAAACCCAAGACCTCCATAAGCTTTAGGCAGACAGACCTTCGACCAAGAAGCCACATGAATCTTGCTCCTATTACCATTAACTCCTCAGAGAAAACCAAGACAAAGTTTTTCAACTTCTTTAATAATACTTTGGGGAAGAACAAAAATGCTCATCCAGTAGTTCCTCAGCCCAAAGAGAACTGAATGGATGAGTTGGATTCTACCAGCACAGGATAAGTGCCTACTAGCCCAAGTATGTAAGTGCATTTTGAACTTTTGGATGATAATGTCACAATCTTCATGCTTCCATTTGGTTGGTCTCATAGGGACACCAAGATACTTAAGAGGAAAGGTGCCTTCAGAAAGCTGTATCTCAGCAACTATCATCTGTCTGTCCTCAGCAGAAACTCCCCCAAAGTATATATGAGATTTGCTAGCATTAATTTGGAGCCCAGTAGCAGAACTGAAATCCCCTAGAGCACCCTTGACCACTTTAACAACTGAAAGAGAACCTCTACAGAACAAAATCAGATCATCTGCAAAACATAAACTAAGAAGTTTAAGACTCTTACACATTGGGTGAAATCTGAAACTAGAATCTTGAGCTGCCAGTTGGAGTCTCCGAGTGAGATATTCCATGATTAAAACAAACAAGAGTGGTGACATTGGATCCCCTTGACGAAGCCCCTTCTCACCCTTAAAATTTCCTTGAACCCTTCCATTCATAAGCAAGAAATATGATGTGTTTTTTAAGCAAGTCATAATCCAGCCTATAAATTGAGCAGGGAAACACAAAGCCTTTAAGAGATCCTCAATAAACCGCCAATCAACTGTGTCATAAGCTTTGCTGATGTCAATTTTAATTGCACACCTAGGAGAGATAGAAGATCTCCCATAATTCTTGATAAGATCTTGGAAAATCAAGATATTATGAGCTATTGATCTACCTTGAACAAATGCTCCCTGATTTGAACTAAATCAGGAAGGACCCTGGCCAATCTAGAGCATAATAGCTTAGAAATACATTTACAAAGGGTAGAACAACAAGCAATAGGTCTATAGTCCACAACCTGAGAAGGATTATCAGTTTTAGGGACCAAAGACAGAGTAGTATTAAGAAGCTCCTCAGGAATTCTACCTGTCTCAAAAAACTGACCTACTACTCTGCAAACTTCACTGCCAATTTCCTGCCATAACTCCTTGAAAAAAGCAAAGCCAAACCCATCTGGACCCGGGGATTTGGTATTGGGAATACTAAATATAGTATCGCGTATTTCCTTATGAGAGAAAGGCTTCAACAATTGAATCTGCTGGTCTATTGAGAGCTTGGATCCCATCTTTACACACTGTCTATTTATCTTCTTAGTAGCTGAACTAAGGCTACCCATAAAACTTTTTAAGTAATTCAGAAAATTAGAAACCACTTCAGAAAAATTATCCACCACCCTACCTTGTTCAATTATGTAAGTAGCTATTCTATTCTCCTCCTTGCGCTTTTTCAAACAAGCACGAAAATAGGCAGTATTCATGTCACCCTTCCTTAACCAAGTAAGCTTGCTTCTATGAGCCAAGAAACTGTGATACATATGCTCCTGGATTATAAAAGCATCAGCAGCAGCCTTGGCTTTATCTTGAAGAGTAAAGTCTCGGGGGTGTTGCTGAGCTTGGAAAAGCGCAGCCTGATAGTGATCTTTAGCCTGCTAAAATTGCACTCCTATGTCTCCAATATGATCTCTATTAAATCTCTTCAACTTATGTTTCAGCCGCATTGTCTTCAAATAGATAGACTTCAAACCAGTCCCCTTAATCGGCTTCCTCCAACTATCTAAGGCCACCTCATTAAAATATTTATGTTCAGTTCATAAATTATAAAAATGAAATAGCTTAACACCCAAGTTCTTCACAGCCAGAATAGAAATTGTACAAGAGCAGTGATCTGAAACTGTTTCCCAACTGAACATAGCTGTTGTATTAGGAAAAAAATCCAGCCACTCCTCATTAGCAAGAACATGGTCTATCTTAGAATATATGCGAACAGACCCATCTTGATTATTAGTCCAAGTGAAGAATGAGCCAGTGCTTTTGAGTGAGTCCATTTGATTATCAGCAAGCCACTAAGATGAATCTAATAATTCCACTTTAGACACAAGCTTACCTCCATTCCTATCCTTTGTTGTAAAAATTGCATTAAAGTCTCCTAATATAACCCAAGAAGAGGCTAGAAGAGAAAGCCTTGGTAAACTTTGCCATAGGATCTTTCGTTCCTCCATAGTATTGAGCCCATACACAAATGTAGCACTAAAAGGATGTTTCTGACCAGCCATTTTAATATAACAGTGAACATATTGATTTGTCTCCTCTAGAACAATAACCTTGAGCAAGATCTTCCTCCATATGATCAATATTCTACCTTCAGTAATAGGACTGGAATAAAAATCCCAGTTTTGAAATTTATTAGTCATCAACTGCCTGACTTTATTCCCCCTCATTTTAGTTTCCAAGATAACACCAACCCCCACTTTATTCCTACTACAAATATCTAACACAGCAGATTGTTTTTTCAGACCATTCAACCCCTTTATATTCAAGCTCAAGATATTACAATTATCCTAAGAAGAGCTAACATTACCTATTCCTCCTTTCTCCCCCTCTAACTGCTCCTGGAGCACCTCAAAAGGATTTGTCAAATTCTATCCTGTTTCCACAGATTTACTGGCTCCCTTATTTTTACTCTCGGTTGGCCTTTGTTTAGGCAAAGGAACCATTTTCTTAGGTGAGTGCCACTTATCTCTAGCACTCTGGCCCTCAGCAACATTAGAAACTTCAGCCAAATTCTTAGGCAACTCAGGTATAGCACCCAAAGATTGTTCATCCTTGTCCCGCCCATCCTCAGGAGAAGGTCTAGGACGACTGTCCTTCTTAACCCACTGAGTTTTCATCTCCTTGTGGCAATCAGCCATAGAATGACCATAACCTGAACATGTTTTACATTTAACAGGCAACCATTCATAGTCCACCCCTTGTTATGTTAGCTGACCTTGTTCATTCTGATAATGTATAATCCGAGGGGGATTATCTGTGATTTCCACCTCCACCAGAATCCTAGAAAATTGAACTCTAGATCTCTCTCGAGTAAATTTGTCTACCATTATCGGTTTTCCTATCGTACTAACAAGGGCACTAAGGCATTTTCTTCCCCAATACTGAAGGCCTAAATCATGTAATCTAATCTAAAGAGGCACTGAGCGGATCATGTGAAATGCACTTAAATCAGTTGTCCATGGGCGAACGATCACTGGTTTTCTATCGAAATGAAGAATACCATTTTCCAACACATGGTCTCGAGTAGCATCATCATTAAACTTGACCATAATCAGTCCCATTGTCATCCTGGCTATTTGGGCAATCCCTAGATGACCCCAAACCCTTTTGATAAACCCTTCATACACAGCCATTGGAGGGTTAGCACCAAGAACCATACAAATGACAGCAGAACTCCAATTAGCCGATTGAATTTTCACTTCATCAATATCAACCTGAGCAATCCTATTACCATCTTTAAACAATGGTTTAGCATATTCAAGTTTCTGGTCACAAAATGAAAGTTTCCCTGTCGAAAATTGTTGTCAATAAGTTTGAGCCGAAGCCTGAAAGTCTCCTGCCTCCACTTTGTCCGCCCAGCTAGAGGAGGTAGCCCTTTCAGAAGCCTCATGTGCATCAGTTTGGATTTCTCCACCGTCCGTCACTCCCATCACCGCATCATTTAGGGTCACGCCCTGAGTCAGATCTTCACCATTCATGTACACATCTTCAAGAATGAGTCCATCCTGATCATTCTCATCTTGGATTGAAGGCAAGCCCTGAGCAACCGATCACGTCACAGGCTTCCGAGACGATTTCTTCTTCTTCGCCTTGGAAGAGAGGGAGCCGCGGGAAAACCTTCTTATTAAGTTACAACTTTTTAATTATTTTAAAAAAAATTTTAAAATAATTAAACTTTGGGTTTTAACACCCAAAAGTTTCTAAGGCCCAATTTGAATTTGGGTAATTTAATTCAAAAATAAAATTAAACAATTTAATTTTAATAAATTAAAATTTAAGATAATTTTAATTATGGAAGATAACAATTAAAACATTTTTAATTAGGAAAAATAATCAAAATTATTTCAATTAAAGAAATTTATAAATTAAAACCATTTTAATTAAATTTCTTATTTTTTAATTAAATGAATAACTAAAAATAATTATGAAAACAACACACTAGGGTTTGTATCACCTTAGGTTGTACCAAGGGTGCGACAGGTGGAGGAGGCTCAGCTAAGAGCTGGCTGGGGTGTAGGCAGGCTGCAGTTGGGGCACGGTGGCTGGGCGTAGGTAGGGGTATTCGTGGTGTGGTTTTTCTCTAATCTTTTGGACCGCACTTCATAGACTTCAAACTGCATAAACCGCACTGTAAAAATGCGGAGTGGTGCGGTGCGGTGTGGGTAGTTTATACCTATCGCCAAATAATTTAATAGTTAAACATTATGATTAAGACATGTTGATAATAAATCTCATAACCATAGAGTGTTTAACAAAATAATTAAATGTACAACAAGCTAATAAACTTGAAGCAAAATAATAAAAATATAACAAAGAAAAAATGTAATATAAAAGTAAATATTTTAATTAAGGGGGAATATCTTTAGATTGAAGTGAATATGTGTTAGCATCCTATGAAACATTATATTTTTTTCTAGATATTGTGTATATTATATTATACTATAAAAATAGTTATGCATTAACTTTAAATGTAGTAAAATGGAAAAAAATATAAAAAGTTAATATATATAATGACGCGGTGCGGTGTGGTGCGGTTTGATGCGCATTTATGAAATTTAAAACTGCAAACCACACCGCATCGCGCGGTTTGGCAAAAATACAACCCACAATCACACCATGAAGGGTTCTAAACCACAAATTGTGGTGCGGTGTAGGCGGTTTGTGCGGTGTGGGCAGTTTTATGAACACCCCTAGGCGTAGGGGCGCGGTGTTGGGCGCAAGGGTGCAGCTGGCAAACACGCACGAGCTGGGCTGGCGCATGTAACGCCCTAGATAGCCAAGACTATTACACTGTGTGTTTATAAAGGTGCAAGACTTGCTAATCAAGTCATTTAGTTAGAAATGTGTTACTAAATCTGTAGTTGAACTAGGGTTAAAAGCTTTTGGCCACAAAAGATACATTTCTGATAATCAAACATTTTTATATGGGATCTCAAAAGTAATAACATTAAAAGACGGTTTACAAAATTTCAGGATAAAAGTACAACTACTAGCCACTCTAAGGCAAAATATACTTTTAGGCTTTTCCCGTCCTGTACTACTCCTCGGTCGTGGCGACCGATCAACTGACTATGTACATTCAGCCTCAAAGCTCTCCATCTCAGGACTGGTCCACTTTGCCCTTGCCTGTACCTGCACCACGTAGCACCCGTGAGCCAAGGCCCAACAAGAAAACACAATAACAGAGCATAATCACCAGTCAAATAATCAGATAGCCCATACAGCATAGTCATAAACTCAGCAATCCAAACATTCACTATAATCAAGTATTCAGCATACCAAGATCATTATTTCACATTAATAACCAATTCATGTATGATAGCGAGGGTCTACTCCCTTAGGCCGCACCCTCTATTTATCCCACTGACTCCGGCCCACTTAAACCAAGCTCAGTGAATATCAAGTTATCCTCAGCTACCAGTGGCCGAGCCGCGCCCTGTGCGCAAATATTGATTACAGCACTCTTAGGCAATTTATCATATGTCCCATGGCATAATACCATCTATGACATCATACAGATATAGGGAGCTTTTAGTCCCAACACAATCACATAACCGGGTGCAGTTTTCTTACCTTTGGATTCCGGTAGCTTTGATCAATAATGACAATCCCTCAAGCACGATCCCTTCCGAGCCCTAGCGTACACCTAGTCTCAGCCATAGATCAGAATTATCACCAAACTTCAATCCCAAAATCCTAACCTCAGGACCAATCCCGAGCCCTCGGGAAGCCCTAATTCCACCAAACGGGGTGGTGGAATCAAACCCCGAGCCCCCGGTCAAAAACCCTAGTAAATAACCCAAAAATCCTCTTCTGGGAACAGGGTAGCGCTACAGTGCCCTAAAGTGGGCGCTACAAACAGAGCCCAAACACCCTCTGACCATAAGGCCTAAAGCTGCAGCGCCCAAAGGCTAGCGCTACAGCACTAGTCACAACACGCCAAACCTCAACCATACCCCAAAGCAAGCCTACCAACATCTCCAACTCACCCCAAACAACCTAACCATATGAAACTTAAGCACATGCACCCCAAAATAAATGAATCACCATGGTTGAGTTTGAAGCTCAAAAGCTCAACAGAAACCTAACAATTCAAGTGACCAAGTTCAGAATTTCTTACCTTCAATAGAGAAATTCGACCTTAGGCTATCCTTCACACTTCCTTAGCTTTCACTCCTCAAAACTTCAGCCTTAATTCCCTAGAATTTCCATCAAAACTCAGCTCAAAATCCATTTTAACACCAAATACCAAAAACTGAATAACAACCTCAAAACCTTACCTTAATTGGATGAGTAATCTCTGCCAAACCCTCAAGCCAGATCAAGAACCCTAGTGTTGAGCCTTAGCCTAAGCCTTCTCTAAATCTTAGCTCTAAATTCTAGAAAAAAATGGTGAAGAAACCTCAAACTGAGAGAGAGAGAAGAATCTCCTGGTTTTTCCTTCTTTCTTTTTCCATATTCTTTTCTTTTTTTCAGACTTCCAAAACTTTCTACATATTCCACTAAGGCAATAAAGCCAAAAACAACACTTATCTGATTTTAAACACCAAAAGACCAAGCTGCCCTCCCAATTAAAACTAAGCTTTTAAACACCCTAAGGGCATTTTAGTCATTACTCCCAATTCCCGCTAATTCCTCGAGTGTCTCTAATATTTACCGCTTACTTCCCAACACCTAACTAATCATCAATTATATTCCTCAATATCAAATAATCCCCAATATACTTCTTAAATTCCCATAAATACCCCCAGGCTCACCCCGAGCCGGGTATAAATCCCCGCGGTGACCTTTTCGCTAAACCGCTCACTAGGATCGCCTCGAGTCACAAGCTACAAATATATCCACATAATAATATGTGGTCTCAACAATTTATCACAGATATTTACATTTATGCCCTCAACAGGCCAAAATTACGAATATGCCCTTCTAACCTAATCAGGGCCTACATGCATACTAATACACATAGTCATGCATCACAGATATCCAAATAATCATATAAACATGCTTTTAGTCATTTAAATCACATATAATCCTGTTATGCCCTCCTGATACACTAATCAAGGCCCTTAAGCCTTATTAGTAAATTTGGGTCGTTACAACTATCCCCTCCTAATGAGAATTTCGTCCTCGAAATTTACCTGAATAATTCGGGATACCGATCCTGCATCGCTGATTCAAGCTCCTAGGTCACTTCTTCGACCCTACTATTCCTCCACAGTACTTTAACTAGAGGAATTGTCTTATTCCGTAGAACTTTATCCTTTCGATCCAAAATCTGAACTGGTTGCTCCTCATAAGCTAAATCTGTCTGCTATTCCAAGTCTTCATACCTTAACACATTTGTCGCATCTAAGACGTAATTCCGGAGCATAGAAACATGGAATACATCCTAGACTCTTGACAACGATGGTGGCAAGGCTAACCTGTAAGCCACCTGACCGATCCTTTCCAGGATCTCAAAAGGTCCAATGAACCTAGGGCTTAGCTTGCCCTTCTTTCCAAATCTCCTTACCCCTCGCAGTGGTGATACTCGGAGAAACACGTGGTCCCCAACCTAGAACTACGCGTCCCTACGCTTGGGATCAGTATAGCTCTTCTATCTGCTCTGTGAGGCGAGCATCCTAGCTCGGATCTTCTCAATAGATTCATTTGTCCTCTGAACCATATCCAGCCCCAAATACTTCCTCTCACCCATATCATCCCAATGAATGGGTGATCTACACTTCCTCCCATATAACATCTCATAGGGAGCCACTCCAATCGTTGATTGGCAACTATTGTTATATGAAAATTCAATCAACGGGAGATACTTACTCTATGACCCCTCAAAGTCGATCACACACGCTCTGAGCATATCCTCCAATATCTGAATTGTCCTATCAGACTTTCCATCAATCTGAGGATGAAAGGTTGTGCTGAACTTCAACTGAGTTCCCATAGCCTTCTGCAAACTACCCCAAAACTTGGAGGTAAAGATAGGATCCCGATCTGACACTATAGACTTAGGAACCCCATGGACACGTACGATCTCTCTCACATACAACTCTGCATACTGATCCACAGTATATGTCGACCTCACTGGAAGAAAATGGGCTGACTTGGTGTATCTGTCCACTATCACCCATACCGTGTCATGAAGCCCTACTGTTCTGGGTAAACCTCCCACAAAATCCATCGTAATATCCTCCCATTTCCACTCAGGAATACCAAAAGGCTAAAGCAACCTTGCTGGTCGCTGATGCTCAGCCTTCACCTGCTGATAGGTTAAACATCTGGCTACGTACTCCACCACATCCTTCTTCATCCCGGGCCACCAATATAACGTCCATAGATCCTGGTACATCTTCGTGGTACCCGGATGAAGTGAGTACGGCGTTGTATGTGACTCATCCAATATCTCTCATCTGATCCCCTCTTCAGCTGGAACATAAATCCGCCTCTGATACCAAAGCAAACATACCTCATAAATAGAATAGTCCTTAGCTACTCCCGCTAAGACATTCTCCCTAACCTCCTGTAACTGAGTGTCTACCAATTGACCTTCTTTAATCCACTCTAGCAAGGTCGACTGTAGAGTAATATTGGCCAACAGGCCCACCACCAATTCTATCCCCGCTCTGACCATCTCATCAGCTAACTCTCTCGAGATCTGGGTGGAACTATATAATTGACCTGGGCTCTCCGGCTCAATGCATCTGCCACTACATTGGCTTTCCCCGAATGGTAAAGAATATCACAATCATAGTCTTTCACCAACTCTAGCCAACGTCTCTGGCTCATGTTCAGGTCCTTCTGTGTGAAGTACTTCAAACTCTTATGATCGATGTATATCTCGCACTTCTCCCCGTATAGGTAATGCCGCTAAACCTTCAGTGCAAATACCACCGCTTCTAACTCCAAGTCATGGGTAGGATACCGCTGCTCATACTCCTTCAACTGTCGTGACGCATAAGCAATGACTTTCTCGTTCTACATCAACACACAACCTAAACCCAACCTCGACGCATCGCAGTAGACAACAAACTTCCCTTCCCCCAAAGGAAGACTCAACACAGGCACGGTAATAAGTCGTCGCTTCAATTCTTGGAAACTGTTCTCACTTGTCTGACCAGATAAACTTCAAATTCTTTCGTGTCAATTCTGTCATCGGTGTCGTTAACTTCGAGAAGCCTTCCACAAATAATATGTAGTAACCCGCTAGACCAAGAAAACTCCACACCTCCGAGGCGTTCCTTGGCCTCGGCCAATCCCTAACTGCCTCCACCTTAGATGGATCCACCTTAATCCCATATGCACCAACAATATGTCCAAGGAATGTTACTTCTGGTAGCCAAAATTCACATTTCTTAAACTTGGCGTACAACTGATGCTCCCTCAATCTTTGTAGAACCTGTCGAAGATGAAACTTGTGCTCTGCCTCTAAACTAGGCTACACTAAGATGTCACCAATGAAGACAATAACGAACTAATCCAGAAAGTCCTTGAACACCCTGTTCATTAAATCCATAAAGGCTGCTGGGGCATTAGTCAAGCCAAACGACATGACCAGAAACTCACAGTGCCCATACCTCATTCGGAAGGCCGTCTTCGGTATGTCCTCGTCCTTGATCCTCAGCTGGTGATAACCAGATCGAAGACCAATCTTTGAGAACACCGTCTTACCCTGCAACTGATTGAACAAGTCGTCAATCCTTGGTAGGGGATACTTATTCTTGATAGTCAACTTATTCAATTCCCTGTAGTCTATACAAATTCTCAGAGTCCCTTCCTTCTTCTTCACAAACAAAACTGGAGCATCCCATGGCGAGTAACTAGGCCTGATGAACCCCAAATCCAGAAGCTCCTACAGCTGTATCTTCAATTCATTCAGTTCTGCCGGTGCCATTCTATATGGTTCCCTTGACACTGGCTCTGTCCCTGGCGCCAACTCAATAACAAACTGAATCTCCCTACGTGGTGGAAATCCAGATAATTCCTCAGGAAACACATCCAAGAACTCGCAAACCAATCCGGCCTCCTCCGGTCTTGTTGGAAAAACCCTAGTGTTATCTACTACACTAGCTAGGAAACCTATACATCCTCCTTGTAATAGGTTCCTAGCTCTCAACGCTAAAATCTTGGGTACGCAGGGTCCATACACTGCTCCCACAAAAACAAAGGGATCCTCGCCCTCCAGCTCAAAGGTCACCATCTTCTTTCTGTAGTCAATAGTAGCTTCGTATCTAACCAGCCAATCCATGCCTAAAATCATATCAAAGTCCTCCATACTCAACTCAATCAAGTCTACTGACAATTCCGTACCATCAATCATCACTGGCAGTGCTCTAATCCACCTCCTAGAAACTACCAGTTCTCCTGTAGGAAAAATAGTCCCAAACCCTAAAGTATAATACTCACTAGGTCTACACAGTCTATCAATTACCTTACTAGAAACAAACAAATGTGTAGCACCAGAGTCAATCAATACAGTAAAAGAAGAGCCAGCACTAGAAAGCTGACTTGTCACTACTGACGGACTAGCCTCGGCCAATGCCTGCGTTAGGGTGAACACTCAAGCTGGAGTCAAGCTGTCCACCTTCCCTACATCTCCCTTCTTCACTGTCGGGCAGTCTTTCTTGAGGTGTCCCACCACCCCGCACACATAGTAGGCCTTAGTCCGGCATTCGCCCGGATGGCGTCTTCTGCACCTCATGCACTCAGGATAGCTCCTCCATAAATCATCGCCTCCCTGGCGGCCACCCTGAGTACCCCGACCTTTCCTATCAGGACCAGAAGCGATTGAAGCATCAGGGGTCTTTCTCTTCAATTCACTGGGGCCTCCGCCCCTACCAGAACCAGAATATGGAGGCACCGCCCTACGGCCCTCCCGCCTCGCTGCACTATCTCTCCATATCTTATTCTCCGCCTCCTCAGCGGTAAGAGCCTTCTCTACAGCCTGGGCATAAGTTGTCCCCCCAGGAACTGTTGTAATCCTCACATCTTGGGCTATCATAGCATTAAGCCCTCTAATAAATCTGTCCAGCCTAGTTGCATCAGTAGGCACAAGATCTGGTGCAAACTTCGTAAGTCTGTCAAACTTCAGGGCATATTTTGTAACTGTCATGCTGCCCTGAACCAACCCCACAAACTCATTTACTTTCGCTGCCCTAATGGCAACATTATAGTACTTTTGACTGAATAAATCCTTGAATCCTTCCCAACTCAATGTAGTAACATCTCTGGTCTGTGATGCCACTTCCCACCAGATACGGGCATCCTCTCTCAACATATATGTGGCACAGGCCACTCTGTCATGTCCCTCTACCCTCATGAAATCCAGGATAGTAGTAATCATGGTCATCCACTATTCGGCCTTTAGTGGATCAGGTCCTCCCTCAAAGATTGGGGGCTGCTGCTTCCTGAACCGCTCATACAACGACTCCCATCTATTACCAACCTCCACCGGCTGTACAACTGGTACCACTGCAAGTGGCACAATAAGGGCAGCACTCTCTGATGGAGCCTACTGTCGCAGAATGCGGATCTGCTCATCCTGGCTCTATAGCCATGCTTGCATGTCTGCCATAAGTTGCTGCCAGTTCTCAAGGACTGGCGGAGGGGTCTGGCCCTGGTCATCATCTCTACTCTCAGACCTGATGCCGGCTAGTCGCGTAGATTTTCTTGGACGCATAGTTATCCAAGTTAATCTGCAATCAATGACTCAGCAGTCAGACTATGATGATAGGGTAATAATCCTTTCATTATCCACCACTGGGACTCAAACATTCACAACAATCAAGATATAACAGTTTAGCCAAGTATTCATCGATATACTCATTCACTTGCATAGCAATACTAATATGCACGCCTCAATATAATCACACAATAGTCAAGGGCCAGGCCCTATCAGTATCTCATGCGCCCTATTAATCAAGCAAATATCAGCATTCATATTCCATTCTAATCATTTATGCATATAACCATGTATACACAATTACCAAACCCTGATTCGAGCTTGTCTTTAATGGCGAATGTACATGTCCAGCCAGTCTTCAGGGACCCTTAAACCTATGATGCTCTGATACCAAGTTGTAACGCCCTGGATAGCCAAGACCGTTACACTGTGTGTTTATAAAGGTGCAAGACTTGCTAATCAAGTCATTTGGTTAGAAATGAGTTACTAAAATTGTAGTTGAACTAGGGTTAAAAGATTTTGGCCACAAAAGCTACATTTCTGATAATCAAACATTTTTACATGGGATCCCAAAAATAATAACATTAAAAGACGGTTTACAAAATTTTAGGATAAAAGTACAGCTATTAGCCACTCTAAGGCAAAACAAACTTTTAAGCCTTTCCCGTCCTGTACTACTCCTCAGCCCTGGCAGCCGATCAGCTGACTATTTACATTCAGCTCAAAGCTCTCTGTCTTAGGACTGATCCACTTTGCCCTTGCCTTTACTTGCACCACGTAGCAACCGTGAGCCAAGGCCCAACAAGAAAACACAATAACAGAGCATAATCACCAGTCAAATAATCAGATAGCCCATATAGCATAGTCATAAACTCAGCAATCCAAACATTCACTATAATCAAGTATTCAGCATACCAAGATCATTATTTCACATTAATAACCAATTCATGTATGATAGCGAGGGTCTACTCCCTTAGGCCGCACCCTCTATTTATCCCACTGACTCTGGCCCGCTTAAACCGAGCTCAGTGAATATCATGCTGTCTTCAGCTACCAGTGGCCAAGCCGCGCCCTGTCCGCAAATATTGATTACGGCACTCTTAGGCCATTTATCATATGTCCCATGGCATAATACCATCTATGACATCATACAAATATAGGGAGCTTTTAGTCCCAACACAATCACATAACCAGGTGTAGTTTTCTTACCTTTTGATTCCGGTAGCTTTGATCAATAATGACAACCCCTTAAGCATGATCCCTTCTGAGCCCTAGCGTACACCTAGTCACGGCCATAGATCATAATTATCACCAAAATTAAATCCAAAAAACCTATCCATGGGACCAATCCCGAGCCTTCGCAAAGCCCTAATTCCACCAAACGGGGTGGTGGAATCAAACCCCGAGCCTCCGGTCAAAAACCCTAGTAAATAACCCAAAAATCCTCTTCTGAGAACAGGGTAGCGCTACAGTGCCCTAAAGTGGGCGCTACAAACAGAGCCCAAACACCCTCTGACCACAAGGCGTAGCGTTGTAGCGCCCAAAGGCTAGCGCTATAGTGCTAGTCACAGCACAACCAACCCTATTTTCCCCTTCCTTCGATTTTCCCCGAGCCAAACCTCTCCAAAAATCAACCAAACCTCAACCATACCCCAAACAAGCCTACCAACATCTCCAGCTCACCCCAAACAACCTAACCATATGAAACTTAAGCACATGCACCCCAAAATAAAGACATCATCATGGTTGAGCTTGAAGCTCAAAAACTCAACAAAAACCTCAGAATTAAAGTGACCAATTTCTGAATTTATTACCTTCAATAAAGAAATTCAAACTTAGGCTATCCTTCACACTTCCTTAGCTTTCACTCCTCAAAACTTCAGCCTTAATTCCCTAGAATTTCCATCAAAACTCAGCTCAAAATCCATTTTAACACCAAAAACCAGAAACTGAATAACAACCTCAAAACCTTACCTTAATTGGATGAGTAATCTCTGACAAACCCTCAAGCCACCCTAATGTTGAGCCTTAGCCTAAGCCTTCTCTGAATCTTAGCTCTAAATTCCAGAAAAAATTGGTGAAAAAACCTTAAACCGAGAGAGAGAAGAATCTCTTGCTTTTTCCTTCTTTTTTTTTTTTCTTTTCTTCAGACTTCCAAAACTTTCTACATATTCCACTAAGGCAATAAATCCAAAATCAACACTTAAATGATTTTAAACACCAAAAGACCAAACTGCCCTCCCAATTAAAACTAAGCTTTTAAACACCCTAAGGGCGTTTTAGTCATTATTCCCAATTCCCGCTAATTCCTCGAATGTCTCTAATATTTACCGCTTGATTCCCAACACCTAACTAATCCCCAATTATATTCCTCAATATCAAATAATCCCCAATATACTTCTTAAATTCCTAGAAATACCCCCAGGCTCGCCCCGAGCTGGGTATAAATCCCCGTCGTGACCTTTTCGCTAAACCACTCACTAGGATCGCCTCGAGTCACAAACTACGAATATATCCACATAATAATGTGGTCTCAACAATTTATCATAGATATTTACATTTATGCCCTCAATGGGCCAAAATTACGAACATGCCCTTCTAACATAATCAGGGCCTACATGCGTACTAATACACATAGTCATGCATCACAGATATCCAAATAATCATATAAACATGCTTTTAGTCATTTAAATCACATACAATCTAGTTATGCCCTCCCATCACACTAATCAAGGCCCTTAAGCCTTATTTGTAAATTTGGGTCGTTACAGTGCACATGGGCGTTGTGCCTAGCATAGGGGCGTTATGCCTGGAGTAGGGGCGTTGTGTGTCACGAGCTGACTATTTAGGGACTCCACATAGATAGAACATGCGACACTTGCGGACACTCCAAGCTAAAAAGTCAGCCTACAACTCACGCCTGCGTGAACTCAGTGGTTAGCCACAAACACATCTCGGACATGTAACAGGCAATTAACGAAGTACGAGCAAGCACAAAGCAAGTCATTCTATAGAACACCCACACCACACAAAAGCATACAACAAGGCAAGTGGCACACGATGGCCCAACGAAGACAACAATCAAGTAGCACATAGACAATAAGGAAACATACACGGGCAAGTATGGATAAACATCATTTTATTAATATATAGCCTTGATAGGGCAAGAGAGTACACAGCTTTGGCGCCTATTTGCTGGTGGCCATGGTGCTTTCCTATGTCACCAGGTCACCTCCCCCTAAGGAGCCTTCTAGGGATACAAGGTCTTCCCAGTAACATATATGATTTTTGTCTAGGAGACATATGCATAATTACAAAATTGTCACCACCCTACCTAATGAGGTTGCTTGGTGCAAGACATAACTAATGATCAAGCACCAAGGCATTCTCACTTACAAAATGGCCCCATGTGGGCTTTCCAAAGGGTCAGCACGCTACACTCTCCCCCACTCAATTCTTTGGCATCCTTGACGAAGTAGCTTGTAGATCTTCAATCTTCTGTGTGAGCTTCTTCAAGTCTTCCCCCCTCTCCCAGCTTATCTCGTCATCTGCGAGCCCCTTCCATCTTACCAGATATCTTGTGCTTTTTACGATCAGTGGTGATCGTCCTCTCCGCCAGGATTTCTTCAGGTTTGGGCTTGCTCCTTGGCTGAATGATGACTCCACCTTTGGTCGACTGGTTGTGCTCTGGATTTGCTGGATCTTCATGATAAGACTTCAAATTGCTGACGTGAAGGACTGGGTGTATCTTCATCCATGCTAGTAGGTCGACTTTGTAGGAGGTTAGGCCAACTTTTGAGGTGATTGAGACTGGACCCGCGTACTTGCAAACGAGTCTGATGTCTTTGTCCCCTCAGAATCTCAAATGTTTGGGCCTCAGCTTGATTAACACTAAGTCACCTGCTTTAAACTCTAGTGGTCTGCGCTTCTTCTCTGCTCACTTCTTCATTCTTTTTTATGCTTTTTCTAAATAAGCTCGGGCAATCTCTGTAGTTTTCTTCCAGTCTTTTGTGAAGTGAAAGGCTCGTGGATTCCGACCACGGTATTCGTCCATTGTGTGGGGAAACAGTGGTTGTTTCCCATTAACAACTTCAAAGGGCTCTTATTCGATGAAGAACTCTTTTGAGAGTTGAAGTGAAATTGAGCTACATCGAGTAGTTGCAACCAGTTCTTCTGATTGGCATTGACAAAGTGGCGCAAGTACTCCTCCAACATCCTATTGAATCTTTATGTCTGCCCATCTATCTGTGGGTGGTAGCTTGAGGATATGTTCAATTTCCCAAGAGGATGAATTGTTCAGACCAAAAGGTCCAAGTGAATCTCCTATCTCGGTCACTAACAATGTTCTGGGGTACTCCCCAATATTTGACAATATGCTTGAAAAATTTTTGTGATGTCTCTTCTGTCGAACAGTACTTCGACACTAGGATGATTGTTGCGTACTTCGAGAATCTGTCCACGACCACCAAGATCGCACTTAAATCCCTTGTCTTCAGTAGGCTGGTTATAAAGTCAAGCGACACACTCTCCCATGGTCAACTTGGGGCTCGCAATGGCTTCAACAACCCAGGTGTCT
The DNA here is from genome assembly GCF_963169125.1 of Humulus lupulus. Taxonomy (NCBI): domain Eukaryota; kingdom Viridiplantae; phylum Streptophyta; class Magnoliopsida; order Rosales; family Cannabaceae; genus Humulus; species Humulus lupulus. The sequence goes on from NC_084798.1 coordinate 72,245,881, forward strand.
TGTTCCTCTTGACCTTGTCTTGCTGACAGACGAGATAGGTCTTGGTGTACTCCACTACATCATCTCGCATCTGTGGCCAGTAGTATCCCTGCTTCAAAAGGGCATCATCCTCTGCCACTCTGGGTGACCCGCCCACAAGGTGTCATGACACTCACTTAGTAATGTCTTCTGCAAATTCCCAGCTTTCAGAACATACAAGCGTCCCCCTTTGTCCCACAAAAGATCATTCTCCACCCAAAACCAACGAGTCTTGCCTTCTTTCATGAGCTTCAAGATGGTTCTGACAACCGGGTCTTTCTCCAAGTTTTCTTTGATGCGCTCCTTGAGTGGAGTGTTCACCACGTTAGCCGAAAAACTAGCCAAGATCTTTAGAGTGGCCAATTCTGCTTTGCGACTCAAGGCATTGGCTGCCTGGTTAAAGCGTCCTGCCTTATGCTCAAATTTCGCCACAAACTCCTACCATTGAACCTGCTTAGGGGTCAGTTTCGGCTGGGTAAGGAAACGACTAACCACTACATTGGCCGTCTTCACCACAAACTTTGACCCCAGCAAGTAATGTCTCCACACCCGTAAGCAGTGGATAATCGCAAAGAGTTACTTCTCTTGGGCAGTATATCGCCTCTCAGCTTCGGACAGCTTGCGACTCTCATATGCTACCGGGTGATCTTCTTGTACCAGTACCCCTCCCAAAGCATAATTTGACGCATCCATCTGTACTTCGAAGGGCTTTCTAACATCTGGCAAGGCAAGAATAGGATCCTTCATCATGGCTTCCTTTAAACTCCTGAATGCTTCATCACACTTATCAGCCCACGCCCAAGTCACACCCTTTTTCAACAGCTCGGTCAAGGGTGTCGCTCTTCTTGAGTAGCCGTCCGCAAATCGTCTATAGTAGTTGGCTAGGCCCAGGAAAGAGCGTAGTTCTTTCATGTTTATGGGGGCTTTCCACTCTTGGATTGCCCTCACCTTTTCCAGGTCCATATGAATTTGGCCACGTTCCATAACATGGCCTAGGAACATGATGCTCTCCTGTGCAAATGAGCATTTCTTGCGCTTCACATATAGTTGGTTCTCTCTTAACTTTTGAAACACTTGAGCCAAGTGTTCTCAATGCTCTTCAATTGTGGCGCTGTGAACCACGATATCATCCAAGTACACAACCATGAACTTGTCTAGATACTCGTGGAATACATGGTTCATCAGTGTGCAGAAAGTGGCAGGTGCATTCGTCAACCCAAATGGCATAACTCAAAAATCAAATGCTCCATATCGAGTAACGCAGGTTGTCTTTGGTTCATCCCCATCTGGGATCCTCACCTGATAATAGCCCAATCTCAGGTCCAACTTTGTGAAATACTTGGCTCCACTTAGCTAGTTGAACAAATCAGCGATTAGAGGGATGGGGTGTTGGGAAAACTTATACAGGATCTTTATTTATTTTCATGTAGATCTAATATTAAACAAGTTAATATGAGACAACCTAGAACATGTTTCTAAATTTGAATTCAAAGAGAAATAATGATAAGAATACTTACATTATACATAGCAGAATGAAAGAGCCCTTCCTTCAGTTTCTCTAACCCTTGTATCATTTTTGTCGCAGAGTATTATCAAGAAATTGAACCGGTCTTCAATTTTCTTCACAGCCTTCCAAAGTATCCTTAGAATCACCTAGACTAGAGTGGGAAATTCTCAAACAAATGAGATAGATACAGAGAGAAGAAGAAAGAAGAACAATAAGGCTTAGAAAAGGACTTATGTTTAGAGAGAATCTAAAACCTATCAGAAAACTAATGTCTGTCATCTCGTCTGACTTCTGTTTTCAACTCTCTCTTAACATTCCTTTTATAGACACAATTAGGTCATTTATTTAATTAAAAAATCAATAAATAATAACCAGCCCTAGGTCGAAATTATCATGGGATTTAGGCCTGTGAAATTTCTCATTTGATTATAAGCCCATTGGACTTAAAATCAAGGCCAGTATTATTTTCTATTGATTTAATTAATTAAATAATTATTCAAATCCTTTATCAAATTAATTATTTATAATTTGAACCTTGATTTAAATTTATTTATTAATTTAGATACCAATTTATCTTAATTAATAAATCTTCCCCAATTTCTCTTTTCTCTCTAAATAACATAACTGTGAAACTATCCAAAATTGACTTGGTCAACATTGATAATTAAATCAATTAATTGAGACTATCTAGATGATTTTATCCAAGGTACAGTGGGGACCATGGGCCTATGAAATTAAGCTCCAATAAGCCTTCATAAATCTAACAAATAAATTTACTAACTTATTAATTCCTCGTGACTCCACTAAAGACTCAGAATTGCACTCTTGAATTCATAGAACGCTCTACAACAAATATAGATACGCTATTAATTATCCATCGTTACAAGCATAATTGTCACTCAATCCTCTATAGACGGTCTACAATGAGATGGGAATAAAATACCGTTTTACCCCTCATTGTATTTTATCCTTAAAACACTCAGTTCCTTGTAAATGATATTTCAGTAAACTAATATTAATTACTGAAATGAGATCTCTATCATTTAACCTTGAACCAAACTAAAAGGAAACCATCGTTTCATTTCTTCATCAAAAGCTATAGATGTTCATATCTATGATTAACACTCCCACTCAATTATACTACCCAGTTCCCAAGATGTAAGTATGGGCTAGTCCGTAGGGTAAGCTGGTAACGAACAAGTCAAAGAACTCAAATAATACAATCAGTTAGAATACTAACCACTCATAATTGAGATTGAATTGACCTATGGTCAACTATATGATATGACTAGAATAGATAATAACGATATGTTTACTTATCCTAACAACTGTCAATATCGGTCATGTCCGATGTAACAAATACATCCGATCTTATCTACTTTGCTAATGTTTTGGAAAGAGCATAACACTACAATGTGTAAGTAGAACATATCGTAGATTGGCAAGTTAATGTAAATCCTGTGCACTGACTAATCTTAGGACTAACTTATTTTGAACATATAATCATATTTATATTCCATTGTGATTACGTCACTATAAATACGATTAGCTATATGCTTGGGATTTAATAGAAGTTTATATTAAACAAATAATCATGAAAATAAAACATGTGAGCAAAGTGATTGACCAAGTCAATAAATGATTTCTATTCTTTTGTTGATAATAAATGAGATTACAAAGAAATTGGGTTTTAATTAGGGCATAAAATCCTAACAAACTCCCACTTGCACTAATTGAAACTAATGCCTTAATTCTACTAATCTCATTTCCTTGATATGCTTATCAAATGTAGCTTCTGGTAGTGTCTTTGTAAACGGATCTACAAGATTGTCTTCAGTTGCAATCTTCATAACCTTCACATCTTCCCTGGCCACATATTCTAGAATAATGTGATACTTCCTTTATATATGCTTACTCCTCTTGTGACTTCGAGGTTCTTTCGAGTTGGCTATCGCTCCTGTATTGTCACAAAACAACACAAGCGGTTTATCCATGCCTGGAATAACACCAAGATCTGAATAGAACTTCTTTAGTTAGACTATTTCCTTAGCTGCTTCTGACGCGGCTATGTACTTAGCCTCCATGGTGGAATATGAGATTGCAGACTGCTTTACGCTTCTCCATATCACAGCTCCACCCCCAAGAGTAAACACCATTCTAGAAGTAGACTTCCTGTCATCGACATCGGTCTGAAAATATGAATCGGTGTAGCCTACAGGGTTCAGAACACCACCCGACTAACATACAATCCCTAGTATGCCTTAAATACTTCAGGATATGCTTAACTGTTATCCAATGTTTTGGTTCTGGGTTTGATTGATACTTGCTCACTTCTCCCACTGCATAGCAGATATCTGGTCTAGTACACACAACATGGCATACATAAGACTTCAACTGCAGATGTGTAACGAACTTTTCTCATTGCATCTTCCTCTTCAGAAGTCTAGGGAGACTGCTTCTTTGAAAGATGAATTCCATGGCGGGACGGTAGATGCCCTTTCTTGGAATTTGTCATTGAGAAACATTCAAGCACTTTATCTATGTAAGCTACTTGAGATAGAGCTAAGAGTATGTTCTTTCTATCCCTGATGATCTGGATACCTAGAGCATAACTTGTTTCACCCAAATCCTTCATCTGGAATTGAGTTCTCAGCCAATTCTTCACATCTGATCATAAATTAACATTGTTTCCAATGAGTAAGATATCATCTACATAAAGAACCAAGAATACCACTATTTGATTTACCTTCAGTTGGTAAACACAAGGCTCATCAATATTTTGTTCAAAGCCATAGGTTTTGATTATTTCATCAAACCTAAGATTCCAAGAATGAGAAGCATGCTTAAGTCCATAGATGGACCTATTCAACTTGCAAACTTTTCCTTCTTGTCCAGCTACTTTAAATCCTTCCGGCTGATCCATATAAATGACTTCGTCAAGCTTTCCATTAAGAAAAAACTGTCTTGACGTCCATTTGCCAGATCTCATAGTCGAGAGTGGCTGCTATGGATAGGAGGATGCGAATGGACTTGAGCATGGCTACCAGACTAAACGTTTCCTCATAGTCCACGCCTTCTCTTTGGGCATAACCCTTTGCCACTAATCGAGCTTTATAAGTCTCGATATTTCCATCAACACCTCATTTCTTCTTATAGATCCACTTGCACCCAATGGCGCCATAAAGTCACTAGGTGAATCTACAAGATCCCAGGCGGAATTTGAGTACATGGACTCCATTTCCTATTTTATGGCTTGGAGCCATATTCCTTTTCAGGGCTAGCCATTGCTTGTTTGAAAGACAACGATTCATCACACTAGTGTCACCAACAACCATATTGGTTTCCCCATCCAAACCATAGCGAATTGGGTTCCTAGAAACCCTCCCACTACGATGAGGCTCCATGACTATTTGCTCAGGAACAGTGATACTTTCTTTATTTAAATCGACTTGCATCAGTTGGACATGAAGAGTGGGAATTTCATCATCAACTCGCGTTGATGATGATGGAACATTGGTTGTAGTCAATTCTTTGACCAATTCCTCCAAAACTACTTTGTTGTGTAGTTTGAAGTTTTGGACATAGTCATTTTCTAGAAAAGTAGCATTCGTAGAAGTAAACACTTTCATTTCTGAATGACTATAGAAAAGTCCACCCCAAGTACCTTTAGGATAGCCAACAAACATGAAAACTTCAGTTCGCGGTTCTATCTTTCCTTCCTTTTTCCTCAGGATGTGGGTGGGACACCCCAACATTCTAAAATGGTGTAAACTAAGTTCACGACCATTTCAGCGTTCTAAAGGTGTTTTGGGGATTGATTTAGACGGCACGACATTGAGAATGTCATTCGCGGTTTCAATTGCATGTCCCCAGAACAAATTTGGTAGAGTTGAGTAACTAAGCATGCATCTAACCATTTCCAATAAAGTTCTGTTTCAGCGTTCCGCCACACCATTTTGTTGCGGAGTACCTGCGCCAGTAAGTATTAATAAAATCCCAAGTTCAATTAAATGATCTTGGAACTGCATATCCAAATATTCTCCACCCCTATCAGATTGCAAGATCTTTAATGTTTTACCTAATTGGTTCTGAGCCATTGCTAGGAATTCCTGAAACTTTGAAAATGTTTCTGATTTCCTATGCATTAGGTAAAGACATGAGTATCTAGAGCAATCGTCAATGAAAGTGATGAAATACTAAAAAACACATTTGGCTTGTACATTCAAAGGCCCACAAACATCTGAATGCACAAGTCCAAGTGGTTCTTTGGCCCTATCACCCTTTGCAGAGAATGGACGCTTGGTCAGTTTGCCTTCTAGACAAGATTCACAGACAGGTAATTAACCTAAGGTGAGTTCCCTTAAAGGCATGTCCTTTGCAAGTCCTTGAATCATATCATAGCCAATGTGACCTAGTCTCAAGTGCCATAAATACATCATATTATCGTTATCGATCTTTTGAACTTGTGAAAGTCATAACAAATTGTTCTAATTGCAACATTGAAACTAAAATTAAATTTCTACTAAAATTCGGAATAAAAAATACATCATTTAAAATCAAATATTTATTTCTAAACTTTAGACGAGCTCTTCCTCTAGCTTGGACCGTAACAAACGCTCCGTTCCTAATTCTAAGATTTAAGCCGCCTTCGTCCACTTCCTCCCACGATTCAAGAAGTTGTAAAGAGTAGCAAACATGGTTGGTTTATCCAGAATCAATAATCCAAACGGATTTATCATTCTCTAAAACACATGTTTCTAAGATAAATGAACTATAATCATTACCTTTATTTTTCGCTGCTAGAAACTTGGGGCAATCTCATTTCCTATGCCCCTTCTCTTTGCAGTGAAAGCACTTATCTTTACCTTTCTTGTTTTTCGTGTTCATCCCCTTAGGCGTCTGTGCATTTGCTTGTGCACTTGTCTTTGCAGCCTTTGCAGGCTTGGGGTTGTTGTTTTGTCCACCTTTCCTCTTGTTTCCAACTTTCGAAGACGAAGCTTAGTTAGCTTCAGCCTTAGCTGGATCAGCAGCAACAACAGTAGTCTTATTTTCTCCTCCCTTACTAGGTCCACCCATGATAGGCTCAAAAATCTGAAGCTTGTTGTAATGCCCTGGATAGCCAAGACTGCTACACTGTGTACTTATAAAGGTGCAGGACTCGCTAATCAAGTCATTTAATTAAAAACGTGTCACTAACTATGAATGTGCTAGGGTTAAAAAGGGTTTTGGTCTCAAGAGATATAATTTATATAATTAAACAGTTTTACACACGGGATCCCAAAAAGAAACAGTGTTCCTTCCTTCCCCTCAACCTTGGTGGCTAAGCAGCTGGTCATGTACATTCAGCTCGTAGAGCTCTCTTAGTGAGGGATGATCGAGTTTGCCCTTGCCTTTACCTGCACCACGTAGAACCTGTGAGCCAAGGCCCAGCAAGTAAACATAGTATGCATCACAAACAACAATAACAGATGAGTAATCCTTTAAACATGATTAAACACTTAATACTCTTATTAACCATATAGCACATATTCAGAATTAAAGATGTAACCAAGCATTAATAACAATCAAGTTACATGATAATCAGGGCCGAAAACTTAGGCCGTACCCTCTGTTTACCCCACTGACTCCGGCCCGCTTAAACCGAGCTCAGTGCATAATAAGTTGTCCTCGGCAACCAGTGGCTGAGCCGCGCCCTGTGCGCTAGTGTAATCTTGGCACTCTTAGGCCGTTGGTTTACTGTTTACATGGCATAATACCATCCTCTCAAAGCATACATACCAGGGAACCCTTAGTCCCATTACAATTACACAACCGGGTGCAATTATCTTACCTTTAATTTTTACGTTCACTGACTACGAGCAACGTCCCTCAAGCATGACCCATTTCTCGAGCCCTAGCCTTAACACCTAGTCATAACCAAGGTAATGGATTCCATTAATATTCAAATAAAGGTTTCCGGGTATAATGCTAGCTTCTGGGACATCGAATTCCACCAAACACGGTGGTGAAATCGATCCCGAGCACCCTAGGTTAGATTCCCACGCTTAAAATCCCCAAACAATCAAGAATGCACCCAAGGGCTGCGGCCCTTGAAACCTAGCCACGGCCCGCCCCTTAAACAGAACCCAAGCCTCCTAGTAAGCAGACACGCGCCGTGGCCCTGCCTTGTGGCGCCGCGGCGCTATCCTTTGGTCGTGCCTCCCTGGATCTCTTGCTTCGTTGGGTCGCAGTGCTCTAGAACAGAGTCGTGGCCCTTCCCTTCGTGCCCAGAAAATCCACCATTTCTAGCATCCTAACTTCATCCAAAACCACCCCAAAGCACCCTAAATCAAAACCTATTAATCACAAAACTTTTAACATGATTCTAACAGCATAATCCAACAGAAATCCAGCTTAAAAGCCTTCTAAAATTCCATTTTGATTCCTGAAACCCAGCAACTAGAAAACTCAAAAACCAGTCATGCAAACTTAGAATTTAAGCTCTAAACTACGAATTGAAGCTTACCTTGTTTGCTGAACCACTGCCTTGGCAAATTCTGAGCTAAAACCCAAACTCTCAGCTTCAATTCAGCCCTTAAACATCAAACCATAAACACCTTAATATCCAGCCAAAAAAACTCAGAGTTCGAACACCCAAAAACTAAACTCAATTCTTACCTTGATCCTGGTTGAGTGACCCTTAGTCAGAACTAGGCTAAACCTTCATGAATTCAGCTCAAACACAGAATTTTCCAATTGAGTTTCCCTTAGATTTTCTGTAGTTTTCTTCGGAGAGAAAAGAGAAGAGAGAGCATGGGTCAGTTTGGGTCTTGTGTTCTACTACTTTCTGATAACTTAGTCTAATCTTAGCTAATTAGATTATTCCCAAGGCTCGGGGTACCAGAAGCGTCCCCGAGGGCAAAACGGTAAAATTCCCCAATATTCCCGCCTAGGCTTCCTAACCTCAAATATATCTCCATATATTTATTTCCATAACTCGATAGTCTAAATAACCACCCGATACCTAAAATACCCCTGACTTTGCCCAAAGTCAACTATTAAGCCCCGTTGTGACTTTTCCCGCTATCTAGCTCCCTAGGATCGCCTCAAATCGCACACTGCAAATCTACCCACATAATAATGTGGTTCCCACAGATATAACATTTAACCACATTTACATTCTTATAATCATACAAGCATTCTTATCATATAATCATGCATTAAATCAATAAACTCACACATAAACCAACTATGCCTTCCCGGCACGCTAATCAAGGCCCTTAAACCATATTAGTGATTTTGGGTCGTTACATTGTTCATGAGCTGCGTCAAACCATAGTTGAGTTGATCATGAATGTGCAGACATGGTGCCATTTGAGCATTCACGGTGTCATCACGTATGTGCGGAGAAGGTGCTATCCAAGCATTTATGGTGCCATCACGAGCATTGACGATGCCATCATGAACGTGCGGACACAGTGCTCGTTCTGGGGATTCCTCAATCATGATGAATTCGAAGTTGTCACCAATCAACTCTATGTTGATATTCTACTTCCATTTAAGGAAGTTTTCTCCAGTGAGTTTCTCCATTGAAAGTTGAGAAAGGATGGGAGTAGACACAGACACTACTTAACTTAAAACTACTTATTATCAATAAAATAGAAATCAATCACTTTTGCTCAATAAAACTCCTATTCACACAAATTTCAAGAAATAGCACAACATATATCAAATATATGTAAGATATGAGAAACATACCAAAATAATCATATATCTATTTCTTTAGGTTTTTAACTAATCTATGATATTCTTGTCCCGGTTGGCGAGAGTCAAAAATACCACTAGTTAAATAAAGTTGGAAACATATTTAATAATGGACACCATTATTAACAACCTAATATTCTATCAAAATAAGAAAACAAAATCTCTTATTTTACGAGCCTGACCCACGGTTTCGATAATCAATAGATTTAGTCCTAGTAGTCACCGTAGGGGTGAGTTGAGTAGAATTTGACCTATAATTATCTATCTTTCGAAATCTAACCTTGTCAAAATAACTAATGAACACCTTCCGTAGGGGGACGAATCAAATCGTCTCGAGGCCCCATTAAGTTATTGACTTTTTAAAAGCAACAGTAGAGATCGAATATAATTATTAAAATAAGCTCATTATAAAATTAAAAAATAGTATTTTTATTATTTATTTTTAGAAAATTAATGACTATGGTTCTCAAAAAATTGAAAAAATTAAATTTTTTAAAACCAAAGTCCTATAATTTCCTATTAATTCTAAAGTGTCACATTGAAACAAATTCAATTAATCTAGAATTAATTTGTTGTTAATCAATATTTAGGTTTAAATAATATAATGAACCTATACAATTAAGTCCAACTCAGATTGTTTATCCATAAATCAGTTGTTGATGGCGTGGCAATGATTTTTGACATGTGGCGGACACGTAGCAGAGATTCGGCTCGCCTATCGACCAACATTATTTCCACACGAAAAGATCAAGTTTTATATACGACCAGCTTGGTCGTATATTTCGTTCATTTATGTAAAGATCTGTACAGTTGTGATGATATCCAAGAATATCTCTTCAATATGACCTACAGATCTGATCATTAAGGATAGATATTATTTCCTAATTCATGTAACTCTTCCTGAGCCTATAAATACACAAGAAATAGCTCAAGGAAGGGGATTGATCTTTTTCTTTCATAATTATATTACTATTATCCATCATTGTATTGTTTTCTTCTTCTAAGGTCTGTGAAACTCAGGAACCCTAGTTCTTTGATCACACCTTGGGAGCTCAATATTAATAATAGTATCAAGTGGACGTAGGTCATTACCAATACTGGGGCCGAACCACTATAAATCTTTGTGTTCTTTATCTTTCCATTAGATCATTTTCATCAAGCTCTTTATTACTTTCTTGTCATTTTCTAGAATCCGTGTCGTTGACCAAAATCAGGGTCAACATTCTGGTGCTTTCATTGAGAGACTTGAATCCAAGAAAGTCTAATGGAAAAGACTACCAAGAAAACTAGGCAGGTTGCTGCTGCACCATCCTAGCCTCCTCCCCCAAATACGGCTGAAGACGAACCTCATTTGGAGTTCGATGAGGAGGAAGTGGACTCTGAGGCCCTAAAGACAACACTAGGGGTGTTTCAAGATGAGCTGGCCGCTCTGAGGGCCAATCAAGAGAGTGCCGCCAAGATAATGGCATCATAGCAGAGGGAGATAGAGCGCCAACGCCAAGAGCTGAGCGAGAGACAAGCGGAGATGGACCGTCGTCAGAGGGATGCCATGGCAGCCCTTGAAGCAGCCCTCCAGTTGGCTAGGAATCAGGCTGCACCTACCTCGCAGCCTGATCAACCCTCAAGTGGGCCACCTCAAAGAGGTCCCAATCCTTGCCCTCCGCTCTAGTCAACAAGCCCTCAAAGTCCGGAGCAGCCACTGATGCCTCAGGATGATATCCCACCTAGGGACCCTGAGCCTCCATCCTAGGCTGGTCGAGGCAATCCCCCATGCCCAAGGCAGAATAGGGTCGGGCAACAGCCCCACAACCCTAGACGCCCAGGGGATGAAGAGTTGCACCCACCGAGCAGGGGGCAGGGTCCTTCTGCCAATAGAAGGAACTTAGAGACATGATCTGCGGCAGGGGCCCTCCACGGCATGACAATGCACGATGACCCACCAACCAACGCAGGTCTCCCCCTAACGCTTGGGAAGTTCCAGCCCCAGGAGGCAACAGAGGAAACAGTCAGTCCCACCATAGCCAGTCAAGGTTCAGAGATGGCCACGACTACAATGAGGCCGACTCAGGCAGAGGGAATGCTGGTCGAAGGAACGAGGAGAGAGGTGGAGGCAGAAGTCCCCCACCTAGAAAAGATTGACAAGCAGGTCATAATGCTGGGGGGCAGCCCAAACAAAATAACGTCTTTAGCCAGCTCGGAGCCAGCGAGCAGCGACGAAGAGACGATGACTTGAAAGATGTACTCAATGACCGCCAAGAAAGGCATGATGAGTACATCCCCCCAGCGCCAGAGACCCCAGCAATTCCTGAAGCTGTTCAGGCTCAAATCGATGCCCTGAACCAAGTTGTACAGCAGCTGGTCGGGGGGCGGACATCGCATATCGAGTACGATCGGAGGAGAGGCACCCCTTTCGTACAAAGGATTGTTGTGGCAGAAACCCCCAGCAAGTTCAAGATACCGACTCTGCCAAACTTTGACGGGTATGGAGACCCGGTATCTCATGTAAACAAATTTGAGATATAGATGGACATTCAGAAAGTCTCTGAAGATGCTCGCTGCAAGATCTTCCCAGCGACCATTTCCGATGCCGCTCAGGAGTGGTTCTTTAAGTTCCCTCCTGCAAGTATAGTATCCTGGGAAATGTTCGTGAAGGAGTTTTACGGACAGTTCTATGCGGGTCGAGTGCACCCCACCGAGGCAAACCAACTGGTTGAGATACGCCAGAAAGAGAGGGAGCCTTTGAAGGAGTACGTTCAGTGCTTCATGCAAGCCGCAGCAGGAGCCAAGACTGTGGGTGATGAAGGCAAGATGATGGCCCTAACCGCTGGGGTTAGGCGCCATTCTCCTCTCTGGAGTAGCCTCAGGAAGCATGGGGTTAACACTACCCAGGAGTTTTTAGATCAAGCTGATCGGTACATCAAACTCGAGGACGCGATTTCCAACGAAGGCAAATCGACAGCAAAGGACAAGGGGCCCAAAGAAGAACCTGCCAAAGCCGCCAACGGGTCTAAGCCCAATGACAACGGCAAAGGCAACAGGAATGGCAATGAAAAAAATGGTGGAAAGTGGGTGAGTGGCGAACCCTCAGCCTCCGAGAGTAAACGCCCCAAAAATAATCGGTATGAACTGAAATTCACCAATTACACCGCCCTTGTTGACAGCCGAGTGGAGGTTTTCCAAGCGACCAGCTTGAGCGTGCCCTACAGACGACCTGCACCCATAAGAAAAGATATCTCCAAGAGAGATTCAACAAAGTTCTGTTGTTATCATAACGACTACGGGCACGACACCAATGAGTGTAACCAGCTGAAGGACGATATTGAGTTCTTGATAAGACAGGGACACTTAAGAAGATATGTACGAGCTACGGGAGGTTCTCAGCGAGAGGCTCAAGGTGGTAACGAGTCGGCGCCTGCACGCCAGCGCTCGCCACCTTTACATTCAGCTCCCGTGGGAGGTACCCTACTCACCATCTGCGGAGGCCCACATCTTGCAAGAGATAGTGGAAAAGCAAGGGAACGATATGCTCGAACCCTATGCCACGAACAGGACATCGAGATGATGAGTGTCGAGGATCGTTCACCAAAAAAGGCTCGAACAGAGGAGGAACCGATCACCTTCTCTGACGACGACGCCCAGCATGTGCGATTCCCACACTCCGATCTGCTGGTCGTGGATGTTCAAATTGCAAATATGATGGTGAAGAGGGTGTTGGTCGATACAAGAAGTTCAGTCAACATCCTATATAAGTCCTCGCTAGAATGGATGAAATTGTCTGTGAAGGACCTAGAGCCGTGCAACCAAACCATTTATGGTTTTTCCAGAGAAGGGCTCGCCCTAGTGGGGTCAATTAGACTCCCAATCACAGCAGGTAATGCGCTTGCTAACAGGACATTACTCACTACTTTTATAGTAGTTAATTGTCCTTCGGCGTATAATGCTGTAGTAGGGAGACCAATTCTGGTTGACCTTCGAGCCGTCACTTCTGTATGGCACCTCACCATGAAATTCCCAACAGACGCAGGAGTATGATGCATGTTGGGAAACCAGTGAGAGGCGAGAGAATACTACAATGCCTCGATCACCAAGGCAAAAAAGGGTGTATCGAGGGATGCCGCCGGGAAAGAGTTGCAAATGGCATCTGATGTTCAAGCCCGCTCAGGTGATAATCTCACCAAATAGGGTATTGCCCAAAGTGAGGATAGAGACTTAGATCCTTGCTTTGGGGATTTCAAAGAAGAAGTAGGCCCCATCGAGGACCTTGAAGAGGTCCAACTCAATGAGGGAAATCCGACCAGAGTTGTGAATGTCGGTAAAAACTTAGAGAAAACAACAAAACAAGCACTGGCGGAGTTCTTAAAGAGGAACCAAGACGTCTTTTCCTGGTCACATAAAGACATGGTTGGGATAGATCCTGCAATCATCAGCCATGTCCTGAACATTGACAAAAGCTTTCCACCTGTGCAACAGGAAAAAAAAGCTGCTCGACAAAGACCGATCGAAAGCTTTGAAGGAAGAAGTCGAGAAGCTGAAGGAAAATGGGTTCATCAGGGTGGCGTTTTATCCATCATGGGTCTCCAATCCCGTACTCGTGTCCAAGCCGAATGGCAAGTGGCGTTCGTGCGTGGATTTTACAGACCTCAATAAAGCCTACCCCAAAGACTGTTTCCCACTCCCGAGGATCGACCAGCTGGTCGATGCCACTGCAGGACACAAGTTCCTCTCATTCATGGATGCATACTCTGGGTATAATCAGATTAGTATGCATCCCCCTGATGAGGATCACACTAGCTTTCGAACCAATACAGGGCTCTACTATTACAAAGTGATGCCCTTTGGTTTGAAAAACGCTGGTGCGACTTACCAGAGACTCGTCAACCACATGTTTAAGGAGCTAACCGGTGCAAACATGGAGGTTTACGTTGACGACATGCTGGTTAAGTCGAAGAAGGCAGAAGGACATATAAGGGTTTTGTAGGAATGCTTCAACGTCCTTAATAAATATAGGATGAAGCTAAATCCCCTTAAATGTTCCTTCGGAGTTGGATCAGGGAAGTTCTTGGGATTCATAGTTAACTCAAGAGGAATTGAAGCTAATCCCGAGAAATTAAAAGCCCTGATCGAGATGAAGTCGCCAGTGAAGATTAAGGATGTCCAAAGCCTGACCAGGAGAATTGCTGCTCTTAGTAGATTTATTTCAAAATCAACAGACAAGTGCGTCCCATTTTTCAATCTACTCAGAGGCAATAAGAAATTTGAATGGACAGATGAGTACGAACAGGCCTTTCAAGCACTAAAACGCATATGGCGCAACCACCCATCCTATCGAAGTCGGTCGATAAAGAGACTTTGTTCATCTACCTGGCAATCACGGATTATGCTGCTAGTGCTGTTCTGGTGAGAGAATAAGAAGGTATGCAAAAGGCTGTCTATTACGTAAGCAAAAGGCTGATCGGAGCAGAATTAAGATATCCCCCCATTGAAAGGTTAGCCTACTGCTTAGTATTGGCCTCTAGGAAGTTGCTGCCTTACTTCCAAGACAATCCGATTACGGTATTGACTGACCAGCCTCTTCGGCAAGGTCTGCAAAAGCCAGAGGCTGCCGGAAGATTACTAAAATGGGCAGTCGAACTCGGGCAGTTCGACATATCTTACCTGCCATGAGCAGCAATAAAGGGACAAGCCTTAGTTAACTTCATCATCGAGTTCACAGAGCCCATGGGTGGCGAGCAGATCGAGGAGCCTAGCGAACTCGAATGTCAAATCCAAGCACCCTCGTGGAAATTGTTCACAGACGGTTCATCTAGCGAATCCCATGCATGAGCAATGGTGATATTGATAACGCCGGAAGGGCATCGATTTCACTGTGCAATAAGATTTGACTTCACTACCCTTAACAATGAGGCGGAATATGAAGCACTGCTCGCTGGACTGCGGTTGCCAAGGATATGAACATAAAAGCGCTTAATGTCCATAGTGATTCTCAGGTAGTAGTGAATCAAATCCTGGGAGAATATCAGGCGCGAGGATTGAAGATGGTCACCTATCTCAACAAAGCAAAGGATCTATTAGCCCAGTTTGACAGATACACTCTCCAGCAAGTGCCTCATGATCAGAATTCCAACGCAGACGCTTTGGGAAAGTTGGCAAGTGCAAAAGATGCTGATACTCTGAACATTGTGCCAGTCGAGTGACTATCCGTGCCCAACATCCAAGCAACAAAAACCACTTTGGTCATCTTGATGATGAATACATGGATGGCGCCATATGTAGAGTATCTATCAAGCTGCGTGCTACCAGTGGAAAGAAACAAAGCTAGGACCCTTCAGCGGTAAGCTGCTAGGTATATCCTGGTCGATGGAATCCTGTACCGAAGGGGATACTCACTGCCACTCCTCAGGTGTATTACAAAGGAGAAAGCCAAATAGTTGATGAAGGAGCTACACGAAGGTTTTTGCGGGGACCACGCTGGGGGGCAAAGCCTGTCAAAAAAGATCCTAAGGCAGGGATATTTCTGGCCAACCATGAATGAAGACTCCATGGAGTTCATGCGAAAATGTGACAAGTGTCAAAGGTTCTCAAATACCCGCGAGCAGCTCCCAATGAGTTAAAGCAGGTGCAGAGTCCATGGCCCTTTGCAGTTTGGGGAATAGATCTAATCGGATCTTTGCCTACGGGGAAAGGTAGTGTAAAATATGCAGTGGTTGCCATCAATTACTTCACCAAATGGGCTGAAGCTGAGCCACTCGCGACCATAACGACGAAGAAAGTGCTTGACTTTGTAGTCAAAAACATCATATGTCGCTATGGATTACCAAAGAAGATAGTCTCAGATAACGGCACCCAATTTGACAGTGATCTATTCACAGACTTCTGCAAACGTCACGATATTATCAAAAAAAAATTCTTCAGTCGCTCATCCCCAGGCGAACGGGCAAGTCGAAGCAGTTAACAAAACGCTGAATGATACACTGAAGAAAATACTTGAAGAAGCTAAGGGAGCATGGCCAGAACAGTTGCCTGATTTCCTCTGGTTGTACAGAACTTCCCACCGAACAGCAATAGGTCATACCCCATTTTCCTTGGCATATGGGTATGAGGCCATGTTTCCTGTCGAGTTGGATCCACCCTCTCACCGCAGATTAACATACAACCAGGATTCTAATAGCCAGCTACTGATGGAATCCTTGGACTCAATTGATGAAAGGCGTGAACAAGCCCAGCTCTGAGTAGCTGTGTACCAGCAGAAGGTCGCCCAGTATTTCAACTCCAAAGTGCGAGAAAGAAAATTCAACGTTGGAGACCTTGTGCTCCGAAGAGTTTTCCTTAACACCCGCGACCAAGCTACTGAAGTACTCGGGCCAAATTGGGAAGGGCCTTATCAGATTGATGAAGTCCTTCACCCAGGCACTTATAAACTTGCACGCTTAAACGGAGATCTCGTTCCTCGATATTGGAATGGAGAACACATGCACAAGTATTATCAATGAACAATTCTTCTTAAATAATTGGCTTGTATAAATTTTACTTTTTACAAGTTTTGTGTAAGATCTTATTGATCACTCGTAAGACATGTTTAGTCCATTTACTACGAGAATAAAAGGGACTGTGCTCAACCAGTCATTTCTTGCCAACTATTGTATTTATTACAAGTATTTGCTCATTACGTGTGTTGTTTTGATGTATTATAATTCTAATCGCATTGCTATGAGCAGTAACGTTCGGGTAGGTTCTAGTCAAGGCAAGTGACCAAGGACCTAAAGCTCCCCGATCACTTGGGGGGGCATACAAGGTACAAGTAAGCAAAGCACATCGTTGAAAGGTATGTAAACACATGAGCAAAATAAGTGAAAGCATGCTAGGGCACTTAGAGTATTTTTCAAAATTTTGATTTTTTTTTAAATCAAACCAAAGTGTTATGCTAAGTTTGGTCATGCGAACAAATAGATGTTATAATAATATGCAAATATATTATAATATCAAAGCGATCCTTTTACACTGCGAGCAGTAACTGCTTGGATGTAATTGTACAAAATAAAAGTAAGAGCTACCCATGCAGCAAAACCAAAGAAAAATTATATTGTATTTACATCACGACCCATAGGTCGTGTAGTTAAAAAAGAAAGAAATATAAAAATAAAAGACTAAGGAGCTTTAGGAGCAGGAGGATCCTGGGGAAGATTCTGGTCGACAGCTCCGTTGTCTGCACCCTCCATCCCGGCGGCCAGCGAGATTTCGGGGGAAGCAGGGACCCTCGATCTTTCTTCTTCAGCCAACTGAGCCGCTCAATGAGCCAGCTTAGCTTCCCTCGCATTCTCAGGAAGGTAATCAAAGTTGGCACCCTGATTGTGCTTCCTGAAATTGTAGAAGCACCTCAAGGTGGCATTTTTGTACCTCTCCAAGTTGGCGGCATTGGTCTTCTCCAAGTCCTCAACCCGACCCTCCAAATCTCTGGTTTCTTGCCTGCTCGCGATTAAGTCTAGCTCGAGCTGCTTAGCCATTTTGAAGTTAGAGCGGTTGGACTCCTTGTATTGGTCCCTCTGCTCGCAGGCTTTTTCCAGAGACTTCAGCTTCTCCTCTTAATCCTTAGCCAGTTAGGCCTTTTCCGCAGTCACCGCTGCCAGCTGATCAGCATGTCTGGCCTCAACAGCTTTGAGTTCATCCTCGTGCCATTGCTCCGAGGTCCTGGCCTGCTCGGTGACTGCACCTAGGCGGATGCGGCCGGCTGTAAGGGTTAGCATGGCCTGCAATCAGAACAAAAATTAGACAAACAGTAAACTAACGAAGACCTGTTTTCACAAAAGGAGATGACTTACACTAGTGAACTCATTTAGGGCACGGTTCAGAATTGGGTCAACACCCATCGTCTCCGTAGCCGCCATTGCCTCTCGGCAGTGTTCGTGCTTCACGATTTTGGTGACCCTCTCCTTGATCAGCTTGACGGCACAACCAACCATCAAGTTCCCGAGTGAGGCAGGATCCTCATGCTGAGGTTGGTCAGATGGGGCGTCGGCAGAAGGAGTCGACCCAGCCGCAGAAGATGGAGTCTGCTGCTCGTGGGGAGAAGGCGGAGTCACGATGGCAGAGGGCCTGTCCTTCGAAGGGCCTGCGTTCCGGGCCTTCTTCGCTTGAGGCTCTTTGCTGCTCTCCCCAGTATGTCTCTTACTGGTTTTCTTCTTGCTTGGAGGGGCAGCAGCAGCCTCTGGGGTGATGTAAAGATCGAACACGTTGGTGGAGTCCATGCCTGAAAAACAAGAACAAAGTCAAACAGTGAGATAGCATGAATAGCCAAACACATTACATCAGAAAAAGAAACAAAAAAAGGATTGCAAAGTCCAATACCCGAGCTATTATTACTGGTCGCTACACTACAGACTCTACTAGTCTTACACTCATTCTTTGACACGAAGAAGTCTGGCCCTAAGTGTGGAGCATATTTAAAATTGTCATCCCCGTCGAATAGATGACAGGGAATTGGCAAGTTGTCTAAAAGTGAAATTACTATACCGTTGTCATCCGACGAGTCGTCAGAGAGGTCGGCAGGCTCGGTGGCCTTCTGCTTTCCTTTCCCTAAGGGGGCCGAGGGCCTCTCTACTCAAGGAGTGCCAGCAGGTTCCCTGATCGTGACCCCAGTCGGTCTCCTCCATGGAGGTGATGCTTGAGGTTGCTGCTCGGGTTCCTCTTCGGCGCGAGCACTCCCTGCCGAAGGCCCCCTTGTATCCGATTGAGGGGCCCAAAGGCCAACCAACCTAATGTTAGCCTCTGTAACCAGATTCTTGACACTCTTTTCAGCATCTGACATGCTGGCTAAGAGTGCCGATCTCGACTCCATTCCTGGAGTTGGGTTTGGTCGCAGCCACGAGCCTAGAAGACATCAAAAGTTTAAGACATTGTGGAGGAAAACACTAGGTGAAGAAGTCAGCCAGCGATACGAGAGTTTTACCTCCTCGTGCGAAAGCCAGGTTGTCCATGACCAAGTCAGCCGTAAGGAAGTACTCTTGGTAATACCTCCCCACGTTTGATATGTGGGTCGTATCAGTCAGGAAAGTGCGCCCAGTTTCCTGATGACAAAGGTGGAAGAACCCCGTGCCTTCATGGTTGGGGTTAGATTTGAGGTCGAACAGGTAGTTGACCTCATGAGGCGATGGCACGGGCCATTTTTTCTGGCTATACAGGATATAGAGTGTAGCAAGCATCCTATATCCATTCGGGGTTATTTGAAAGGGGGCAACTCCAAAATAGCTGGCCACCCCCTGAAAGAATGGGTGAAGAGGCAAGGTGGCCCCTGCCTCAATATGAAACCACGACCAGGCGCTATAGGCGCCTCCAGGCAGATTAGCCCTTTGGTCTGGGTTGGGCTTTACTAGGGTCACCCCTGGCAGACCGTATTTCCTTAAGTATTTGGCGATCATTCTGACCGTCACCCTACTTTCAGAGACTGCATGCCACTCAACATCCGGCTGAATAGCGTGTCGAGGACGGGCATGTCTTTGGATGTTTGGGTAGGGAGCATTTTCATCTCGACCACTGGTCGAGGGAGCATCAGCCGTAGCAACAGGCTGATGGGAAGTGTCGGAGGTTTTTCTTTTCTGGGCCTTAGTTTTGGTGCGAGCCATGTTTCGAGTCAAGACTGGGGAAGTGTTTTGATTGATACGAGAAAAGGGAATATCAGGTATCAACGTCGAGGGTTGTTCTTCCTCCTCGAGCAGCTGGGCTAACAGATCGTCATCGATGGGTCTTTCTCATCCCCACGGGTCTTGCATATAAACTGCAAACAGACAAAGGAGGAGATAAGACGCACAACATGAAAGCTTATGTTGAAAGGTGGAATAACGTTGCTCACGTCTACGACCAGCAGCATTCTAACTGAAACACTAAGTTTTATGCGAGCAGTTTGAAAAATGAATCAAAAAGTGAAAGTAAAAAAAAATTCTGAAAAAAGCTTTTTCAACTCCAAAGGGGCGGGAAAAACCCATTTTTTTAGCTACCCTAAAAATCAAATTTTTACTTCGATTTTACGCCCTAAACCCATGATCCTGACTATCAAACTGATTCCTAACTTATATAGAGAAAAACTATACTACCCTATCAAGCATCAAACGGTATATACAAAATCTTCACAAATTTCTACCCAAGAACACAAAAAGTTTCACAGCACAGAAGCAGCATGCATGGCATCTCAAAGGGTTAAACATCAAAGAAAATTTACCTGAATGAAGATTGGAGATCCTGAAAAGATGTAGCTTTGGGTTTGCAGGCGAAAGATCCTTAGCAAAGTGACTGAAAACTTTGAATTTCTGGGCTCTGGAATATAGTTCTTGAGAGTTCTTGGCAAAGAGATGGCGTGTAAAGAGTTAAAAGAAAAATGTGGGGATTATTTATAGAAGTTGAGGTGTGCTGAAAAGGGGTAATCATGAGCTACCTTTTTCAAGGCATGGGGGAGTGTAACAGCCGTCGGAGAGGTTTCTTGAAAACTGAAAAGGCATGATTGGACGTGATTAGCTCACAACTTTCAAGAACGCACGAGAGCTCTGACAGATTTCGTGGGGCATACGAAAAGTTAGTTTCCTAAGTTTACTTATTGCTGGTCGCAATAAATAAACTTGGGGGGGGGGGAATGTTTATCCATAAATCAGTTGCTCATGACGTGGCAAGGATTTTTGACACGTGACAGACACGTAGCAGAGATACGGCTCGCCTATCGACCAGCATTATTTCCACACGAAAAGATCAAGTTTTATATACGACCAACTTGGTCATATATTTCGTTCATTTATGTAAAGATCTGTATAGTTGTGATGATATCCGAGAATATCTCTTCATTATGACCTGCAGATCTGATCATTAAGGATACATATTATTTCTTAATTCATGTAACTCTTCCTGAGCCTATAAATACACAAGAAATAGCTCAAGGAAGGGGATCGATCTTTTTCTTTTAGAATTATATTACTATTATCCATCATTGTATTGTTTTCTTCTTCTAAGGTCTGTGAAACTTAACAACCCTAGTTCTTTGATCACACCTTGGGAGCTCAATATTAATAATAGTATCAAGTGGACGTAGGTCATTACTAATCACTGGGGCCGAACCACTATAAATCTCTGTGTTCTTTATCTTTCCATTAGATCATTTTCATCAAGCTCTTTATTACTTTCTTGTTGTTTTCCAGACTCCGTGTCGTTGACCAAAATTACGGTCAACACAGATAAATGGACCTTAACAATTGGGCTTGTATGGAGGAGGGCTGGGTCCAGTATGTCATTCCCACTACAAAGGCCCCCAAACTTCCATACAAGGTCTAAAAGACAGGAATTTAAACATTATTTTTATTAATTGATTAGGTCTACTATAGTCATGCAAAGCAAATGGGCCCTCACAAGTGGAATCACCCACAAGAGAGGAATTTAAACTTTACATTTTCCAATGGGCCCAAATAAAACCTATCATTTTATGATTATTTTATTTAGCAAAATCCATATATCTAACAAACATATGGGCCACTATATGCATCTAAGCCCAATTGCAAAAATATCACATATAGTGTAAACAGACATGTTATAATTGGATGGGCCTAATCATGTTACTATATGAGCAATTCTATGAATTTATAACCACAATTTATTTCATTTGCAAAAATATCACAATTAATTATCTAGAATTAATCAAAAAGTTCAAATTAATTAAATTTTTACAAAAATAAGTCAATTTAAATGAAATTTATCAACAATTAACAATAGTTAATTTAAATTTCATTTATCAACAATCAACTTGTTTTAGGTTAATTTGAAAAATATTAATTTAATTTAAATAGGATTTATCAACAATTAACCAAATTTAATTTAAATCTCATTTATTAACAAAAATTATTAATTGGTAGGAAAAAAAATGATATTTTTCAAAATTTAACCAATTTTAAATTTTAAAATCAATATCTTGACTGTTTTTTAAAAACATCTTGTGTTGTTATTACAACTATTAGCTAATATTTTAACCATTTAAAAAATATAAATATTAATAGTTATATCAACCCTAAAATATCTCAAAGCATTTAATCAAATTCAAATATCCGTAAAAATATCTAACTAACAATTTTCTCTCACAAGGAAATACGAGATGTTATATTTAGTATTCCCAATATCAAATCCCCGGGTCCAGATGGGTTTGGTGCTGCATTTTTCAAGGTGTTATGGCTGGAAATTGGCAGTGAAATATGTAGAGCTGTGGATAGTTCTTTGAGACAGGCAGAATTCCTGAGGAGCTTCTTAATACTACTCTGTCCTTGGTCCCTAAAACTGACAATCCTTCTCAGGTTGTGGACTATAGGCCTATTTCTTGTTGTTCTACCATTTACAAATGTATTTCAAAGCTATTATGCTCTAGATTGGCCAGGGTCCTTCCTGATTTAGTTCATTTAAATCAAGGAGCTTTTGTTCAAGGTAGATCAATAGCTCATAATATCTTAATTTTCCAAGATCTTATCAAGAATTATGGGAGGTCTTCTATCTCGCCTAGGTGTGCAATTAAAATTGACGTAAGTAAAGCTTATGACACAGTCGATTGGTGGTTTATTGAGGATCTCCTAAAGGCTTTGTGTTTCCCTGCTAGATTTATAGGCTGGATTATGACATGCTTAAAAAACACATCGTATTTCTTTCTTATGAATGGAAGGGTTCAAGGCAGTTTTAAGGGCTTCGTCAAGGCGATCCAATGTCACCACTTTTGTTTGTTTTAATCATGGGATATCTCACTCGGAGACTCCAACTGGCAGCTCAAGATTCTGTTTTCAGGTTTCACCCAATGTGTAAGAGTCTTAAACTTCTTAGTTTATGTTTTGCAGATGATCTGATTTTATTTTGTAAAGGATCTCTTTCAGCTGTTAAAGTGCTCAAGGGTGCTCTAGGGGATTTCAGTTCTTCTACAGGGCTCCAAATTAATGCTAGAAAATCTCATATATACTTTGGGGGAGTTTTTGCTGTTGACAGACAGATGATAGCTGCTGAGATACAGCTTTCAGAAGGGTCCTTTCCTCTTAAGTATCTTGGTGTCCCTATGAGACCAACCAAATGGAAGCATGAAGACTGTGACATTATCATCCAAAAGTTCAAAATGCGCTTACATACTTGGGCTAGTAGGCACTTATCCTTTACTGGTAGAATCCAACTCATCCATTCAGTTCTCTTTGGGCTAAGGAACTACTGGATGAGCATTTTTGTTCTTCCACAAAGTATTATTAAGGAAGTTGAAAAACTTTGTCGTGGTTTTCTCTGGGGAGTTAATGGTAATAGGAGCAAGATTCATGTGGCATCTTGGTTGAAGGTCTGTCTGCCTAAAGCTTATGGAGGTCTTGAGTTCAGAAATGGTTCAGTTTGGAACCGTGCCATCTTAGAAAAGTATATTTGGGCTATTTCTGAGAAGTATGATGTGCTTTGGGTTAAATGGATTAATTCAATCTACTTGAAAGGCTCAAATTTTTGGTCTTATAAGCTGCCTCCTGATACAAGCTGGTATTGGAGGAAGTTATGTAATTTGAGGGGAAAATTCAGCTGTGATGAGATGAAAGCTGCTGGTGCATCAGGAAAGTTTCAAACATCTAAACTGTACAACAGTACCCTTTGCCAACAACAGGTTGGCTATCATCGAGTTGTATGGTGTAGGTTGTCTATCCCTAAGCACAGATTTCTGTTATGGCAAGTTGTTAACTCTCAGCTGCTTACCCGTGATAATATGCTCAGGTTTTGTGTGCCAGTTGAATCACTTATGTGTCCTGTTTGTGGTAGCTTTGCTGAGAGTCATTCCCATATGTTCTTTGATTGCTATCTTTCCAAGCAGGTTACGGAGCTTATCTTTGATTGGATGGTTTTTAAAGCTTGGCTTACTGAGTTTGCTGGTTGGAAGGTTTGGCTTGCTCGCAGAAAACCTGGAATCTTGTTTTCTATCACTAACATGATATTGGCAGCTGCTGTCTATAGCATATGGTCAAAACAGATGTATTTTTGACAGATTTTCTTGGACTGTTGTTGGTCTTGCCACTGAGATAAAGTCTATAATTAAACACAGATTAAATATTGTAAAAAATAGAAAATTGTCTATACAGGAACAAAGAGTTATAGCTAAGATTACAATGTAATTAGCTTGGGTGGGCTGTTTTTGTTGCCTGTGTTTGTAGACTTGGTGGGGTTTATTCCTTGTAAGTAGTTTGGGTGGGGTGAGTTTGCAGCCTGTGTTTGTACAGTTTGGCTGGTTGATTAATGAAGTTCCATTCTTCTTGATAAAAAAAAAACAATTTTCAAATTTAAAATAATTTAAATATTAAAAATTATAGAATAAAAAGATATTTATATTTTCAAATAAAAATATCAAGTATTTAAAAGAAAATATCTTAAATATCTGATATCTTAATTCTAATATTTTAAAAAGAATTAAAATTAAGTTGTTAGTCTATTTTTAAATTTGAATTTGAATCTTTGTAGAAAATATGTAATTATTTAAATCTCAACTAACAAAAATATCTTATTTTAAAAAATATTTTTTTAAATACAAAAATAAATCTGATATTTTTTGCTTTGACTATAAATAATTTATTTTCATAATTTTTATTTTCTTTATTTTAAAAAAAAAATTGGATGAACAGTACCATGGGTATTGTTCATCGCGTGGCTGCTGGCTGCTAAGGACGTGCGCGTGCAGGGGAGCTGCGTGCAAGGCACGCGCGCGGAGGAGCAAGCGGTGCGCCCGGGTGGCGTGTTGGTGCCCGCACGCATGACAGCCAGACCAAAAGATTTCTAAAAAAAATTTTGTGCAATTTTTCAAACCAAAAACATTTTCTAATTAATTTTTATATATGCTTTTATTTTGTATAAAACATGGTACAAATTAATTATAAAATGTATTTGGTTTGAAAAAATGCACAAAAAATTTTCCAGACATAGCAAAATAACCTAAAAATTGATAATAATCACATAAAATCAATATGCTTCATAAAAACATGAAAATCCATCTAATTATTCAAACACATCAAATGATTCAATTTTTAACATGTTAATGCATGAAAATAAAGATTACCAAAGGCTCTGATACCAGTTGTTGGGAAAACTTATACATGATATTTATTTATTTTCATATAGATCTAATATTAAACAAGTTAATATGAGACAACCTAGAACATGTTTCTAAAATTTAATTCAAAAAGAAATAATGATAAGAATACTTACATTATACGCAACGGAATGAAAGAATCATTCCTTCAATTTCTCTAACCCTTGTATCCTTTTTGTCGCATAGTATTATCAAGAAATCGAACCTATCTTAAATTTTCTTCACAGCCTTCCAAAGTATCCTTAGAATCACCTAGACTAGAGTGAGAAATTTTCAACACATGAGATAGACACAGAGAGAAGAAGAAAGAAGAACAATAAGGCTTAGAAAAAGACTTATGTTTAGAGAGAATCTAAAACTTATTAGAAAACTAGTGTCTGTCATCTCGTATGACTTCTGTTTTCAACTCTCTCTCTTAACATTCATTTTATAGAATCAATTAGGTCATTTATTTAATTAAAAAATCAATAAAATAATAGCTAATAATCAACCCTAGGTTGAAATTATCATGGGCTATAGGCTTGTGAAATTTCTCATTTAATTATAAGCTCATTGGACCTAAAATCAAGGCCTGTATTATTTTCTATTGATTTAATTAAATAAATAATTATTCAAATCCTTTAGCAAATTAATTATTTATAATTTGAACCTTAATTTAAACTTATTTATTATTCTAGATACCAATTTATCTTAATTAATAAATCTGCCCTAATTTCTCTTTTCTTCTCTAAATAACATAACTCTGTGAAACTATCCAAAATTGGCTTGGTCAACATCGATAATTAAATCAATTAATTGAGACTATATAGATGATTTTATCCAAGGTACAGTAGGGACCATGGGCCTATAAAATCAAGCTCCAATAAGTTATCATAAATATAACAAATAAATTTACTAACTTATTAATTCCTCGTGACTCCACTAAAGACTCGGAATTGCACTCTTGAATTCATAGAACGCTCTATAATAAATATAGTTACACTATTAATTATAAATTTTTACAACCATAATTGTCACTCAATCCTCTATAGACGGTCTACAATGAGATAGGACTAAAATACTATTTTACCCCTCATTATATTTTATCCTTAAAACACTCAGTTCCTTGTAAATGATATTTCAGTAAACTAATATTAATTACTGAAATGAGATCTCTATCATTTAACACCTTGAACCAAACTAAAAGGAAACCATCATTTCACTTATTCATCAGAAGCTATAGATGTTCATATCTATGATTAACACTGCCACTTAATTATACTAACCAGTTCCCAAGATGTAAGTATGGACTAGTCCGTAGGGTAAGCTGGTAACGAACAAGTCAAAGAACTCAAATAATACAATCAGTTAGAATGCTAACCACTCAAAATTGAGATTGAATTGACCTATAGTCAACAATATGATATGACTAGAATAGATAATAACAATATGTTTACTTATCCTATCAACTGTCAATATCGGTTCAGTCCGATGTAACAAATACATCCGATCAAATCTACTTTAGTAATGTTCTGGAAAGAACATAGCACTACAATGTGTAAGTAGATCATATCGTAGATTGGCAAGTCAGTGTAAATCATGTGCACTGACTAATCTTGGGACTAACTTATTTTGAACATATAATCATATTTATATTCCACTATGATTACGTCACTATAAATACGATTAGCTATATGCTCGGGATTTAATAGAAGTTTATATTAAACAAATAATCATGAAAATAAAACATGTGAGCAAAGTTATTGACCAAGTAAAAAAATGATTTCTATTCTTTTATTGATAATAAATGAGATTACAAAGAAATTGAGTTTTAATTAGGGCATAAAACCCCAACATGGTAGGTGTTGCAAACTGTCACCTTGTTGAGAGCTCTATAATCAATGCACAGTCTCAAGCTCCCATCGTGTTTCTTCTGGAATAGCACAGCTGCGCTGAATGGCTCCTTTGACAGTCTGATGAAGCTTGCCTCCAATAACTCCTTTAGTTTCTTTCTCAACTCTTCTAACTTGGGGGGTACCATTCTGTAAGGCTCTTTTGTTGGAGGTTTCGCTCCTGGCACCAGCTCTATCCGGTGATCAATCCCCCTTCTTGGCGGTAAGGATTTAGGAAGTTTATCTGGCATCACATCCCCATACATCATCTAGACCCTCTTAATTTCAAGTGGAACAATCTCTTTCACTATTTCTTCGAGCACGGCGGGTACCG
The DNA here is from genome assembly GCF_963169125.1 of Humulus lupulus. Lineage (NCBI taxonomy): Eukaryota > Viridiplantae > Streptophyta > Magnoliopsida > Rosales > Cannabaceae > Humulus > Humulus lupulus. The sequence continues at coordinate 72,273,453 of NC_084798.1, forward strand.
CTACATAAGTGGGCTCCTGTTTCTTCACACCCTTCTTAAACTGTAAAGTTGATAGAAGCTTCACACCAAGGGGTGGTATCACCTTTGCATGCACCATTGAAGGAGTCTCTCCCATTATGAGCAAACTCCTAGTAGCAGGAATCGGGATGGCACCTTTCTCGGTTAGGAAGTCCATTCCCAAAACTACATCAAAGTCCTCCATATGGACCACCACTAAGTCGATCTGCCCCTCCCACGTGTCGATCTTAACTTTTACACCTTTAGCCACTCTTATTGTGGCCAAGGCCTTTAAGTTGACTGCCTTCATGCGGCCCGCATCTTTTTCCAACTTTAGACCTAGTCGTTTGGCTTCGAGCTCCGAGATGAAGTTGTGTGTGGTGCCAGTATCAATCATCACGCTCTTGGCCGGCTTGTCGTTGATGGTGGCATCCATGAACTTCCATCCCTTCCCCAGGGCCTTCTTCCCATTTTCTCCATGCTTCTTGAGAGCATTCAACAGGCGGAAAGCGCCCACACTACAAGAAAAAACAGTATTCATAACACTTAAAAACTGTTAACCATAAGTATTCATAACACTTCTCAAAACGCTAACATAGCCCCTATTATTAAAAGTCCCCTCTTTTCTATAACAGTTTTTGAATGTTATGTTCGATGTTATCTTAAAGCATCCAATAACACATTTTGTTTTGCTATCATATTAAAATAATAACGTTTAGTTAGAGTAATTGGTTATAAATTTGAAGTTTAATCTTAAACTTTTTGCATAACACTTTTCAACTGTTATAATTGATTATTTTGATAGCGTTTTTAGTTTGTTATATTATATAAATCGTAACATTTGGTTACACTTATAATATGTATCCAAAACAGCCATAAATGCCATATTAAAGGTCAAGTAATAAAATTTTGTTATTTTAGTTTAGATAATAGATTTTTAATTGTGTTGTGTAAGGATAATTATAAGTTTTTTTAAAATGAAAAGGTTTTTATTTATTTGGATAAAAAAAATATCAAAATTAATCACAAAATTTTATTTTAAATAGATTGATAAACCATAAGTATTACATTAAACAATAACTAATTCAAACCATGACTTTGGCTACTTCATGAGATCTTAGTTCTAACTTAAGTTTGAAAGCATACATAATAAAGTTCTATAATCTTGAACATCTTTTAATTCAAAAATGAAAAACAAAAACATAGCAAGATACATAAAAAGTGAACCATGAAATTTGCTCCATCCTTCAATTCATCTTCAATTGTGCACTTGTCTTTGTTGTGGGTTGATTTGCTTAGCTACATAAAAATTTAAATAATTAATGCTTAAACTTAAAGTTAATAGTAAACTAAAAGAGTACATAAAAAAAAAAAGTCAATTACCTAGTTATGAATTTATCAACTGGCCATGCAATTATACTACCTATAGCATCTTCTATAGTAGACATAACTCCTGAAGGCCTCCATAGAAATGTACAAAAGATAGTTTAAATATAATGATAATAACAATTAACCACAACAATAATAAAATTTAGAAAGATTGCCCCTTGGAGACAATCGTGAAAATAAAATAAAGTTCATGTCCAGTAAGCAATCTCTTGAGTAAAGCATTGGCAACTTCATGAACTAAATCGGATATCCTTTTGGAGCCCAAAAGTACAAACAGTCACACAATAACTCACAAAAACAGAGAGAGAAAGAAAGCAAGAGGTTATTACACAAATATCAAACAGATTCACAGATGCAACTAGATTTTTAAATATATATATAAATAGAGAAAAAAACCTCTGGTTTTGTGTAAACTTTTGGTAATAATCTACAGAAAATGAACAAAAACAGCAGGAAGTAATTGAGCCTAATAATCTTGTAGTAAAACCAATTCAGGAAAAAAAATCATTCCAACACTCTAATTTGGTGAAAAAATCATAGCATCTCAATTCCTATACTGATTCGATTTTGAGGCCATTCTCATGTACAAATGTCTCTTAAGTTTAAACACAGTTATCATTAAACAAATAAATAGAGAAAGCTTCTCTAGCTAGTAGCTACTAATCAACAATATCCAGATCACAGAATATTATATTTACCAAGACTTTTATTTATATAATTCAATAAAACTCATAAACATTTGAAATCTGAATGTCTAAGAAAATAAGTGCATCAACTTAGTGGAAGAAAGAAAGCTTACTTCTGACATGCTCTACCAGGGCAGCTTGGTTCATGTTATTCATAATGGTGTTTAGAGACTCAATAATGGGGCTATGCGTTCAGTTATAGGGCAGCTTGAAATCATCATGGGAGTTATAACTCATAAGTGTTATTCACGATAAACTTAAACCAGTAAATGACGCAATAAAATTAATGTCATATGATGCATTTCACTTATATTGCATTTCCTCTACATGCACACAAAAAGTTAAATCAGTTTTCATTCTGAACTTCTTAGCAACCAATTTGTGGTCTCTCTTGCTATAGTCATGTTCAATATGAAAATTATTCATACTTTCCTTTGCCTCATAAAAGAGAAAGGTGTTTAGAGACTCAATAATGGGGCTATGTGTTCAAATCAACAAATTAAAAACATAGAACTTAGAGTTTGAAATGTAAGTTGAATAGCACCTCAGAAGCATCATGCAGGCTCTGGATCATATGCTAACTCTTGAGGAATAAAAGCTTTCGTTTTCTTCCTGTGTAAGTGTAATAATGGCAGGGGTGAAATACAAAAATGAGGAGCATAAAAAACAAGAACCAAAAGTATATGGCTTGTACTAAAACCCTACCTATTAACATAGGAGGAACTCCCTCACCCCCTAAGATTCCCTGATTCAGTTACTTAAGTACCTGCAGATGAAGAAAATATATTTCAGACAAAAGAAATTATTAGTACCAGTCTTGTAACATGCCAACTGGGCTTGTTCTTTACTGAGTTATTTGTTTAATTTCATTGCAAGTAGCTACTGTTAGTTTCATTCTAAGGCTGGTAGCTAAGAAAATATTCAATTATAGGTACTCACTATAAACTTCAAAAACAAAACTGGCATACAAGAAAAGAATTATCTATAATTATACAAACACACACCCACACATAGAAATAGAAATATAGCATAGCTATGCTTACAAAAATCGGAGAAAAGATAGTACCTCCTCCAAATTTCACAGCGGTGATCTGAAATAAACCCACCAACACTTACAAATAATAGCAAGTCATTTTGAATAATTATATACCATGAGTAAATATAATTAGTATTAAAATGCTGGACTAATATACGCACCCTTTTGTAAAAGTCAACATATATCCACTCAATAAAGTGGCTTACAACATCATTGCAGTCCTCTAGGCGTCTAAAAACAACAAAAACAGTGTTGAAAAACCATTAAGAAACATTTATTTGAGGTGGTGCAACACATTGTACTTTTTATCAATGCACTCCAATTCGTCCCATTCAAACCAAAGACAAAAAAATTAATTTAAAATTAATAATCATAGAAATAAAGTAGCAAAAGCTGTTAAGATAACTAGCTTTAGGGGCCAAAAATGTGAGAAAAGTTTGAAAGAAATTCTTTGGCTATGAAAATCCAATGTAGTAACTTAAGTCAGTGACAAGTTTCTAATTTTTTATTGAACCTCTATGATTCTATGAATTCTAACAAAAAAAGTAAACTTAAAATAAATTCAGAAAATAATTTGGTATTATATATAATTAATAGAATATATAAGTTTCCTTTGACATGTTAGAACAAATCACTTTGCAATCATTTTAAGTTCCTCAAACCCACGAATTTGCAAAGACTCCAAATTATATATGGGATATGGTCACTCTTAAAAATAACTTAATATTGAATGAAGCAATTTATTAAACACTTTGCAGGCAATTAAATAAAAAATAGAAAGAAAACGCCAAAACTACAAGCATGAATTTGAAGGCAAATTACCGAAGCTTATCACAGAATTCCACTAGTATCAATAACCCACATTTGCAAAAATATATTAAATAATGCAAGCATTATAATCATATGTCTATAGACATATTGTTTCTTAATAATCTCCACCATAACAGAAGTGTCATACGACATTAAGTACCAATACCAGTTTTGTAGAACTAACAAATGGAAAACCCAATATCACACACTCTTAACAGTAAACAAAAAGGAAAACAGAGTTTATTAATTAATCACTAATATACATTATATATGATGACGAAGTTGATGCTCTTACATATGACCAAAGGTCTTCAAAAAACCTTCAAGAAATACTTAAATCAATTATATCCCTAAATCTATATAAATAAATGTACAATATATATAAGCAAACAAAGAAAGATACCAAATTAATATAATGGTATTCTAACTCAGGTCAACAAAATTAGAATTAAAAGGAATATCCCTGAATATTTTAATGAAGAAATCAAAGAAACTCAAAGCCATAATTGCATCTCAAACACATTATAAATCATCATCACTAATCCTAATGTCCTCTCGTATTTGTCCAACTAGCCCTAAATAGTTGCCTAAAAATCATACCAGTATTATGTATTTGTTCGATCAATAAAACTAACCAACCAGCTCCTACCCTTTATGAAAATACCCACTATGGAATGTAGAAATTCAATGCTATTATTAAAGCTTTTTGTTGTAGTGTATACAGTAAGAATCATCAAATTAGTCCATCAACATAAATGAAAATTAATTACTCAAACTCCAAACAATTTCAAATAAAGTTTCCTTCCAATTTGAAATTTAACTGAGCCACTAAAATGAAAGTAAAATTACATTCATAATTTTTCTTATGTGTCTATGAAAAATTAAAAGAAAAATCAAAATAAATAAACATACAAGTGTATGCTTTTAACAATCTAATTAATCTACCAATAACCAAACCAATCAACCAAACACAAGTTAATTATAAGATAATAATAGATAATTCTACATAAAATCATAAAACATTCCTCCCATATTATCAACCAACCATCTACCATTATCAATTCAAAATATTCAAACAACACACAAGTTTTCTTCCTTATCTCACCATAGCACACAAATTTCTCAGATCCTACTTCATTAAGACACACAAGTTCTCAACCTTCCGTTATCCCCGCAACACACAATAATAATCTCAGGACCTACTTCACTATGGATGAATATCTAAGATATTCAAACTCTTCTAACATTTGCATAATATTATAACAAAAACAAAAGTAAGAGAAGATACCTCTTGCAAACTGTTGGAAATAAAGTTTCCTTCCAATTTAAAATCCAATGAAGCCACTAAAATGAAAGAAAAATTACATACCAATTAATACTATCAACATCAATGGCCTTTAATTAGGAGTCCTAATTTAAAAAAAAAAAAAGGAAATACAACTCTTGCAACCAGGAAACTATCTCAAATAAAATTAGCCTAACAAAGAAAAGCTGAAATGGCTCAAAGTTTGATGTTCAATTGTACTTTGTAGTCCAGATATTTTTTTTTTTGGTATGAACCAATCAGCCTCTAAGAAGAAAGCATTAGCACTTCATTAATAAAAAAAAACATAGCCAACACAACAAACCCAAAATTATGGGAAAAGTTGCAAAGCAAATCCATTAACTAAAGCCAAAATAAATAACAAAATGAAAATGCAAAAAAGCTTGGGTACTGCAAATTTTAACCTTACTATATAATCTTCAAGTCATTACAAATATCTCCCTTCATCAATGACATATCAGGTTTGCTTTATTAATTAATTAAATCATATACTTTTATGAACTAAGTAGCGTGAGATCATTATTAAGAGCTAGCTATAGATATATAGAACCAATAATAAAACCCTTATGCACTCAAACTAAGGAAAAATAATTAAACAAACAATTGGTATGCATAAAAACAAATTAAGAGGAACTCATCAAACAAATTCATCAATACTCAATCTATTTAGATAGTCAAAGTACAGTACATTTATGAAAAAATGCAATGTATCATTTTCGTACAAAGCATATAGACATAAATTATCTTTTTATTAGAGAAAAGGTTACTCAAGGGAAAATAAAGATTTGAGAAGGTGCCAACAGAAGAAAACCCATCAGATATGGGAACAAAGGTGTTACCTCTCAGTAAGTTTAACTATCACAACTTAGTTTCTTAGTAGTCATTGTCAATGAATCCCATTCATTAGAGAGTTTCATCTGCATAAAACAATATGCAAAAAAGTTGCCCACAACTCTTAGTATATATATTACAAAAAGAGTGAGTGGAAAAAAAAAAGAAAAAAAATCACCATCATTTGTACCTCTATAATAATTATATATAATTTCAGAAACATAGAACCATGAATGGATATCATTTTATCACGTACAGTCAATTCTGTCAATTTCCTGGTTCCCCTGCCATGATTCATCAGAAATGATTCATCAAATTATAGCTATGATTTGAAACAATAACATAATTAAGAATCAATACAAATATATTAACCATACAAAATTTGAATTGTAAATTGACATAATAGAAAAACAAACATTGTTCTGACCTTTTTTTAGGGAGGTTCATAAGCAATTATGTCTGACTTATGACTAATATATTTCACCAGTAACTTTTTCCAAACAAAAAGGACTATTAAAAATACTGACATAACAGAAACAGAGAGAAACAGAATGAATCAGTTAAATTTCTTTGCCAATAATCTAGCCCTTAAATCCTAAATTTACATAAGTAAATTACTAGCATTTGTAGAGTACAAACTTGTGTTACTTGAAGAATTTACATTAATGTAATATACTTTAGATTGTTAATAGTTACATATTGCACTGCAGCTTTTTTTCAAAAGAGGCAAGCCTATTTGGAACAAGTAATTTAGCTCTTAATTAAAAATCATAATATATATTAAAAATTTCATTAACCTACTGGAATTGCACCTAAATATATTTCATAATCTGCTGTCTTTCATTCTTGTACACAAGCTAATCTATAGAGAACAGAATTCAATAGAGTATTATTTAGAGGACCTGGACTATTACTTACATGGGAGTTCGAAATGAAAATTGCACAGTTGAGTTTAAATGGCCAGCTTTGATGTACATTCAAATATGTGAGTATGGCCACCTAACAAAAATAATGGAATAAACTAAGGACTAATTTTTTTGATCAATCAATCTAAGTTAAGAATTTTTCCACAAAACAAAACCTAAGACAAACCATTGCAAAGAATTTCAAACTACTAGGAATTAAAAGTTTATTGATACTGCAAAGCAAAGCAAAGATAATTGGATGATTTAAGTGAATTATAACTTACTGAAGTACCTTTCTGATTAAAGTATATATGATATCCTTTGCTGTACTTGATTTCTCATGTCTTGGTACGCACAACACAATCAAACATGGAAATACAAATCAATGCAACTCAATCTTCACTAGAGTTCACTAGAGTTTATAAGAGCAAGCATATTCCCACTGAATTCCTAATAACTTAGTACTATGATGAAAAATTGGCATTATTCCATTCTATGCACTACATGGAAACAAGAAAATTGTTGAAGTAATTGGATTTATGTAATTGTGCCAAAGCATGATTAAATTACTAACTTCAAAAAACTAAACAAGTACTTTGTTATTAAATAATGAAAGGCTTTTAGGGAAAACTCTTCAACAATATTTGAAACTCTAAAACTATGTCTCAAGAAAATAACTAATTTAAAGATAAGAGGCATGCCTTTTTTTCTGGCAGATTTTCTTTTCTAAGCCAATCAACATTCTCCTAAATATGCGTACTAAGACATCAACAATTTTTATTATGGGATAAATTATTTCCACTTCATCAATCTTACACCGCACATGGAGCAAAAACACCGTTACATACCCTTAATGAAATGCAAATATTGGCTATTATGCCTAAAATTGTTGTTAAAAGAAAAAATATAAACTCAAGCTGCACCAAGTCTGACATAGAACCCAACTAACAAATAATAATTGTACTATATATGCCCACAAAAATACAAGCCTGGCTAGTCAAGGCTCAAGTAGCTAGTCATTCATGTGAAGAGAGAGAATAGTAACAGAAGTAAATAAACTTACAAAACAGGGAACGGTGATACTTGAAGTAGTAGTAGCAGAAGCAGAAGCAAGTTAATACCTATTAGCCTATTTTTCGTTTCAAGAATATAATAACTTGAAGTGTGGGTACATATATTCCAGCAAAAGAGTCTTCAGCAATGTAAAATGGGTTTGAAATGAACTCTGGGAATTGCTTAAACCACTAATAGTAAAAATAGCAGAAAAAATACATTAATTTATCAATATTTCTATAAAATTAAACATTTTAATTATTAGTCTTTATAATGACTAAATAACTAATTAACTACCTTGAAGAGGAAAGTGTATGTATTAGAAGCAATTTGTAAATCTCCAATTGTGTGTTTGGTTGGATCTTTGGCATAAGAAAAGCCAACACCACTTGGAGAATCCAAATATATAATATTTGAAACCTGAAATAGTTAAATTTTGTTGTTTGTTGATATATATATATATTAAACTAAAGAAAATATTAAAAAATCCAGTGAAAATATTGTTATCAATTTTGCCTTTCCCTCTTCAAAAATGAATGGTCAAGCATTATTGGTTGATAATATTAGTAGTTTAGCCTACATACAAACATTCATTCCTAATTCATTCTTATTTGAAAACACACTAAATATAAACATTAAAATAGAGAAAGATCCATCATTGTTAAATATATCTAAATGGAATTACTCAAAAAAATTCACAATCTTAGTCCATTGAGGTATTTTCACAAACACCTGATTTGCATCACAAAAGAAGAACCAAATAAACACAAAAGTATATATATCCCATAAAAAAAGGCATAAATCAAACCAACACAGATATATATATATATATATCAGAATGTGTGAAAAGACCCTTAATGCATAACTTTCCATGCCTGATGCTAGAAAGTAGAAAGTGAAATAATAATTTTGTCAAAATCAACATTACATAACTATATCATAATAACACCATAAAGTTTGAAGCTGGGTTTGGAATATCTTCCTAAAAATAACAATATATATACATTCATATATGCAAGTATATATATATATATATGAATGTAATTGTTTTACCAGGAGGTTACGGTGATAATAGATTAAGAAAGAGTGACCCGGATGAAGACCTCCTTCACAAATGAAACAAATACAAAGAAAAAAGATTGATATTTGTAGTCAAATTTAAACCCTCATCACAAACCAGTAGTTATTTCGGTATACTAATCAAATTAAAATGAACCTTAAAACTGAAAAAAAAAAAAAAAATGCCTAACTTTTCCAAGCTCAGAACACTACTGTCGACGCCAAGCCTATCACTTGCAAGACAGAATGAGAAAGAGAGAAAGAAAACGAAGAATGAAAGAGAGTAGAAGAGAGTAAATGCAGGGAGGGACAACATAAAACAATCAAATACTTTATAAATACATATACACATAAATATATATTTATATATTTATTATATGTAATCTGTATAAAAAAAATTCACCTCACAGAGATGTTCTTGCTTCCAGCAGGGGAGAACCATCGTGACTTACATGAGGGAAAGTGAGATACCAGCGTGATGTACCTGCATGCTCCATCAACTCAAACAGGGGAGATACCGCCATTATGTGCTCCAGAAGCTCGCGTGAGTCGTGAGAGAGAGAGTGCTCCACCGATGTCATGTGCTCTAGTGACTCGCGTGATGCAGAGATAGACAAGACGAGAGGATAAGTGTGTGAGAGAGAGTGAGTGCAGGAGAGTAAGCTTTGCAACTAAGCGTAAGAAAGAGAGGCAGAGAGGCGGCAATGGAAACTTGTTTGGGTATCTTAGGTTTAGGGATTCAATGGAGGCTGAGAGAAATTAGAGAATTTGTGCTTTATTATTTTCCTTTTTCTTTTCTTCTTATGATAGACCCAGAATTTTTTCATTTGGCGCCAAACGAAATATAACTTGGCGCCACTGTGTTAAAAAAATGACTTCTCCGTGTTTTTTTTAATTATCTATTAATAACGCTTGTAAATATGTGTCATTTTTTAATGTAATATATACTAAAAATTGTTGTAGTGCCATGTGCACGTACTCTTCATCCTCCTCTTCTCCTTCGCGCTGTTCCTCTTGGACAATGAGGGCATTCAACTTGCCCCTATAAGGGAAAACTGCTGATTTATGTGGTCCTTTAGCAAGCTAGTGGCTTCTTCCCTGCAGTAGTATCTATCCCATTGGAAGAACTAGACTCTGTTGTCCTCCTCTTTCCCCCATGCTTACTCTGCCATGACTTCCCAGACTTCTTACTCCCAGCACTACTTGAGCTGGTTGGAGGGGTAGTCCTCTTCGAAGGGTACTCTCCGGTGTGTTATCTGACAAGCGTTCGGCAGCAGCTTGAGCGGTGGCTAGGTCACTCACACGCTGCCTTTGAAGTTCTTATTTGTCCCACGGTTTTAATCCTTCGAGGTAACAGAAGAGCCTGTCTACTTCAGACATGTCCTTAATATCGAGCATCAGTCCCGAAAATTTCTTCACATATTCTCGGACAGTCCCGACTTGTTTAAGCTCTCTCAATTGGCATCTAGCCATGTAGGCTACATTTTCTGGCAGAAATTATGTCTTCAAATCTCCCCCATGACGTGATGGTGCATCTACCATTCTCGATGTCATCATACTTTGTCCTCCACCATACCTTGGAATCCCCAAACAAGTACATGGTGGCCATGGCAACCTTTCCTTCTTCAAAATCGGCCCACACGGCTCTAAAGTAGTGCTCCATGTCAAAGAGAAAGTTTTCCAAGTCCTTTGCGTCTCTAGCCCCATTATAGGGCCTCGACTCAGGCACTTTAACTCAGCCATACTCCATACCTATTTGCCCTGTTGCAGGCGCATTTCCAACTGCTCGCATGGTTAGGTTTACCTTTCCAGATAGCTCAGTCATCTCCTCACTGAGCACGCCAACTGACTTCCTTCAGTCCTCCGTGATGTCATTTATGGAGTCTCGTTGGTCTTTCAGCATGCGCTCCACTGCCGCAATACGCTCCTCCCACCGAGGGGTATTCGATGTACTTGTCAGAGTGTTTCTTTTCTCCAACGCAATTATTCGGGCTAGCAGAACATCGTTTTCCTTCTCTAGCGCAGCTATGAAATTGTTTGTGTCGGACGAACTAGAATTATGGCTAGTAGAGGATAGATCCTTGACCCTCTCGTCCAGGCCAACTAATTCCCCCACTCGTTTCTCAAGCGCTTCGATCCTCTAAGTATTGCTCACCATTTGTGGGCTCCACCAAGCTTTCTCTAACCTGGCTCTAATACCAACTGTCACGGGCTGACTATTTAGGGACTCCAAGTAGACAGAACATGTGGCACTTGCAGACACTCCAAGCTAGCAAGTCAGCCTACAACTCAAGCATGCGTGCAAACAAACTCAGTGGTTAGCCACAAACACATCGGACATGTAACGGGAAATTAACGAAGTATGAGCAAGCATAAAGCAAGTCATTCTATATAATGCCCACACCACACAAAAGCATACAACAAGGCAAGTGGCATGCAATGGCCCAACGAAGACAACAATCAAGTAACACATAGATAATAAGGAAGCATACACGGGCAAGTATGGATAAACATTGTTTTATTAATATATAGCCTTGATAGGGCAAGGGAGTACACAGCTTTGGCCCCTATCTACTAGTGGCCATGGTGCTTCCCTAAGTCACCAAGTCATCTCCCCCTAGGGAGCCTTCTAGGGATACAAGGTCTTCCCAGTAACATATATGATTTTTGTCTGGGAGACATATGCATAATTACAAAATTTCCACTACCCTGCCCCATGAGGTTGCTTGGTGCAAGACTTGACTAATGATCACGCACCAAGGCATGATCACTTACAAAATGGCCCCATGTGGGTGTGCCAAAGGGGCAGCATGCCATACTGTGCCTAGCGCAGGCAGACATGCAGCTGGCTGGCGCACGCTGGTTGGGCAGTAGCTTGGGGCTCGAGCTCGAGGCTCCATCAGAATTTTTAACCCATAATTTTTAAACAAAAAATTACAAAAATCATATGCCCCAAAATGGCTTAAATATTTCATCTAGAAGTTTTACGAACAATTCCTAAACCCAAAAGCACCATAATAGACAACCTTTAAGAATCTATCATCATGAAAATAAGCATACATCCATTCAAACATATATCACATATAATATAAAAATGCATATAACCCTACACAATAATTAATAATAGGTGTAGATTAATGACCTGCTCTGGTACCAATTGTTGAAAAAACATTAAGACCACATAGCGAAATTGGTGTGGTGGGCCCAATTTATAAGAATAACAACAATCAAAAAATTTCATTAATCATATAAACAGTTTATATGATCAAGAAAGCAATCCAGGAACATTAACATACAATATTATTAATCATGCAACAAATATATAAATATACAATATATTTATATATAACATATACACACACAAAATTCAATAACATATGCAATTACCTCTTGAAGCCTATCAAGTGTCCTTGAGTCTTTTCGTATATTTTTCGATCTTCATATCCAAAGCTTTAAGCACTCAAACCACGATCTTCCGGAGTGTTCTCTACACCTCAAGATGTGTGTGGGCACATAGAGAACATGGGTTTGTATTTTTATGAATCACAAATATTTCTCAACACATGAGAACTTGGACTCAACACATGAGAACTTGGTTTATGGTCTGAGAATGGCTAGAATAAAGAAGAAGAAAGAATGAGTTTTTGTCTAACAAATATTCTAAGAACTTTTCTGAATTGTATCTGATATGTGTAGTGTATTGTGTTCTCTTCTTTTCTCTTTATTTTATATCATATATATAGAGATATTTATATTACCTTATTATTCCTAATAATAATAGTAATATAAAAAAAATATCATAATGATGATAAGATTTGATTTAGGTAAATATCTAACTTACCAAATTTGAAAAATCATTTTCAAATTATTAAATAATTAAATAAAAACTACACTAATACAATATCAATATATGTGGTACACGCATGGCACAATCTTTGGACTGGGTCATGCGTGACCCACTATTTCATTTTCAAGGATTTTGCATTTTTTTTTATTTAATTAAAATCAATCTCCCACCAAATAAGGTGCTAATCTTTTTAAGGAAAAATGTGACTACCATATTTCAAAATTAAAATTTTAAATTCAAAATTCAAATTGATAGTCATCATTATCATCATCTTTTTAAAATTCAATAAATCAAAAACTATTTTTTGACTTACCAATTTTATTTTCTCCGACTCAAATAAAATAATTGATTTCAAAAATTAATTTATTTATATATATATTTGAAATTCGAAATTTACATATTTAAATTAATAAATATATTTTCAAAAATTAATAATTAATTCCAAATTAATTATTCAACATCAATTATCATATAATTGCATACTTGACCCGAAGAATAAAATTCTTCTCAAATTCCCAAATTACATTTATATCATTGTATCAACTCTTACCTTGATATGGTGTTGATAGAGCCATCCTGGGGACCTATGGACCTATAATATCAAGCTCCAATAAATATTGCATTATTAATCAAAGTTCTTTTATTAAATAATCATATTTATTAATCTCATGATTATCCCACTATAAATATGAGATTGAATTCTTTATAATTATAGACATATATTTATTGTAACGACCCAAAAATGCTAATAGGGTTTAGTGCCTTGATTAGTGTGCCGGGAGGGCATAATTGGATATGTGTGTGATTTATTGATTAAATGCATGACTATGTGTCATGCATGACATATATGATGATATGAATATATTTATATGCATGTGGGCCTTTTATTGGTTATAAGGGCATATCTGTAAGTTTGGCCCGTTAAGTGCATAAATGTGATTATACGTGTCAATGGTTGAGACCACATTATTATGTGGATATATTTGTAGTATACAGCTCGAGGCAATACTAGTGAATGGATTAGTGGAATAGTCACAGCAGGATTTAATACCCGACTTAGGGTGAGCCTAGGGGTATTTTGGGAACTTAGAGAATATTTTGAGATTTATCGAGTAACAGACAGGTATTTGACAATTAGTTGGACATGACGGGATTAACTGGAAATCGGTAGGATGACTCGAGGAATTAGCGGAAATTGGGGTTAATGACCATTTTTCCCTTAAGGGCAATTAGGAGGTTTGGTTAGTACAAAGGGCATTTTGGTCATTCTAATTAAAAATATATAGTTAGGAGGTGATCAGAACTGGGTAGAACATATCAGAACCTCTCATAACTTTCTCTCCCTCTCACTCATGTTTTCTCTCTCCATCTCTTGCGCCTAAAGGAATTTTGAGGTTTTGGAGGAGGGAACTTAAGGAATTCAGCAATAAGTCTAGAGAATTAAGGCTAGAAGTAGATAATGATCAGCTGGGGGATTCAAGCTACAAACTGAGGTAAGGATTTTATCTGGTTTCTGCTGGGAATTCAGGTTATTAGGATGAATTTGACTAGGTTTTTGAGTGATGATTGATTGTTGATTTGGGATAGTAGTTTCAGTAAGATTTTGGGTGTCTTTATGCCTAAGCTATGTGGTTAAGAGTCCTAGACTCGAATCTGGGTTTTGGCTGAAAGTTTCAAGGGTTATTTGTTGATTTGAGCTGGGAAAAAATGCTAGAAACCCAGGGATTTCTGGGTTCACAAGGGCGCGCCTCGGCCCGCGTGCCTTAGAAGGCCCTAGGAGGGTTGTTGACTGATGGGCGCGCCGCAACTCTAGGGGGCAAGTCGCGGCCCATTTCCCCCCAAAAGCAAGAGGTTGTGCCTCTGACTTGAGGCTCGCCACGACCCTTAGTGGCAAGTCACGGCCCGCCTAGGCAGCTATAGCCTAGGTTGGTTTTCAGGCTCGAGGACTTAAACCTAAGCACTCAAGACAAATTCTAATACCCAGTTTAGTAGAATTCAAGGTCCCGGAGACTCGTATTTGTTTACAAAATATTTAATTGGATTAGAATTTGATATTTATCCATGATTGCTTGTGACTAGGGTTACTGTTAAGGCTCAGGACTGCATATCATGCTCGAAGTCGTTGTTTATCCATCACTTGGGACTCGAGGTAAGAGAACTGCACCCAAGTGGTTATGAGTGGAGCTGATATTCCCTGTAATTGAATATATGTGTTCTGTGAATTATATATATGTTATGTTTGATGCAAATGTAATACCTAAGGGTGTCAGGGCTGATGATAAGCGTACTGAACGCAACTCAGCCTAAGCGAGCCAGGATCAGCTAAATAACCAGAGGGCTCAGCCTAAGGGCACCGTTACCTAAAAATTTGTATTATAGATTGGGTTGTATACTTGAAAGTATATGTTTAATGTTTCCTAGCTTAATACTTGTATTATGTTTATTAAGTGAACTAATTGGATTGAAGTTTATTATATACTCGTGTTATTGTCTATGCTTGTTGATTATGGTTTTCTTGTTGAGCCTTGGCTCACGGGTGCTACGTGGTGTAGGTAAAGGCAAAGGATAGCTGGACTAGTCATGAGTTGGAGAGCTTTGGGGGCGGAGTGTACATTGGAAGCTGCTCGACCGCCATGGTCGAGGGATTTATAGGGATTAGAGCTCAAAACTGTATTTTGCCATTAGACTAGCCTTTGTTGTATCAGTCTTTGAGTGTTGTATCTGCCATGTAAACACTGTTTTTGGGATCCCATGTATCAAACACTTGTTTTAATGAAAATTATCCGTTTACGATCAAAATCTTTTAACCCTAACCTGTTAGTTGACTTTAGAAACACATTTATGTTCAAACGACTTGGTTAGCAAGTCTTGCACTATTTTAAACACACAGTGTAACAGTTTTGGTTATCTAGGGCATTACAACTTGGTATCAGAGTTGTCTAGGTTTAAGGGTTCCTAAAGACTGGCTGGACATGTACACTCGCCGCTAAAGACAAGCTCGACCCAGGGTTTGGTAACCAAATATGTGATTATATGTTTGAATACTTAAATGAAATATAATTGCTTTATTTGCATGATTAATATGGAGTATGAGATATATTGATAGGGCCTGGCCCTTGACTGCTATGTGAATATGTTAAGGCGTGCTTATTAGCATTACTACTATATGTGAATCATTGTTTACATGCCTGTGTTGCATCATGATTGTGCATTGTGGCCTGGAAATTAGCGTTGGACCATGGAATGAATATAAATATGCTATCATTGCGTGACTGTGACGCCCCACGTCACTATGGCTGCTTTCTGGAATGACGACTGACCCTACAAACCAAGACAAGTCTTTCCAGCGTGCTTTGTCCTCACTCGCACACTTCCTGGGAAAACTTCCCAGGAGGTCACCCATCCCTAGATTACTCCAGGCCAAGCACGCTTAACCATGGAGTTCTTAAGTGATGGGCTACCGAAAAGAAGATGCACCTTCCTGATATAGGTAGTACCCATCAATCCATTTAAGCCATCTTCAACTGTGTAGTCCCATACCTACACAGTCTTAGAATCATCACACTTGACCTTCCCCAGGCGGTGTGGGATTGCACAGCTTACCCGTTCTTTCCCCTGACGCATCATGGGATTCTGACTGTCACAGTGACCATACGAGTCATTGATTGCAGATTAACTTGGATTGTTATGCGTCCAAGGCAATCAATACGACTAGCCAGTACCAGGGTTGAGGCTAGAGATGATGAGCAGGGTCAGAACCCTCCGCCAGTCCCTAAGAACTGGCAGTAGTTACTTGATGATATGCAAGCTAGACTTCAGAGTTAGGAAGAAGAGATCTGCCTTCTTAGGCAGCAGGCTGCGTCAGGAAGTACTGCACCTAACTTTCCACATGTTGTGGCACCAGCTGTACAACCACCTAAGATTGGAAACAGGTGGGAGCCACTTTATGAAAGATTCAGGATACAACATCCTCCAACCTTAGAGGGAGGACCAGGTCCACCGAAGGCTGAACAGTGGATGAGTATGATCACCTCCGTCCTTGATTTTATGATGGTGGAAGGTAATGACAGGGTGGCCTGTGCCACCTATATATTTAGAGGGGATGCTCGTATTTGGTGAGAGGTGGCATCCTAGACTCGAGATGTTTTGTCTTTGAGGGTTCAGAGATCTGTTCAACCAGAAATATTACAACATTGTCATCAGGGAAACAAAGGTAAATGAGTTCACTGAGTTGGTTCAGGGCAGCATGACAGTTACTGAGTATGCCCTGAAATTTGACAGGCTAGCAAAGTTTGCACCAGATTTAATGCCTACAGATGCAGCTAGGCAGGACAGGTTCATTCGAGGGCTTAATGATATGATAGCCCGAGATGTGAGGATCACATCAGTACCTGGGGAGATGACTTATGCTCAGGCAGTTGAGAAGGCCCTCACTGCTAAGGAGGCAGAGAATAAGAACTAAAGGGAGATCGTTGTGATACGGGATGTTCGCAGTGCAGTGCCTCCGTATACAGGGTCTGGTAGGGGCAGAGGCCCCAGTGATCAGAAGAGGAAGACCCTTGACACCTCGACCACTGCTGATCTTGATAAGAGGAGTTGGGGTGCCCAGGGTGGCCGCCAGGGAGGCAATGAGTCCTGGAGAAGCTATCTAGAGTGCACTAGATGTAGGAAGCACCATCTTGGAGAATGACGGGCGAAGGTCTGTTACCTGTGTGGGGTGGTTGGGCACTTCAAGAAAGATTGCCCGACATTGAAGAAGTAGAAACCAGGGAAGATGGACAGCTTGACTCCAGCTCGAGTGTTCACCTTGACATAGGCAGAGGTGGAGGCTAGTCCCTTGGTAGTGACAAGTCAGTTTTCTAGTGCTAGCTCTTCATATACTGCATTAATTGACTCTAGTGCTACACATTCGTTTGTTTCTAGTAAAGTGATTGATAGATTGTGTAGGCCTAGTGAGTATTATGCTGCGGGGTGTGAGACTATACTGCCTACAGGGGAGCTGGTAGTTTCTAGGAGATGGATTAGAACACTGCCAGTAATGGTGGATAGTAGGGAACTATCAGTAGATTTGATTGAGTTGGGTATGGACGATTTTGATGCGATTTTGGGGATGGATTGGTTAGTCAGATACGGGGCCACTATAGATTCCATGAAGAAGATGGTGACTTTTGAGCCAGAGGGTGAGGACCCCTTTGTTTTTGTGTATTGACCCCGCGTTCCTATGATATCAGTTGTTGACCTGTGAAATTGGCCAACAGTAGTATGTACAATATACAACACCTTTTGAACGAAATAAACAAAATAAATGACAGAGTACGATTATCTTAAATAAACACACAGGAATTTTATAGTGGTTCAGCCCTGCTCAGATGAATAGTAATAACCTAATCCACTTAGCTTTTAGTATTGAGTCACTCGACAATTACAATGATGAACAAAAGTGTTCGCTTGTTTCTCACTTGCCCAGAATCAAAAAGCTCTCAGAAAAAATGACCCATTTTAATGAAGTCTTAGGTCCTTTATTTATAGTACCCAGGAGTTGTTACACGGCCAATGATACTGGGATCGTGGGTTGGCACACGATTATCAGGTAGTGGAGATACGTGTCCACTTTCCCATGATTGTGAGATTGTGGGTCTTCCTGTTGCCTTCTATGGACCGTGGTTGATAATGCACGATAGAAACATCTGGGAGATATTAAGTCTCTGTTGGTATGTCAGACTTAGGTGCTAGGCCTGATGACCAAAGCTTGGGCGCTGGACCTGTGACCTTCTGGGTGCTAGGCCTGTTGATCTCAGTTTGAATGAGAGTAATTACTTCTCGGTGAAGTGTACTTGGGGGTGTAGGCCGACCACCCTATGGAGGATAGGGTCAGGCCGACCACCCCTAAGGTCCTCGGGCATATTGGGCCGACCACCCCTAGGGGGTATAGGGCTTGCTTGGGCCGACCCCCCCTAGAGGGTATAGGGACTGCTTAGGCCGACCACCCCTAGGGGTACTGGCTTGGTCGATTTTCGTGTAGGTCCTGGACCTATCCTTTTTGCCCATCAGTCTTTTCTCAATACTTTGTCGTTTTTCCTTGATTTGTGATGTCACGTGTCACATTCTCATTCGCCACATCATCCTTGTATTTTTTAGGGATAACATTTGCCCCCCAAGTTTATTGTAATGTACTCAACATTACGATAAACTTGATCAAGGCCCGAGAAACATACCGTAGCAGTACTTAGATAGTCAAGTCCCTCGGGACATTATATAGTAATTGTTACTATCGATACTTTGCTCAGTACGAATTTTTCAGGGATAATTAGTAATTCCTAAAAATAATTAGGTTTTTCAAGGAAAATTAATTTCCTAAAAATCTAATATATTTTTTAAGGAAATTTGAAATCTTAAAAATATAATATATTTTTCAAGGAGTTTTTAGGGTCCTAAAAATATAATATAATTTTCAAGGATATTAATTCCTAAAAATAATAAATATTTTTCATGGAATTTGATTTCCTAAAAATATAAATATTTTTCAAGGAATTTTAAATTCCTAAAAATATAGATATTTTTCAAGGAATTTAAATTTAAACCATATTATATATTTTTCAAGGAAATTTGAATTCCTAAAAATATCTTGTCTGCCTGAGAGGTTATAAATAGATCCTCTCTTCTCATTCCTACTCCATGCGCCACTTTCAAACAGGATCCAAGTCTGATTTTTCCAGGTCCTCATCAAACTCAGATCATTGGTAAGTATTCTATTCTAATCATCACATTGTTTAAATTAAATGTGCTTAGATTCATAAGAAGTACTTTGCCTTTTTGAGGAATTTTTGTCTGAATCTTTTTTTGTTGTTTCTTGATCCAAAATAACGGACCTTCTTAAAATATTTCTCTATAAAATTTCTTAGCCTAGGAGATTTCCAGGGTTATAAACCTTAGACTGGGCGATTTCCAGGGATGCATGACCCTAGGCCAACCACTACATCAGTTCTGGCGATTTCTGGGACTCCATACCCTAGTGCCTACGATTTTTAGGGATAGGCCTAGTTTGGGCCGAGCTCCTCCTTGGCATGGGCCGAGTACCTCCTTGGCATGGGCCGAGTACTCCATAGGTCGAGCACTCCCTTTTCTTCCTTAGGTGATTTCTAGGGATGGACTCGGGTTTGGGTCGAGCACTCCTGCTTCTCCTTGTGTGATTTTCAGGCATGAGAAATGGGTTGGGCCGAGCACCTCTAGGGCTGAGTGCTTCCTTCCCTTCCCTTAGGTGATTTCTAGACCTAGAATTAGGGCTAGGCCGACCACTCATAGATCATAGGCTAAGTACTCCTTTCCTTCCCTTAGGCGATTTCCAAGCTAGAATTAGGGTTGGGCCGACCACCATAGGGTTCCATGGGCCAAAGACCTCCTTGGCATGGGTGGAGCATTCCCTTTCCTCCCCTTGGGCGATTTCTAGGGATAGAATTATGGCTAGGCCGACCACCCTAGGGGTCCCTGGGCTGAGGACCTCATGCCTTAAACGATTTTTAGGGATTCAGGGTGGTCGGCCCAAGCATAAGCTGGCCACCTAGGATCCCAAAAAATATTCTAGAGAATTGAACAGTCCTTAGGCACCTTTTCTGAAGCTTACTTCCTTGGGGTGGTCGGCCTATGCTTAAGCTCACTGGGCCGACCCCCTGTCTTGCTCCTGATTCCTTCATTTTGACTCTTTAGTTTATGAACCTACCCCCAGCTGTTGGCTTCATTATGCTCATTCACTAACTTTAATCTTTATTTCACCTTTGTTGCAGATGTCTAGCTCTTCTTCATCAGACAAGTCAGTAGGTGAGCGTAATCCTCAAGAGTTTTTGGAAAGGTTGAAAAGGATTCTTCCTCGCTCTGCTTTATACTTATTCAGTGAGGAAGATTTCTTAAAGAGGTATTGTCCAATGGCGAGAGTGAAACAAACAACCCGAAAACCCTCTGAAGATGATCCTCAAATTGCTAGGCATATCACTCAGGGCTCCTCGTCGGGCTCAGATTACTTCTCAGCATAGTACGCCCCACGTCTCCCAAGGTACCCAATGCACACCTCAGTGGAGTCATTCTTCTCAGCGGGAAAGGTCAGTTCAGTGAGAACCATTGCAATGCCCTTCACACCGAGATACTAGTCAGGTTCTCCATCGATCTTCTTCTCGGCTAGATTATACCGAGGGCTCACGTCACCACACTTCTCATCCTCAGGAGCGTCCCAATCACAAATTTTGTCCTAATGTAGTTCGCCCTCCTTCCAAGAGCAAAATAGTCTCGCCAACTGAGCAACAGAAGAAGAGACAACAAAAGGAGTTCTATTCATTAGATTTTGGGGCCACCTTCGCCAGTGAGATCATATGGAAACTGGTTGAGAAGCCTCACCCTGCTGATTATGAGGTTGTTTAGTTCAAGGGGGCAACCTCTGACATGACTGAGGAGAAGGTAAAGAATTTGAGGAAGACCTTTGACCTCTTCGGGGTTTCCATCACTATCCCTGGTCCAGATGACAGAGCTAAGGACTCCTCTCTGGGTATGTGCGCTTGGACACGCTCTGCCATTAGGTTTGGGTCTCTGCTTCCTCTTCATTGTACTTCTGAAGTGTAGCAGAGTATTTTGGTATTAGTCCTTCTCAACTGGCTCCTAATGCGATCTTGGCCTTATCTACATTGTACATTATTTATTACCGTAGAAAATGGGTTGCTCCAGTACCTCACGAGATCCACTATCTATCTGACCTGAAGACAAACCCTTCTCAGCGTAACTCGAGGTATTTCCATTTCCACCATTATATGAGTGAGGGTACCAACACCTTCTTGGAAGAGATCTCCGAAAATATCAAGGCATTTAGATATGCTGACAACTATTTCTTTACTAAGGATGCAGAGGCCAATTACTCCAAGTTTAAGCACATTGGGCCCTTTTATAGACCACTCCCGACTCAGGATATGACAGTTAGGGCCAAGGCATTGATTGTCATTACCCCTGAAGAGAAGAATGTCAAGACTTTCATTACTCCAGAGAACCTTAGGAAGGTGGGGCTATTTCCTCCTTCCATATCAGAAGTTCCGGATGATGATGGTCCCCCGTGATAGCCATAGACTCCCCGAGACCTATTCATGTCGAGGAGATACCCTCTTCGCCGGTGCTAGTCAGGCATGAGGGTGATGAGGTGGGTGCATCTACTGCATACTCATTGCTTGCTTCGAACGACTTTGATGAGATTACATTCGAACTCAAATCACATTCAGAAGGTCTGACACTTTATCACCTTTGTTTTATGATTCATCTGTGCTTAATATCCTTCTAACATTTGATCTTCTTTTGCAGGCTCGGACATGTTTGGCTTTGTTCATACCCAGCAAAGGTCGACTCCTACCGAGGCTAGTCCTTCTTTTTTAGCGGCAAAAAGGGCCAGGGTTGAGGCTGAGTCGATCATGGAGGTTCCTCTTGAGGTGTCTCCTCTGACTCCTTTAGCGTCTAGTCAAATTATTTTGGCATCTAGCCCTGTCGCAGAGGTAGAGCCATCTTTTTCTACACCAGTTCCTCCCACTTTCAATGATGCGGGTGCTTCTTGTTCTGCGCCCGCCCCTTTATCTAAGCCGCATCAGTCTGTTATGCGGAACTTAAGCACCCTCATGGACTGAGCATCGCATCTGGAGCAAACAATAACAGCCTTTAATGGGATCTAGAATGACGACCTGAACACCATTCTCATGAAGTCACTCTTAGATATTCAGAGTGTGAGTCCTTCACAGTTTCCTTCTTGTTTATTTAGCTTGTGTTCTGACGTTTATCTAATACTTGTATGTTTTTTGCAGGCATTGATGCTGGTCTCTCATGTCCGTGATAGGTCTATGGAGTGTACTTCTACACTCTCCAACCTTCGTTCTGAGCTTGAAGCCCTCCGCCAAGAGGTGTCAGACCTTAGGCGCATTCTTGGCTCTAGGGATGCAGACATTGCCTCAAAAGATGAAGAAATCAACACCCTCCATAGTACCGTGGAGCTCAAATAAAAGGAAGTGACCGAGTTGACTCTCAGGATAACCCAGATGGAGGGGGAACTTGTTGATCAACTCCAACAGTCTGAAGTGGAGAAAGAGAAGCTGATTACCGACATGGACCAATTGCGAAAGGATTCTCTTGTCGAGAAGGAGCAAGAGGTCAAAGTTGCTCAAGACAAGGCTCGAGAGGAGTATTCAGAGACGGCTTTCTCTTGCTTCTATTTGATCTGTAAGTCCAATAAAGATCTGAACTTGGATTTCCTTTCCGAGAAGACGCGAGTGAAAGAGCTTAGGAAGTGTCTGGCTCGTGAGGCTGCCAAGGCTCAGGGTAGTCTATCAAACGATACTCCTCGCCCTAGTTAGTCTTCTTGGTCTTTTATTATGTTTTTCCTCTCATGCCATTGGTGGGGCACCTTGTACTTGACAGTATTTACATATGAAATTTTATGCCTTTATGCCTTTTTGTTATGAGTACTCAGTGTATTGATTCAAATTTGTTATTTCCAATGCTTACTAAGTATATCAACTCACAACCCTCATTGGTTCAGGTATCAATATACTCTGAACACATGTATTTTGCGTGCCATACTAACCTTACTCTTTTACATTTTTCATGCTAACAACCATGGTAATGTGAGTAGTATAGTATTTCACCAAGTACCATGAACAAAATGGTCAAGTCGACCACCCCATGGGTGATAGGTCGACCACCCTATAGGTTTGATGAACTGGCCGACCACCCTATATGGGACATGGCTAGGAGTCTCCGTACCAATGCCTTTTTTGTTTTTGTTTTTTGCACTTTCAGAACATATGTTGAACAAATGTCCTAGAAAAACTTGAGCATGCTTAGTACTTAAGGTCACGCCCTCATTGCTTGTGTATAACCCGATCTGTATGTACTATATGCCCCCAAGTGATCATGGGTTTAAAAGCCTTGGTCACTTGCTACTTGACCATGCCTTGCTTCGAGCATTTAGACACATAGTACTATCATTTTCATTCAATGATGCAAGCAACAAATGCTTGTCCCTCATTGGTAGTCGAGTGATGGTTTCATACTCAGTAGTAATGATACCTATACATAGATGTAGATTGTGTAGCAAGTGTCCATCACGATCTACGTAATCTCTCGTGTACTCGTTATAATGATTGTAGACAGAAATTTCTAAGTTGGACCAATCAGGTCTAGATGGGCTAATCGAGCCTGTAACGAGTCTTAGATCAAATTATCGATTGGTCCCTCAAGGACCAGATTCGATGATGACCTAATAATGGCGACTGGTCCTCGGAATAGTCTTTTTTGTTGATCGTATAGGTCGATAGGTTCCTCAAGAACCAAGATCGAACGTGATCAAATAGTTGGCAACAAGGTACTCAGACCAGTCTCTTGTTTGGATCGTATGGGTCGATAGGTCCCTCAAGGACCATTATCGAACATGATCCAATATTTTGGGCGACAAAGTCCTAGGACCATCTCTCGTTTGGATCGTATGGGTCGATAGGTCCCTCAAGGACCAGAATCGAACATGATCCAATATTTTGGGCGACAAGGTCCTAGGACCTGTCTCTCGTGTGGATCATATGGGTCAATAGGTCCCTCAAGGACCAGAATCGAACATGATCCAATATTTTGGGCGACAAGGTCCTAGGACTTGTCTCTCGTGTGGATCGTATGGGTCGATAAGCCCCTCAAGGATCAAAATCGAACATGATCCAATATTTTGGGCGACAAGGTCCTAGGACCTGTCTCTCATTTGGATCGTATGGGTTGATCGGCTCCTCAAGAACCAAGATCGAACATGATCCACTAATTTGGGCGACAAGGTCCTAGGACCTATCTCTTGTTTGGATCTTATGGGCTGATAGGTCCCTCAAGGACCAGAATCGAACACGATCCGATGGGGTTGACAGGTCCTTAGAACAAGTCCCTTATTGAAAGAAATTTAAAGAACTATAGAAACTTTAGAAATTAAATTCATTCATTGAAGCACAATGGTTGTTACATAAATAATTCATAAATACTACATTTACAAATTAAAACTTGTGTTGCTGCTGATCAATCTTCACAGATAGTACTGGCGGAGGTGTTCACCATTCCAGTAGTTTTTTATTAGTTCTCCATTTAGTCGAGCTATCTTGTACGTCCCTGGTGGGATCACCTCCTCCACAAGGTATGGACCTTCCCAGTTAGGTCCTAGTACCCTTGCCGTGTCCTTAGTGTTTAGGAACACCCTCCTGAGTACTAATTCCCCAACCTGAAATTTTCGATCTTTCACTCTGGAGTTGAAGTATCTGGCCACTTTTTGTTGATGTCCTGCTACTCTAAGACTTGCCTTTTCTCGTCTCTCTTCGATTAAATCGAGTGACTCTTCTATTAGTTTATGGTTCCTCCCCTGATCGTTTGTCTCTCATTTATGCGATGGGGGAGTGAGTTCAACTAGTAACATGGCTTCATATCCAAATGCCAAAGAGAACGGCATATGTCCTGTCACCATTCACGCCGTCGTTCGATGTGACCATAGGACCTCAAGAAGTAATTCTGGCTAGCCTCTTTTGGCCTGTTCAAGGCGTTTCTTTATAGTGTATTTGATAGTCTTATTCACTGCTTCTACTTGGCAATTAGCTTGGGGGTGTGCTACCGAGGAAAATCTCTTTGTGATTCCATGCCTCGTACAAAAGTTAGTGAACATATCACTGTCGAATTGAGTCCCATTGTTCGAGACTATCTTCCTCGGTAGGCCAAATCGACATATGATATTCTTCACCACAAAGTCTAAGACTTTCTTCGACGTTATGGTGGCGAACGGTTCTGCTTCAGTCCATTTAGTGAAGTAGTCCACAGCTACAACAGCAAATTGGACTCTTCCCCTTTCTGTGGGTAACTTTCCGATTAGGTCGATCCCCTATACAACAAAGGGCCAAGGGCTCTGCATCTGTGTTAATTCATTAGGTGCTGCTTGGGGTATCTTGGAGAACATCTGACACTTGTGGCATCTTTTGACATACTCCATCGAGTCTTCATTCATTGTCAGCCAAAAGTATCCTTGTCTTAGCATTTCCTTTAATAGGCTCTGCCCCCCAGTGTGATCTCCACAAAACCCTTCGTGTACCTCGATCATTAACAACTTTGACTGGTCGGGTGTAATGCACCTTAGCAGTGGTAGGGAGTACCCTCATCGGTACAGTACCCCTTCGACTATCATATACCGTGCAGCTTGTCTCACCAACTTCCTTTCTTTGTTCTGATCGTTTGGTACTGCTCCTTGATTGAGATAGTTAATAATAGGGGTCATCCATGTATCTCCTAACTCAATAGGTAGTGCCTCCTGCTCGGTTATGCTTCTTTCTGCCAAGTATTTGACGGGAACAACGTTTAAGGTGTCTATGTTTTTGGCACTGGCAAGTTTGGCTAAGGAATCGGCATTGGCGTCCTGCTCTCTTGAGATTTGTGTAATTGAGTATCTCTTGAACTGCGCCAACAAGTCCTTCACCTTGTTCAGGTACTACACCATCCTAAGTCCCTTGGCTTGATACTCCCCCAGTACTTGATACACCACTAGCTGGGAATCACTGAATATCTCTAGGGAATATGTATGTACATCCCGAGCCAAGCGTAATCCAGCTAATAATGCCTCGTACTCAACCTCATTGTTTGAAGTGTTGAATCCAAATCTAAGAGCGCAATGAATTCGGTGATTCTCCGGAGTGATCAGTATGATTCCTGCGCCTAAGTTATGTTCATTGGATGCTCCATCAACATATAGCTTCCACACAAGAGTATCCCCTTCCTTCTCGGTATCTCCATTCTCCGATTGGTAGGAAGGGTCTTCAAGGTTGGTGTCTTCGACTATGAAGGTTGCCAATGCTTGTCCTTTTATCATCGTCCTCAAATGATAAGTGATATCGAACTGTCCTAGCTCCACTGCCCACTTGAGTAATCATCCCGAGGCCTCTAGTTTCTGAAGAACTTGTCTCAGTGGCTGATCGGTCAGGACTCAAATCGAGTGAGCTTGGAAATATGGACGCAGCATTTGAGAGGCGATTACTAAACAGTAGGCTATTTTTTCAAGAGGGGGATAACTAGACTCCGCACTTACTAGCCTTTTACTGATATAGTATACAGGGTGTTGTACCCTGTTCTCTTCCTTTATTAAAGCAACACTGATTGCATGCTCGGTGATTTCCAAATAGATGAATAATATTTCACCATATATTGGTTTCGCTAGGACAGGAGGTTGGGTGAGGTGTTCCTTCAGGGCTTGGAAAGCCTCCTTAAACTCCTCGGTCCATTGGATCTTCTTGCTGCCCCTCGGTAAGTTAAAGAAAGGGATACACTTGTCCGTAGACTTTGATATGAACCTACTAAGGGCAGCTACTCTCCCGATTAAGCTTTGCACTTCTTTGAGTGTAGTAAGTGACTTCATGTCGATCAATGCTTTGATCTTCTCGGGGTTAGCCTCAATTCCACGTGAATTGACTATGTATCCAAGAAACTTACCAGAACCAACTCCAAATGAGCACTTGAGAGGGTGTAGCTTCATGATATACTTTCTAAGTATTGCAAAGCATTACTCCAAGTCTTGAACATGCCCTTCAGCTTCTTTGGACTTGACCAACATGTCATCGACGTATACCTCCATATTTTTTCCAATCAAGTCTCAGAACATGCCATTCACTAAACGTTGGTAGGTGGCTCCTGCGTTCTTCAAGCCGAATGGTATCACCTTATAACAGTACAATACCTTGTCTATCCGGAAGCTGGTATGTTCCTCATCGGGAGGGTGCATACTTATTTGATTATACCCAGAATACACATCTATGAATGAGAGTATTTCATGTCATATCGTTGCATCGACTAGTTGGTCTATTCTGGGTAATAGGAAGCAGTCTTTGGGGCAGGCCTATTCAAATCTGTGAAGTCCACACAAGTCCTCCACTTCCTGTTTGGTTTTGGGACCAACACGGGGTTTGATACCCAATCAAGGTAGTAGACCTCCCTTATAAAACCATTTTCCCTGAGCTACTCGACCTCCTCCTTCAGGGCTTGAGATCGGTCTTTGTCAAGCAGTCTCCTTTATTGTTGCACTAGTGGGTAGTTCTTGTCTATATTGAGGACATCACTTATTACGGATGGAGAAATTCCAACCATGTCCTTATGTGACCTGGCAAAGACGTCCTGGTTTTTCTTCAAAAATTCCACCAATCATGCTTTAATTTCCACCTTTAACTCATTCCCAACTTTGATTACTCTAGTCGGGTCCTCCTCATCTAGTAGGACTTCATCAAGATCTTCGACTGGTCCTACCCCCATGACGTCATCCCCAAAGCGAGGATCGATGTCGTTTCCCTCGCTTTGGGAAACTTACTATAATAACAAATCTTTGTTAAAAGGAGCCTTCGGCTCCAGTAGAATGTTTCTCTTAGCGTCAACTTCCATGTTGATAACCTCATCGGTTCCTTCACCCTCTTCGCAGCAGGTTACTATCATGTTGTTTACGCATGGTCCTTTCTTTACCTTGGCTACTGACGCATTGTAGCATTCTCGTGCCTCCCTTTGGTTACCCTATACGCATTCTTGCCCTGCGCTGGTGGGGAACTTCAAAGATAGATGCCGGATGGATACTATTGCGTTTAATGCTATCAGGAAGGGTCTCTCAAATACCACATTGTAAGCCGAAGAACAATCTACCACTAGGAACTCTGTCATCACACTCTCGTGCCTGGGGGCATTCCCCACTGTGACTGGTAGTTTAATAGTTCCTGCTGGTGCTAGGCATTCTCTTGTGAACCCATATATCACTTGGGAACACACTTTCAGGTCCTTGACTGTGAGCTTCATCTTCTTAAGGGATGATTTGTAGATGATATCTATCGAGCTTCCTGTATCCACCAAGCATCTCTTCACTCGGGCGTTGGCGATTTGAATGGTAAGGACCATAGGGTCATTGTGGGGGTACCTCACGTGTCTGGCGTCATCTTCTGTAAAAATGAGAGTTTACTTTCATACTTTGGATTCTTTGGAGATCGCTCCTCAACTACCATACACTGGGAAAACTCCCCTACCTCAAGTATGAGGGTCCTTGCATATCGTTCACAAGCATTGTTACTGTTGCCTGCTATGTGAGATCCTCCAAATATGGTATCCAGTGTGAAGTCTACAACTGCCGGCTCAAGTGGTGGACTCCTCTGCCTTCAGAATTATGGATTCCTGCTTGGGGTCTCGGTCTTGCCTTGGTACCTCGAGAGTTTTCCTGATCGGAGAAGAAACTCTATCTCATCCTTCAATTTTTTGCACTCGTTTGTGTCATGTCCATAATCATTATGGAAACGACAAAACTTATTCTTGTCCTTCTTCCCTTCTGAGCGCAAGGGTGATGGCTTTCGATACTGTACCTCCTTGTATGTTGCCAAGTAAATCTCAGCCCTTGATGTTGTCAGGATGGTATAATTGGTGAACCTGGGCTGGTAGGGTTGATGCTTAGCTTGTTTGTCGGCGGGTGCTAACTTAGCTTTCTTCTCTCCACCCTGCTCGGCCCCTGAGGTATTCCTCTTCTTACCGTTGCCCCCACTACCGCCCTGAGGGTTTGTGCCATTTTTATCTGCCTTGATATTGGTCAGATGGTTTATGCCTTTTTCTTCCTTCATGATAGCATCATCTAGCTTCATGTATTTGTCAGCTTGATCTAGGAACTCTTGCAAGGTGTTGATAGGGTTCCTAGGTATACTATCCCACAAGGGACTACGATAAATTATTCTTGTCGAGATGGCAATGAACTTTCCTTCATATCCTATCGTGGCCGCTCTATTTGCCTCTCTCGTGAATCTTTGAATGTAGTCTTTCAGGGATTCGTCTTTCTCTTGCTTGATGTCAACTAACTGATTGGCATAAACTGGTTGAATTTGCCCGGCACTAAAGACCTTGCAGAATTCTTTCCTGAACTATTCCCAGGAAGTGATAGATCCAAGTTTAAACTTCCAATACCATTCCTGAGCTAATTTAGAGAGAGTGGTAGGGAATACCCTGCACCTATAATCATGTTCCACACCGAGAAACTCCATCTGATCCTCAAACTTCCCAATGTGTCGTACTGGGTCTACCTTCCCAGTGTATGTAGGAAGTTTCAGGGTCTTGTATTTCGGTGGTGGTTGGGCAGCTTGGATCTTGGCATTGAAAGGGCTCCCACTTCTATGAGCCAACTCGATATCTGAAGGTTTCTTTGTTAGACCCTAAACAACCATAACGAGTGCATCTATTTAAGCCTGCATTGCTGGTGGGATCGTTGCTCCAGGTGGGGTGGATATCCCTGGTAACTTCTCCTGAGCACTGGTCCTCCTGTTGATGACCTCCCTCAAATCCTGAGGTTGCGCATCTTTCGCCAGCCTATCAAACACAGTACTTGTGTTATTCATCGGTTCCGTTCCCTTGTGAGACTGAGGGTGTAGGGGCGGTAGGTCCGCCTTGCCCCTGTCGATGCGACCCTGCCCCCAAGCCTCTCCTCCCAGATGACTTTGAGATTTAGAGCATCCATTTCCATTCCTATCACGCCTCTCAGATGTTTGACCCTCATCTCCGGTGTTGTTTCGTCGATCCCCCTAGAAGGGGGGCCTTCGGGTTGGTAATACTCCTACTCCTAGATGGAGTGTTATTCTTCTGAGTCATGGAGGAGACAGTCTTGGACTGTGTCTCTTCATCCTAGGAAAGTGGTTCTGAGAGTGTCCTTGGGGTCCTACTCTTCCCCTGGGACTCTCTGTTACTGTGGTCTTGCATTCCTGCTGCTTTGGCCTGAGCCTCCCTCACCGCCTAAACAGCAGCTTCAGCGTTAGCTTGGGCTAACTGAGTAGCTTCCTCTAAGGCCACAGCAGCCTCCTGATGCCTCCGGTCAGCCTCTTGCTCCCTCTGGATCATCCTCTGGACCTGTTCATCGATCTCCCGTCGTTGTCGTTCCATAGTCGCCCTCTGAAAGGCAATATCTGCAGCAAAGGCCTCCTGCCTCGCCAGAAATTGCACCATCTCCTCCTGGTGAGCGTCTTGTGGATCTTCTACATCAGGTTGTTCTCCAACCTCCACCTGAGGTTCGTTAACGGGATCTATGGGATCCTGGGTGGTGGAGTCCCTGGGAGCAGTCTTCTTGGTCTAACTGGGTTTTGGAGGCATCGTAAAAATGACGAAAGTTGTGTTTCTTGATTTCGTACTCTCAATGAAAGCACCAAAATGTTGACCTGTGAAATTGGCCAATGGTTGTATGTACAATATACGACACCTTTTGAACGAAATAAACGAAATAAATGACAGAGTACGATTATCTTAAATAAACACACAGGAATTTTATAGTGGTTCAGCCCTGTTCAGATGAACAGTGTTGACGCCGTTTTTCGTCAACTTAAGAAAGAAAAGCAATTAAACAGGAACATACCAGAGGAAGTGAATAAAGAAAATGAAAATAAGATCTTTTTACGTGGTTCAACAGTTAAAATCTTCCTAGTCCACGAGTCTATATTATTAGCTCTTTGGAGTTTTCTGGAAACTTTCAAAGAATAATTGCCCAGAGGTTTCTCCCCAAATCTCAATCATTCAGTCCTCTACAAATGAATTATCCATCCCTATTTATAGAGAGGGTTTCAGAATTACTTCCCACATATTTCGGGAAGATATTCTGTAAATCAAATAATATAATGCCAATAAATGCATTAGTTAATACGTACGCGGTAACATCCCATAAAATATGGGATTGAGTAAAAAATTACATCAGATCCCTTAAACATAGGGAATTTATAACAATAAATACATTCACATAGAATCAATGAGCTTAGACACTATACCCGTGCACCTTCGAGACTGTTTGCCTATTACGAGCTTGTCATCTTACTTTGCCTATATTCCCACCAAGTAACCATTGAAAAAGCCATCACCTTCAAGCTTACAGCCCTCGAGCTCGAAGCATCTTGTCTGAAAGCAAGAGATGCATCAAGAATTTTATACAAGTGTTGAATCCTTGCTATCATGAGTTGCGAGCCTTTTTTATAAGCTCGGAGCATCTTCAAGGCTATATACTGCTCGAGCTTACGAGGTCATCATTTATAGCAAAACTGTCTGACTAGAGGATCACATGATGACTGTGCTTATTTTGAGCTCACACCTTACGAACCTTAATTTTGAGATCAAGATTTCCATTCTCGATATCTGGGTGTAACATTTTGCCCTCTCAAAAGTATAAGTTCGAATCCTATGAGAAGAAAACTTTTGAACTGCCACTTTTGAAAACTGAGCTACCTACCACACTCGAGTGTGGACACGCGTCAATCATGGGTTGCTCAATCAGAGTACTTGAGTACTTTTTCAACACACCCACGTCCTTTCACGTTTCAGCTTTTTGCCACCATTGTTACATTCGCACCTGACCGTCTGATCAAATACCAAATCCAACCAAAGGCCCAGATTAGCTCGACCCTTGACCTCCTTTTGGGACACATATATATATAACTGTATCATCTTCCTCCTCTTCACTTTTACATTTTAAGTTTCAGAGAGAAAGAAAATACCAGAGCCAAAAATTCTTTTTTCCTCTTTGCATGTTCTCTAAACCGAGAAGACAGAACAACCTCAGCCTTTTCGACTGCATGAGATCATTCTTGCAACTGCTCCTCCAATCGTCGATTTCATTGTATCCGCAAGCCTCTGTTCTTGACCCTCGTACTTTTATTTCTTCATGCATTTTTATGTTTCTTTTGCACCGCATAATTAGTAGTTTTTCACTAGTTTCATAAGGATTTTATAGCAATTAGTAATCTTAGCCACATTGTTTAGCTGATACTATATAAAATCTGGACCCAAAATTCTCTGAAATCGTGGGTTTAAAACCCAGATTTTAGTGCAAAAAAGCATAGATGTTTGTTCCCCCCCCCCCCCTTTTATTTAGACTATGGATGATATGTTGTGTAGACTAAGAAAAGGGGTACTGAATTAGGGTTTTAAATTGCATGTTTCCCAAAATTATCACATATTTTTTAGTAACCGCCAAATTTTCCCCTGAAAATCCGGGATTCTCAAAATGAATCCACACTTTCCTTCCCTCACGTCGAATACATGCTCAAAGTCTGAAACTTACAATAGTTCGAGTTTCTTTCTCGAATTCGACCCGTTCTTTTGAGACTTCAGTCTCAATCGAGCTTACTCCGTGATCTCGAGCCTTCGAGCTCGAGTCACATAAAATTTTACTTTGATTTCTTGTATGCCTGGCCCTCACCCTTTTCTTTCTTGCTAGATGTTGCAGAATTCTGAGAAACGGTGGGGGTTAGTGCTCGCAATTCCTTATTCTCCCACAACTCCAAGTCCAGAATCACCCTTCACTCGAAACCAGCAGCTAATTCACAAATACAAAGTGAGGTGTGAGCAAGAAGATATTCGAGCCCACTTCCAGCGTCATATCGACGAGGTCGAGGAAAGAAAAACTCTTGGATAAAGAAAGAACAAACCAAGAGTCAAAGGAGGAAACTTAGGGTCGCAATCTATCTAGACCCAGACCCCAAGCTCAGACCTATCCCTCTCGACCCCACGCTCAAAGTAACTGTCACTTACAAGCTCAGTGATCTTACTTTCTCTTTGATGGACGATTCATCAAATCTTCCATCCACCTCACAACATGCAGCCATTCCTACCTCCAGGGAGGAATTCTTCGAGGCCGAGCATTACTGGAGCTCAATAACTTTATTAGGAAAAATCTCTGACATCCTTGCTCGCCACGGCTTAGGACTGTCTGGCTCACTGAGGTGTCGAGCTCCTACTCCAAATGAACAGAGCTGCTATGCCTCGGGTGATGGTCGTCACGACAATAAACTTAAGCTCGCAGCCTTGAGTTGCGAGCATATGAAGGCAGGAGCTCTACTGCCCTTGAAATCCTTTTTTAAGGATTTTCTAGATTTTGTTGGGCCCGTGCCCTTCCAACTCCATACCAATTCATACAAGGTCTTGTCAGCCCTGAGGTCGCTATACCACGAATTAAAGTGGGAAGGACCTTCGCCAAGAGAGGTCTTGTATCTCTTTTTCCTTAAAAGCAACCCCTCCCGAGCTCGGGGAAGAGATGGCTTCTACTATTTGTCGAGCTATCCCAAGGAGAAGAAAATCTTTGAAGACATGCCCAACCATCCTCCCAACTTTAAGTTGGCCTTCTTCTGGACAGATGGCCTGGCTCCTTCAAAATTCTATTCATTCTAACAAATTCGTAAGTACATATTCTCCATTCTTTTCTTGCACGATTAATGTTTAGGCTCGAACTAATTGTCATGTATCCACTTCTTCAACCAACTATCACCGTCCCACTTCCACGGACTCAATGAGGGAGCACAATAAAGCTTTGCTCCAACTACCGTATGGCAAGCATTCTCTCTCTTATCTTCTTCATGAAGATAAGCTTCGAGCCCGCGGCCTCCTAGAGCAAGATCAGTCGATGGACAACATCGCTTACCGCAAATATACCATGTGGGAGCACGTACCACTCCCTACTGATAAGCTTCCTTTGAGATAGAGGTCAACGAGCTTAAGGGTCCGCTCCCCAGCTCGTCGCCACAAGAGTCCATGCTCGGGAAACAAAGAAAATGACGAGGCTTCGAGCTCGAGTGACAGAGATAAAGTCATCCTTAGCTCGGCCTTGTGGTCTCCTTCCCTACTTCAACATAAACCCGACACCCTGATCCTATTCCCGGATTCCAGGGATAATTTCTATGTATGGTCTTAGGTAGACGAGAGGGTTCATAAATTTGATAGTTGGCTAGGGAGATACCAAACTATGTATAGCTTAAATGAATTTTGGGATGGGATAGATGTTTAGTACGGAACAAATGACTATAGAGACCTTTCGAGGTTAACTTCCACATATAGGGAAGGGACTCCCCCAGCCTCCTCTGAAGATAGGGGGATTACTTAGTCGCCGAGCACAAGCTCGGGGGAGAGTTCCAGTTAGGTTTCTTGTCACTTGAATCTTTGTTTCATTTTAGTACTTTAAGCTCGTTAACTAAAAAGGACTAAGATGACCTCGATAACGTGCTCAATCGTCGTTGGGGAGCCAAACAAAGCAAATTCCCGAGGGCGTCACAGAAGGCAGGACTGCCCTCTAAGGTCCCTAAAAGGACTGAGATGACCCCTCCTTCGAGATCCTAGGGCCCAAGCCAAGTTATTGCTGCAAACCCCAAGGTTGGGGTACCTACCGAAGTCACTCTCCCTCTGCCTCCTATTATTCAAGCCTCCTAGGAAACCGCGCCAGCTCCAAAGAAGCCGATTCCAACTCGTGAGCGTCTGCTGTCGATTTCGACTCACTCTAGTGAGTACGTTATCGACAATACTGCTGGGACCCACGAAGCCACCCTTGGCTCGGATGTTTTATCACGGGTAGGCCAAAACTTCAGCAATCTCGACGCTCCTCATTGGCAGTTCCTAAACAACTGTTGGGACACCAACACTCTTTACGACAAGGGTAGCGAGCTCATCTCCTCGATAATTTTCTCTTTTTACATTGTCATGTTGTCTATTTGAGTTTATGTGGTATATTCTTTAACCCAATTGGTTTGTATAGGCCTTTGCTTCCTTTTCTCAGTTAAACTATAAGCTGAACAATGAAGTCCATTCGAGCATGTCTTATACTCAGGAATCAAAAAATCTCCAAATCAAACTCGCTGACGAGCTCAAGGCTACAAAGTCAAAGTTGGAGGCTGAGATTAAGGAGAAGGACTCAAAAATCAAGGAGCTTGAAGAGAAAAATGCCAAGCTTGAGGAGGATAAGAAGGCTACCTTTGACATAATCGAGGGTGAAAAGGCTCGCCTCCTTGAGGAATTCAAGCAAAAGAAGGATCACGCAATCAACATGGCCATGTATAGAATCTGGGCCAACAATGCCAACCTTGATACAAGCTTCTTGGATACTCTCGAGGATGAATTCCTGTCGAGGTGGCAAGCTCGTTTGGAGGCAGAGGATGCCGAGGAGGAGGCTGAGAAGGCAAAGGAGAAGTCGGATGCCGTCGGGGGGGATGCTCCTGCTTCTTAGAAGCGAGGCTATGGGCTACGTCCCAAGAATGTTTTTGTAATATTTTTCTTTTTTATGCCCCTGGGGCAAAAACAATTTACAGCTCGTGTAAGAGCTATTTTTTGTTTGCTCAAACGTTCACATTTGATATCTTTAATTTTATGCTCGCTTTTACTCTAATATTTTTGCTCCACATTTCTAGGTCGAAATATTTTTAGCATTTTATATTAATTGTTTGTCATTATGTTTGTTTATTCATACAAACATCTGTTGGATTTAAGCTTGAGTTTCAATGCATTCATGCACAGTTTGCTTGATGTATCCATGTCCGATCTCATTATTTGTCAAGGTCGGACCTTACTTTTACCATGTACTCAAAAGTACTTATATGGCATGTAAGATAAGTAATTTAGTTATATCTTGCTTTTCTAGTCACTTTTCCTCTTCCTTGAGTAGCTCCTTAAGGTTGTGAGGTCGAAACTATCTTTTTGCAAAATATTCCAACCTCGATCTCGACTTAGCTTGAAGTAGGTTTATCCGTGTTCCAACTTTTGTCGATTATTTTTAGCTGGTTTGTTCCAAACCTATTTAGGTCATGTTTGGTTTGGAATCCATACAATTGTAATTTTTTAATAATCTGGATATGTCAACATCATCTTAGCTTGCGTATCTGGTTATACCCAGACACTTATAATGTTGATAATCTGGTTACATCCAGATCATCTTAGCTCGCGCCTCTGGTTGTATCCAGATTGCTTTGACTCGTGTATACACTTATAACCTCTATGTCGGGTTAATGATCCAGACATTTTTGCTAGTTTTCATGTATACAACATTTTCATGCCGGGTTAACCATCCAGACATTTTTATTTTATGTTATTTATTTTTTCAAACTTATGGTATTATTATATACCACTGATGCCCCCTTAATATACTATGAGTGTGACCATAGGTTATTGAATTAAGAGAGTTTGCAAAAAATACAACATTTTTAAAAAAGAAAATGATTTATGATCAAAATCGAACATTTATTAATAAAAATTCTGTAAAAACAACATGCTTGGTTACAATGAAACATCATTCCTACACTATTGATAGTAAGGTCGTAGATGTTCGCCATTTCAAGCTCGCGGTACCAATTCTCTGTTTAATCTGGCCAATTTATATACTCCCACACGAATAATGGACTCGATTTGGTAAGGTCCTTCCCAATTAAGCCCGAGTACTCCAACAGACGGGTCCCTTGTAGCTAGGAATACACGTCTTAATACCAAGTCTCCCAATCTGAACTTTCTATCCCAGATCTTTTTATTGAAGTATTGGGTAGCTCGCTGCTGATATGCCGCATTCTTCAGTTGAGCTTCATCTCGTCTTTCTTCAATAAGGTCTAGACTTTCTTTGAGCTGGGATTGGTTCGAGGCTTGATCGTAAGCATGGCTTCAAATTGTAGGTATTTCGACCTCTCTCGGTAACATGGCCTCGCATCCATATGCCAGGGAAAAAGGGGTATGCCCTGTGGAAGTGCGAGCTATGGTTCAGTAAGCCCATAAAACCTGGGGTAACTCCTCGGGCCATTTTCCTTTAGCCTCCTCCAACCTCTTTTTCAGGGAGCCCTTAAGGGTTTTATTGACTGCTTTGACCTGGCCATTTCCTTGGGGATGAGCAACGGAAGAGAAGTTTTTTATTATTCCATTTTTTCACAAAAATGGGTAAATAATTTGCTGTCGAAATTGGTACCGTTATCTAACACTATTTTTCTGGGCATTCCGTATCGGAAAATGATGTTTTTTACCACAAAGTCTAGAACTTTTTTCGAGGTAATTGTTGCCAGGGGTTCGGCCTCGATCCATTTTGTAAAATAATCAACCGCGACCACAACATACCTTACTCCACCTTTGCCAGTTGGTAACGAGCCTATAAGATCAATCCCCTACACCGCAAATGGCCATGGAGAGGTCATCATGGTTAGCTTGGATGGTGGAGCTCACGGAATTGTGGTGAATCACTAGCATTTATCACATCTCTTGACATATTCAAATGCATCTGCTTTGACGGTGGGCCAAAAGTATCCATATCTTATAACTTTTTTCGATAGACTTTGCCCCCCAGTGTGGTCTCCACAAAATCCTTCATGAATCTCTTCTAGAATTTTCTTTGCCTCGGGTGGAGTCACACATCGAAGTAGTGGCATAGAATATCCTCTTCAGTACAACCTTCCTTCCACAATAGTGTACCTCAGAATTTGATACATCAATATTTTAGCCTCATTTTGTTCTGCTGGGAGAATGCCGGTTTCAAGGTAATTAACTATTGGGGTCATCCAGGTTGGTTCGGAGTCAATCATGCACACATCTTCCTCTTCAGGCTTGTTGATACTGGGGGTCAATAGAAATTCTATTTGGACCACATTTAGTGTGTCGGCCTCGCTGGATGTAGCGAGCCTGGCTAAGGCGTCCGCATTTGAGTTTTGTTCTCAGGGAACCTGCTCTATGGCGTAGAATTCGAATTGTTCGAGTGCAACCTTGGATTTTTCTAAATACGCAGCCATCCTTATGCCATGAGCCTGATATTCCCTTAAAATTTGGTTGACCACCAATTACGAATCACTGTAGCAGTGTATTGCCTTTGCCTTGAGTTCCTTGGCTATTCAAAGTCCTACCAATAATGCTTCGTATTCAGCCTCGTTATTAGATGCTTCGAAGTTGAACCTCAAGGCAGAATGAAAATGATTTCCTGCTGGAGTGATTAGTATGATTCCTGGCCCCGATCCATTTTCGTTGGAAGATCTGTTGACATAAAGTTTCCACAGCTCGTGAGCTAGGGTTATAACCTCGTCGTCAGACACTCCCGTACATTCTACGATGAAATTTTCCAGGGCTTGTCCCTTTATGGCTGCTCTCGGGTGATAAGTGATTTCGAACTGTCCGAGTTTGACTGCCCATTTTAATAATCTACCCGAGGACTCTAGTTTGGACAAAACTTGTCGCAGTGGTTGGTCAGTCAACACATGGATAGGGTGTGCTTGGAAGTAAGGTCGAAGCTTTCGAGATGAGTGGATCAGGCTGAGAGCCAGTTTTTCCATTAAAGGGTATCTTGATTCTGCCCCCAATAACCTTTTGCTGACATAATATACTGGTTTTTGTACCTTCTTGTCTTCTCGGACGAGCACAGCACTGATGGCGTGCTTGGTAGTGGCGAGATATAAGTACAAGACTTCTCTTGTGATAGGTTTTGACAAGATCAGAGGCTCCACGAGATGCTTCTTTAAATCTTGGAATGTGAGCTCGCATTCGTCTGTCCACTCGAACTTTTTGCCTCCTCTCAAAAGGTTGAAGAATGGGAGACAACGGTCTATAGATTTGGAAACAAATCTACTTAATGTCGTCATCCGTCCAATTAAACTCTGGACATCTTTATGCTTTCGAGGTGAGGGCATATCGATCAATGCCTAGATCTTGTCAGGATTAACCTCTATTCCTCGCGCGTTTACTATATGTTATCCCCATTTCCTGTCGCGGGCCTGGGACCACGTTCCAGGCCCATTAACTGCCCAATTGAGGATGGGCCCAGTCCAGGCCCGTTTGGCAAGGAGCAGGGTGGATATCGACAGCCCAATTCTGTGTGAGGCCCGGAAGGCGTCCGGGAAGTATTGTTCGGGACGGTCATCCGGGAGACGGTTCAAATGGCTAGGGATAATAGTCAGGATCGGTACGAACGGTCTGGAAGCCTGGTAAACCATCCAAGCTCCTGGTGGATGATCTGGGCTCATGGTAAACGGAGAAGGACAGAGGTAAACGGATCCGGGTCGAGTCCCCGAGATTGGCAAGATAAAGCGTCCATGACCCTGACTCCACCCTGCGAAGCGTGGGAGTTGTCCCCACATTTCACCTACGGAAAGGGCCACCTCGGGATTGTACGACGCTGGTTCAGACCTATGCCGCCACTGCTCTGACCAATCTTGTCCCCCGAATCTGTCTCGTAATTCGAAATGTCCAGACCAAAAGCTCCAATTTGTTAGATGATAGTTACGGTTTGGGCTGGCCTAATGGGCTCAAGTTAGCATTTTTCTTCGATGTTTTATCTATTCTGTATTGGGCTTCCGATAGAGAAGCCAGCAATATTTATACCTTTATTGGGCCCGGGTCAGCCCGGCCCACGCTCAGTGCTCCTGTGAACGTATAAATACATGTAACAGAGCACTGGAGAAGAGGAACCGTCTTTTTTTTGTATGCATACTGTTACTCTGCTAAAACGAAGAGAAAACCCCATTGTTGTAGACTCTCGAAGTTCTAATACAACTGTCTGATGGACTAAGGATAGTTAACGCTCCAACCACGTAAAAAATCTTGCTTATAACCTCTAAACCCTTTTTCTTAATCTCTCTTATCTTTTATTATTATAGTTTCTGAAAATCTCGGTAAACATTTTGGTGCTTCATTGAGAGCCTGAGAAAGCTAGTGTTGACATCAAACCTCTACAACAATGGTGAATACAAGACACACCACTTTTGACCCTACTAACCCAGAGCGAGACAATGGAGAGCCACTGCCCCCCTAATCTCTTCCTCAAAGTCCACCTGAGGACGCTCCTCATCAGACATCCCACCTTGACGAGTCACAAGACTACGAAGGTGGGACAAAGTATGAGGAGGACTATAGCAAAGAAGAGGAGGGAAATGAGGGGGAATACCATGATGAAGCTGAGGATCCCGAGATCCTAGGAGTGGACCCCAACCAGGAGAATCTAGAGGTGACTAGACTGAGGAAGCAAGTCCTGAACCAGGAAGTCAGGACTGCTGAGCAGGCAGAGGCATCTCGGCGGATGCAAGAGTCCCTCCAAGCCCTACAGGCATTCATAGCCGCGCAGGGTCTGGCGACCAATCTCTCAGCTGGCCTGCCTCCGAGAGCGCAACAGCTCACTCCGCAGGCCAGAGCCGGAGCCCCCGAAGATGTGAGGCCGACCCCTCCCCCGGAGCAGTTTCCTGAGCCAGACCCAGGAAACCCGGACTGGGAGAAAAAGAAGGCCGAGGGAAAAACCCAAGGGAAAAATCCCCCCGTCCCGAGAGTCGGGACCTGTCCCCGGCCGCTCCCTAAGAAAGAGAAGGTGCGCCCCGTCCCAGGACAGGGCCACCCAACCAATCCGCAAGGGACACGGCCGCGAGATGCTAGGCCCTGGTATGCCCTAGGGCAAGCCGGACGGGAAAGGTCTTTGCACCCCAGTGCTTCGATGAACAAAAATCGCCAGGAACGCCCGCATAGCGGGGAGCATTATGCCCTTAGTTCTGGGGACGACACGTCCCGGGTGGACCTGCGCGATGGGCTGAATGCTTAGAAGGAACGGGCCCGTAAGGAAAAGATCCGCCCCCGAGGTGGCAACCTTAGGAACAACATCAAGGACAGGAGGAACGAGAGAGTTCCCCTAGAGGATGGCGTGGCCAGGCAGCTCATGGAGCAACTGGCCACTCTGAAAAAAGTTACGGACCGCTTGGTCCGCAAGCAGGAAGGAATGGACATCGACTTCGATGAGGAGGACAAAGAGCCCTGTGCGAGGCACATCCTGGACGTTGTGCTCCCCAAGGGGTTCAAGATGCCGAGTCTCACTGCCTACACCGGGAACACCGACCCCAGGGATCATTTGTCCCGTTACAACCGACTTATGACTGTGGCCCACATTAGCGATGACGGCAAGTGTCTCTGTTTTTCGATCACCCTCGGAGGTCCCACTGAGGAATGGTGGAAGAGACTCAAGCCAGGATCCATCCAATCCTGGTCTGGGCTACAATCGGCGTTTTGCAAACAGTTCGTGGCTGCCATGAGGATGGACATTCAAATCAATGCCCTCGCCAATCTTAAAAAGCTCCCCGCGGAGACACTGAGGGCCTACATCCAACGTTTCACTGAGGAGGCCTCCAAGACAAAGGTGGACGATGGGCAACGCCTGGTGGCATTGTAATCAGGGATCCGGGTTGGGTCCCCCCTCTGGGATGACATGCAGCGTAGCAAGGCTGCTACCTTAGAAGATTTCATAAGGAGGGCCCAGGGGTTCATCAACTTCGAGGAGGCTCAGATCTAGGCGTTCGGATGGCCGCCGGCGCCTCAGCCCAATGCCCCAGCATTCCCGGGATACGGGGTGCAGTTCTCGGCATAGCCCTACATCACTCCCCCGATTGCCCCAGGTTCAGCAGCTACGCCAAGGGTTACCTACACCACGCCTACAGTGTACGGTTCTGCCTCTTCAGGATATGCCCCGGTCCCGTCCGCCCCCTTTTCCGGGTATGGAGCCGCACCAGCGGGTCACAGCGCTGCCCCCGTCGGGGCCCAGCAGTCCCAGGTGGGGGGGACTGAGGCAAGTGCAAACCCCTCCCGGGGGAAGAGGTCCGGCAAGGGCCAAAATCGGTATGAGCCAGCTAAGAAATGCAAGAGGGGCTACTAGCCCCAGTATTCGGAATACACCAATTTTGTGGACACCAGGGAGAACATCTTCCTAGCCACAGAAAGGGTGGTTCACTACCGGAAGCCTACCCCCATGTTCAAAGGAGGGAGGAATCCAAGAGATACCAACAAACGGTGCGCTTACCACAAGGACATGGGCCACACGACTGAAGAGTGCCGACAGCTCAAGGATGAGATCGAGAATCTGATCAAGTTGTGGCATCTCCACCAGTGGGTCAGGATGCCCGTGGGAGTCTCGAGCCTGTCAGTAGGTCCCGAACAACCCGCAGTCCCTGGTGTGCCCAGAGCATATCCGCCTCAGGGAGGATATGCACAGGCCCCGGCGGCGCAGACCCCTCAGGGGGCCCTCGTCGCACCAACACCTGGCCTTGGAATGCCTTATCCATCTGGAATGGCCCCCCCTCGCGTGGACGGGTATGTGGCCACCATTTCGGGCGGGCCTCACCTGGGAGGACCATCCAGGAATGATCAGAAACGCTACCTAAGCGAGCTCGACCACGATCAGGGGGTGTGCTCTCTGGTCCAGGCCCCGGCTCAGCGCCCGAAACTGATGAACCTCCCTATCACCTTCACGGAGGACGATGCCCGTAACGTCCATTTCCCGCACCACGACCCGCTGGTCATAGACGCCCAGATCACCAACAAGCTAGTGTACCGGGTGCTGGTGGACGACGGAAGCTCCATCAACATCTTGTTCAAGCCCGCCTTTGTCGTGATTGGCTTGACCGAAGCGGATCTGGCATCATGCCCAACCCAGATCTACGGCATCAATGGAGACGCGTTGCTCCCCATGGGAAAGATCCAGTTTCCCGTAACATTAGGGAGCGAGTTACAGCACTCGTTCAAGTTCTACACTTTCGTGGTGGTGGATTGCCCCACTGTGTACAATGTCATTTTCAGTCGGCCCGCACTAGTTGAGTTCGGGGCGATCACCTCCATCTGTCATCTTTGCATGAAGTTCCCTTGCGACAACGGAGGGGTGGGGACAGTCTGGGGGGATTGGAAGAGCACCCGGAAATGCTACCACGTGTCTGTCCGACTAATCTACATGGTCCGGGATGAACCCTTCGAGGAAGTCATCGGCCTGGTTCTCCCTCCCCCCGCAGGAAGAGTGGTCCGGAGAAAGATGAGCTGGACCCAAGGATAGGAGACGACCGCATCCTGGAGCCCGTGGACAAGATTGAGGAGATGTGCATTAGTGACACCGATCCGACTAGGATAATCGAAGTCGGGAAAAATCTATCGGCAAAGGTCCGAGCCGCCATAATCACCCAAGTAAAGGAGAACCAGGATCAACTGGCCTGGTCTCATTTAGAAATGACGGGGATCGACCGTAACATCATATGCCATGCATTGAACATCGACCCGAACGCAACCCCGATCCGACAAAAACGAAGGCCCTTGGGAACGGAGAGGGTCGAGGCCAACAAGCTGGAGGTAGAGAAGCTTTCATCGATCAACTTCATCCGCGAGGCTGTGTACCCCATGTGGCTGGCCAACCCCGTTCTGGTGCCGAATTCGAACGGGACATGGAGGACATGCATCGAATTCACGGATCTCAACAAGGCTTGTCCGAAGGATTGCTTCCCGCTTCCCCGGATCGACCAGATGGTGGATGCGACATCCGGGTACGAGATCTTAAGCTTCATGGACGCCTACTCCAGCTACAATCAGATTTCCATGCATGTGGCAGACCAGGAACACACCATTTTCCAAACCGACAAGGGAATATACTGCTACATTGTCATGCCCTTCGGGCTCAAGAACGTCGGTGCCACCTATCAGAGGCTCGTCAACCGAACGTTCCGGGCCCAGCTGGGGCGAAACATGGAAGTCTACATCAATGATATGGTGGTCAAGTCCAAGACATCCGGGAAACATTCGGACGACCTGGCCGAGGCCTTCGCGGTCATTCGAAAGTATGGGATGAAGCTAAATCCCAAGAAGTGCACTTTTGACGTGGCCTCCGGGAAGTTCTTGGGGTTCATAGTGAGCTTCTGGGGAATAGAGGCCAATCCAGAAAAGATCAAGGCACTAAGTGATATGCCCTCTCCCAGGAAGCATAGAGACGTGCAAAGTCTGACCGGGCGGATAGCCGCCCTAAGCCGTTTCGTCTCTAAGGCCACGAACAAGTGCATCCCATTCTTCAATGTTCTTCAGGGAAGCCAACGCTTTGAATGGTCAGCCAAGTGCGAAGAGGCTTTTCAAAAGCTGAAAGAGCACCTGGCCCGAGTGCCAATCTTGGCGAAATCGGTGGACGGAGAGCCCCTATATCTCTATCTGG
The DNA here is from genome assembly GCF_963169125.1 of Humulus lupulus. Lineage (NCBI taxonomy): Eukaryota > Viridiplantae > Streptophyta > Magnoliopsida > Rosales > Cannabaceae > Humulus > Humulus lupulus. Next base: position 72,318,146 of record NC_084798.1, read on the forward strand.
TAGTGACCGAGCACGCGATCAGCACCGCACTAGTGCAGGAGGAGGAAAAAGCCCAGCTCCTAGTCTAATATGTGAGTAAAAGGTTGTTAGGGGTTGAGTCACGGTATCCGCTGATTGAAAAATTGACATTTTGTCTACTGATGGCGTCTCGGAAACTCCGACCTTACTTCCAGGCCCACTCCATAAAAGTTCTGACCAACCACCCCTTGCGGCAAGTGTTGCAGAAGCCCAAGTCGTCAGGGAGACTCTTAAAGTGGGCCATGGATCTAAGTTAGTTCGATATAGCCTACGTTCCTAGAGTTTCAATCAAGGGGCAAGCCATAGCCGACTTCATCGTGGAATGTTCCAGGATCACCCAGGCGGATGACCCCACGGATCCCGCGATTCCCATATGGAAGGTGTTTGTGGACGGGGCCTCAAACGAGAAAGGAGCAGGGGCCGGAATCATCCTAGTGTCGCCACAGGGACACCAGTTGCAAAACGCACTGCGTTTCCATTTCAAAGCATCGAACAACGAGGCCGAACACGAGGCATTGCTGGCTGGGTTGCGTTTGGCCCGGGAAGTAGGGGCCACGAACTCGGAGATCTACAGCGATTTCCAGCTGGTTTTCAGGCAAGTCTTGGGAGAATATAAAACCAAAGGGGAGAGAATGGCGGCTTATGTGACTCAGACGAGAGAAATGCTGCAAGCGTTCAAGAGACACACCATCCGCCAGATCCCCAGAGAGCAAAATGTGTTCGCGGACACGCTAGCAAAATTAGCCACCGATGCCGAAGTGGAGCTATCCGGACTGGTCCCCGTTAACCATCTCCCCATGCCAAGCATCCAAGTCTCCGCGATCAACGCCATTGACCACTCCGCGTCTTGGATGGGACCTCTTGTCCACTATCTGACAACTGGCGGGTTGCCAGCAGATAGGGCCGCAGCCAGGAAGCTTCAGTACCAGGTCCACAGGTACGTCATGATTGATGGAAAACTCTACCGCAGGGGGTTGTCCATGCCAGACCTCAGGTGCATGTCCGGGACCGAAATAAGCGCCATCTTGCATGAAGTGCAAGAAGGCTTCTGCGGAGACCATACAGCCGGACTCAGTCTATCCAAGAATATCCTGCGGCAAGGATATTTCTGGCAAACTATGAAGAAAGACTATATTGACTACGTCCGCAAGTGCGAGCAGTGCCAAAGGTGCACGAAGGTCCCGTAAGCCCCGCCAACAGAAATAACCCTGGTGACAAGCCCCTGGCCTTTCGCTGTGTGGGGAATCTATCTGGTAGGATCGCTCCTGACCGGGAAGGGGGGTGAAATACGCCATCGTGGCCATCGACTATTATACCAAATGGGTTGACGCGGAACCCATGAGTACAATCACCTCGAAGAAGGCCCTAGATTTCATCATCAACAATATCGTGTGTCGGTACGGGCTCCCCTACAAGATTGTATCCGACAACGGAAAACAGTTCGACAGCATCCACTTCATCGATTTCTGTGAAAGACATGGTATCGTCAAAAGCTTCTCCGCGGTCGCCAGGCCCCAAGAAAACGGGCAGGCAGAGGCCGTTAACAAAATCTTGAAAGGGACGTTAAAGAAAAAACTCCAAGCCTGCAAGAGTAAGTGGCCCGAAGAACTGCCCCACATGTTGTGGGCTTACCAGACCACCGAAAGGACATCCACCAGGCACACTCCTTACTCCATGGTCTACGGATGCGAAGCCGTCATCCCTGTTGAAACAACCATCCCATCTCACCGAAGAGACACATACGAGCCTACCCAAAACCACGCCTTACTCCAGGAATCCCTAGATCTCATTAAGGAGATCCGGGAAGAGTCACAAGTGCAGCTGAAGATGTACCAAGGCAAGATCGCCCCGCATTTCAACTCTAGAGTAAAACGCCGAAGGTTCGAAACCAGAAATCTGGTCCTGTGAAGAGTCTTCCCTGCCACGCAAGATCCGGGAGTAGGGGTTCTGGGCCCGAATTAGGAAGGGTCGTACGAGATCCAGGACAAAGTGTGCCCCGGAACATACCGTTTAAAGCGTCTTGATGGCACGGAAGTCCCAAGAGCCTGGAATGCGAAACATCTCCGTAAATACTATCAGTAGTCAAGAGAACATGTTCCATTTTTATATTTTCGTTGTAAATAATGTACACCTCAGGGCGATTCCTTGAATAATAAAAATGGCGTGTACAAAACGCCATAAAGAAATGTTATTAAACAATGAAAAATTATACTCAAGCGACCCCAGACCAGTCTCCACTCACTTGGGGGGTATCCCCGGTATGAACAAATACCAGGCAGGGCGCAAGGCTCAGGTCTAGTCTTGACCCAGACCGGCAAGTTCTGGGGGGTACAAACCCCGTTAGACAAAGCCTCAGGCTAGTCCCGCCCCGGACGAACGATGTCCGGGGGTATAATAAAGAGGATCGAGCCTTAGGCTGGTCCCGCCCCAGACGAACAATGTCCAGGGGTATGATAAAGAGGACCAAGCCTCAAGCTGGTCCCGCCTCGGATGAACAATGTCCGGGGGTATGATAAAGAGGACCAAGCCTCAGGCTGGTCTCGCCCTAGACGAATAATGTCTGGGGGTATGATAAAGAGAACCAAGCCTCAGGCTGGTTTCGCCCCGGATGAACGATATCCGGGGGTATAATAAAGAGGACCAAGCCTCAGGCTGGTCCCGTCCCTGACGAACGATGTCTGGGGGTATGAAAAAGAGGACCAAGCCTCAGGCTGGTCCCACCCCGAACGAACGATGTCCAGGGGTATGATAAAGAGGACCAAGCCTTAGGCTGGTCCTGCCCCGGACGAACGATGGCTAGGGGTATGATAAAGAGGACCAAGCCTCAGGCTGGTCCCGCCCCAGACGAACACTGTCCGGAGGATAAAAGTATCCGGTATGCCCTAGGGCAAGGGCATCGCCCGCGACTGTTAGAGTGCAGGTCCTAGTCTAGGTTTCAAAATAAACTAATCAAACCCCGATGGCCGAGGCCATCATATTTTCGAAGTTGAAGATTGGACGGGTAGATTCAGTAATGACTATCAACTCCCTAATGGCCCAGGCCGTTGGGTCCTGGATAACGGGATTAAAGTAAGTTGACAAGTTAAAGTCAGGAATAATCTAGTCCAGGCCTTTGGAACCAGGACCAAACGCTCAGCACAGTGATAAAAAAAAAAGATAATAAAAGTAAGAGCAACAAAAATAACATAAAATGGATGAAACACTACAAATTGTCTTGGATGCGTACGCGTCCGTAAAAATGTTATTACAAAACAAACAAAAAAAGGGGCGAGATAAAGATCCGAGTCTAGGCTTCATCATCCATGATCGGGTGAGGGGCGCTCAGCGAATTCAACCTGACGACGAATCGTCAGAGCCTTGTAGGTCTCGTCCCTCCTTTCCCGGCCAGTCTCCCAAGTCCGAGAAATAAGCTTGGACTGCTCATCCCGCAAGACAGCTTCCCCATCCTCGGGTAAGGCCGGATGGACAGAAAGGGTCGGTGTTGCCGGAAGGTCCTTTGCGGCGAAGCAACTTTCCCCGAAGGACTCTCCAGCCAGCCAGCCCGCCGCATCTAGGGCCTCTTGTTCCCGGTTTCCACCTCCGCCGCGCCTGGCCCTGCGACCCACTTCCCGGAACTCTGGCTTACTGCAGGTCCCAGCTCCAGATCAATCACTGGGGGGTGAACGAGAAGGTTGGGGATGGTGGCCGGGTCCACGGTCGTAATAGGAACTGTGGCAAGTGCAACCTAGCCGGGTCGAGGATCCGCCCCTGGCGTCTCCTTGCTGTGGGGGAGTTCCGGGCCTGGCGCCTCAGATGTTTTCTTGGCAGCCTTCTTTGCCACGACCTTGGCTGCCCTGGCAGGCCAGATCTCAAGGAGCTGCCTCATCTCGTCAACGGGATCGGACATGTCGAAATCTCCTGAAACAAACACAAATGAAAAGTAGTCAGTACAATTAACATGCAAACAGAGAGAAGTCAAAACTAAGAGCGGCCCAGGACGAACCCTTATCTAAGCCCCGGACATGACTCAATTCATCTAGCACGAAGAATAGACTCGGTCCCCCATGTCATCCGGGTTCAAGAAATTCCCATATTGGAGGAACCCGGACAGGTACATGAGAATTTCTGAGCCTACGGGAACGGGAGACGAAGGTCTCTTCTCCCCATCAGCCCCGAACGCGAGGCCTCGAAGTGCTAGCCTATCCCTAGCTAAGTCCCCAACTTAGGGAGCATAAGTCAAAAGCATAGGTGAGTTACCTCGCCCGGATACGCTATCCCCAGGGGTCCCCGTGTTCGGTAGTGCCTCCTCAAAGAGGGCTTCCAGCTCCTCGGAAGTGGCCGCCTCCTTCGACTGGGCCAAGTCCTTCTTCTGCTTGGCCGCGTTTGCAAGTGTCGCGGCCTCTACGTCCCTGATGTGCTCCAGGGCCAGCTGCTCCCTTATATTGGGATCTTTCTCGCACTGTTTTCCCCGGAGGCTCGGGGCATTGATCGTCTGGTGGGCCGCGAGCAGTCCGATCAGTCGGAGGTTTTCGGTGGTAACGTAACCCCCCACGTCCAGGTCCTCCGCACTCAGCTCAGAGTAGAGTTTGGGCAAAAGGTCCTGCCACCCGAGGTAATACAGTAAGAATAAAAAAAGGAAAGGCAGGCAAAGTAAAGTATCAGAAAAACACTTACCCACTCACTGGAAGTCCAGCATCAGCGTTGGGTTATTCTCTACGAGGAACCCAGACGTCATGAACCAGTAGTGTCGGACGTTCAGGGGGTGCTTCCAGGCGCTAGTGGGAGCGGGGTAGTTGCCCCGTGGCTTGAGCCTATAGAATTCGTCCAAGGTCTTGTCCTTGGCGTTGACCTGCGGCTCCATCTTGTAGAAATACAAGATTTCTGCGGGGGTCGGCTCCGTGATCTCCTTCGCAGCGCAGAAGACGCGCCATCCCACAAGCAATCGGTAGGCTTGGGGTAGAAGCTGGAAGGGTGCGATCCCCACGAACGTTAGGAACCGCACGAAGTAATCATGAAGTGGGAGCGTAGCTCCCACACTGATGTGGCCTACGCTCCAGGCCCCGAACCTGTTCACGGAGGTATGCGCCCGCTCCTCTTTCCTGGCCAGGCGGTTGTGGAAGATTCCGGGAGTTGTCTCTATGCCCAAGAGGTTCTCCAGGGCGTATAGCATCCGGTAGTTCCGAAACAGGTTCGGTACCACGTCCATCTCCCATTTGTTGCCTTTAGGGGTCCGGGACCCGGGAAGAAGGATAGGGGCCTTGTTGACTTCCTCCTCCGAGTGAAGGGTGACGCCCAATGTCATGGCTTATGATCTGGGAGCAAAGAAAAATAAGACCAAGCAGTCAATACTGAAACCCAAGAAAGTCGGTTAAGGTATGGGGGGTCTTCTACAAACTGCTTGGAGTCCCCTCCGGATCAGGCCCGAGTTCACCAGGGAACCACAAGACCCTGACCGGGAATGAAGAGTAGGCTACTCCTAAATCGGTTCGTCACCGCTTGTCCGGGAAGCATCCAGACCCGAAAGGGCCCAGAGCGGCCCAGACCAGGCAGCCTCCCTAGCACAAATTCTAAGCACAAACAAGTTCTAGTAGCCTAAGCAGATAAGCAAAATGACAGGAAACATACGTTTGTATATCTATAAAGGCAAACGGCAGAAGAAATTACTGTGAATTGCTGGTCGTAAAAAATGGTGGTTGTCCGGTGATAAGGACAGCAGAATCTCAGTCTTGAACTGACGAAGTCGGTTCAGCAATTCATCGACAGGACAGGCTGAAGATGCGTGCTCAGGTAAAGGTGCAGATGTCGGAACTATTGGGAAAAGGCGACGGCGCAGAGTAAGCAGACGGTGGAAGAGTTCGCCAGCAAGCTCGGACATAAACAAATCCTCCAAGTTTTTGGAATGGCTCGAGAGTGTAAAGGTTTCAAATGAATGCCTGAGGGGTATTTATAAGGACCCAAATCCTGATCTCTGATCCAGCGGATAGGATCAATCCCCCATCGGACGGTCCAAGATCGTGCAGAGGTATTAATGAGTCCACTTAAGTGCTGGATCCGCACCATTTTGATCCAACATCCCAGAGTAGGAGGCTCTTCAAATTCGCCCCATCCTATGGTCCACCTCAGCGCAGAAGCATTAATGAAAAGCCCCCACGCGGATGGGACGCTTCGAAGCCTGAGCTGACGCAATAGCCTAGGCCTAGCGACCCTTGAGGTGGTTGATGACCTTTCAGGGTCAAGTGCCACTGATGCAGCAGTTGTTGGGTGACACGTGTACCCCCCATCATGAACCGGGACTTCAGTAAACGAACCAAGACCTTGGTAGACGGTCCGGGCTCCGCAGTCGCCTGACACGCGAAGCCCCCTTGCCACGGACCAACTATTCTAAGAAGGAACCGGGAAGATAGCCGGAAGTATCCGGGACCAAGGCAAGCCTCCACCGGGCAGCCCCAGATGAAGGCTTGGGGGGTAAATGTTATCCCTATTTCCTGCCGTGGGCCCAAGACCGCGTTCCAGGCCCACTAACTGCCCAATTGAGGATGGGCCCAGTCCAGGCCCGTTTGGCAAGGAGCAGGGTGGATATCGACAGCCCAATTCTGGGCGAGGCCCGGAAGGCATCCGGGAAGTATTGTTCGGGACGGTCATCCGGGAGATGGTTCAACTAGCAGCGGATAACAGTCGGGATCGATACGAACGGTCCGGAAGCCTGGTAAACCATCCAAGCTCCTGGTGGATGATCCGGGCTCATGGTAAACGGAGAGGGACATAGGTAAACGAACCCAGGTCGAGTCCCCGAGATTGGCAGGATAAAGCATCCATGACCCTGACTCCGCCCTGCGAAGCGTGGGAGTTGTCCCCACATTTCACCTACGAAAAAGGCCACCTCGGGATTGTACGACGCTGGTTCAAACCTATGCCGCCACTGCTCTGACCAATCTTGTCCCCCGAATCTGTCTCGTAATTCGAAATGTCCAGACCAAAAGCTCCAATTTGTCAGATGATAGTTACGGTTTGGGCTGGCCTAATGGGCTCAAGTTAGCATTTTTCTTCGATGTTTTATCTATTCTGTATTGGGCTTCCGATAGAGAAGCCAGCAATATTTATACCTTTATTGGGCCCGGGTCAGCCCAGCCCCAGCCCAGTGCTCTTGTGAACCTATAAATACATGTAACAGAGCACTGGAGAAGAGGAACCGTCTTTTTTTTTGTATGCATATTGTTACTCTACTAAAACAAAGAGAAAACCCCATTGTTGTAGACTCTCATAGTTCTAATACAACTGTCTCGTGGACTAAGGCTCGTTAACGCCCCAACCACGTAAAAATCTTGCTTATAACCTCTAAACCCTTTCTCTTAATCTCTCTTATCTTTTATTATTATAGTTTTCAAAAATCTCGGTAAACACTATAAAACCTAGAAACTTTCCCGAAGATAGTCTGAAAGAGCATTTTTGTGGGTTGAGTTTCATGTTGTATGTCCGTAATACGACAAAGCATTCTTCGAGGTCATCCACATGGTTATCGCTATGTTTAGACTTGACTAGCATGTCATCAACATAAACTTCCATGTTATTACCTATCTGCTCGGAGAACATTCTGTTCACAAGTCTTTGGTATGTTGCTCCAGCATTTTTAAGCCCAAAAGGCATAACATTGTAGCAGTATAGTCCTTTATCTGTTACAAAGCTCGTATGCTCTTGGTCCAGTGCGTGCATGGCGATATGGTTATATCCAGAATAGGTGTCCATGAACGACATGAGGCCACGTCCCGCCGTGGCATCTATGAGCTGATTGATCTGAGGTAGGGGAAAACAATCTTTTGGGCATGCCTTTTTGAGGTCAGAGTAGTCGATGCAGGTTCGCCACATTCCGTTGGGCTTCGAAACCAACAGCGATCCAATAAGGATAGAAGGCATCTTGTATGAACCGATTCGACTTTAACCTGTCGACTTCTTCCTTTAGGGCTTTCTTTCTATCATTGTCCAGGAGTCTTCGCTTTTGCTGCTTTGGGGGGAAGCTCTTGTCAATATTAAGTGTGTGACTTATTACATTTGGACTTATTCCCACCATGTTTGAATGCGACCATGCGAAGACATTCTGGTTCTCTTTTAAGAAGCAAATTAATTACTACTTCACTTTTTCAGAAAGGTTTTTACCCACCTTCACAGTTTTTGTGGGATCGACTTCTTCAAGCTTGACCTCTTCAAGCTCTTTTAAAGGTTCTAGGTCAATTCTTTCCTCTATTATGGGATCAATTTCTTCATCTATCTTGAAGATCATCACATCCTTATTCTGAATTATGACAAGTGCATGTGCACTTGTTTGTTTATTCCCTCTAACGGAAATGTTATAGCATTCCCTTCCTGTAAGCTGGTCCCCTTTCAAAGTCCCGACGCCACCAAAAGTTGGGAACTTGATGGCCAAATGCCTAGCAGATGAAACTGCCCCCAGCCCAACTAGGGCGGGTCTCCCGAGCAGTACATTGTAGGCAAATGGGAGATCCACCATGACGAACTCCATCATCTTGGTTACAGAGACTGGATAGTCTCCCAAGGTCACAGGGAGTTCAATGGATCCCTTACAGGCAATCCCTTCTCCTGAAAAGTCGTACAGCATGGTTGCACAGGCTTTTAGGTCACGAAGTGCGAGTCCCATCTTTTCTAGAGTGGCTTTATAGAGGATATTCACCGAGCTCCCGTTATCAATCAGGACTCGGTGCACCCTTTTGTTCGTGAGCTGAAGGGTTATAACCAGGGGGTCATTATGGGGAACCTGGGCATGAGACGCATCCTCTTCGGTGAAGGTTATGGGTTGAGTTTCAACCCTTTGTTGTTTCGGAGCTCTTGGTTCAGGTTTGTAGGGAGAACTGTCACCATTTTTGAGCTCATTTACATACCTTTTTTGGGCATTCTTGCTCGATCCTGCAATATGGGGTCCCCCTAAGATGGTTATGACATCTTCTCCATCAATCAGAGGGGGTCGTTCATCCTCCCGAGCTCGGGAGTTACTGTTCTGGGTAGGCGATGCGGCTGCTACCCTTTGGCTGGTAGAAGCTTGGTTAGGATTTTGGTTTCTTACGTATTGCCCGAAACAACCCCTCGAGATCAATCCTTCGATCTCGTCTTTTAATTGTCGACATTCATCGGTTGTATGTCCAATATCCCGATGGAATCTACAATACTTACTAGAGTCTCTTTTTGCCTTTTAGTTCCTCATGGGGCCAGGTCGTCTGAATGGGACCTGATTTTCATTAGCCTAGTAGATATTCTCCCAAGACTCATTGAGCTTGATATACACTTTGTATACGGAGAAGTATCTTTCCCCTTTCCTCCATCCGCCGCAGGGTTATTCCCTTCGTTTTTCTTTTTCTTGGAAGGGTTGTCCCTGGGGTTTTTTGAAGTTGTGCGGTCCGCTGGGGTCAAAGCAGAGTTTGTGTTTGTTGTTGTAGTTACGGGCTGAGAGTTCATATTCAATGCTGACCTCACCTCCTCTACATTAACAAACCTCTGGGCTCTTCGATTGAACTCGATTAAAGACCTAAAAGGTTTCCTTTGTAAGTCTTCCCAGAGAGGACTTCCTGGCATTACACTAGCTCGAACTGCCATTAAATGACCACTATCGTTGACATCTCAAGCTCGAGCCACTTCTATGTTAAACCTTGTGAGGTAACCTTTTAGTGACTCGTTTGGTTGCTGTCGGACATTGGTTAAGGTTGAAGCCTCGGGCCTAATGCCAACCATAGCTTTAAATTGTTTCTTGAAATCTTTTGACAATTAAACCCAAGATGCGATCGAATGTCTTTTGAACTTTTCAAACCAGTTTTTTGCTGATCTCGTGAGAGTGGCTGGGAACAGCATACACCTGAGCTCGTAGCCTACATTGGTGGTTCACATGATTGTGTTGAACGTGCTTAGATGGCTATAGGGATCTGAATTTCCATCGAATGGAGGGACATGAGGAATCCTAAACCCTTGAGGAAAGGGAGTGTTGGAGATATGTGGGGTAAACAACTCGAGTTCTTCATCAAACTCTTCATCCCTATCCCGACTACGCTCGTTCTGCAAGAGCCTGAATGCTCTCTCTAACTATTCAATCCTTTCTTGGACTGGATCTGCAGGAGGCCTGGCCTGGACCTGAGGGGGCTAGTTATCATTGATAACAACTCCAACTCCCCATCTCAGTGTAGGATTGTAAATCAGCTACTTGCAACTTTTTAGATGATCTCGCAGATCTGAGTTCGGGGGATTATCGCATCCTCGATTATGGTTTAAGTGTTCCCGTAGATTAGGGTGATATCCTCGATTCTTGGCATTTCTTGGTTCTGTGTCGTACATGCTCACGGACCTAGTGTAATCCGAGCTTTCACTGACATAGCTCATTGCTCGGTTATTACGAGATGGGTTTCCTGTTGGTCTCCTTATCTCAACAGTTTGTGATCGTGACATTTGGCTTCTCGTAGGTTGAGGAGCCCTGCGATCTCGGGTAGATTCTCCTCCATTTCCTTGTCTGCGCCTAGCCTGTCAATCCTTATCTTGGTGGACAGGTCGCGGAACCCTCTGGATTGGCAAGGGATGCCTTATTGGCGATGGTGGGTGTCTTATAGGAAATGGTGGTTGCCTCCCATTGTGGGGCCTAGATGGTCCCGAATTTTCCCGGTCAGGTTCTAGAATGTTCTACGCAACACCAGGATTTGGGGTCCAAGTCACTAAGGGGCTAGGTTATTCCCCATTCACGTTTGTGCTTCTGCAGTTGGGTTGGTAGTAGCCTCAGCCCGGTTGCCCCTCTGGGGTCTCGGCTAAACAGGATGGGACGTTGGTGGCGGTGCTTGTTCCGCCCTCTTGGCGGTCGTATTCTTACGAGGGCGTCCCCTAGGCCTACGAGGTAGGGCCTGAGTGTCTCGAGGAGGCACCTATGCTTCAGCAGCTAGATCCTCGTGAGTTGGATGAGTCACTCCTTTCGTCAGGATCGGGATCCACCATAGGTTGCTTTCCAGGCTGTCCGGTGTACTCTTCATCATGAGGAATTTCCTCCTCAGGCATATTGGGGTTGCTTGTCGTGGCCATTGCTGATCTGAGAGGCTTTCTGACTAAACAGGCTCACGTCTCTGTTTAATAGCTCTCAATGAAAGCACCAAACTGTTGACGCTATTTTTCGTCAACTTAAAAAAGAAGAGCAATCAAACAGGAATATACCAGAGGAAGTGAATATAGAAAATGAAAACAAGATCTTTTTACGTGGTTCAGCATTTAAATTCTTCCTAGTCCACTAGTCTATATTATTATCTCTTTGGAGTTTTTTGGAAACTTTCAGAGAATAATTGCCCAGAGGTTTCTCCCCAAATCTCAATCATTTGGTCCTCTACAAATGAATTATCCATCTCTATTTATAAAGTGGGTTTTAGAATTACTTCCCACATATTTCGGGAAGATATTCTATAAATCAAATAATATAATGCCAATAAATACATTAGTTAATACGTACGCAGTAACATCCCATAATAAAATGTGGGATTGAGTAACAAATTACATCAGATCCCTTAAACATGGGGAATTTATAACAATAAATGCATTCACAAAGAATCGACGAGCTTAGACACCAGACTTGTGCACCTTCGAGACTGTTTGCCTATTACGAGCTTGTCATCTTACTTTGCCTATGTTCCCACCAATTAACCATTGACAAAGCCATCACCTTCAAGCTTACAGCCCTCGAGCTCGAAGCATCTTGTTTGAAAGCAAGAGATGCATCAAGAAGTTTATACAAGTGTTGAACTCCTGCTATCGTGAGTTGTGAGCCTTTTTTATAAGGTCGGAGCATCCTCGAGGCTATATACTGCTCGAGCTTACGAGGTCATCATTTACAACAAAACTGTCTGACTGGAGGATCACATGATGACTGTGCTTATTTCGAGCTCACACCTTACGAACCTGAATTTCAAGATCAAGATTTCCATCCTCGAAATATGGGTGTATCAAACAGTAATAACCTAATCCACTTAGCTTTTAGTATTGAGTCACCCGACAATTACAATGATGAACAAAAGTGTTCACTTGTTTCTCACTTGCCCAAAATTCCAGCCAAAAAGCCTCTCATAAAAAAGACCCATTTTAATGAAGTCTTGGGTCCTTTATTTATAGTATCCAGGAGCTGTTACACGACCAGTGATACTGGGATCGTGGGTTGGCACATGATTATTGTTAGGAAAAATAATATTGCCTCAATGGAAATGGTAAGATAATGTTACAACTCTATGCAAAATATTACAATGGACAAGATTGATTAAATAAAGTGTTACAACTCTATAACTGAAAATACAAATAAAACAAAGGAAATGAAGAAGATGATGAAGAAGAAGAGAATAGTAAAGTACAACTCCAAACAAAAGTTACAAGTAAAATAAAGTGTTTGGACCAAATGAAGAGATTACAACTCTTAAACAAAATATACAAGTAAATAAAACAAGAGAATAAGAAGAAGAACAATGGAATAAAAGGAAGAACATAAACCACAAACAAACTCTCACTTACACAACCTAAGTGAAGAGGATTGGGGATCACCAACTTGAACAAGGTTTAAAACCTTTGTCCAAAAGCTTATTTCCCCCTAACTCAAGCACTAAGGGATCTCTCTCAGATTTTGGAAATGCTTTCTGGAATAATCAAGCCTCAAGGTATTTCTAGCCAAGTGCTCTAGTGGATAGAAATGGTGTGTCTTACAAGTGAGCATTAGGCTCCTATTTATAGAGTTTAGAGACACCCTTTGAATTTCAAATTCCACCAACCCCCATGGCTGTTACCAATGATAAATTGGGTGTTTTATGGAATTAAAATAGAGATTTGGGAGTTACTTGGCTGTTGGAAACGTTCAAAATTGGATAAAAACCGACTTAGTATGAATCTGTCAGCCACTAGTGCCGCGGCGCTTGTTTCAAGCGCCGCGGCCCTTGGTCAGTTTCAGCAACCAATTTTTTAAGTTTTTTCCAAAACGTTCCAATTTATTCCCACTTGATTTTGTAACTTCCATACACAATATGAGAGTTAAAATCACATCTCTATCAGCCATTTCTCATATGGCTTTAAGAAATTCATCTCAATATTGTGTAACAACAAATCTACACAATAATGGGTGATATTTAGGAGTTACAAATTTGTGATGAGTTTGTAACACCAAATATGTTACATGTTTAGATATTTCACATATATCCAAATAATGTAACTCTCTATTATATGTTACAATATGTGACACTCCATGTCACATTTATTTAATCTAAAACATTATATTATAAAATAATATAATATTACATTATATTATAAAATAATATAACAATTATCAGGTAGTGGAGATACATGTCCACCTTCCCATGATTGTGAGATCGTGGGTCTTCTTGTAGCCTTCTATGGATTGTGGTTGATAATGCATGATAGAAACGTCTTGGAGCTATTAAGTCTCTATTGGTATGTCAGACTTAGGTGCTAGGCCCGATGACCAAAGCTTGGATGCTGGACCTGTGACCTTCTGGGTGCTAGGCCTGTTGGTCTTTGGGGTGTTAGTCCTGTTGATCTTAGTTTGAACGAGAGTAATTACGTCTCAGTGAAGTGTACTTGGGGGTGTAGGCTGACCACCCTATGGAGGACAGGGTCAGGCCGACCACCCCTAAAGTCCTTGGGCATATTGGGCTAACCACCCTAGGGTAGGGTCAAGCCGACCATCCCTAGGGGGTACAAGGCTTGCTTGGGCCGACCACCCCTAGGGGGTATAGGCCTGCTTGGGCCAACCACCCCTAGGGGTAGGCATCAAGCCGACCACCCTTAGGGGTATTGGCTTGGTCGATTTTCCTATAGGTCCTGGACCTATCCTTCTTGCCCGTCAGTCTTTTCTCAATACTTTGTCGTTTTTCCCTGATTTGTGAAGTCACGTGTCACATTCTCATTCGCCACATCAACCTTGTATTTTTGAGGGATAACATCAGCGATGAAGGATAGAGACCTATTACAAGGAGGTTGTATAGGATTGATAACACTAGTGTGGTGGATACCACTAGAGTTACGCCAGTGGGGCCGGGAGAGACTGGACTGGTATGCGAGTTCTTGGACGTGTTTCCTGAAGACTTACTGGGACTGCCACCACACAGAGAAATTTAGTTCGTCATTGAGTTAGCGTCGGGTACAGAGCCAGTGTCGAGAGCACCATATAGGATGGATCTGGTAGAGCTAAAGGAATTGAAGATACAGTTGCAGGAACTACTAGACTTGGGATTTATCAGACCTAGCTTCTCGCCATGGGGTCTCCGGTTTTATTTGTGAAGAAGAAGGATGGGACTCTAAGGATGTGTATAGACTACAGGGAGTTGAACAAGTTGACCATCAAGAACAAGTACCCCTACCAAGAATAGATGACATATTTGATCAGCTGCAAGGTAAGACAATATTCTTGAAGATTGATCTTTGATCTAGTTATCACCAGCTGAGAATCAAGGACGAGGATTGTAACGCACCATGTCACTATGGCTACTTCCTGGAATGAGGACTGGCCCTACAAACCAACACGAGTCTTTCCAGCGTGCTTTGTCCTCACTCGCACGCTTCCTGGGAAAACTTCCCAGGAGGTCACCCATCTTCAGATTACTCTAGGTCAAGCACGCTTAGCTTTGGAGCTCTCAAGTGATGGGCTACTGAAAAGAAGATGCATCTTGTTGGCATAGGTAATACCCATCAATCCATTTAAGCCCTCTTCATCTGTGTAGTCCCATACCTACACAGTCTTAGAATCATCACACTTGACCTTCCCCAGGCAGTGTGGGATTGCACAGCTTTACCCCGTCTTTCCCCTTACGGATCACGAGATTCTGACTGTCACAAGGATATTCCGAAGACGGCCTTTCGTACGAGGTATGGGCATTATGAGTTCCTGGTCATGTCGTTTGGTTTTACCAATGCCCCAGCAGCGTTTATGGATCTGATGAACAGGGTATTCAAGGATTTCTTAGATCAGTTTATGATTGTCTTCATCGAAGACATCCTAGTCTACTCCAGTTTAGAAGCAGAGCATGAGCAGCATCTCCGACGGGAATTACATAGATTGAAAGAGCATCGATTATATGCTAAATTAAGAAGTGTGAGTTATGGCTATCAGAAGTGACATTCCTTGGACATATTGTTAGTGGAGATGGGATTAAGGTAGATCCAGCCAAGGTAGAAGCAGTTAAAGATTGGTCGAGGACAAGGAATGCCTCGGAGGTTAGGAGCTTCCTTGGATTAGCAAGATATTACAGACGATTCGTGGAAGGGTTTTCAAAGATTGCCACACCATTGACTGAGCTAACATGGAAGAATCTGAATTTTACCTAGTCAGACAAGTGTGAGGGTAGCTTTTAGGAGTTGAAGCGACGATTGATTATTGCTCCGATTAGGATGCGTGTTGATGCAGAATGAGAAGGTTATTGCCTATGCGTCGTGGCAGTTGAAGGATTATGAACAGCGGTATCCTACCCATGATTTGGAATTAGCAGCGATGGTGTTTGCACTAAAAGTATGGTGACATTATATGTATGGGGAGAAGTGCAAGATATACATCAATCATAAGAGTTTGAAGTATTTCTTCACCTAGAAGGACCTAAACATGAGACAGAGACGTTGGTTTGAATTGGTGAAGGACTATGACTGTGACATCCTTTACCATCCAGGAAAATCCATGTAGTGGCAGATGCATTGAACCGAAAAGGCCTGGGATAGTTGTTTAGTTTGAAGCAGATATCGAAGGAATTAGCAGAAGAAATGGCTAGAGCGAGGATAGAACTGGTTGTGGGCTAGTTGGCCAATATTACTTTACAGTCTACCCTCCTATAGAGGATAAGAGAGGGTTAGTTGGATGATGCGTAGTTATAGGAGGTTAGAGAGAACGTCCTAGCTGGAGTGGCTAAGGATTATTCTATTTTAGAGACGGGCTTACTGTGGTACAAGGATCAGATCTGTGTTCTGATGGATATGGGTATTAGACAAGAGATACTTGATGAATCCCATACTGAACCATACTCGCTCCATCCAAGCACAACAAATATGTACCAGGATCTACAGACTTTATATTGGTGGCCTAGGATGAAGAAGGACGTGGTTGAATACGTGGCCAAGTGCTTGACGTGTCAGCAGGTAAAGGCTGAACATCAGCGACCAGCGGGGTTGTTACAGCCTTTGGGTATTCCCGAGTGGAAGTGGGAAGACATTACTATGGATTTCGTGGGAGGTTTACCCAAGACGGTGGGGCAACATGACTCGATGTGGGTGATAGTAGAAAAATACACCAAGTCAGCTCACTTTCTACCAGTGAGGAAGACCTATACTATAGATCAGTACGCGGAGTTGTATGTGAGGGAGATTGTACGTCTCTATGGGGTTCCTAAATCTATAGTATCGGACTGGGATCCCATATTTACCTCTAAGTTTTGGGGTGGTTTGCAGAAGGCTATGGGAACTCAGCTGAAGTTCAGTACAACCTTTCATCCTTAGATAGACGAACAGTCTGAGAGGAAAATTTAGGTATTGGAGGACATGCTTAGGGCGTGTGTGCTAGACTTCGAGGGGTCTTGGAGTAAGTACCTCCCATTGATTGAGTTTTCATACAACAGCAGTTATCAATCAACGATTGGAGTAGCTCCATAAGAGATGTTATATGGAAGGAAATGTAGATCGCCCATTCATTGGGATGAGACGGGGGAAAGGAGGTATTTGGGACCGAAGATGGTCCAGAAGACTAACGAAGCTATTGAGAAGATTTGAGCTAGAATGCTTGCCTCATAGAGTAGACAAAAAAGCTACACTGATCCCAAGTGTAGGGACGTGGAGTTCCAGGTTGTGGACCACATGTTTCTGCGAGTTTCACCATTGCGAGGAATAAGGAGGTTTGGGAAAAAGGGCAAGTGGAGCCCTAGATTCATAGGACCTTTTGAGATCTTGGAGAGGATCGGGCAAGTAGCCTATAGATTGGCCCTGCCACCGTCATTATCAGGAGTTCATGATGTATTCCACATCTCTATGCTTTGGAAGTACGTCTCAAATACGACTCATGTACTGGAATATAAGGGTCTAGAGCTACAGATCGATATATCGTATGAAGAGCGACCAGTTCAGATCCTAGACAAAAAAGACAAGGTTCTACGGAACAAGACAATTCCTTTAGTCAAAGTATTATGGAGGAATAGCAAGGTCGAGGAAGCAACCTGGGAGCTTGAGTCAGCCATGCGGGATCACTATCCCGAGTTATTCAGGTAAATTTCGAGCACAAAATTCTCAGTAGGAGGGGATAGTTGTAAAGACCCAAAAATGATAATAGGGTTTAGTGCCATGATTAGCGTGTCGAGAGGGCATAATTGGATATGTGTGTGATTTATTGATTAAATGTGTGACTATGTGGCATGCATGACATATATGATGATATGAATATATTTATATGCATGTTTATAAGTATTAAATATGCATGTGGGCTCATTATTGTTTATAAGGGCATATCTGTAATTTTGGCGCGTTAAGAGCATAAATGTGATTATACGTGTAAATGGTTGAGACTACATTATTATGTGGATATATTTGCAGTATACGACTCGAGGTGATCCTAATGAGTGAATTAGCGGAATAGTCACAGCAGGGTTTAATACCCGACTCGGGGTGAGCCTAGGGGTATTTTGGGAACTTAGAGAATATTTTGGGATTTATCGAGTAACGGGCAGATATTTGACAATTAGTTGGACATGATGGGATTATTTGGGAATCGGTAGGATGACTTGAGGAATTAGCGGGAATTGGGGTTAATGACCATTTTGCCCTTAAGGCCAATTAAGAGGCTGGGTTAGTACAAAGGGCATTTTGGTCATTCTAATTAAAAAAAAATATAGTTAGGAGGTGATCAGAACTGGGTAGAACATATCAGAACCTCTCAGCACTTTCTCTCCCTCTCACTCACATTTTCTCTCTCCCACTCTTGTGCCTAAAGGAATTTTGAGGTTTTGGAGGAGGGAACTTAAGGAATTCAGCAGGAAGTCTGGAGAATTGAGGCTAGAAGTAGACAAGGATCAGATGGGGGATTCAAGCTACAAACTGAGGTAAGGATTTTATCTGGTTTCTGCTGGGAGTTCAGGTTATTAGGATGAATTTGACTAGGTTTTTGAGTGATGATTGATTGTTGATTTGGGATAGTAGTTTCAGTAAGATTTTGAGTCTCTTTATGCCTAAGCTATGTGGTTAAGAGTCCTAGACTCGAATCTGGGTTTTGGCTGAAAGTTTCAAGGGTTATTTGTTGATTTGAGCTAGGAAAAAATGTTGGAAACCCAGGGATTTCTGGGTTCACGGGGGCGCACCGCAACCCAGTTCATGGGCGCCACGGCCTGCGTGCCCTAGAAGGCCTTGGGAGGGCTGCTGACTGATGGGCACGCTGCGACTCTAGGGGGCAAGTCGTGGCTCGCTACCCCCCAAAAGCAAGAGGTTGCGCCTCTGACTTGAGGCGCACCGCAACCCTTAGTGGTAGGTCGTGGCCCGCCTAGGCAGCCATAGCCTAGGTTGGTTTTCAGGCTCGGGGACTTAAACTTAAGCGCTCTGGATGAATTCTACTACCTAGTTTAGTAGAATTCAAGGTCCCGGAGACTAGTATTTGTTTCCAAAACATTTAATTGGATTAGAATTTGATAGTTATCCGTGATTGCTTGTGACTAGGGTTACCGTTAAAGCTCAGGACTGCAGATCGTGCTCAGAACCGTTCTTTATCCATCACTCGGGACTCGAGGTAAGAAAACTTCATCCAAGTGGTTGTGAGTGGAATTGAGATTCCCTGTAATTGAATATATGTGTTCTGTGAATTATATATCTGTTATGTGTGATGCGAAAGTACGGCCTAAGGGTGCCAGGGCTGATGATAAGCGTACTGAACGCAACTCGGCCTAAGCGAGCCGGCATCAACTAAATAACTAGAGGGCTCGGCCTAAGGGCGCCGATACCTAAATATTTGTATTACAGATTGAGTTGTATATTTGAAAGTATATGTTTAATGTTGCCTAGCTTAATACTTGTATTCTATTGATTAAGTGAACTGATTGGATTGAAGTTTATTATATACTCTTGTTGCTATCTATGCTTGTTGATTATGGTTTTTGTTGACCCTGATTTTGGTCAACTGACACGGAGTCAAAAATGCTTGATGTAGACAGATATTTTGAAATGAGAATAATGACAAAAACAGTAAAGCACACAAGAATTTATAGTGGTTCGGCCCTA
The DNA here is from genome assembly GCF_963169125.1 of Humulus lupulus. Taxonomy (NCBI): domain Eukaryota; kingdom Viridiplantae; phylum Streptophyta; class Magnoliopsida; order Rosales; family Cannabaceae; genus Humulus; species Humulus lupulus. The sequence goes on from NC_084798.1 coordinate 72,337,394, forward strand.
GAATCTGGTAATAACCTACGTCCACTTGAGCTGTTATTGATATAATATTTCAAAGGAGTGATCAAAGAACTAGGGTTCAATGAGTTTCACCAACCTCTAAATAACAAAACAATATCTCGAATGTGATAGCTCTAGCTCACTCGTAAATCTCTAATCTCCAGTAATTAGAAAGCCAAAAGTCCTTTCCTTGAGCTATCTTCTCATTATTTATAGGCTCAAGGAAGATTACATGAATTAGTTACAGATATTCTTTCCTAATTAATCGGATATTCAGTAAATCATGGGAGATAATCTCGGATATGACGATGATCTCTATAAGATTATCTTTGAAATATCTGGAATGTACGACCATGCTGGTCGTGATAAAACTCAGCTTCGTGCTTGCAGTGTCTTACTGGTCGATAGTCGAACAGAATTCTGCCAAGTGTCAGCCACGTGTTAGAAATCGCTTGCCACGTCATCCGTGCCTATTTTTTGGATAACATTTTCCCCCCAATTTTATTTATTACGAGCAATAAATAAACTTTTAAGGAAACGACCCTTCGACTACCCCACCAGACCTGTTAGAGTAATTCGTGCAATCTTGGGAAAAGTAACCTACCATTGTCTAATCACGGCTTTTCGGTTCCCAAGTAATCTTTCAACGGCTATCACCCTTCCCCATGCTTCAAAAAAGAGGAAACTAATGATTACTCCCCTTTTATGCCACGGACAAAAATATATATAGTCTCTCCAAAGTCTTCTTTTCCTTTTTACGCAAGCTATCACTCTTTCAAGAAACCCTAAAATCAGAGCTTCCATTTTCTTCTGGAGACCGTCTTCCAGCGTTTCAAGATTCAGTCCGCGAGTTCTCTGACCCTCAAAAACTTTCTCAAATCTCCACGGTCTTTTTTCTAGTAAGTCCAGAACTTTTATGCTCTATATTTTAGCCGTGCATGCTTCTGTGGATTGACTGTTGAGTTCATTTGTTTCTGAGTTGATATGCATGACAGTAGGGGGTTTAATGGGTGATACTGTATAGGATGATATTTTTCTGCCATTAAGGAGTTATGAGTTAGTTTGATAGTTGAGATCACGACTTTAGGACGTAAAACCGAAGTAAAAATTCGATTTTTATGCCAGTTGAAAAATCAAGTTTTTCTCACCCTAAAAGGAGTTGAAAAAGCTTTTTCAAAAAACTTTTTGCTTTCACTTTTTGATCTGTTTCTCAAACTGTTCGTGTGAAAAATTAGTTTCTTGTTAGAATGCTGCTGTATAAAAGCTTAACTTTTATACTCGACCAGCGTTATTCTAAAAAACTTTCAAAACTCTTCATCCTCACCTCCCCATTCTTCTGTTCGCAGATTTTAATGCCAGATTTGTGGGGAGGGAGCGGCCCATCGACGACGGTCTTCTTGTGCAACTGCTTAAAGGTGAAGAACAACCAGCCGACCGAGTTCACGAGATTCCATTTTCCAGAGTTTCTTCTAGACCTCAACCATCACCACCTCAAATGGCCCGTTCAAAGTCTCCAGGCAAGAAAAAACCAAACTTTGAAAACAATCCAAATTCACCTGCCCAGCCTGATTTGCAGGCCAGGATTCCCTCGACCAGTGGTCGAGAAAACATTGCCCCGGACCCCCGTATCCAAGTTAGGGCTCGCCCTCGGCATCAAAACCTTCCTGATGTCGAGTGGTATCTTTCGCCTACCAGCCAGGTGACTCCCCGGATGCTCGTCAATTATCTTAGGAAGTATCCTCTTACCGGGTTAATCTCAAAATCCCTACTGTTGACCAAAGAGCTAACCTGTCTGGGGGCACCTATAGCGCTTGGTCCAGGTATCACATAGAGGCGGGGGCTATCCTCCCTCTACATCCATTCTACCAGGGGGTGGCCAACTACTTCGGTGTTGCCCCCTTTCAAATTACCCCAAACAGATATAGAATGCTGGCCGCACTCTATATCCTTTATAAACTCAAAAAATGGTCAGAGCCCACTCCCCACGAGGTCAACTTCCTTTTTTACCTTAAGTCCAACCCTCAACAATACGGGACGGGCTTCTTTCATCTTTGTCACCAGGAAAAAAACTGAACGTTCTTGAGTGAGACTACTCACATTTCCAACGTGGGGAAGTACAATCAAGAGTATTTCCTTACGCCAGACATGACTACGAACAACCTGGCCTTCGCTCGAGGAGGTAAATGTCACTTTTCACTGGTCGCTACTTTTCCTTAGCAAACTCTTCTGCACTTCTCTAAAGTATATTGTGCCTTTCAAGACCATGGTTACGCCCAAACCCAACACCAGACATGGTGTTGAGGTCCAACGCACTGGCCAGGATGGCAGACGCTGAAAAAAGCGTTAAGTCCCTGGTCACTGATGAAAATCTGAGGCTATCTGGCCTCCTAGCTCCTCGCCATGAAACAAGAGGACCCGTGGTGGCAGATGCGACTGCCGAGGGGGATCCCGAGCAGCAACCCCCAGTGTCTCCTCCCCGAAGGAGGCCAACAGGGGTTACGATCAGGGAACCCATTGGCGACCCTTCAATAGAGAGGCCTTCTGCAGCCCAAGGGAAGGCGAAACAAAAGGCAACCGAGCCCGTCATAGACTTGGATGAGTCTTCAGATGAAAACGGTACTGTTATTCTGCTTTTAAATAGCTTGCCAATTCCCTGTCACTTGTTTGACGAGGATGGCAATTTTACGTATACTCCAAATCTAGGGCCAGACTTCTTCGTGCCAGATAGTGAGTGTATGACTAATAGAGTCAGTAGTGTAGCGAAAAGCAGTTGTAGCTCGGGTATTAAACTTTGTGACCTCTTTTTTGATTTGCCATGATTTTTTATCTACGTTTGTCTTACTGCCTGCATGTTTTTCTTTATCTGCAGAGATGGCTTCCCCCAACATTTTCGATCTGTACCAGACCCAAGAGGAAGAGGAGGTCCCCCTGGTTCAACGGAAATCAGCTAGGAGGCATGATGGCGAATTAAGCCAAGTGTCACGGGCCGGCTATTTGGGTGCTCCAACTAGACGGAACGTGCGGCACTTGCAGACTCTTCAAGCTAGCAAGTCAGCCTACAACACACACCTACAGGCAAACAAACTCAGCGGTTAGCCAAATACACATCTCGAACATGCAACGGGCAATAACGAAGTATGAGCAAGCACAAAGCAAGTCATTCCTAGGAACGTCCACACAACACAAAGCACACAACAAGGCAAATGGCACACAGTGGCCCAACGAAGCTAACAAACAAGCAACACATAAGCAACAAGGAAGCACACAGGGGCAAGTATGGATAAATGTTATTTCATTAATATATAGCCTTGATAGGGCAAGGGAGTACACAGCTTTGGCTCCTATCTGCTGATGGCCATGGTGCTTCCCTAAGTCACCAGGTCACCTCCCCCAAAGGAGCCTTCTAGGGAAATAAAGTCTTCCCAGGAACATATATGATTTTTGTCTGGGAGACATATGCAATATTACAAAACTGCCACTACCCTATCCCATGAGGTTGCTTGGTGCAAGACTTGACTAATGATCAAGCACCAAGGCATGCTCATTACAAAATGGCCCCATGTGGGTGTGCCAAAGGGGCAGCACGCCACACTCTCCCCCACTCAATTCTTCGGCGCCCTCGACGAAGTAGCTTGTAGATCTTCAATCTTCTGCGTGAGCTTCTTTAAGTCTTCCGCCCTCTCCCAGCTGATCTCGTCATCTGCGAGCCCCTTCCATTTTACCAGATATTCTTTATGCTTTTTACGGTCAGTGGTGATCGTCCTTTCCGCTAGGATTTCTTCAGGTTGACGCTTGCTCCTTGGCTGAATGATGACTCCTCCTCTGGTTGACTGGTTGCACTCTGGATTTGCTGGATCTTCATGATACGGCTTCAAGTTGCTGACGTGAAGGACCAGGTGTATCTTCATCCAGGCTGGTAGGTCGACTTTGTAGGAAGTTAGGCCAACTTTTGAGATGATTGAGACCGGACCCTCGTACTTGCGAACGAGTCTGATGTCTTTGTCCCCTCGAAATCTCAACTGTTCGGGCCTCAGCTTGATTAACACTAAGTCACCTGCTTTGAACTCCAGTGGTCTGCGCTTCTGATCAGCCCACTTCTTCATTCTTTTTTATGCTTTTTCTAAATAAGCTCGGGCAATCTCTGTCGTTTTCTTCTAGTCTTTTGTGAAGTGAAAGGCTCGCGGGTTTCGACCGCGATATTCATCCACTGTGTGGGGTAACAGTGGCTGCTATCCATTAACAACTTCAAAAGGGCTCTTATTCGATGAAGAACTCTTTTGAGAGTTGAAACAAAATTGAGCTACATCGAGTAGTTGCAGCCAATTCTTCTGATTGGCATTGACAAAGTGGCGCAAGCACTCCTCCAACATCCCGTTGAATCTTTCTGTCTGCCCATCTTTCTGCGGATGGTAGCTCGAGGAAATGTTCAATTGTGACCCCAAGAGATTGAATAGTTCGGACCAAAAGGTCCCAGTGAATCTTCCATCTCGGTCACTAACGATGTTCTGGGGCACTCCCCAATATTTGACAATATGCTTGAAAAATTGTCTAGCTGTCTCTTCTGTCGAACAGTACTTCGACACTGGGATGAATGTTGCGTACTTCGAGAATCTATCCACGACCACCAAGATCGCACTTAAATCCCCTGTCTTCGGAAGACTGGTGATAAAGTCAAGTGACACACTTTCCCATGGTCGACTTGGGACTCGCAAGGGCTCCAACAAACCCGGTGTTTTGTTCCTATCGACCTTGTCTTGCTGACAGACGAGACAGGTCTTGGTGTACTCCACTACATCATCTCGCATTTGTGGCCAGTAGTACCCCTGCTTCAAGAGTGCGTGGGTTCTCTGCCACCCTGGATGACCTGCCCACAGGGTGTCATGACACTCGCTTAGTAATGTCCTTCGCAAATCTCCAGCTTTAGGAACATACAAGCGCCCCCCTTTAGCCCACAGAAGATCATCCTCCACCCAGAACTGGCGAGTCTTGCCTTCTTTTACAAGCTTCAGGATGGTCCTGACCACTGGGTCTTTCTCCAGGTTCTCTTTGATGCGTTCCTTGAGTGGAGTGCTCACCACGCTAGCCGATAAACTAGCCAAGACCTTTAGAGTCGCCAACTCCGCTTTGCGACTCAAGGCGTCAGCTGCCTGGTTTAAGCGTCCTGCCCTGTGCTCAAAATGGAAGTCGAATTCTGCCACAAACTCTTGCCATCGAGCCTGCTTAGGGGTCAGCTTCGGCTGAGTAAGGAAATGACTCACAGCTGCATTATCCGTCTTCACCACGAACTTTGACCCCAGCAAGTAATGCCTCCACACTCGCAGGCAATGTATAACTACGAGGAGCTCCTTCTCCTGGGCAGTATACCTCCTCTCAGCTTCAGACAGCTTGCGGCTCTCATATGCGACCGGGTGGTCTTCTTGCACTAGTACCCCTCCCAGAGCATAATCTGATGCATCCTTCTGTACTTCGAAGGGCTTGCTAATAGTTGGCAAGGCAAGAACAGGATCCTTCATCATGGCTTCTTTCAAACTCCTAAACGCTTCAGCACACTTGTCAGTCCACACCCAAATCACACCCTTTTTCAGAAGCTCGGCCAAGGGTGTCGCCCTTCTTGAGTAGCCATCCACAAATCATATATAGTAGTTGGCTAGGCCCAAGAAGGAGCGGAGTTCTTTCACATTTGTGGGGGCTTTCCATTCCTGGATTGCCCTCACCTTCTCCAGATCCATACGAATACGGCCACGTTCCACCACGTGGCCTAAGAACTTGATGCTCTCCTGTACAAACGAGCATTTCTCTCGCTTCACATATAGCTGGTTCTCTCTCAACTTCTGAAACACTTGAGCCAAGTGTTCTTGATGCTCTTCAATCGTGGCGCTATAAACCACAATATCATCCAAGTACACCACCACGAACTTATCTAGATACTCGTGGAATACTTGGTTCATTAGTGTACAGAAGGTAGCAGGTGCATTTGTTAACCCAAACGACATTACCCGAAACTCAAATGCTCCGTATCGAGTAACACACGTAGTCTTTGGTTCATCCCCATCTGCAATCCTCACCTGATAGTAGCCCGATCTCAAGTCCAACTTTGTGAAGTATTTGGCTCCACTTAGCTGGTCGAAAAAATCAGCAATCAGAGGGATGGGGTAGGTGTTGCGAACTGTCACCTTATTGAGAGCCCTATAGTCGATGCACAGTCTCAAGCTCCCATCGTGCTTCTTCTAGAATAGCACCGGTGCGCCAAATGGCGCCTTCGACGATCTGATGAAGCCTGCCTCCAATAACTCTTTTAATTGCTTCCTCAATTCTTCTAGCTCAGGGGGTGCCATTCTGTATGGCGCTTTTGTTGGAGGTTTCGCTCCGGGCACCAGCTCTATCTGGTGATCAATCCCCCTCTTTGGTGGCAAGGCTTTGGGGAGTTTATCTGGCATTACGTCCCCATACATCTTTAAGACCCTCGTAATTTCTAGTGGAACGATTTCTTCCACTACTTCTTCGAACATGGTGGGTACAGCTACATAAGTGGGCTCCTGCTTCTTCACACCCTTCTTGAACTGTAAAGCTGATAGAAGCTTCACACTAGGGGGTGGTTTCACCTTTGCAGGCACCATTGATGGAGTCTCTCCCATTATGAGTAAGCTTCCAGTGGCAGGAATTGGAATGGCACCTTTCTCAGTCAGAAAGTCCATTCCCAAAACTACATCGAAGTCATCCATATGGACGACCACCAAGTCAGTCTGCCCCTCCCACATGTCGATTCTCACTTTTACCCCTTTAGCCACGCCAGATGTGGCCAAGGCTTTGGAGTTGACCGCTTTCATGCGGCCTGCATCTTTCTCCAGCTCCAGTCCCAGTCGCTTTGCTTCAAGTTCAGAGATGAAGTTGTGGGTGGTGCCAGTATCAATCATCACGCTTTTGGTAGGCTTGCCATTGATAGTGGCATCCACGAACATTAGCCCTTTCCCCAGGGTCTTCTTCCCTTTCTAGCCATGCTTCTTGAGAGCATTCAACAGGCGGACAGCGCCCATGTGCGCGTACTCTTCGTCTTCCTCTTCTCCTTCGTCCTGTTGTTCTTGGCTAATGAGGGCATTCAGCTGGCCCCTGTAAGGGCAAACTGCCGACTTATGTGGGCCTTTGCAAAGCCAACAAGCTAGCAGCTTCTTCCCTGCAGCATCATCTATCCCACTGGAAGAATTAGACTCAACTGTCCTCTTCTCTTCCCCACTCTTACCCGGCCAGGACTTCCCAGACTTCTTACTCCCAGCGCTACTTGAGCTGGTTGGAGGAGTAGCCCTTTTCGACAGGCTGCTCTCCAGAGTATAATCTGTTAAGCGTTCGGCAACAGCTTGAGCGGTGGCCAGATCAGACACACGCTACCTTTGAAGTTCTTGTTTGGCCCACGGTTTCAGTCCCTCGAGGAAGCAGAAGAGCCTGTCCACTTCGGACATGTCCTTTATATCAAGCATCAGTCCCGAAAATCTCTTTACATATTCTCGGACTGTCCCGACTTGTTTGAGCTCTCTTAACTGGTGACGAGCTATGTAAGCGACATTTTCTGGCAGAAATTGCGTCTTTAATTCCCTCTTCAGGTCTGCCCAAGATGTGATGGTGCACCTGCCATTCTCTATGTCATCATACTTGGTCCTCCACCACACCTTCGCATCCCCTGACAAATACATGGTAGCCATGGCGACCTTTCCGTCTTCCGAATCGGCCTGCACGACTCTAAAGTAATGTTCCATGTCAAAGAGGAAATTCTCCAAATCCTTTGCGTATCTGGCCCCGTTGTAGGGCCTCGGCTCGGGTACTTTGGCTCGGCCATACTCCATACCTATCGGCCCTGTTGTAGGGGCATTCCTAACCGCTCGCATGGTCAGGTTTACCTTGGCAGATAGCTCAGCCATTTCTTCTCTGAGCACACCGACTGCCTCCCTGCAATCTTCCGTCGTGTCATTTATGGAAACTTCTTGTTCCTTCAGCATGCGCTCCACTGCCGCGATGCGATCTTCCCACCGAGGGGAAACAGAAGTACTTGTTGGAGAGTTTCTTTTATCCAACGTGATAATTCTGGATAGAAGAACATCATTCTCCTTTTCCAACGCAGCTATGCGATTGTTTGCATCAGACGATCCCGAGTCCTGACTTGCAGAGGAAAGATCCTTGACCCTCTCGTCTAGGCCATCTAGTTCCCCTAGCCGCTTCTCAAGAGCTTCGATCCTCTGAGTGTTGCTCACCATAGTGTGTTTTGCCAAGCTCTTTCTAACACGGCTCTGATACCAACTGTCACGGGCCGGCTATTTGGGTGCTCCAACTAGACGGAACGTGTGGCACTTGCAGACTCTTCAAGCTAGCAAGTCAGCCTACAACACACACCTACAGGCAAACAAACTCAGCGGTTAGCCACATACACATCTCGGACATGCAACGGGCAATAACGAAGTATGAGCAAGCACAAAGCAAGTCATTCCTAGGAACGTCCACACAACACAAAGCACACAACAAGGCAAATGGCACGCAGTGGCCCAACGAAGCTAACAAACAAGCAACACATAAGCAACAAGGAAGCACACAGGGGCAAGTATGGATAAATGTTATTTCATTAATATATAGCCTTGATAGGGCAAGGGAGTACACAGCTTTGGCCCCTATCTGCTGATGGCCATGGTGCTTCCCTAAGTCACCAGGTCACCTCCCCCCTAAGGAGCCTTCTAGGGAAATAAAGTCTTCCCAGGAACATATATGATTTTTTTCTGGGAGACATATGCAATATTACAAAACTGCCACTACCCTATCCCATGAGGCTGCTTGGTGCAAGACTTGACTAATGATCAAGCACCAAGGCATGCTCATTACAAAATGGCCCCATGTGGGTGTGCCAAAGGGGCAGCACGCCACACCAAGCACCCCCGGCCAAGAAGGGTCGAACAGCTGATTCTTCCAAGGACGGACCTACTGGCCAACCTTCTGCCCAACCTCTTACTCCCGCTGAAAAGGAGACTGCCCCTGCTGCCAACCCCTCGCCTGCGGCACGAAGGGAATAGGCCCCGCAAGCAGAACTTCCTGGGACCAAACTCTCGAATCGCTCCCTGCGATCAGCTAAAGATTGTCTTGCTCATATCCTGAAGCATGACCATTGCAGGGAGGCAATGGCTGAAGCTGAGAGCATGGGGGTTGATCAGATCCTTAACGGGGCTCTTAACGAACTGGCCAGTGTAAGTATTCTTTCTCTTGGCCTTTATCTTCCCTTCTTGTAATATAGCCTAACTTTTATTCCTTGACTGCAAGCAATGCTGACTATAACTGCTACTCGTACTCGCGTTAGTGCTAGCATCGAGCAGGCTCGGGCAAAGGCCGTTGAGGAGTTTCAGGCGAAAGCCATCGAGGAGCTTCAGGCTGCAGAAGCTAGGCATGCTGGGGAGTTGGAGGTGGTCACCCAGCAGAAGGATGCTTTGGTGGCAAAGCTGGCGGAGAATGAAGCTTCTCAGGCAGCTTTGAAGAAGTAGAGGGACGATTACCAGGAGTCCAGTCGAGTCCAATATCATGAAGTCAAGAGACTTAAGGAGGAGCACCTTGCTAAGGACAAGACCATAGCTGTTCTTGAGAGCCAAGTGGAACAGCTTAAGCTTACCAACGCCAAGGATCTGGAGAGGTACAAGAACGCGACACTTCGGTGTTTCTACGACTTTTGGAAACACAACCAAGGTGCCGATTTCAGTTACCTTTCAGCAAAGGCCAAGAAGGCCGAACTAGCGCGCTGTGCTGCTCAGTTAGCTGCTGAAGAAGAAAGAGCTAGGGTCCCTACTTCCCCAAGTATCCAGCCATCCGCCAATTTGGAGGGAGGAGAAGCTGGAGGAGATGCAGCTGACCAAACTGCTCCAACAGATCCTCCTGCCCCTCAGGCTCCTTAAAGTTTTTTTGTTCTTTTTCTTTTCTTTAATTACACGACCTACAGGTCATGATGTAAAGACTGAATTTTTATTTTTAATTTTGCTGCATGGGCAGCAAACTTTCCTTTTACTTTAAACAATTACATCCAAGCAGTACTGCTTGCGGTGTAAGAGAATGCTTTTTTGATATTATAATATTTCTGGTTATTATAACATCTGTTCGCATGACCGAACTTAGCATAGTACTTTGGCTTGATTTAACAAAATATAAATTTTGAAAAATACTCTAAGTACTGTAGCATGTTTTCACTCATTTTGTTCATGTGTTTACATACTGTTGACTGTATTTTTAGCCAACGACGTGAGAACGTCAATAACGACAAGCCTTCAAGAGAATGTAAACGACAACAGACAGTTTAGTAAAGAAAATATAGAACACACAAGAGATTCTTATAGTGGTTCAGCCCCGATTGTCGGTAATAGCCTAATCCACTTAGAGTTGTGATTTATAGATCTGTACTCAAGATCAGATGGACTGAGCCAACTGAGTTTCTTCAGTACAGATTGTGAAAATACAAGAGTTCTCTCAAATATCAGCACTTTCTCTCTCTAGAATACACAGACCCAATTTTCTCTCTCTAGAAAGAAGAAGCAGAAGAAGCCCCTCTCTCATCCCATAAGCTCTCTATTTATAGGCTTAGGGTCATACCTTAGAACCGGGATATTTTATTATATTTATTACATTTAAATTACAAAGAAACATTCAAAATTCGAAATGTAACAAACCCCCCATTTGTGGGAAGAATGAGAGATTCCCGCGTATGTTGTTGAAGCTGTCTCTGGGAATCTTGACTTAGTCTCCTCTAGCTAATTGATCCACCTCCTACTGACCACTCATGCAAGTGCTGGTCGAACGTGCATGGTGGTAGGACTTGTGCATGGTGGACATGCACTTCTCTCCTCTAACATGGCACTCTCTTCTAGCATGCCATGTTTATCCTCGGACCAAATCCTTGGGGTCTCCTCGGACCAAGGTGGTAGGACATGCACTTCTCTCCTCTTACATGGCACTCTCCTCTAGTATGCCATGTTTCTCCTCGAACCAATCTCCTTGGCTTCTCCTCGGACCAAGGTGGTCCGAGGCAATCTCCTTGGCTTCTCACCTCGGATACGTCCGAGGCAACCTCCTTGGCATCTCACCCCGGATAGGTCCGAGGCAACCTCCTTGGCATCTCACCCCGGATAGGTCCAAGGCAACCTCCTTGGCATCTCACCCTTGGGGTCTCCTAGGATCACTCTCTTGGGGTCTCCTAAGACCACATCCTCCTTGGAGTCTCCTAGGACTACTTTCTTGAGTTCTCCTCGATGCACTCCCTTTAGCTCTCCTAGGATGCATTCTCCTTAGCCTCCTAGGATGCACTCTCCTTAGCTCTCCTAGGATGCATTCTCCTTAGCCTCCTAGAACCAAGGTGCACTTGGCTTGGTTATGACATCTTTGAAGCAGTCCAAATTCTTCGTCAGTCTACCGGCTCACTTTATCACAAATCTAAGGAGTCAATGTATTTATTGACTATTAACGTGTCTTTTACTGACCATGCACTGCTACTTGTCACATTTATTGCCACGTCCTTGATCTCCAATTTTTGGGTATAACACATACATCTTGGTATGCTTTGTTATCGATGTACCTTATATGCCCCCCAAGTGACTGAGGAGCTTTAGGTCCTTGGTCACTTGCCTTGACCACGACCTATTCGAACATTGCTGCTCGGAATAACTTGTAAAATATAGAATACATCAAAACAACACACGTAGTGAACAAATACTTGTAAATAAAATTTACAAAGGTTGGCAAGAATGACTGGCTGCGCACAGTCCCTTATAATTCTCGTATTAAAAATGGACTAAACATGTCTTTACAAGTGATCTTTAAAAAGATCTTACACTTATAAGCGATTAGCCATATAACATGACTAACCCTTTTTCAAAACTTGTAAAAAGTAAAAATTTAATACAAGCCAGTCCTTTAAGAAGGATTGTTTATTGATAATACTTGCACAGGTGTTCTCCATTCCAATAGCGAGGAACGAGATCTCCATTTAAGCGTGCAAGTTTGTATGTGCCTGGATGAAGGACTTCTTCAATCTGGTAAGGTCCTTCCCAGTTTGGTCTGAGTACTCCAGCAGTTGGGTCGCAGGTATTTAAGAAAACTCGTCGAAGTACTAGGTATCCAACGTTGAATTTTCTTTCTTTCACCTTTGAGTTAAAATTCCGGGCGACTTTTTGCTGGTACGCAGCTACTCAGAGTTGGGCTTTTTCCCATTTCTCTTCAAGTGAGTCTAGGGACTCCATCATTAGTTGGCTATTCTGGTCCTGGTCGTATGTAATTCGTCGATATGAGGGCGGATCTAACTCGACGGGCAACATAGCTTCATACCCGTATGCTAAGGAGAACGGGGTATGACCTGTCGCTGTTCGATGAGAAGTTCAATACAACCAGAGTACTTCAGGCAGCTGTTCTGGCCATGCTCCTTTAGCGTCTTCAAGTCTTTTCTTCAGGGTATCTTTAAGTGTTTTTTTCACTGCTTCGACTTGCCCATTTGCTTGTGGGTGTGCGGCTGAAGAAAAGCTTTTGACGATTCCATGCCTTTCGCAGAAGTCTGTGAATAAGTCGCTGTCAAATTGGGTGTCGTTGTCTGAGACAATTTTTCGAGGCAAACCATATCGGCAAACAATGTTCTTGATGACAAAATCAAGAACTTTCTTGGTCGTTATGGTAGCGAGCGACTCAACTTCGGCCCATTTGGTGAAGTAGTCGACTGCTAGGACTGCATATTTTACTCCACCCTTCCCTGTTGGTAGGGATCCAATCAAGTCTATACCCCATACTGCGAAAGGCCAAGGACTTTGCATCTGCTTTAACTCGTTGGGAGCTGGGCGTGGGATCTTGGAAAACCTCTAACACTTATCGCTTTGCACAAACTCCATTGAGTCCTCATTCATATTCGGCCAGAAATAACCCTGCCTCAGAATCTTTTTTGACAAGCTCTACCCCCTAGCGTGGTCCCCACAGAAGCCTTCATGTACTTCCTTCATTAGTTCTTTAGCCTTTTCCGGTGTAATGCATCTGAGTAGTGGCATGGAATATCCTCTTCGGTAAAGGACACCATCAACCAGTATATACCTAGCAGCCTATCTTTGAAGGGTTCTGGCTTTGTTTCTATCTGCTGGTAGTACACCATTTGTGAGATACTCCAAGTATGGTGCCATCCATGTATCCTCCATCCGGATTTCCATATTAATTTCGTCTACTCGTATGCTTGGCTCGCATAATCTCTCTACTGTCACTATATTCAAAGTGTCAGTGTCTTTCACACTTGCGAGTTTGGCTAAGGCATCTGCGTTTGAATTCTGATCTCGGGGAATTTGCTGGAGGGTATACTTTTCGAATTGCGCCAACATATCTCTAGTTTTGTTTAAGTAGGCCACCATTTTGAGGCCCCGTGCTTGATACTCCCCTAAGACTTGATTCACTACCAGCTGTGAATCACTGTAGATATTAAGCACTTTTATATTCATGTCTTTGGCTAACCTTAGTCCTGCAAGGAGTGCTTCATATTCGGCCTCATTGTTCGATGCGGTGAAATCGAACCTAATAGCGCAGTGAAATTGATGCCCTTCTGGAGTTATCAATATCACTCCTGTTCCTGCGTGAGATTCGTTGGACGATCCGTCCGTGAATAACCTCCACGAAGGAGCTTTGACTTGTGGCTCGGGCGCACTAGGCTCTTCGCACTGCTCGTCGTCTGGGAGCTCAGTGAATTCAGCGATAAGGTCAGCCAAGACTTCTCCTTTTGCTGCTGCTCACGGTGAATATGTGATATCGAACTGCCCGAGTTCGACTGCCCATTTCAATAAGCGCCCAGCCGCCTCTGGCTTTTGTAGAACTTGCCGAAGGGGTTGGTCAGTTAAGACTGTGATGGGATGGGCTTGGAAGTAAGGACGTAACTTCCTCGAGGGCAAAATCAAGCAATAGGCTAACCTTTCGATTGGAGGATACCTCAATTCAGCCCCGATTAACCTCTTGCTTACATAGTAAACCGCCTTTTGTACGCCTTCTTCCTCTCGCACTAGCACTGCACTGGCAGCAAATTCGGTGATCGCCAGGTAAATGAACAAAGTTTCTCCGTCCATGGGTTTTGATAAAACAGGAGGCTGTGCCATGTGGGCCTTTAAGGCCTGGAAAGCCTGCTCACAGTCTCCTGTCCATTCAAATTTCTTATTGCCTCTAAGTAGATTGAAGAAAGGGACGCATTTAGCCGTCGACTTGGAAATGAATCTACTTAGTGCGGCAATTCTTCCAGTTAAACTTTGCACATCCTTGATTTTCATTGGCGATTTCATGTCGATCAGGGCTTTTATCTTGTCGGGGTTGGCCTTGATTCCCCTCGAATTAACAATAAACCCCAAAAATTTCCCTGATCCTACTCTGAAGGAACATTTGAGAGGATTTAACTTCATCTGATATTTGTTCAGAACGTTGAAACACTCTTGTAAATCCTTCACATGTCCTTCTACTTTTTTTGACTTTACCAACATGTCGTCCACGTACACCTCCATGTTTACTCCGATCAACTCTTTAAACATGTGGTTGACCAGTCGCTGGTAAGTCGCACCAGTGTTTTTCAGTCCGAAGGGCATAACTTTATAACAATATAACCATGTATCGGTCCAAAAGCTAGTGTGATCCTCGTCAGGGGGATGCATACTGATCTGATTGTACCCTGAATATGCATCCATGAAGGAGAGGATCTCATATCCTGCAGTTGCATTGACCAACTGGTCGATCCTTGGGAGTGGGAAGCAATCCTTTGGGCAGGAGTTATTGAGGTCTGTGAAATCCACACAGGTTTGCCATTTGCCGTTAGGCTTGGGAACCAGTACCGGATTAGAGACCCACGATGGATAAAACGCCACCCTGATGAACCCATTCTCCTTCAGTCTCTCGACTTCCTCTTTTAAGGCTTTCGATCTATCCTTATCGAGCAGCCTTCTTTTCTGTTGCACGGGTGGAAAACTCTTGTCAACGTTCAGGACATGGCTGATAACTGCAGGATCTATCCCAGCCATGTCTTTGTGTGACCAGGCAAAAACTTCCTGGTTCTTTCTCAAAAACTCCACTAGTGCATACTTCGTTATTGCTTCTAAGTTTTTTCCGACCTTTACCACTCTGGTCGGGTCTTCTTCGTCAAGTTGGACCTCTTCCAGGTCCTCGACGGGTCCAACATCTTCCTCAAAATCCCCAAAGCGAAGATCTAAGTCCCTATCCTCACTTTGAGCAATACCCTATTTGGTGACTCCATCACCGGATTGGGCTTGCGTATCAATTGCCATCTGCAACCTATCTGGGGGAGTGCTTTTCGACGCTCCCTTCTTCGCCTTTGTAACTAAGGCGTTGTAACACTCCCTTGCTTCTCTCTGATTTCCCAACACGCGTCCTACCCCTGCGTCTGTCGGGAATTTCATGGCCAAGTGCCATACTGAGGTGACGGCCCGAAGATCAACCAGTATGGGCCTTCCAATAATAGCATTGTATGCCGAAGGACAATCAACTACTATAAAAGTAGCGAGTAATGTCCTGGTAGCAGGCACTGTACCTGCTGTGACTGGAAGTCTGATTGACCCTGCTGGGGCGAGTCCCACGCCAGAGAAGCCGTAAATTGTTTGGTTGCAGGGCTCCAAGTCCTTGACGGACAACTTCATGCGTTCCAGTGAAGATTTGTACAAGATGTTCACTGAACTTCCTATATCCACTAGTACTCTTTTCACCATCATGTTGGCGATTTGAACGTCCACGACCAGCGGATCGGAATGTGGGAACCGGACATGCTGGGGGTCACTATCAGAGAAGGTTATCTCACCATCCTCTAACCAAGCCTTCTTCCATGCCCTGTCCTCCACAATCATCATCTCGATGTCCTGGTCGTGACGTAGGGTCCGAGCATATCGTTCCCTCTCCTTTCCACTACTTCCCGCGAGGTGCAGGCCTCCGCAGATGGTGAGTAAAGTGCCAGCTATGGGGTCAGGCTGCAAAGGTGGCGAGCGTTGGTGTGTGGGCGCATGCTCGTTGCCACCTGGAGCCTCTTGTTGGGAATTTTCCGAGGCCCGTACATATCTTCTCAAGTGTCCTTGTCTAATAAGGAACTCGATTTCATCCTTTAGCTGGTTGCATTCATTTGTATCATGTCCGTAGTCATTATGATAACGACAGAACTTGGTAGTGTCTCTCTTCGAAATATCTTTTCGAATGGGAGCAGGTTTTTTATAAGGCACACTGGAACTCGTGGCCTGATACACCTCTCCCCGAGACTCAATAAGGGCAGTGTAGTTAGTGAACCGAGGTTCATAACGATTACCCTTGGCTCGTTTATTGTCAAAGTTGGAAGGCTCATTATGTGGCCGTTTCCCCCCATTCTTGCCATTGCCATTGCCGTTCCCGTTGCCTTTGTCGTTGCCGTTGGGTTTTGACCCATTGGCGGCTTTGGCGGGCTTGGCAGTCCCCTTATCCTTGCCTGGGGGCTTTCCTTCACTGGCTATGGCATCTTCGAGCTTGATGTATCGATCAACTCGATCCAAAAATTCCTGGATAGTCCTGACCCCATGCTTTCTGAGGCTATTCCAAAGAGGTGTGTGGCGCTTAACTCCTGCAGTTATGGCCATCATCTTGCCTTCGTCTCCCACTGTTTTGGCTCCAACAGCTGCTCGCATAAAACGCTGGACGTAATCCTTCAATGGTTCTCCGTCTTGCTGGCATATTTCGACCAGCTGATTTGCCTCAGTTGGGTGCACACGACCCGCATAGAATTGTCCGTAAAATTCCTTTACGAACATCTCCCAAGAAACAATACTTGCAAGAGGGAATTTGAAAAACCACTCCTGTGCAGCATCAGAAAGTGTTGCAAGAAAGATCCTGCACCGAGCGTCTTCGGACACTTTCTGAATGTCCATTTGTATCTCAAACTTGTTGACATGAGATACTGGGTCACCATACCCGTCAAAGTTTGGAAGCGTAGGCATCTTAAACTTGCTAGGAGTTTCTGCCATAGCTATCGTTTGAACGAAAGGAGTGCCCTTTCTCCTATCGTGATCGATATAAGACGTTCTTCCCCCGACCAACTGTTGCACTGCCTGGTTGAGGGCATCTATCTAGGCTTGCACGGCACCAGGAATGTACTCATCATGTCGTTCCCTGCGATTGTTGAGTACATCTCTTAAATCCTCATCTCTTCTCCGTTGCTCGCTGACTCCGAGCCGGTTGAAGACGTTATTTTGTCTAGGCTGCCCCCCAGCGTCACGTCTTTCGGGTTGGTCATCCCTAGGTGGTGGGCTTCTGCCCCCACCTCTTTCTTCATTTCTCCAACCGGCATTTCCTCTGCCTGAGTCGACCTCATTATAACCATGGCCATTTCTGAACCTCGACTGGCCATGGTGGGATTGACTATTCCCTCGGTTGCCTCCTCGGGCTGGAACGTCCCGAGCGTTAGAGGGTGGCCTGCGTTAGTCAGTGGGTCCCCGTGCATTGTCATGCCGTGGGGGGCCCCGAACTGTAGAGCCTGTCTCCGAGTTCCTTCTGTTACCAGAAGGACGCTGCCCTCTGCTCGGTGGGTTCGGCTCTTCGCCCCTATGGCGTCTAGGACTGCGGGGCTGCTGCCTGGCCCTATTCTGCCTTGACTGCGGGGGATTGCCGTGACCAGCCTGGGATGGAGGCTACGCTTTAGGATCCCTTAGAGGGACATCGTCCTGAGGTATTGGTGGCTACTCGGGCCTTTGGGGGCTCGAGGGCTGGATCGGCGGGCTAGGATTAGGGCCCCTTTGGGGTGGCCCATTTAAAGGTTGATCAGGCTGCGATGCAGGTGCAGCCTGATTCCTAGCTAGCTGTAGGGCTGCTTCGAGGGCTGCCATGGCTTCCCTCTAGCGACAGTCCATCTCTGCCTGCCTTTCATTTAGTTTCAGGCGCTGTCGCTCAATCTCTTGTTGCTGCCGTGCCATAATCTCGGTAGCACTTTCCTGGCTGGCCCTCAGATTGGCCAGCTCGTCCTGCAATACCCCCAGGGTATTCTTCAGCATCTCGGAATCCAGTTCTTCCTCATCGAATTCCAAATGTGGCTCATCTTCGATCACGTTTGGAGGAGGAGGCGGTTGAGATGGTGTAGCGCTAGCCGCCTGCCCAGTCTTCTTTGTTGTTTTCGCCATTGATACTTCAACAATATTATATCAAGCTCTCAATGAAAGCACCAGAATGTTGACCCTGATTTTGGTCAACTGACACAGAGTCAAAAATGCTTGATATAGATAGATATGTTGAAATGAGAATAATGACAAAAATAGTAAAGCACACAAGAATTTATAGTGGTTCGGCCCCAGAATCTGGTAATAACCTATGTCCACTTGAGCTGTTATTGATATAATATTTCAAAGGAGTGATCAAAGAACTAGGGTTCAATGAGTTTCACCAACCTCTGAAGAACAAAACAATATCTCGAATGTGATAGCTCTAGCTCACTCGTAAATCTCTAATCTCCAGTAATTAGAAAGCCAAAAGTCCTTTCCTTGAGCTATCTTCTCATTATTTATAGGCTCAAGGAAGATTACATGAATTAGTTACAGATATTCTTTCCTAAATAATCGGATATTCAGTAAATCATGGGAGATAATCTCGGATATGACGATGATCTCTATAAGATTATCTTTGAAATATCTGGAATGTACGACCATGCTGGTCGTGATAAAACTCAGCTTCGTGCTTGCAATGTCTTACTGGTTGATAGTCGAACAGAATTCTGCCAGGTGTCAGCCACGTGTTAGAAATCACTTGCCACGTCATCCGTGCCTGTTTTTTTGGATAACAGTTTTCTTGCTGAGCCTTGGCTCACGGGTGCTACGTGGTGCATGTAAAGGCAAATGATAGCTGGACCATCCAAGAGTTGGAGAGATTTGGGGGCAGAGTGTACATTGGCAGCTGCTCGACCGCCACAGCCGAGGGATTTATGGAGATTAGAGCTCTAAATTGTATTTTTCCATTAGACTGACTTTTGTTGTATCAGTCTTTGAGGGTTGTATCTGTCATGTGAACACTAATTTTGGGATCCCATGTATCAAACACTTGTTTTAATGAAAATTAACCATTTACGATCAAAATCTTTTAACCCTAACCTGTCAGTTGACTTTAGAAACACATTTATGTTCAAAGGACTTGGTTAGCAAGTCTTGTACTATTTTGAACACACAGTGTAACGGTCTTGGTTATCCAGGGCGTTACATTTATTGAGTACTTTATTTAAGAATAACGTTTCCATTGATATAATCATTACATACAACGTTAATCCTCTATTAATGGTTTATAATTAAAAGGGAATAAAATTACTGTTTTACCCTTTTAGCTATATCTTGTTCCTAGAGTACCATTGACTTTACTAGTGAAGGTAGTGTCACAATAAGTTTGCGACATGAGTGCTCATAACCTTTTCAGTTCCAAAAGTTAACCCAATAGGGAACCATTATTCAATCTATAAGACGGTATAGATTCCATATTTGTTAAACTACGTCCCCAACCATATATATCATTGAGTCCCCAAAACAATTGTTCTTAGCCTGATCATTCTTACAAACCTTAACACATGAATCAAAGGATCAGATGACATATATAGGAGTTCATAGCAACCTCAGGATTAAGATCATCATGTATATGATCATCGTTTGATGTGTTTGATTAATACTATGAAACGATGTTTAAACAAGTATTAACAAATCACATCTGGTCTAGTTCTACATGCTCTCAGCATGCAAAGTACCTCCACTAAAGTGTCCTACTACACTAGTAACCCGGATCTAGGTCACATGTATTCATAATACTAGTAGATCATACTAGCAGTAATTAATCTGAAGATTTCATAACTTTATTTTACTGCGAACTGCTTTAAGTTTACTATCTTAATCTCGATCCTCTCATACCAATATGAGATTAAGACCACATAGATAAACTTTGGAATTTTATGGCATTTACTTAATATTATCAATATAATATCGGACATAGTCTATATATATAATAATTCAATTCAATTATTTATTTCATTTAAAATATTTGTCAACTACAATTGTTTTTAGGGCACTATTTTTTAACACCTACCACCACGGCTAGGCATCCTGTAATCGCAGTCGGGTCCTCCCCTTTTAAACTCAAAAGTCACCGTTCTCTCTTACAATCCATGGTTGTCTCTTATTGGTAAACTAATCCATACTTAGGATCATACCGAGGTCATCATATAACAATCCCAACCAATTCTTACTGCTAATTTTCTACCCGTAATACTCTGCCCCATTCCCTGGAAATTACCAACTTTCCTAGCGAACGCAAAATCTCAAGTCCCATAGCGTAATATTCATCCGATAGGTATCACATGTATATATTTCTACTAAAAGGTACACAACATCAAACTCAGTCAGTATAATATAAGGGAACGAAAGCTAGAAGGCCAACCTACCATTTTCGAGGGACCAACCTTGGGATCTGGCTGCCTCCAGGAGGATTCTCAAGCTGAGGTCGAGCTATCTGTACTTCTTGATTCTTCTGTCTTTGATTCTGGACAATGCTTCTTGATGTGCCCAACTATTCTACATAGAAAACATGCATTTGCTCGACATCTCCCAAATGACGTCTCCTGCACCTGACGCACACTGGATAACTTCTCCAGACCTCATTGCCACCCTGACAGTTAAATTGAATACTATGACCCCTCCTGTCAGGACCAAAAGTGGTAGAACTATCAGGGTTCTTTCTTTTCTGATTTTTGGGGCCTCCGCCCCTACCTACTCCTGCGAATGGGGGTACCATTGCTTGATTTTCTTGCCCCATGGCACCCTCACTCCATATCTCACCTCTTGAGTCCTCTATAACAAGGGTCCTCCCTACCGCTTGAGCGAAGGTTGAAATCTCATGGACTAGAGCAATCCTAACTCTCTGGGCCACCCAAGGGTTCGACCCTCGAATGAATCGTTTCTTTCGGGCTACATCCGTTGGTACCAAATGAAAAGAGAACTTGGCCAACCCATCAAATTTGTTGACATACTCTATCACTGTCTTACTTCCCTGAACCAAATTCATAAACTCATTAGTCTTCGCAACTCGAACTGCGTTACAGTAGTACCTTTCATTGAACAATTGTCTGAATTCCTCCCAACCCATCATAACAACATTTCGGGTTTGGGATACCACCTGCCACCATGTTCGGGCATCCTCCTGCAACATGTACGTGGCACAAGCCACTCTATCATTGCCTTTCGCTCCGATATAGTCGAGGATGGAGCTAACCATGCCCATCCACTGTTCAACACTAAGGGGATCTAAGCCCCTTCGAAAACTAGAGGACAATGCCTCTAGAATCTTTCATACAACAACTCCCACTTGTTTCCACCCTCAGGCTGAACCAAAAATGATGCCATTGTTGTCGAAACACACGGAGCGACGTTCTCTGATGGGACCCGATGTCTCAACCACCTAATCTCTTCCTCTTGCTTTTGTAGTCTAGCCTGCATGTTAGCGAACATCTGCTGCCAATCCCAGGGGGTAGATGGAGGATTTTGGCCCTGACTAATATTCGCAGCCCCAACATTTTCAATTCCTGCTCCACTTGACTGTAATTTCTAAATTTGTTTGCAGTCAATGACTCAATCCATCTGATATGGTAATCTCATCCGAAACCATTTCCCTAAGCAGGGCTAGACAACACAATGGTCACATACAAAAAGCATACCAAAACACAAATGTATAATGCTCATGCTCCCTATATTAACAAGTAGATAAGACAGATCAAATAAGAAACTAGACAAATATTTCACTTACTACCAATCGACCTTGAGTCGAGCTTGTCTCTGGCAAAAAGCGTACATGTTCGGTCAATCTCTAGGAACCATAAACCTTGGCATGCTCTCATAACAAGTTGTAACTCCACCCTAGAGCCGTTACCATGTGATTTTAAAATGTGCCACTAGCTCACTAATTGAGGTATTAGATCAAAGGTGTGGTTAGTTAAAATGAAGGTTCATAAAAAGGGTTGGACATTCATTTAAATCATGAAAGTGTTACATTGGGATCCCCAAAATATTTTTTAGAAACATATTTACAACTCAAAAGTTACTTTACAGTTGACCTAAGTGACAAAATCAAACAATAATAACACGCTCCTCAAAATACCCTAGCCATGGCGGCTAGGCATGCCAAACATGTACGCACCGCTCAATGCCCTCAAACTCATGGTTGATCGATCTTTTCCTTCCCCTTACCTGCACCACAGAGCACCCGTGAGCCAAGGCCCAGCAAGAGAACTTCACAGCACACAATAATTTATTTCAACAAATAAATACTTAATCAAAGACAACAAATAATTTACAAGTTTCTATTGGAATACACAACAACACATTAGCACAACAACATAACAGTATAGTAGTATAGCAACATAACAACACAACAATACAACAACACAACAGCGACCTCCGTTGATTGGGGTGCATTACCAGGCACCAAGTCCGCGATCTTAACCGAGCGGGTGTGTATAGCACCCTTAGAGGGTCTCGCCCTGGCGACATGCATTCAACATGCTTAACGCCGATCCCGACCCTTTGCCACTCCCGACCTTTGCCGCTCCCGGCCTTTGGCGTTCCCAGCTCTTATTGATCGGTCACAATCACATGTATGACATAATAACTATAAACAATACACACAACACTAACACACAACATAGCTCTACAGGCACAAGTAGTTATCTTACCTTGTGTCCCGAGCTGACAACCCAAAGCGATCCTGACCACGAACCCTAATCCCGAGCTTGAGCGGTAAAACCTAGTCACAACACAATGATAAATAGACATCCATCAAGCCCTAACCAATTAACAACTTTAGATTAAAATACTAGCCTTCGGGACCTCGACTTCTACTAAACCAGGTAGTAGAATCCTTCCCGAGCCTTAAGATTTGGGTTCCCGAGCTTAAAACTCCATTTTGGTTATTTTCCTTAATTTGAAGCTCCACTCCCCAGGGCCGCGACCCGCTGCAAGTCAGAGAGCATTGGCTCTCTCATCTGGGGAACACGGGCTGCAGCGCCTGGGAAAAACCAGAGGCTTCCCAAGCCTCTTCGCACACACAGGGCGCGACACCTGAAGAATAGGGTCGCGACGTGAGCACAAAACCCAGAAATCCTCAAGTATTTTTACGAGCTAAACTCCCTAAAATTCACCAAATTCGAACCTTAAACCTATAATTCATATCCAAGCAATCTAATCAGTATAAACACCTCAAAATTATCCCATAAGCTCATAAAAAATACATAAACTAGTCTAGAGTTCCAACCTCATGCAAGCCTATGGATGACAACATAATTCAGTAGGAAATATCAAGTTTGAAACTCTTACCTCACTGAGAATTCAACTGAGCTAATCCCCAAGCACTTCAAACCTCCAGATTTTCAATTCCTTATCTAACTCCTTTGAATTCACCAAGCTTCTAAGCACCAAAGAGAGGGAGAGTGAGCCAAGAGAAAGAGAGAAGCCTGAGGAAAAGTCTAAGTGTTTCCTTCTATTTTCTTCTAATTAGCTCTACAGCCTAAGATAAGTCCAAACCCATCCTCAGCCTCCAAATTGACCAACTTACCCCTAAAATCTACCCTAGCCACTTAATGCCTCCAAGGGAAATCCTGTCATTTGCCACACCCCACTAATTCCTGAGTGTTCTTGTAATTCCTCATTTAATCCTGACATACCCCAATGATCACTAAATCGTTACCCGTTACCTGGTAAATTCCTAACACATACTATGTTTCTAAAATACCCCTAGGCTTACCCTGAGCCGGGTATTCGACCCCGTTGTGACTATTTTACTATTTCGCTCTCTAGGACCGTCTCGGATCACACATCACAAATATATTACCACAATTTTGTGGTACCAAGAACAACACACATATAAGTCACATTTATGCCCTTAACAGGTCAAAATTATAATTATGCCCCTATTAACCAAAATGAGTCCACATGCATGTTTAATTCACCTAAATATACATATCTAATCACATAATCATTTAATCCATGTAATAACATAATTAAATCAATTATTGTCCTCCTGACACGCTAATTAAAATACTAAGTTTTATTAGCAAATTTAGGACGTTACACCACCCATACCCAACACATCTTGTGGGGGGTTAGGTTTAATCTAACCCAATTTCAGCAGGTTTTTTAATGAGTGGGTTCAAAGGGGGCACATTTTGATAGATTGGACAGGTGAGGCGGATTAACCATTTTTTGTTTGTGCACCCTATTATTATCCAAAATTTATTCAAATAAATAAAAAACGCATTAATTAATGGTTACCGAACACACCAATAATAGTAATAATAATAATAATAATTTGACACCACCGATTTCGTGTTTAAACACCACTGATTTTAAAAAACACAAAGCGCACCAAAAGTTCCAAAGTTCCGCGCCACCGCCATGGCCATCGATCCCAACCCCACCCCATCTGCCTCTGCCGCCATTACTCCGGCAATCACCTCCGCCGCCGGTACCTCCGCTCCGGCTGCAACCCCGACCACTACAGCGAACACAAACCTCGCTCGTCCCTTCACAAACCCACCCCCATCAAGACCCATATCTCCGCTCCAGCAACCTCAGCCCCTCCATCCCCATCATCAGCTCACCACCACTACCGCCGCTTCTGTATTCTCTTCTCAGCAGCCCCCTTACGCGGCTCATGCCCTCCCCCTACGTGCGCCGGTCCCTCCTTATTCCAATTCCCAATTGGTCAAATCCCCGAATGACCCTTCCTCCCCGGCGCACGGAATTCCCTACCCTGTCGCATCCTCCGGCCGGGGATTCATCTCCAAGGTTGTTCGGCCCGATCAGACTGTCACTGTCGCCAACCCAGGCGGCGGCAGCGGCTACCCTGCTCGTCCCTTCGTCGCTGCGGGGTTCCATCACGCGGGAGGTGTGCGGGGCCCGCATTTGGAGTCTGTGAATGCGAATCATGCTGCGCATATGGTCAGGCCGATGCAGAACTTGCAGCAGCACCTTTATCATCCTCATCTTGGCTCGGCTGTTGGCCCAGTCAAGGGTGTTCCTGTTTCTGTGCAGTCAAAGGTTTCAATCTCTGCTGCCCTTTCCTTCTTTCATTTTTTAAGGTTTTACTTCTATAATTAACATTTTTTTAATGTATGCTTTACACTCTATCTTATCAATCATATAGGTTTCTTCTTCATCTTCAGCACCCGACTGTAATGGCCATAAAGATATGAGGTATTACTTGTTCCTCTTTCTTCGCTCCTGGAGTTCTTTTGATTGTCCAGTGACATTTATTGCTGTTTTGTGCTTTATTGTAGGGATAAAAGCAGGGATGATACTTTAACTGTTGTCAAAGATCGAAAAGTAAGCAAATAATTTTGCCAGCCAATCTTGAAAATTTGCTTTTGTGTTTTATTATTTCATGTCATGTTAAAAGCCGGGTATCATTCTTTCTTGTTTTAGTTTCTAAGCAACAACAAAGTTAACTTACAAGAAAGTAGATGATTTTTTTTATATATAAATCCTTGCTTAAAAAAATTGCAAGGTGACCTCATTTTTGTTATTTTATCAAATTTTCATTCATTTCCCTTTTGTTGACTTATTAAATTCCCATCCTTTAATTCTGTTCTTTATGAAACAAAATGCCAGATTTGGCATTGTCATTTAATAATCAGAGTATGCTTGTTCTGATTCTTGTTTCTAATTTCATGTGGGTGGACTTCTTAATGTTGTTTTTGTCGTACTTTTCTGTTCGCCTCTCCTTATTTAGTCCGAAACAATTAGCATATGAAGGTATTTAATCGTCAATGTAAAAGTTTGCATAATAACATTTTTATTATTCTAAACCAGCTGAGCTGTACTTTCTCAAAATTCTCTAATTTGGCTTTGACATTTTTTGACATCGGGGGAGGGGATTCGAACTTGGGGCCCTGGAAGATAAGGAGTCAGTGAGGAAGATGACACTTGTCTTGTCATGTTTGCATTTTGTATGAGTATGTGTATCTATCCTTTGTCAAATGCATTCATATAGAAACAAATCATTGTTATAAGGTTCAAAAAATCATATAAGATGTTTTAAAATATCCCTTCTCTAATTTCTCAACACTAACATGCATATCCATTCATTTAAGTAGCTGTTTTCCCACTTATCATGGTTTATCTTCTGTTCATTGTTCTAATTTCTCATTTGCAATTTTAAAAGATATATATAAATTTCTACTTAGTACATACATTTAGTGTTCGTAAAAGGCTAGTATTAGTTTATTTCAATCTGCTGCTATTCTTTTCAAGTAGTCTGATGCAAGTTCTCATTTAAGAAAAAACAGCTTAAGAAGAAATGTGGCTCTTAATTATTTGTTGATGTAGTTACTTTTGTTTGTGTTTGCAGGTCAGAATTGTTGAGGGAGCTTCTCTGTATGCACTTTGTCGATCATGGTTAAGAAATGGTACTCAAGATGAAGCTCAGGTTTGTCTTGCATATGATGATTGTCATTTCCATGTGCAATTCAAGTTCCATAATCAAACAAAGATAACTTTTTACCTAACATTTAAGATAACTTACCCTAGATTTATTAAGTTGTTTTTTTCGTGGGAAAAGAAAACTATGATATGATACAAAAAGCTCATATAGGATAATGTATATGTCAACCTCTATTAATAGTTTTATGATAATATAAAATGATTTCAAACAGCTGTATGTACATGGTCTTTTCTATTTATGGAACTTAGCTTTGTTAAACACCCACAAGAAAATTAACTCTATCCAAAACACCGGATTTGTCAATATTTTATGCAATTTCTTGATGTTTAGACCTATTTGGATACAAGACTTTATAAAACATCCTTTATTGAGAAGAGCACTTATCAAGAACGTATTATGAATTTTTTTACACAAAGTTCTTTACAAGTGTTATTTTCACTTAGAAAAACTATTACTAAATAACTTTTTCATCACGTGGTGTAGCTTGGGCTGTCCTAAAGATTGTCTGTGGGTTTGGCTGCTAGTGAAGAAACTCAATAATCTAATTTTATAATTTTGGATATCTTTGAGAAAAGTGATTTTTTTAATTTGTAATGAACTCAGCAAGATACAATATGTTGTCCTTATTCGCAAATCCACTATCTTCATCAGTGCATTGATTTAATCAGGTTTAATTTATGAATCTTGACAAAAAAATAAGGAAAACTAATAAGAAAATGAATAAACTTCTCAAATATGATTAATTATGATGATATAAGTTTTGGATGGCTTTGTGGTTTAGTGTAGTAATTTGGATTTTTCATGTTCTTTGTATACTAAGGGACATAAAGTGGACATATTAATTGCAAATAATTCAGAAGGAAACTTAAGAAATTATAAGTCAAAACTGCAGTGCGAAGACCTCACTTAGTTTGCTTCTATTCTTTTTTTGTTTGGTTGCGTTTAAAGGTATTGGAATGTTTTTCCACCATTTTGGTGGAATGGCTATTCCATTTAAAAATGGTGGTAGGAAAGACTATTCCAATGCAAAATGAAAAAAAAAATTAATAATTTTTTTTTATTTATATTAAATTTTATTCCATTCCTATTCCCATTCCCATTCCTATTCTTTTTTATTTATTTATTTATGATTATTTTCTATTCTACACTTATTTGTGCTTATTTATTTATCATCTGCATTGCATCCTAGCCTTCTAAAACATAGTGAACGACAAAAGCAAAAACAAGAACACCTTCCTGCAAACCTCTAAACAACCTCAAATGTCAATCACAAAGAAGAATTGAGAGTGAGAATGCCTTAATCTCCTTATTGTTGAAGATCCATACAGCAACCCAATACTTAAATTTCTCCCATATAACTCCCACGTTTCTACATCATTAAAAGTTATTTGATTTCTTTCCAACCACACTGCCTAGGGAATTGACAACCATGTTCTACAATTTTTTTTTTCAACCCAAATCCCCTTTGTGGCAGCTAATGCCCTTCACATGTTGTAGAACATCATGACATGATGCTGGCCTTACTCCACCTTCATTTGTTGTAGGAGCTTCACCCAGATAGTCTTAGAAAAAGGGCAGGGAAGAAATGTGTGATTACTAGATTTCAGATTTATTTTGCAGAAAGTGTACCAATTAGTAGAGAGTTGTGGAAAGGGTTTACGTCTCTGTAAATTCTGTGTTCTTTTTATGAACTATGTCTAAGATTATGTTTTAGTTCTTAGGTTCAATTTAAACATGTTTACACAAATTTTCAAACCACACCTAATGGTCAAAAGTAAACACATTTAAAAAATTAAAATAAAATGTATAAATCAAAATGACAAATATCCAAAACCTAATAAACTTAAAGTGGTCCATCACCATTGTCATCAGTCGCGGACCATCATTGTCCACCACCATTGCCATCAGCCGTTGGACCTCTCTATGCCTTGTCTAGTTTAGTGAGACAATGATCAATGACTATAGAAATAGATGCATTCATGACTAATTATAAGGAGTTAGTCGAAGATTTTTTTTTCCTTGATATGCAGTATACCAAACCAATTCATGTACCATTGTTTTTTAAGAAACATTGATGTATATATAAACGATGTTGACACAGTTTTTCGTCAACTTAAGAACATTAGAGCATGGATTCAAGAGAAGAGATATGAGAGTGTAAATAATATAATATTTTATAGTGGTTCGACCCAAAAAAGATAACCTATTTCTACTTAGTTACTTTTATTGATATTTAAGTTTGAAGAACCATAATTTCCGGCAGACTTGTGTCGCCGATTGTTCTATAATCCTCCTTCATTTTGATATTACATAAGGACGAATTTGTACAAGAATGGAGTTTCTCAGTGTATATGCATTGTGAGTTGCCCCTCCTTAATTGGATTTCATCTCCTCTATAGTGAGGAGATTAGGGTTACATTTGAGTTGTAAGCCTAAGTGTCTGGTAACCCGTCATTATGACACAAATACAACATTATAATTACACAAATACATTTGTATTTCAATAAATGACAATTCTGTCATTCGCTTCCAATTTTGCTAGCGTTTGATAACCTGTCAAGAACGAACAGGCATAAACTACCAAAGGTACGAGATGGGAGATTATAACCTTCTTGAGTGAACATGAGTAGAAGAATGTGACTAGGTGACCAAACTCTTTCTGTTAGAGTTTGGTTGCTTGCTTTGTGAGAACAGGAATGTTATATGTTCTGGTCACTCATCTTGTGAAGGAGATAAGGACTAGGTTTGACATCCTAGTTGTTGATATTCTTTGACACGTCATCATGGCCAAAAACGGGTATAGCATTTGACCCCCAAGTTAGATTTTGTGTTATGCACAATGCTGACTTATTTATGCGAACAACTCCACCATTGTATGTGGTTATATGCAAGACTTTGAATTGGACTGCAACTTTTGGGCTTGCTCTTTTTTGTATTCTTAATCAAATGGGTAATTGAGCCCATTATCTTGCAAAACCTAAAGCCCACGTCTCAAAATCTTGTTGCTCTTTTGGAAAGATAGGCAGGCACGAGACACGATCCCACTGTCAGCCTCTGCTTCCTTGTAGAGAAATTGACACTGCTGGAGAAGCAGACGCCGTCAATGTCAACAGATTGGAGAGAGCTCGACATCGCCAGATAAGGAAACGTTGCTGACAGTTTGATTTTGATATTGATAGCACCGAGAAAGAGGAAACACTTCCTTGTTTGCTAGTTGTGTAAGTATTTCCTTCCTTATAGGCGATGTTGTAAGGAAGCGTTTCCTTACAACAAGGAAGTGTTTCCTCTTTCTCGGTGCGTTTCCTTTTCCTTACAACAAGGAAGTGTTTCCAACCATGTAAGACTTTTGTATTGTGTAATGTCTTTTAAGTGAGCCTAGATAGTTCATTATACTATTATAGCTATCATTTACTAACATGCGCGTATAGAATCATTTTGGAGAATTTCACTCTTCTTTTAAATTGTGAGCCTGGTATCTGAGTAACTAGGAACTAGATTCAAGGATGGTTTGGGATTTGATTTAGAGCCTGCGAATCTCTGCATAAATGCACGTTTTTTTACTGTCTGACAAGCTAGTTTCTGAAGAAAAAATAAATGCAATCAAGTCCTTGAGTTTTTAAAGAGTAGTAATTTTAAAACAAAATTATCAGTATTTTAAGGTCAAAATCTGTATTCTATGGAAATCATAGCATAAAAAAGTTCAATATTAAAAATGAAGTATTTTTAAAAAAAAATTAGTAGTAAAAACTTAATTGATGCTTTTAAAAATAATGACTTGATTGCAATTTTTTTTAACCATGACTAGATTGTCAAATTGTGTAGAACTACAGATATATTTATGCTGAAAACCCTTTTTAAGCAAAAATCTGTTTCATAAAGTAATAGCAATTCAAAAGTGACTTCACATAAAAACCACCTTACTTGAACATGTTCTGTTCTATGGCTCGGACCTCTGTGTCCTATAGGTATAAGGAGATAGAAAACCAAATCTAATAAATGAATTGTGTGATTAGAGCTTCATTAATGGTTTGGTGTTCCTCATTTCATTGTGGCTATAGGGGATTGTTTTGTATCAACTCCAGCTTATTAGGATGATCACACGGGTGTTTAACCGTCTTCCCTTCTTTTACAGCCACTAGGGCTAGCCTAGTGGGGTTGGGTGGGGTGCGCTAAGGTAGAAGTTTTGGTTTAAAGACCTGGTTTTTTGCATTTTCTCAAGTATTATGGCTGCTTGTGAGCCCCATCTAATGTATAAAAAAAATCGACTCACATAATCCATTACACGTCTGTAGATGCTTTAAGAAACATGTAAATGGTTTCTTTTCCGGTGAGACATTTGAGGAAATATGCTCAATGAGCTTCTTAATTGAAAAATATGCCCCTATTTTACAAACTTAGCAGAATATGCTTCAAAATTGTTTTTGGACCAACATCCCTTAACTTAAATTTAAGCATATTTCCCTCTTCTTTCTCTCTCTAACTTTGACTACCCTCAAACAATCTCTCCAATTCATTTATGAAGTGAGTTTTTTTTTATTGATATGTACAAGATTCGATGACATTTACAGGATTTGGGTAGGATTTATGTTGGGTGTAGAAATTGAAGAAACAATGGTTCAATAATATTCAATAGGACTCAATGGATATCATAGGGATATAATTTGAAGAGACGATGTTTCGATATGAATTGATGGTTTTCGATGGGTGAGTAGTCATTTTTACACTAAGGATTTAATAGCAAAAACCAAATCTTAGGAACTAGATGACCAAGGGGTAATCATGCTAAAATTTGTTATTCTGCTCTTTTATATGAAATTTTATAATTCAGTCTTGGCACAGATTGTTATTGCTTTGCAAGTTGCAAATGGATAACTTATATTTTTTGATTCCAAGCATTGGGAAAGCTTTTACTTCAGGCTAGCTGGATCTGTTCCTGTGGCTGACAAATTATTATGTTTTCAATACATCCAAATCATATTTGCTGGAGTTAGTCTCTAGTACATATGATTTTTTTTCTTCATCTTCATGGCATATTGTAGTTAGTAGTTGCTCTGTCATTTGTCCGTGTATATGCTGCACAACTGGTAATTTTTTTATCATTTGAACATTACCATCTCCAAAAGGGAATTATAATTTTTTCCATATTAATAAAATTGTCTATATAGGTGTTGGTCTTAATTGTAGGAATAAAAGAAATTTGATGGTTGGTTGTGTAGTGAAATTTTAATTAAGTTTCAGATATATCATATTAACATGTAATATTTTTAACCATTTTTATATTGCATACATATATTTCTTAAAAATTTGATTCTCACGTGATTGCGCTATAAGAGCATCTCCAATGGTATGCCGAATTGGTGATGCATTGCTAAAATAATACTCATTCTAGAAAATACTCACTCTAATGCTGTGCCAAAAGTTGTGCCAAATTTGGCACATATAAATAATATAGCATGATGTATATTTTGCATCACCATAAATGCTACACTTTTTTAATCTACTTTTATGTCAATTTTATTATTTTAGTATCTTTATCTATTAGTATTAAATACTAGACTTTTTATTTTATTATTTTTCTATATTTTTAATAAATATTAAATGAGCATTAATGAAAGATTGATTTTTGCATCAGCTTTTGCAATTGTGCATTAGAGCATAGTGCTAAAAATTGTGTCAAATATAGTACAATATTTACATCTCCCATTGGAGATGGTCTTAACCGTTCGATTATTTTAAGAACTATTCAGGCGTCAGCTGCTTTTATAAAGCTAGTTGGACAATGTTGATGGAAATATAACTGAATGTAAATGTTTCAACAACTTATTGTTTTCTGCATCATCTAAACTGGCTTTTGGGGTTCTACAAGCTGGAGATTAGTTAAAATTGTTTCCTGCGATGTGGACGTATTTATTATTTTTCAGTTATTTGTCATCTGTTTCCTAAGGCTTCTTTATTTCTGTTTTGTTTGCAGCCACAATATGGTAACGGTCCTAGGTCCCTGCCAAAACCCTACCCTATTTCTGTGGCGACTGGCAATTTACAAAAGAAGGAAAGTCCAGAAGAATATGATGATGGTGGAGTTGAGGTTGATTTCTTGGTGCTATTCATTTGTTACTTCATTCCTGGTTTGGCACAGTGGTTAACTATCAGGATATGGGATATGAAATGATTGTATAGTTTTTGATGTCAATTGTCTTAATGTGCAGGATGTGGCTGAATTTACTGTTACATAAACAAAAAGCAATTTTGCAGTTTTACTAGAGAATTAGAATTCTAATATAGATGGTGTTCTCATTTGCACTAAGTTGCTTTGTTGCTGTTTTCAGGGTGAGGAATCTGTTGAGCATCTAAGTGCAGATGATCTGTTAAAAGGACATGTGAAGCGTGCTAAACGGGTTCGAGCAAGGCAAGTTTTAATTGCAGTATCTGGTTTTTCATCCATAACCATTTTATTTGTTTATTATTTTCCTAAAGTATTTGCGATCAATTGTCCTGTAGTTTTACATTTTTCTTACTATGGGTGAAGATTTCACAAACTGTTGAATATATGGTTATTCGTAAGATAAAAGGTTTTCATTTTCACTAGTCCCAGAAGTTCAATTGAAATGGAGAATCTACACCTATATGAGTGTTATGGTTTCTTTGAAATTAATTTAAATGATTGTTCTTCCACCAAAATACAAAAGTCCATGCTAATGAGGCCCCATTGGAGCTCTGAATTGCGGAGGAAAAGTGAAACACTTTACTGTTCTGAAGGATTTTGTATTTGTACAACTTCTCATTCAGCCTCAAACAATGTCATTTGATTGTGTTAGTAAACGAATTCAAGAAGATCATACACGCACACACACAGA
The DNA here is from genome assembly GCF_963169125.1 of Humulus lupulus. NCBI lineage: Eukaryota > Viridiplantae > Streptophyta > Magnoliopsida > Rosales > Cannabaceae > Humulus > Humulus lupulus. Next base: position 72,370,726 of record NC_084798.1, read on the forward strand.
ATGCCATGTATTGATTAAACATTCTAATTGTTGGGAACTCTTTTAGTGATCCAAATTTGTTTTGTGCGTATTGTGTAATTTATTCTCTACCAATTAAATTATCACTAATGCCTCTCAAACCAAGAATGACTCGATTTCTTTGAACAGCAGTTATTAATTGTATTTCATTAACTATATTGCTGGTAGGTTACGAGAACTACGGTTAAAACGAATTGCAAGGTACAAATCTAGGCTTGCTCTTCTACTTCCCCCTTTGGCGGAGCAGTTCAGAAGTGATTCTTCTGCTGGAACTTGATTTAAGCTGACTTGAATCAATATCATTTCCTTGGCTGCAGAACTAGAAAATAACTATGTAGCTTATTAAGAGTGACAGTTGTAGAGCGCCCTCATTTTTTTTTGGGTATCCTTTCTTGTTTCCTTTTTAGAGTGATAATTCGAGTGTTGAAATTTTTTGTCAGGAAGAGTGTTGAAATTTTTTGTCAGGAAGAGTGTTGATTTGTCTCTAGAGTTTTGTAACAGTATGTGTATGTGTAATAATAATTTATTTTTGTTTACTTCATTTTGAGTTTTCCGAATGATGGCCTTCAATGTCATTAATAAGCTCTCTCCAATCTCTACTGGCTTTAATTTTATTCATTTTATTGTTGAGGAATAAGTTGTCACTTAATGTGTCTAAATAATTGATTTTGACATTGAAAACGTTTTTTTTTTCTTTTTTCCTAAGATACACCGTACACTGTACTGTACAACTAAATAGCTTAATTTTTAATTCCTCATATTTTCTCTTAAGTTCATGGCCAATTACTTGTGTAGGAAGATCTTTTACTTAATCGGTGACAATATCAGAGGAAGTTATCTTGAAGAAATCTAAATGTTCATGGGTATTTCCATGAGAAGATTATGTATAATTTTGAATTTCTAAGTGACCTATCAAACCACAAGCCAATGTTTTATGCTTTCGCTGCAGTCAGGTCTATTTGATATTTTGAATGCATTTTTTTTTTTGCTTTAATGTTAAATCATTATTCATATTTTTAGGTTAATTCTCCTTCGAATGTTATTACGGGTACACTTATGATTTAGAGTGATGATGCACGCTCTCAATTTACATACAAAAACTATGATGCATCATTATTTATAACAACAATTTAAATTGTGAAGGACCCATATAAAAATATCAATCATTTACCCAATATCTTTTATTTGTATAGCTCTTTTTTTTTTCACCTTCACTTTGTGTGAGTTTGATACATTGACCTCTATTATTGAGGATCTTTTCTGTTGTCTAATTTTTTTTATTATCGATGATCTCGCTTATTGTTAAATATGTCACGTCACTCCACTATCTCCAAACTAATACTTAATTGCGATATAATATGATATCTAAGGGTCTGATTGGTTCGCGATTAGAAAACTGTATTTTTAAAAATTAAGATTCTGAAATGAAAATATGTAGAAAATTACATTTTTGAAAATTGGGATTCTGAAATAAAAATCTGAATTTAGTGATTAAAAACATATTTCTAAAAATGTGATTGGTTCAATGTCAGTAAACTGTTTTTGAGTTTTAAAAAACTGAATCTGTAATTGATATTAAATTTGAAAATATAACAGAAACTGAATACATGATTTGTTCAGCTGAATCTGAATATTATTTTAATTTTATATACATAGGTCGTATGATATTAAATTTTTATTTATCAATAGATTTAATTAAATAAAATTTAATTATATTGATAAATTAAAATTTAATAATAGTGCATTGATTAAATTCATAACAATATTGCATTGTCATTAATTTTGATTTTTTTTTTCTAAATTAAAGTTACATTTTTTTTAATTAACTAAACATTGTTGTTATAACTAAGCCACATTTATCCAACAATGTCATCTCTAACATTTTCCATCTGAGCCATATACATACACACACATCCAAAGTAGATTTTAAAGATGCCTTATGTGGTTGATGGCAGAGAAGAGGTAGATCTGGAGTTGGAGCAGACCAGACGGAGTTAGGAAGGGTTGGGAGGTACCATTGACAGAAGAGAAACGGAGATGCTATGTCGTGGAGGGGAAGAGAGCAGAAAGAGAAGTGATGGATTTTGATTTTAGAGATTTTGGGAATAATTATCACAAAACGAAGAAAACGTAGTTTTATCATTTTCTATTTTACAACATAAAATCTAGATATCAATTTGGATTTTGTTTTAAAAACTTTACTACCAATAAGATATTATTATGGGGCCCACATATTTTAAGTTTCCAAAATGACAAATTGTATGCGAATATGCAACCAATCACGCCCTAAGGTTTTTATCGATTCTTCTTCTTGTTTCATTCTTTATATATATATAAATTTGTTTTTTCTCCGTTCATATTTTTATTATTTTCGTAATTTTCTCATGGAAAGATGAAACCAGAGCATTTAGCAAAGAATGCCCTTGAGTAGAAATTTCTCATAGAGAAAGTCTAATTCTCAAGTATAGGCTTGGATGACATCCTTTTTGTAGGCAAATAGAGGTTGCTCCCAATTGTTGAATAAGGTGAACCTTTCAAAAGAAGCTCCATTCGTTGATCATATCATAGGTGCGAGGTTACTCGTTAGCCTACAATGGAGGTCAATTATAGGGAAGCAAAATGGAATTATTGCACCTTATTGATGTGATGGAGGGAGTGATAAGACTGGGATTGCGTGGGACAAATTTTCCTTGGCATATTGCATGAAAGACATCATTTTAAATGGTCCTTAGCACATCCCTAATTCCAAGTCTAAACTACTAATTTAAAGAGTGACACCTGACGTCCATAAGATAAAGAATGTCATCTTGAAGTCGAGGGATTGCCTAAAGTCATCAATTTGCATGGGGATATAGACTTGAGGAGCCTGACTTGTCTTTTGGAGGGAATTCTACCCCGCTAAAAAACCTTCCACATAGATGGGCATGACCCAATCCTTGATAAACTAGTCATGGATTGGGCCCAATCTTAACATCTCGCGACTAACTATTGGGCTTTCCTACACCCCAATAATTGCCACTTGAGAATGACAAGTGTATGGAGGCATTCATTATGCTTTTTGCTTTCATCACCCTTAGGTTGAAGCCTGAAGACCCAAGACTAGAAAGGAAGATAGACCTAGCTGTTTCCCCCCTACGTATAAGGCTGTGTTGAGCCTCCTGAATTAGTGACTTGGAGTTGGGCAGAGCTTTTGAACCCCTTATGCCTTGAGCCTTAACAAAGGCTCTTTTATGCATCGAGCTAGGATTCTACTAGAGGGTACTAATGTTACTACCAAAAAGAGGTGATCTTCGGGTTAGTTCACCTCGGTTCGTCTGTTGATTGTTGGTAATTTGTAATAAATGCCTTCAATGTTTGAAATAGTGATAGGAAGTGTAAGCTCACTTAGATTTTAGAGGGTCATAATGGCTCGTCAGTTGAAGCATCGATTTGTGCTGAGCACTAATGTGACAAAATCTTAGCCTCCAATTTTTGAATGGATAGTCTATATTAGCTCTAAGGTCACTTGTTTCATTATGTGGGCCTTGGGTAGCCAAAATGGCAAGTCCCTTTGTACTACAAATGTGGCATGATTTGTGTCTTTTTGAGGAACTATTAAACAACTGAGGTGAAATCTTGAGCCACGAAGAATAATTATGGATATTTTTCGATATTGGGCAAATTTGAGGGGAATTCACAAAATTACATTAACATTTTTAAAAAAATGAAAAATACGGTAGATTACAAAAATACAGAATTTTTATGAAAAACATGGAGGGACAAAAGTGTAAATACGAAGTAGTAGTGAAATACAACTTTTTTTTTGTTAATAGCCATTACAAATTTGTAAACATGTGTTACAGATGCATAAACCAGTTACATAAAAATATTTTTGTAAACACCATTTACAAATATATAACCAAGTTTAACAGATTTGTAAACAAGTTTTACATTTTTGTAGACATTTACCGAATAATTCGTTGCTAATTTTTTTTATTTTTGTAACAATGGTTTACATAACTAATTTTATAACTATTTTTTTTTTTATATTTGTGACTAATATTTTTAAAAAGTAAGTAGTGAATTAAATTAACATATTTGTAACAAAAATATATAAAACTAAGTATATAACTAAAAGATATAATTTTATTTTATAACTAGTATATACAAAAATGTTAAATTACATTAAACAAGTAATATATATATATATTTAAATGGTAACAAATAATAAAGAAACAGATTATATTGATTAAATATATAAATTTTATGTAAACATAAATATTTATTTAATATTAATAATTATATTCATTTTAAATATTTATAAGTAAAATTAATTTATTTGTAATTATTATTATTATTAGCATACCAAAAGTATGTATGAATTAATTATTGAAGAGAAAAAGAAAAAAAAATATAGAGAATAGAAGGAAAAGAGTAAGATATTATCATATATATTTATATATAAATAAATATTCATTTTTAAGTTTAAAAGTAGCGTGTCCAAGATTTATAATTGTATAAATATATATAAACATCTATTTATATATATAATATTAATTTAAGGAACTGAGATGAAGGAGTGCATAATTGTGTAGGTGTGTTAGCAAGTAAGAGAGCCTAAAAGTTAATACCGTAAATTTGTAATTATTTTATATAATCATATATTTAGATTTTTTTTTCAAACACTGTGCATTTTGTAATTAACCCCAAATTTTAAGTAGTTAGATTGAGGCCCACTTAATTATTACTAAAATAATAAAGTAAGGATGAGATTTGAATCCCCAACCTCCTCTCTAATAGTTAAGAGACTAACTGTAATGCCCTACTTCCTTAGAGCCATTACTAAGTGAGTTTTAAACGTGCAATTAACTTGCTAGTCGCGGTTTTAGGTTAAAAGTGTAGCTAAAGTGTAATAAAAGTCATATAATTTGAAAATATAATCATTCATTGAAATTATAAAGCGTTATACATTTGGGATCCCAAAATTATTGTTTGGAAATATTTACAGCTCAAAAATATGATTAAAGTTGACTAAACAACAAAATCCAGATTGAGACACGACATCTCCCAAAAATACCCCTAACCATGGCAGCCAGGCAGGCCAAACAAGTACACGTTGCTCCACGCTCTCCGTACTCATAGTTGATTGACCTTTCTCTTGCCCTTACCTGCACCATAGAGCACCTGTGAGCCGAAGCCTAGCAAGAAAACTCAACACAAACAATCAACATATGCATAACTATCAATTAGTATACAACCAGGCAACCAACAGGCTAAACACATAGCGGCCATGCCGTCCTAGGCGCTTTACCAGGCCTGGGTTCGCGGTCTACATCGTGAGGATGACTCAGGCATCCGAGAAGGGTCTCACCCTACTGACTTGCACTCCGCGTGCTTAACGCCGCTCCCGGCCCTTGTCATACTCGGCCTCGCACTCCACGTGCTTAATGCTGTTCCTGGCCCCTTGCCGTACTCGGCTTCCTGTCGTTCTCGGCCTTCGTCGTTCATTCACAAATATGCAACACACAACATATATTAAACAAATACAAACATAAACAATAAGGCTACGCCCTGCATCACAATCACATAGGGTCGTGCCCTGCAATACCAACTATAGGGCCACGCCCTGCTCTTTGGGTACAACAATTTTCTTACCTATGTCCCAAGCTTACCGAGCACCGATATCTTGAGCATAGTCCCCTAGTCCGAGCCTCGCTGATAACCTAGTCAAAACGTATCAACAACATCCATCCATCAAGCCCTAATCTATTAAATAACTTTGGGTTATAATTCTAATATTTGGGACCTTGAATTCTATCAATCTGGGTGACAAAATCTATAGTGTCCCAAATTTGCTAATAAGGAAAGCCTTGATTAGCGTGCCTGGAGGACAATAAGTGATTTATTATCATAATATGTGAGTTTGATGAGTATGTGATTAGAAATGCATGTTTAGGTGAATTAAATATGCATGTGGGCCCCGTCTGGTTATTAGGGGCATGTTTGTAATTTTAGCCCGTTGAGGGCATAAATGTGATATATTTGTGATGCACGATCCGATATAGTCCTAGGGAGCGGTTTAGCTAGAAAGTCACAATGGGGTCAGATACCCGGCTCGGGAGGAGCCTAGGGGTATTTTGGGAACGTAAAATGAGTTCGGCATTTATGGAGTAACAGGTAGTAGTTGGTAATGATTTGGACACGTCGGGATTAAATAGGAATTTATAAGACTACTCGGGGACTTAACGGAGTATGGAAAATGACCGAAATTCCCTTGGGTTACTTGAGGATTTAAGGATAAGTTAAAGGGCTATTTTGGACATTTTGGCTAGAGGATAGGCTTATATTTAGATAGCTGTGTTTCTAGGAGGGGTTAGAATAATCAGAAGGAGCTCTCTTTCTCTCCCACATTTAACTCTCTCTCCTTATCACTCTCTTGAGGCTTGGAAGGTTTTTTGGATTTTTGGAGGAGAAAGCTTTGAATTTAAGGCAGAGAGTTGGAGAAATCAAAGCTAGGAGCAGATTACAAACAATTGAGGGTCGAAACTATTCTTGAGGTAAGGCTTTGTTCTAGATTTTTGGTGGTTTGAGTTATGGTTTAAAGGTTTATTTTGAAAGTTAAGCTTAGTTTGATTTTTGAGCTTTAATGGGTTTTTGGGCTAAGTTTTGTGGTTGTTATACTGATTATGTTGGTTGGATATGAATCCTAGGAAGAATTCTAGGATTAGGGCTCTGAATTGATGATTTCCAGGGAAGTTAGCTCTTAGAAATGGAGGAAAATTTCTGGGTTTCCGGGTTGAGCCGCGGCCCTGTTCATCAGCGCCGCGACCCGCTTGAGGTTTTAGGCCAGAAGGGACTTCAGAAAATTTCCCAGGCGCCACGGCGCAAGGTTTGGGCGCCGCGGCCCAAGGCTGGCAGATAAGGGCAATTTTGCCCCTGCTTTGGGGCGCGGCGCGGTGCTTAAGGAAGGCTGGGCCGCGGCCCAAAGGTGGATTTTTGGAAAAATAAGGGTTTTTAGCTTGGGAACTTGAACGTTAAGGATCGGGAAGGTTTATACTACACTGTTTGGTAGAAACCAAGGTCCCGAAGGTTAGAATTATGTCTCGAAACTATTTAATGGATTAGAACGTGATGGTTGATTATTATATATGTGTTGTGACTAGGATTTCCTTCAAGGCTCGGGTTAGAGGACTGGGCTCGTGATCGCGGTGCGCGGATAGCTTGGGACACAGGTAAGAAAACTGTTGTGCCCATAGAGTAGGGCGGGGCCCTATAGTTTTTAATGAGGGGCACGAACCTATTTGATTGTGTTGCAGGGCGTAGCCCCATTGATTGTTCTTGTGCATGTTTAAGTATTTGCTTAGTTATGCTATGTGTGCATATATGTGATTGAACGACATGAGCCGGGAACGATGAGGGCCGAGAATGGCGAAGGCCGAGATCAGCAAGGCCGAGTGCGGCAAGGGGCCGGGAGCAACGTTTAGCATGCGGAGTGCGAGTTGCTAGGGTAAGACCCTATAGGATACTTGGGATATCCTCACGGTGTAGACCGCGAACCCAAGGCCTGGTAAAGCGCCTGGGACGGCATGGTCGTACGTGTTTAGCTCATTGGCGCCTTGATTTTATGTTGAATGATAAATATGCATGTGTTATCTACTTGTGAGGGTTTGCTTGCTGGGCTTCTGCTCACGGATGCTCTATGGTGCAGGTAAGGGCAAGGGGAAAGTTGACCAACCATGAGTACGGAGAGCGTGAGGCGATGCGTACATGTTTGGCTTGCCTGGCTGCCACGGACCTGATTTTGTCGTTTAGACGACTTTAGTTATATTTTTGAGTTGTATATATTTCTAAATAGTGTTTTGGGATCCGAAATGTTAAATGCTTTATGATTTTCAATGAATGGAATTATTTTCAAAGTATAAGACTCTGTTTATGGTTTAATTACACTTTTGTCTTAAAACCTCGATTAGCGAGTTAATTGCACATTTTAAACTCACTTAGTAACGGCTCTAAGGAAGTAGGGCGTTACAACTTGGTATCAGATCAAGCTAAGGTTTATGGTTCCTGGAGATTGACCGAACATGTACACGCTCACTGTCAGTGATAAGCTCGACTCAGGGTTGGTTGGTAATAACTGACTTATATGCTTGAGTATGTGCTTAAATGCCCTGTTTGCTTGTTTCTTTTATATAGAGTATGATGAATGAGTTAACATATGCATGATGTCAGGGCATGGCCCGTTGAGTGTTATATGCTATTTGTCTGTTTTGTGGATTGTTGTTTATGGTTGACTGATATGAATTGGGAGGTGGTTTTGGATGTTGTTATCTTGCCTGATGAGTGGTGTCGTTGATTGCAGGCATATTGTTGTGATGCCTCGACAATCATCTAGACTCCGCGGCAGTAGGGCCGAGGATGACAACCAGGGTCAGGACCCTCCACCTACCCCGCAGAATTGGCAATAGATGTTTGCCGAAATAGAAGCGAGACTGCAACGAACAGAGGAGGAACTTCGACAGTTGAGGCAACAAGCCCCTCCCCAGGCCACAGGGTTGTCAGTTCAGCAGGCTGTGGCGCCAGTGTCGGTTCAGCCTGTTATGGAGAACAGGTGGGAACCTTTGTATGAGAGGTTCAGGAAGCAGCATCCTTCCACCTTTGAGGGTGGACCAGACCCACTGCGGGTAGAGCAGTGGATGAATATGATTTCCTCCATCCTGGTTTTTATGAGGGTGGTAGGAAACGAGAGGGTAGCTTGTGCCAGCTGCATGTTTAGAGAAGATGCCCGCATCTGGTGGGATGTAGTGACTCAGAGGAGGAATGTGGCGGTTATGACTTAGGAAGAATTCAGAAACATCTTCAATGAGAAATACAATAGTGTTGCAGTCTGAGCTGCAAAGGTTGACGAGTTTATCAACCTGACTCAAAACTGATTGACCGTTACAGAGTATGCCTTGAAATTTGACCGGTTGACGAAGTTCGCGCTGGATTTAATGTCGAAGGATGCGGAAAGAAGGGATAGATTTGTGCATGGATTGAACGTTATGATCGCTCGTGATGTGAAGATTACTTTAGATCCAGAGATTACTACTTATGCCCAGGTTGTGGACAAGACCCTTACAACTGAGGGGGCCGAGGATCAGATATGGAGAGAGAGCGCTGTTAGGTGCGATGCCAGGTGGACGGTGCTTCCTTTTATTGGGTCCAGTTGGGGTAGTGGCTCCAGTGAGCAAAAGAGAAAGGCTCTAGATTCTTTTGTTCCTCCTAGCTTGGACAGGAAGACGCAGGGTGCTTTTAGTGGCTGTCAGGGTGGAGGTGACAACTGGAGAAGTTTTCCAGTGCGTCCACGGTGCAGACAGCGACATCAGGGTGAGTGCACGATCAGGGCCTGCTTTATCTGTGGGAGTGCCCACAAGCTAGAAAGGAGGAGCCAAAGCAGGGTGACAGTCTTGCTCCTACCAGGGAGTTCACCTTGACTTAGACTGAGGTGGAGGCTAGCCCCTCGGTTGTGACAGGTCAGATTTCTAGTGCCGAGTTTTCTTATACTACATTGTTTGATTCGGGAGCTACTCATTCGTTTGTATCTGCTAGAGTGATAGATCAACTGTGTAGTCCTAGTGTTTTGTATTCTAGGGGTTTTCAGACTTTGTTGCCGACTGGGGAACTGGTAGTCTCCAGGAGATGGGTTAGAACTTTGCCAATAGAGGTAGATGGTAGGGAGTTGTCTATTGATTTGATTGAGCTAGTGATGGATGACTTCGATATGATCCTAGGGATGGATTGGTTATCGAAGTATGGGGCGACGATTGACTGCAAGCGCAGGATGGTGACTTTTGAACTAGAAGGGGAGGTACCCTTTGAATTTGTGGGGACAGTTAGTGGACCGCGAGTACCTATGATTTTAGCACTGAAGGCTAGAGACCTAATGCAGGAAGGTTGCATAGGATTCCTAGCGAATGTTGTGGATACCTCTATGGTTATGTCAGTTGGACCAGGTGAGACCAGATTGGTATGTGAGTTTCCAGATTTATTTCCAGCAGACCTCCCAAGGTTGCCGCCGCAGCGAGAGATTGAGTTTCTCATTGAGTTGGCACCAGGGGCGGAGCCAGTATCTAGGACACCTTACAGAATGGCTCCGGCAGAGTTGAAGATTCAGTTACAGGAGTTACTAGATTTGAGGTTCATCAGACCGAGTTTCTCGCCATGGGGTGCTCCAGTGTTGTTTGTCAAGAAGAAGGATGGATCTCTTAGGATGTGTATTTACTACAGGGAGCTGAACAAGTTGATCATTAAGAATAAGTATCCATTGCCTAGGATTGACGATTTATTTGATCAGTTACAGGGAAGGACAGTGTTTTCCAAAGTTGATCTCCGGTCAGGTTACCATCAGTTAAGGATTAAAGAAGAGGACATACCAAAGACCGCTTTCCGCACGAGGTATGGACACTATGAATTCCTGGTTATGTCCTTTGGATTAACTAACACCCCAGCAACTTTTATGGATATGATGAATAAGGTTTTCAAGGACTACTTGGACAAGTTTGTGATTGTATTCATCGACGACATTCTGGTGTATTCTCAGTCAGAGGCAGAGCATGAGAAACATCTACGTCTGGTATTGCAGCGGTTAAGAGAGCATAGGTTATATGCTAAGTTCAGCAAGTGTGAGTTTTGGTTTCCGCAAGTTACCTTTCTGGGCCATATCGTTAGTAAGGAGGGGATTCTGATTGAATCAAGTAAGATTGAGGCAGTGAGAGATTGGCCTAGACTGAGCAGTGTTCCTGAAGTTAGGAGTTTTCTGGGTTTGGCAGGATATTATCGGTGGTTTGTTGAGGGGTTCTCCAGAATATCTACACCGTTGACAAAATTGATGAAGAATAAAACAAAGTATGTTTGGACAGACAGATGTGAGAACAATTTTAAGGAGTTGAAGCGGCGACTGATCACCGCGCTAGTACTAAGTCTGCCGACAGATAATGAGAAGTTTGTGGTTTATTGTGATGCCTCCAGACAGGGTTTAGGGTGTGTGTTGATGCAAGCTGGTAAGGTGATAGCCTACACATTGAGACAGTTGAAGGAGTACGAGCAGAGATATCCCACGCATGATCTGGAGTTGGTAGCGGTGGTATTCGCACTCAAGATTTGGAGACTTTATCTATATGGTGAGAAGTACGAGATATACACCGACCATAAGAGTTTGAAGTACTTATTTACTCAGAAGGATTTGAACATGCGCCAGAGGCGGTGACTGGAGTTGGTTAAGGATTATGATTGTGATATCCTATACCATCCTGGGAAGGCTAATGTAGTGGCTAATGCATTGAGTCGGAAGGGCTCAGGACAATTATTTAGTTCGAGACATATATCCGATAAGCTAGCGGAGGAGATGACTAGAGCGGGTATAGAGTTGGTGGTTGGTCGTTAGCCAACATCACTCTTCAGTCTACATTCCTTGGGAGGATCAAGGATGCGCAGGGGAATGATTTCCAGTTGAGAGGTCATAGGGAGAACGTCTTTGTAGAGTCCAAGAACTTTACTTAGCAAATTGTTTAGTAGTATTATAGTATGTTTAGTGTTATCTTTGTGACTGTGGGTTTTTGGTTCAGACCGGGAATTATTTGGACACTCATAGTAGTACTTATAGATTTTCTAAGTTTAACCTATAGTTTAAGAATATTAAGTATAACCTAAGGTTTGATTATATGACTGATATTAAGGATAATATTTGTTATATTATAAGGTTTAGATATCAACCAATAGGATTTTAAGCACATGTTATGAATGGGTAATTAAGGATTAAGTATTTTTGAGGATTAAATTAAATAAGGGTAAAGTTTGAATGTTATAGGGTCAGTCAACAGCTTTGAATACGTTGAAGGCTTAGTCAAGGCTGTTTACTCCATTCAAACTTAGCTAAAAATGTGTAATTTCGTGTTTAAATATTCAGCGTGTGCCGATATATCGCAGCACGTAGATACGGAAAACACGAGACGATGCACGGTCGCCTCGGGCATACTGGCCCAGGCGATATATCGCCTACAGGGGGCGATATATCGCCTCCTCCAGCACAAATTCAAACATTTTTGAATTCTTTTCCTTTCAGCCATTCAAACTTCTTCATAAGTCCAACATCTTTTGAACGAGTCTTCAGCCTCTGCTGAACGATTATTCAAATGATTTTCACCTAAAAAGCCATTATTTTTATTCAAGTAAAATCAAGATACTTTCATTCCCAAACTCTATAAATAGGACCTAGTACCCAACCATTATTCACCTTTTACTCTAAGTTCAGAAGCTGCTAGTGCTAAGTGAGTGTGAGAGTGTAAACACCTGGGTTGGGAAATCATAAGCTTAAACATCATAAGCTTATCAAACACTTTGGGAAGTAAGGTTCTTTAGCATTTCGGTTGTGGATAGATTGGTCTTGCAAGTCTTTGAGGTAAACCCGAAACTCTATTTCATTTGCTTCATGTTGTTTTCTTTCTCAAAGCCTTCTACTCAGTCCCCTAACCTCATTCTTATTTTGGTTAAGGAATCCAAGTTCTTAAGCACATAAGTTGTGGTAAGCATATTTCTCAATGGTTTAGTCTTCCTATTCATTTTCATTTCTTCTTCTTCATAAGACTCACTCTTTCTCATATGGTTTTAGGAGTGTTCCAAAAGTCCCAACTCAGTCCATCATATCCCGGTAACTTTGGTAAGGAAAATAGGATAGAATCTATGTGTTCATTGCTTATGTTATCTTATGTGTTATGTTATGAAATATGATATGTTATGAATATGTTATGAATGTGTATGTTTGTAGGCTTGGGCTTATGCCCTATTTGACTAACAAGACCCCAAAAAGATTATGGGCATATGCCTACTTAGCTAGTAGGACCCCACTAATCTCATGGGCATAAGCTTGTTTAGTCTATGGGACCCCAAGTAATAATGGCCATTATAATAAGTGTATGTATTAAGTGTTATGATATGTCTTTACGTTTATTATGAAATTTATGTGTATGACTATGTGTTAGATTTTCCTTGCTGGGCATTAGGCTCGTTCCTTTTTGTTTTATGTGCAGGAAAATAGCTTTAGAGGCGGTAAGATTCGTGGACGCTTAGAGAATGTGTATCGATGGTGAATGGAGTCAAGGGGCCGAGCGTTATTCGATTCGAGGATGTAGTCTCATTTTATCTTTTTATGGTTTTATATGTATTTTCCACATTTCTTATGTAATTCTTTTCATTTAAATCATGTTTTGTTTTTAAAGACAATGGGATCCCATATCCTTCTTAGTATTTATTTGTAAGTAACTCTTATTTTACAAGTTACTCAATGAAATTATGGTATTTTCGTAAAAATGTAAGTTTATGTATAGTTTCGTTAATGGTCCAAAAAGTCTAGATTAGTGGGCCATTACAGTCTTAGTCGGAGCGACTAAGACTTCTCTATCTCGGATATGGGGTTACTGAAGTACAAGGGTCGGATCTGTGTTCCGATGGATTATGATATTCGACGGGAGATCTTAGATGAATCGCATACCACTCCTTACTCCTTACATCCAGGTACGATGAAGATGTACCAAGATCTGAGAGCCTTGTATTGGTGGTCGGGCATAAAGATGGATGTGGTGGATTATGTGGCTAAGTGCTTAACGTGTCAGCAGGTTAAGGCTGAACACCAGAGTCCAGTGGGGTTATTGCAGCCTCTAGGGATTCTAGAGTGGAAGTGGGAAGATATCACCATGGACTTCGTGGTTGGTTTGTCAAAGACCGTGGGACAACATGATTCGGTGTGGGTGATTGTGGATAGGTATACCAAGTCCGCCCACTTTTTACCTGTCAAGATGACTTATACTGTGGAGCAGTATGCTGAATTGTATGTGAAAGAAATTATTTGACTTCATGGGGCTCCGAGGTCGATAGTATCCGACAGGGACCCCACCTTCACCTCCAAGTTTTGGGAGAGTCTACAGAAGGTTATGGGCACGCAGTTACAGTTTAGTACCGCTTATCATCCTCAGACAGATGGACAGTCTGAGAGGACGATTCATATATTGGAGGACATGTTACGAGCCTGTGTGCTAGACTATAGGGGATCTTGGAGTAAGTATCTCCCTTTGATTGAGTTCTCGTACAACAACAGTTATCAGGTGACTATCGGAATGGCTCCGTATGAGATGCTTTATGGGAGGAAGTGCAGATCACCTATCCATTGGGATGAGATGGGTGAGAGGAGATATTTGGGTCCTGAGATGGTTCAGAGGACCAATGAGGCGATTGAAAAGATTAGAGCTCGAATGCTCGCCTCCCAGAGTCGCTAGAAGAGTTACTCAGACTTGAAACACAAGAGTGTGGAATTTCAGGTTGGTGACCATGTGTTCCTTAGAGTTTCACCTTTGAGGGGAGTGAAACGGTTTGGTGTTCGGGGCAAGCTGAGCCCTAGGTTTGTTGGCCCCTTCGAGATTCTAGAATGGGTTGGAGAGGTAGCTTACAGATTGGCGATGCCTCCAGCCTTATCAGGGGTTCATGATGTGTTTCACGTGTCCATGCTCCGGAAGTATGTATCGGATTCGACGCATATGCTGAGTTATGAGAATTTGAAGCTGGACCAGGATTTGTCTTATGAGGAGAAGCTGGTTTAGATTCTTGACCAGAAGGATAAAGTCTTGCGGAGTAAGACCACCGCCTTAATGAAAGTGCTATGGAGGAACAAAAAAATTGAGGAGGCGGCATGGGAACTTGAATCAAAGATGCGGGAGTGGTATCCAGAGTCGTTCAGGTAATTTCGAGGATGAAATTTCTATAAGGAGGGGATAGTCGTAGCGTCCCAAATTTGCTAATAAGGCTCAGGGCCTTGATTAGCGTGCCTAGAGGGCAATAAGGGATTTATTATCATAATATGTGAGTTTGATGAGTATGTGATTAGAAATGCATGTTTAGGTGAATTAAATATGCATGTGGGTCCCGTCTGGTTATTAGGGGCATGTTTGTAATTTTAGCCCGTTGAGGGCATAAATGTGATATCTGTGATATATTGGTGATATATTTGTGATGCACGATCCGAGACAGTCCTAGGGAGTGGTTTAGCTAGAAATTCACAACGGGGTTAGATACCCGGCTCGGAAGGAGCCTAGGGGTATTTTGGGAACGGAAAATGAGTTCGGGATTTATGGAGTAACAGGTAGTAGTTGGTAATGATTTGGACACGTCGGGATTAAATGGGAATTTATAAGACTACTCGGGGACTTAATGGAGTATGAAAAATGACCGAAATTCCCTTGGGTTACTTAAGGATTTAAGGATAAGTTAAAGGGCTATTTTGGACATTTTGGCTAGAGGATAGGCTTATATTTAGATAACTGTGTTTCTAGGAGGGGTTAGAATAATCAGAAGGAGCTCTCTTTCTCTCCCACGTGTAACTCTTTCTCTATCACTCTCTTGAGGCTTGGAAGGTTTTTGGGATTTTTGGAGGAGAAAGCTTCGAATTTAAGGCTGAGAGTTGGAGAAATCAAAGCTAGGTGCAGATTACAAACAACTGAGGGTCAAAACTATTCTTGAGGTAAGGCTTTGCTCTGGATTTTTGGTGGTTTGAGTTATGGTTTGAAGGTTTATTTTGAAAGTTAAGCTTAGTTTGATTTTTGAGCTTTAATGGGTTTTTGGGCTAAGTTTTGTGGTTGTTATACTGATTTTGTTGGTTGGATATGAATCCTAGGAAGAATTCTAGGATTAGGGCTCTGAATTGATGATTTCCAAGGAAGTTAACTCTTAGAAATGGAGGAAAATTTCTGGGTTTCGGGGTTGAGCCGCAGCCCTGTTCATCAGTGCTGCGGCCCGCTTGAGATTTTAGGCCAGAAGGGACTTCGGAAAATTTCCCAGGCGCCGCGGTGCAAGGTTTGGGCGCTGTGGCCCTAGGCTGGCAGATGAGAGGCAATTTTGCCTCTGCTTTGGGGCGCCACGCAGTGTTTAAGGAAGGCTGGGTCGCGGCCCAAAGGTGGATTTTTGGCAAAATAAGGGTTTTTAGCTTGGGAACTTGAACGTTAAGGTTCGGGAAGGTTTCTACTACCCATTTTGGTAGAAACCAAGTCCCAAAGGTTAGAATTATGTCTCGAAACTATTTAATGGATTAGAACGTGATGGTTGATTATTATATATGCGTTGTGACTAGGATTTCCTTCAAGGCTCGGGTTAGAAGACTGTGCTCGTGATCGCAGTGCGCGGATAGCTTGGGACACAGGTAAGAAAACTGTTGTGCCCGTAGAGTAGGGCATGGCCCTATAGTTTGTAATACGGGGCATGAGTGTAGCCCCATTGATTATGCTTATGCATGTTTAAGTATTTGTTTAGTTATGCTATGTGTGCATATATGTGATTGAACGACATGAGCCAAGAACGGCGAGGGCTGAGAACGGGGAGGGCCGGGAACGGTGAAGGTCGAGATCGGCAAGGGCCGGGAGCAGCGTTTAGCACGCTGAGTGCAAGTTTCCAAGGTGAGACCCTATATGATACCTGAGATATTCTCACGGTGTAGACCGCGAACCCAGGGCCTGGTAAAGCGCCTGTGACAGCATGACCGTACGTGTTTAGCCCATTGGTGGCTTGATTTTACGTTGAATGATAAATATGCATATGTTATCTGCTTGTGAGGGTTTTCTTGCTGGGCTTCGGCTCACGGGTGCTCTATGGTGCAGGTAAGAGCAAGGGGAAAGTTGACCAACCATGAGTACGGAGAGCGTGAGGCGGTGCGTACATGTTTGGCCTGCCTGGCTGCCACGACCAGGGGTGTTTTTGGGAGATGCTTGTATTAAAACTGATTTTGTCGTTTAGGCGACTTTAGTTATATTTTTGAGTTGTATATATTTCTAAACAGTGTTTTGGGATCCCAAATGTTTAATGCTTTATGATTTTCAATGAATGGAATTATTTTCAATGTATAAGACTCTGTTTATAGTTTAATTACACTTTTGTCTTAAAACCTCGATTAGCGAGTTAATTGCACATTTTAAACTCACTTAGTAACGGCTCCAAGGAAGTAGGGCGTCACAAAATCCATCCTGAGCCTTAACTCTTTGATTCCCGAGCCAAAAACCTCATTGGGGTCCAAAAACCCCCTAAGAGTCGCGGCCCCAAGGCCTTGTGCCGCGACCTGCCTCAACCTCCTAATTTCGCAGACATGCGCCGCGGCCCAACCTAAGGGGCACCGCGACCTGCCTTTCACTTTAGCCTCCCATCTGTGCTAGAGGGCCGCGACTCACCAAGAACAATGCCGCGGCCCGACCCCCTTCAAACCCAGAAAATCCCCCATTTTAACAACCAAAACCCAACCAATATAACCCAAAATCAATCCAACAACTCAATTTAATCATCACAGTAGTTCTAGAATGGTCCCCGCAACAAAACCTAACAAAAAGCTAGCTTAAAACATCATCAAATCCCAAATTCAATCTTCAACTTCAAAGACTCAAGAAAGCTAAAACTCAGCCAAGAACTATAGAATTTAATGGCTAAAATCACAATTCAAAGCTTACCTTAACCTCTGCTTCAATCCACAAGTTGAAACTGAGCTAATCCTCAAGTCTAGAGCCCCAATTCCTTGCTTAAGCTTCAATGGTTCCCTTGGTAAAGTTTAAAGAAAACAAGAGGGAGAGAGAAGGGAGATAGGGTCAGTTTATGCCAAGTTTCTGAGTGTTTCTTATGTTTTGTCTTACTTAACCTAGGTCACTTAAGTTACCTCCAAGGCTTGGCGTACCAAAAACGTCCCTAAGGGAAAATGGTAAATTTCCCCGACATTCCCTCCTAAACGCTCTAACTTCAAATATATCTCCAAATATTTATTTTCATAACCCGATAACCTAGTAAAATGTCTAATACCCGAAATATCCCTTAACTCGCCTCGAGTCAGGTATCGGGTCCCGTTGTGACTTCCTAGCTAAACCGCTCCCTAGGACTATCTCAGATCGCGCATCTCAAATATATCACCACTCACACGTGGTAAAGAGCACAATACTCACAAATATTTCATTTATGCACTCAACGGGCTAAAATTACAAACATGCCCCTAATAACCAAATGGGGCCCACATGCATATTTAATTCACCTAAACATGCATTTCTAATCACATACTTATCAAATTCACATATTAATACAATAATTCAATTATTGCCCTCCAGGCACGCTAATCAAGGCCATAAGCCTTATTAGCAAATTTGGGACGCTACACTAACAATTAAGCTAAATACATTTTTTTTGTTTAAATTATAATTTTAGTTATATTTATATATTTTTGAACAATACTTTACATACATTTATATTAAAGATATTTATAATCATTAATTATTATAATTTGAATACTGACTAATAAATATTTAAATTTGTAACATGCGAATCTTTAAAAAAATCAATATAGTTTTAATTTTATATTTTACAATTATTTTAATTACAGGATTATAAATACTCAAAGTTATATTATAATGTTATATCATTTTAGTTTAAATATAATTCATAAATAAATATTTATTATTATTATTATTATTATTATTATTATTATTATTAATGTCAAATTATCTGGCTTAGTTCGAGCTTTTTATTGTGTCAAAATTTTTGAGCTAGTTTGTTCGTGCTTACGTGTCGTGCTTCAAATCAATGCTCAACACAGCTCACACCATAGTATGTACTTGACCCAAACCCATATTTTTCATATCATTCTATGCTCATGCTAGACTTGTGTCGTGTCAAAAAGCCCGACCCACATTTACAACTCTACTTTCATGCTTTCCAATTTTTCTTGCTCTCATTTGACCTTCAAGCTAAAAAATTTGTCCTCGCCTTCTTTGCTTTCATTCCTCGAGTTTCAAATTTCTCGTAGTTTTCGGCTTTGAGTTTTGCTCTTTAGGTAATTTTCTTTTCTTTTTTGATCTTGTCTTCCATTTTTTTCTTTCTACTATGTCCCAAAGTGACTCCGGTGACTTGATAGGGGCTAGTTGTGTCCAATTTTTTTTTGACGTGGACTCTCAACTTGTTTGAGATTTGAATTGAAGGGAATCCTTCTTGTAAGTTTCCCATTTGTGCCACTAGATCATTGATTAGGCCTCAGAATCGTCCTCTACTAATAATAGACGAGGACATGAAAGAAGAAGAAGAAGAAGAAGAAGAAGAAGAAGAAGAAGAAGAAGAAGAAGAAGAAGAAGAAGAAGAAGAAAAAGAAGAAGAATGGCCATCTACGTCAGGCTTAGAATGTCTTTGTGAACAAGATCACGACGACACTTGGTAAAGGTGGATGAAGAGGAGGAAGAGGTAAAGGTCTCTGACCTTATTTTTGCTAAGATCAATAATTTTGACATTGGGCCCAAGGGCATTGCTACAGAGGGTGATTACTTTGAGCCGATCATCAACATTATTGTGCCTATAATGCCCTACTAAATGAAAGTGACCCTGATCACCCTAGACCAAATAGAGGATTGCACTTGATTCTAGGGGCCATTTGGATGAGGGTGCCTCAAACTGATGAGTTCTTCAACAACCCTTCAATGGGTGGATGACTATTTATGAATGGTACTTTTTCATTGGTCTTGATAAACCAATGCATCCTTGCTTTGAGACCTCTTACTTTCTTGGGAAGTGAGTCTTAGCTAGCTTTTTTCCAATGTTATCATGGTTGTGGCTAGCTCATGGATAAGCCTGTCTCCCAAAACTAATGTAAAGGACTCCCAAAGGTATTAGCCTTTGTGGAAATCTCCCACACAGACATGGAATTACCACCTAGCTCTACTGCATGAAAGGATCGAGTCAAAGACTTAGAACATGGACAAACATTGGTACGATGGAAGATTTTTCATCGAATGGGATCAAATCTAATTTATGTTTGATGAAGACCATACTTGGAAGCCTTAGTTGCATACTACCTTTTCATTTTAAGCGGGTCCTTAAGCTTGAAAGAAGATGAAGGATTGGGAGACTCATTCCAAGAGTCTCCATAAGGTACGAGATGACTACAGGAGGTGTGAGCTCACATATCCACCTTGACATGACATTCCTGTTAGGGTTTATGCCCTAAAAGCATGGAAAAATATATTTTATTGATTTAAATAAAAATACACTTTTATTATATTTCAATGTTATAATTATTGTTTGAATAATTTGTATAAATATAAAAAAAAATCATATTTATTTATGAGGATATGATCTTGTATTAGTACGAGAGAATTAAGATCATATACAATGAATAAAATAGTAAGTAACATATTAAAGTATGTAATCTTTAATGAATTGTTACTAGTACGGTTTACTAAGCATACACGATGCAAGTAGTCTAGAGTCAGATTACTGATGTGGATAGACATCTTGGTAAATGTGTTGTATATAATAGTGATTATATATGACATGACTGATATTTCTTAACTATCTTTATAAACTTACCGTTTGCCATAAAGATTTAATACTTATCATAATAGATGACTATTTGTAGAATAGTCTAAATCTTGAGTAATTATGAACTCCTGTTTGTGTTTATTGGATCTTTTGATTCATTCGTTAAGGTCTCTTAATATAATGAGGCTAGTGAATTTTGTTTTGGAGATTCAATATCATGAATGACTGGGAACATGATTATACAATAATGGAATCCATGCTTTCCTAACGAATCGAATACTGGTTCCTTAAGTGTTAATTTTGGAACTGGATAGTTATTGAGCTCAAATCTATAATTTGATTATAGATTAATTATTCGCTAATGAATTAATGGTACTTAAGGAACAAGAAGTAATTTGAAGGGTAAAATGATAATTTTGACCAGCTCTAGTTAACGAACCAAATGGAGGACATAACTACATTTATTGATTATATCAATGGACTACAAGAGAAAACTCTGTAAATAAAATTCTAAAAATACTTTGAGTGCAATTTCATATTTATAGTGGATTAATCATGGAATCAATGAATAAGATTATTGAATTAAAAAGTTTAATTAATAATTTGGTTTATTGGAGCTTCATATTATTGGTTCATGGTCCTCAAGTCGCCTCTGTCCTACACTATCAAGGGTAAGGATGTCACAAGAAAGATTTATAGAGAGAATGACTAAATTGCAAAGAAATTAATTTTTCAGGGCAAAGAAATAATTATGTGATCATTACAGGCAATTTATTAATTATGAATGAATTGGCTATATAGTTTTTATTTTGAAAACTTTTTATTAAAATAAATATTAATCATGTTTGAATTAATATTTGGGAGAGTTTAATTATTATCTTATTATAAGATAATTTATTTAAAACTGATAGTTTTTAAGATATAGTTAATTTTGAATTAACTGATATGTATTTTGGGATAAATATCTTGTCTTAAAATTAATTAAACAAACAAATGAAAAAATCAAAGATATACCCTTGTGTCTCTGATAAGGTCATTTTGTATTATATTTGATAAGTTTTTCTATGGTTGGATGGTGTTATGATAGTATTTTTTTTTGTAGTTTTAGCTTAGTTTTGTGACTCTACAACATATTTTATACATTGCATTTTATAATGATAAATCTGACATTTTGATGGTAAGTATAGTTTATGAATCATAGGTTGAAAAAAGACTCGTTGAGATGAGGTTTAATTGAAGCTTTACGAGAATTCCAGGCTTTCGGGATTGAAACGTTGAAGTAGCGGCAACGTATAAGCTATCTAAGATCGAGAATTGAAGATAGGCCGCAGACCATAAAATTTAGGCCGGGGCACTTTAATTGGAATTGACGTTTTAGATTTTATGTTCCAAATGGGCCGCTGCCCAGATTTTTCAGGCCGCTGCCTGTTGTGTAGAAAAGTAAAGTTGGGTCGCAACACGCATTTTTCAGGCCGCGACCTGCGACGCTGTTTTCAGATTTTTAATTACAGTTTAAATATAATTCAAAGGAGACTATAAAATATTATTAGGGTTAATTTGAGATTAAGTTTTTATAATAGTTTATGAGAGAAAAATACTCAGAAAGGGCTGGAGAGAAAAATCTAGATATTTTTTATCCTTGGGATTTGAATTTTAAATTAATTTGTTTATTTAATTATTTAAATTTTCCTTTTATAAATATGATTTAAATTAAATAATTAAAAAGGTTGTAACTGATCATTTTTTATTTTAGTTAAATAAATATTAATTAAATTAGGTAACTATCTTTATAAACCTGACAAGAAACGATTCTTTTCTAAGCCAGTTGTTTCTAAGGTTATCACACTCTCTCAAAATAAAGAAATGATAGAATTCTTTATATCTGAAATTCTAGAAGTTTCTATAGTCTCTCTCTTCTCAAACCTCCCTAGATCTCATGTGTTGAGTATATCTAGAGAGCCTAAAATCAACCTGTGAATCCTACGTGCCCACACACATCCTTGTGTGTTAGAGGATCAGCTTGGAAGGCTAAGGTACTGTGAGCTTTCATCAGGATAGGAAGATCGTTGATTTTACTAAAAGACTCAAGAACACTTGATAGGCTACGAGAGGTAATATGTATTCCTTGTATGTGTTATTTAATATATCTATATATGTATGATCTTGGTCGGTGTTAATAAATTTTTGAAAATTCCTTTCCTACACATTCCACTGCATATTTTGATATTTTTCTAATTTAATACCAACAATTCCAAGGCTTATAGTCACTCCCTAACCCATGGTGCTACTTGTAGATGAGGCTTACTCAAGATTTGCTACTGATCTACTTGCTTGACTAGAGAGTTGAGCTTTTCTTAGGCCTTACTTCAGGCACTTCTCCTATGATTTCATGCTTTGAGGGGAAGAAACCTACCTCATTAGGCCCAACAAAGCTTGACTCTTGACTCTTCACAATGAAAAGGTTGTTAGGCCCTAGTTGGAGGTTGAAATGGAGATCTATTAGACTTCTTAAGCTTAGGTGATTGAGCTGAAGGTCGCATGATCTCGATTAGGCAACCAGTAGTGATTGTGCCTACATAAACTAATCTTGCCACATGTTGATGCTTTTAATGGAAGAACATTTGCATCCCTATTGAAGAGGATTAATTGCTTCATACCTTTAAATCATATTAACACCATCCATGGATAGGATTGGGTCTAGCTATTCAAGGGTGCCTGCTACAAATTCCTCAAGGTACTAAAAAACCTTATTCTTACTTTATTTATCTTCAAATTTGTATGTTTTCTAATCAATATCTTCCCCTTCAAACATTAATGAACTTTGAGACCTTCTTAAGCCTTACTGATGGGCATTTCAATTTGGTTTATGGTCTTTAAACTCATTTGACTGAGGAGACTCGACTTAAGGGGAAGGAAAAATTCAACGCAAGGGAGGCTTTGGAAGTAGTGCTATGAGTTGAGGAGCTAGCTAAGGTTGTTGAGGGAGTTGCCAAAGAAGCCACGAAGGCTAAGCAACAAGATGAAAGTGAAGAGTGTAATGAGAATGAACGAGCATTTCCTTCATCGTGCTATAGAGCAAGCTTAAGCCTTGAGGGAATGAATCATCTAATAGTTCAAGACCTTTAGTGAGCACATGAACTACTACTTCTAGGCTTATGTGGGGTGTTATAGGGAGGTCAAGAGATAGTGTGGAGCTAAAGTGGACTTGTCTTTCCTAATAAAGATGATTGGGGAGGACAATTTATGTAATGCCCTGGATAACTAAGACTGTTACACTGTGGGTTTAAAATAGTGCTTAACCTGCTAAGCAAGTCGTTTGAACTTAGATGTGTAATTAAAGACTAAGTCAAGGTCAAGTAATAAAATATTTGGTCAACAAAATGATTGTTTTTCATTAAAATATTAAGTTTGTACACGGGATCCCAAAAATCACTTTACAGACTTGTAAGAGATAATCATATACAATTTAGCCGTCCTAAGCAGCAAAAGCAGGGTTTAACCCTAGTTCCTCCCAAGCTATCTCGACCGTGGCGATCGAGCAGGCTGCATATGTACACACCGCCCCTGAAGCTTTCTAACTCATGGCTAGTCCAGCAATCACCTCCCTTACCCGCACCACATAGCACCCGTTAGCCAAGACCCAGCAAGAAAACTTAAAACAACATGCACAACTGGGCAATAATATAAAAGCAGTAATATAATTCACCAGATTCAACTAACAATAGAATATATGCAACAAACTCAATATAAATACTTAGCTTAATCAAGCGTATAAATCAATCTCATCAATCAATACAATTAGTTAAGTGTGAACCACGCTTCTGTTTATTGTATAATGTCCAAGCTGGACCCCCTTAGGCCGAGTCCATTGGCTTTATAGCCGACCCTAGCACCCTTAGGTCGAGTTGTGTTCCACAAACTTTCTATCGGCTCTCAACACCCTTAGGCCGACCTGTAAACAGATATAATCACAGATGCACAATGCATAACAAGTAATCATTGGCAGCGTATACAAGTATGCCCAATCAAATATTCTCAGCTACAGATATGTTCATGTTCATAATATATTCATACAAGGGGTTTAAGTTCCAATCACAAATCGGGTGCAGCTTTCTTACCTCAGATCCCGAGCGGCAAGCGTATGACATCCCCGAGCACGATCCTTAATTCATGAGCCCTTGCGGCAAATCCTAGTCACAATGCGATAATGGATAACCATAAGATTCTAAACCATTTAAAAGCTTTGGAATCAAATACTAGCCTCCGGGACCTCGATTTCTACTAAATCGGGTAGTAGAAATTGTCCCGAGCGCTTTGGTTAAATTCCCCGAGCCTAAAAACCTTATCTTCCCTTTATTTCCCATTTAGGGCCGTGACTTGCCCTTTAGGGTCATGACTTGCCCTTTAGGGCCACGATCCGCCCCTTAAACATAGGCCAGACCCTCCTTGCTGGAGGACACGGGTCGCAACTTGCACCCCCTGGGTCGCGGCATGTCTGGGTGAACCAGATGCATCCTAGCCCCTTCGAGCACGCGAGCTGCGGTGCCTGAAGAACAGGGCCGCGACCCGAGCCCCCAAACCCAGAAAAACCACCCTTTTTCTAGTGTTTCCCTCGAGCCTAAACCTTAAAATTCAACCCCAATCTTCAGCCAAACTCATAATTGAACCCAAAGTTCCTATCCCTATACCCTAAACATCATAACTAGCTTAAAAACCAATCCTTACACTTAACAAACACCCAAAATCAGCTTGGAATCCACTTCCATTCATACTTTAAACACAAATGATCATACAACAGAATTTAGCTATTAGAAGTTAGATTCTTACCCCTATTTAAAACTTCAATCCTCAGAGACTTCTTGCCCACTACTAGCTTCAGCTCCTGAACACCTAAGCTTTAGCTCCCAAACTTTCCCTAGTTTAAAATCAAGCTCATCCCTTAAGCTCTTCAAGGCTTCCAACACAAGAGAGAGAGAGAGAGAGAGAGAGAGAGAGTGTCTTAGATACTTTCTGACTGTTTCTCAAAGTTCTATCCCCAGCCAAGACCTATCCTATAGTCAGTAAAAGACCAAATTACCCCCTAAGTATACCCTTAACTTGAAATGGTCCTAAGGGAAAAATCGTCATTTGCCACATTTCTCGCTAATTCCTCGAGTAGTCCCATAAATTCCCAATCAATCCCGACATGCCCATTTAATCTCCAATTACTTTCCCATTACTCCACAAACCCCAAATATACATTAAACTTCCCAAAATACCCCTAGGCTCGCCCCGAGCTAGGTATTAAACCCTACTGTGACTATTCCGCCAATCCGCTCACTAGGATCGCCTTGAGCCATATACTACGAATATATCCACATAATAATGTGGTCTCAACCATTTACTCACATATACTAACATTTATGCCCACAACGGGCCAATATTACAAATATGCCCCAACTATCAAGAATGGGCCCACATGCATATAATCATACTCACATTATCATATATATCATGCTTGCCACATAGTCACACATTTAATCAGTTAGTCACACATATATCCAGTTATGCCCTCTCGACACGCTAATCAAGGCACTAATCCCTATTAGCATTTTTGGGATGTTACAATTTAATGAGATTGTTGCTGTGTCGATGACCCCATGGACGAGAATCATAATGTTGCTCTTAATTCTTGACTACTTTCATCTTGCAAAGATTTTTGTTGCCCTTTCGCATTGTTTTTTTTTTGTTTGGCTCTAAGCCTTTGATTTTAAGACTTGTTGCCTTCAGGCTTTATTTTTGAGACAATTGTCCCTCGGTCTAATATGTAATTTTAAGCCTTTGGGCATTCTTTCTCCATCATTCTTTATTTTGCTTTTGATTTTGAGGTATGACACCTTTCCCTTTATTCATGCCTTGCTAATATGCCGTGTGATCTCTGCACATAATTGGTGTGGGAGCCTTTTAGCTTGACAAATGCCATGATTTATAGGGTGAACACCAAGTTCATTTCTTTGCACTCACTCTTTAAAGCAGGTATCCTATTTTTGATGGCCTCCTGCACCATCTCTACGATCATCTCTTAGCTAAGGACTATGGGTCTAGATGTATAGTCATAGTCCTTAGCCCAAAGGACCACCCTTAGGTCCTCAAAGCTACATTTGTCTTCTTCTTTGTCATTGAAGCTCCAAGTGACATTGACAAAGACTTACCCCTAGTTTGGGTTGAGGTGAAAGTGCAAACACTTTGAGCAAGAACCATATTCGCTTAAACTTGTGTCTTTGTAATGCCCCGACTATTTCTAAGGCCTCGGACCATTAAAATCTACTAAGACATAGCTACTAATTTGAATAAATACATCAAGAAATAATAGAACTTTATTTAAAACCCAAAATAGTATATGAAATACAAAATAAGGTATGGGATCCCATTGTTTAATACATAAAACATAAAACATAATCTTTAAATCAATTGTTTAATTACTAAGTGCAGAAATACATTAAAGATAAATTTAAAAGAATTTAAAAACAACGTCATCCTCGATCTTCCAGCATTCCATTCAATCCATCCATCCTTAATACACATGCCAGCTTCCACAAATCCGACCCGCCTTCCATGTTCATTTTGTTGCATCATCTAAAAAGAAAGGAATGAGCCTAAGGCCAGCAAGGAAAATCTACTAAAAACATATATGTCATAAATCATAAAACATAAGACTATATCACAAAGCATATACTATAAAACATATGACGTAAAAACATATATTATATAGGACTACAATATTAATGGCCATTAACTCATTAACGTGGTATGTGATAAAACCATCTAGATCCTCAGTCTACTAATTGAGGTAGGTTAGATCACAACTATAGTATATGATAACCCATCTAGGTCCTCTGTCTACTAATCGAGGTAGGGTAAATCATAACTCTAAACCACAAAAATGATAAAAATTCTTGGGGTTTGCTATCTAAGCAAATCATATGCCCAAGTGACTACAAAACATATATCATATCACATATCATATCATAGCATAAAACATATCATAACATGTCATATAAACACATATAATCTAACCTATTTTCCTTACCAAAAACCGAGATACGGAGACAAGAACGGGATTTGAACACTAGTAAAACCAATAGTAAAAACCATGAGTTTCTAAAGAAAAGGCATGAAAAAGAGAACTAAACCATCAAATTAGAAACTTATAGAAAACCTTAATGTGTAGAGTCCCAAAATTTTACTTAGCTAGTTAGATAGTAGTAGTAGCAATAGCTAGTAGTAGATACGGTATGTT
Organism: Humulus lupulus; assembly: GCF_963169125.1. Lineage (NCBI taxonomy): Eukaryota > Viridiplantae > Streptophyta > Magnoliopsida > Rosales > Cannabaceae > Humulus > Humulus lupulus. Next base: position 72,398,351 of record NC_084798.1, read on the forward strand.
TATTACTGTAGATTTTGGTTCAAGCCGGGACTTAGTTGAACACTCGTAGCAACACTTATAGATTTTATAAGTTTAACCTATAGTTTCAGAATATTAATTATAACATAATGTTTGATTAATATAGCTGATTATAAAGATGTTATTTATTATACTATAAGGTCTAGATATAACTATTAAGATCATGACACTTGTCGTGTGCATGTTTATTAAGGAATTAAGTATTTTTGATGAATAGTTTTATAAGAGAAATATTTAAAAACTCTAGGACCTGCCAGCAGCTTTAAAAACGTATTAGGACTCAGTCAAAGCTGTTTACCCAATTCAAATTAAGCTAAAAAAGTGCAATTATGTGTATAATATTTCAGCGTATGCCGATATATCGCAGCTATAGGGGCGATATATTGCCACACGGGGAATATGAAAAACACGTCAATTTTGCAGAAATGAGTCCACGATCACTCGGGGCATAAGCCCAAGTGATATATCGCCTACAATGGGCGATATATCAGCCCTAGGGCTATGTTTTCAAATGATTTTGAAACCGAACTCAATTCAACACTTAACCTCTTAACAAGCCTCTAAACATTTTGACCGAGTCTTAAGCCTCTGCTGAACGAATATTCAAATGTTTTTCAAGTAATATTCATTATTTTTATTCAAGCTAAAAAATATCTTTTCACTCCTTGAACTCTATAAATAGGACCTAGTACCCAGCCATTTCTCTCATTCTTCAAGTTGTGTTCAGAGCCTTCAAGCTGCTAGGTTTACTTTAGAGTGATAAACACTTGGGTTGGGTTATAAGCTTTATCATTTTAAGTTTTATAAACAATTGGGAAGTAAGATAAATAGTGTGTTTTTTCTATATCAAGGTGAAGTTCGATTCTAGTACATTCAAAGGTATTCCTAATCTTAAGTTCATTTCATCCTAACTCATTGTTTTCAATTCTTGGTTAGGTATTTAAGTTCTTTGAACTTAAGGTTTCTTTTCGGTAAGCTCTTCTTCTCGGTGGTTTAGTTCATTTCTTTATCATCTCTTTCTTTTAGAAATACTCACCTTCTTATTGTTGGTTTTAGGAGTGTTCCAAATCCCATCCTTGTTCTCATATCCCGGTTTTGGTAAGGAAAATAGGATAGAATTTTATATGTTTATATGATATGTTATATTTTCTTATGTTATGTTATCTTATGTGATCTTATGTTTGCATTATATATAATATGTTTATAGACCTTGGGCATATGACTTGTCTAGCTAGCAAGCCCCAATAATTTATGGGCATATGACTTGCTTGGCTAGCAAGCCCCACAAATCTATTGGGCATATGACTTGCTTAGTTAACAATCCCCAAGTAGTATAATGGCCATTGTAGTAGTATATGTTTATGATATAGTTTATGTATATGTTTTATGTTATTAGTAGATTTTACTTGCTGGGCATTAGGCTTATTCCTTTATTTTTATGTATGCAGGAAAATAGTTATGGCGGCGGAAAGATTCTTGGCAGCTTGGTGTTGTGTATTGAGGAAGAATGGATTCAGTGGACTGCGTGAACGATTCGAGGATGGCGTTATTTTCAGTCTTTTTAATTATGTTTCTATGTATTTTCCGCACTTAGTTTGTAAACAATTTTATTTAAGTTTAAAGTTATGTTTTATTTTCAAACAATGGGATCTCATACCCTGAATTTATGTATTTCAACATTTACTTAGAGTTTTTAATAAAGTTTGTGAATGTTTCTTATGTATGTTTTCTTGAAAATAGTGTTTATGTATAGTAGCTTTAATGGTCCAAAGTCTTAGAATTAGTTGGATCATTACAGTTGGTATCAGAGCCACGATTCATTCGCATGAAGTTTTCCTTGTGACGCACGCTCAAGCTCTGAATCTAAGAGCCAAGTAAGTGTTTATGTTATAGTTATTATGTTTATATGTATAGTTAACGATTTTAGCCTTTATATTTTCAGTTAAGAATGAATGGAGAATTAACTTATGAGTATATCTGAGCCATTAAGGCCTTAAAAAGAATTAGAGAACCAAGAAACACCGTAGGAGTTCTAGAAAGAATCACTCGGAGACTACTTTTATTCCACAGGGAGATAGGTCACCTTCAAGAGACTAAGCAAATTATGATGAGATCAATGGAGCAATATGTTATAGTAATTAGACTTTTTAAAGATTATCCTACTGTGATTGCAGCTTTAGAAGATATATGGGAGACAATAGATGATGAAGATGAATTACTGGTAGCTATGAGATATTATTTTCTCATACTTAGGCTCACTTCTAAAATGGAATTCAAATTTACAAATGAGCAAAAACATAGAATTTTCACGAATCTTCCTCGAGGGCATTTTGAGGCTCAAGATAATGATGACTATGAAGAAATAGATGACGATATGTTAGATGAAGGATTAGATATAGAAGATCTCGATTTTTAGAATATATTAGTTTCTTATTTATTTTACTTTATTTATTTGCATTTATGATTGTAAATAGTGAAAAACTTTTTTTTCCAAATAAATATCATTGTTATTTTGATGACATGTATGAGTTTGATTTTCTTTTGCAATCATAATAAATAATAAATTTAATAAATAATGACTAAGTTCGGTGAGGTTGGATACAAATCAATGGGCCGAATTCCATATTGAGAGTTAGGGGGCCATAGTAGTGGGAATGATTTTATTGATCCCAGCCCTCCCTCAATATGGTTAACTTTGGAACAACGACGAGTTTCAAGCCTGAGAATTAAGTCATATAGGATGATTAGAAACAGACTTAGAAAATAATAAAGATGGCTTATTTTTCTAAGTATAGCAACCTACTCTAATGATAAAGAAGGCTTATATAATTTCCATAAGAAATCATAATCAATAGGTCCGAGTTATGTTTGTTTAGATTAAGTTTTTGCCTTAGAGCCTATTAGGGTAAAAGTTCTAACATGTTTTTCTGAACTGTTAAAACTATGCTGAAGATGTCGCTCAGAAGGTCCGCTCACAACAATGCTAATGTCTCCAACTCTGCTCTTGAGAGCAATGAAGCCCCTCCAGTTCACATAAGGGGAGTGCGTGCTACTGCTAACCAAAATGTACCGCCGCCGGTTGACAACACTACAGAAATTGCCAGAATGCGACAACAAGTTGAGGAATTACTGCAACAACAGCGACAATAGGCTCAGCCTCAGACCCAGCCTCCGCCTTCACCGTAACCACAAACTCAAAAAATGGTCCCATCACCCCAACAAGTTGGTCCATATAGGGGATGGCCAGTGGCAAACTATGTGCCATACCCAGCTCAGCACATGGAGCTAGTTTATGAGCGGTTTCGTAAGCAACACGCTCCGAACTTTGAAGGGACTATAGACCCCTTCGAGGCGGAAGAATGGCTCAGAAATGTGGAGCCAATCTTGACGCACATGAATCTCGGAAATGCGGATCGCATATCCTGCGTTTCATCTTTGCTCAAGAAAGATGCTAGAATACGGTGGGACTTAGTCCAGCAGACTCATGATGTAGCCACCATGACTTGGACTAGATTTGTGGAGCTATTCCACAAAAAGTACTATAATTCGGCAGTCATCGCTTCAAGAGTCGAGGAGTTCGCTGGTCTGAAGCAAGGGAGTTTATCAGTGGCAGAATATGCTTGGAAGTTCGACCGATTAGCCGAGTTTGCACCGAAAATGGTTCCAACTGACTTTCTGAGGGTGACCAAGTTCATTAGAGGACTTCGACCAAAGATTGAGCTAGGGGTTAAGCTAGCAAACCTGGGAAATACTACCTATGCCGATGTTCTAGAAACGAAAATAGAAGTAGAAAGGCTTCAGGCAAATGTTAATAAAGAGGAGGACAGTAAGCCTGAGACTAAACAGCCAAGTCAACCTCAGAATGGTCAGAACAACCACAACAACAACATCAATCAGTCCAACAACAACAACGGTCTAAAAGAAGTCATCCTGACAATAAGCAGTCTGATAGCAATAAAAGGGCACGAACGAACAATGGAAGTAATAGGTCGGGTTATGTAGAATACCCACAATGTGCTAAGTGCCAAAAGAAACATCCTGGTGAATGTCGTGCAAACACCAAGGGATGCTTCAATTGTGGTCAGGAAGGACACCGGAAGAGAGAATGTCCTCAACTCAAGCCAGAAGGGAAAAAGGAAGACAAGATGGTTCCTGCTAGGGTATTTGCCTTAACCCAAGGAGAAGCTAATGCTAGCAATAAAGTGGTCACAGGTTAGGTTTCTATCCTCAATAATGTATGTTCTGTATTATTTGATTTGGGAGCCACACATTCGTATATCTTGTTAGGAATGATAGAAAAACTAGATAAACCTTGTGAAAGATTTAGAACTAGGTTTTTAACAAAGTTGCCTTCGGGCAAATTAGTTCTATCATCACGGATAGTACGAGGCGTACCGATCATGATTGAGGACGTAGAATTAGAAGGAGACCTGATAGAACTGGAGATCAAAGACTTCGACGTGATACTAGGCATTGACTGGCTAGCAAGGCATGGCGAAACCATCGTCTGGAAACGCAAGAAAGTGACGTTCGAGACTCCTGAAGGCCAGAGACTGTGCTTCATGGGACAAGTTTCAGGACTACACACACCGCTAATATCATCTCTCAAAGCTCAAAGAATGATATAAAAAGGATGTCAAGCATTTTTAGCCAATGTCACAGATATGGTAAAGGAAACACCACTTAAGGTTGGAGACGTCCACATTATAAAAGAATTCCCAGAAGTATTTCCTGATGACTTACCAGGGTTGCCGCAGACTCGAGAAATTGACTTCACAATCGAATTAGTATCGGGCACCGAGCCTATCTCCAAGGAACCATACCGGATGGCACCTACAGAACTCAAGGAGTTAAAGACGCAGCTACAAGAACTCCTAGACTTGGGTTTCATTAGACCGATCCATTCGCCATGGGGAGCACCGGTTCTATTTGTGAAGAAAAAGGAAGGAAGCATGCGGATGTGCATAGATTACCGCGAGCTGAATAAGGTAACAATCAAGAATAAGTACCCGCTGCCCTGGATTGACAATTTTTTTGATCAATTCCGAGGTGCGACTGTGTTTTCAAAGATTGATCTACGGTCTGGGTATCACCAGCTCAAGGTATGGGAAGAGGACATTCCTAAGACAACCTTTAGAACTCGTTATGGGCATTACGAGTTTTTAGTTATGTCTTTCGGTCTTACCAAAGCTCCAGCCACGTTTATTGATTTAATGAATAGGGTCTTTAAGGACTACTTGGATAAATTCATCGTAGTGTTCATTGACGACATCTTAGTATACTCAAAGGATGAAGTCGAGCACGAGGAACATTTGAGGTTGATCTTATTGTGACTAAAGGAGCATCAACTTTACACCAAGTTCAAGAAGTGTGAATTCTGGCTTTCGCAAGTAGCATTCCTTGGGCATATTGTATCCAAGGACGGAATTGCAGTAGACCCATCCAAGGTAGAGGCTGTGAAGGATTGGCCAAGACCAAAGAACGCGTCAGAAGTAAGAAGCTTTCTGGGATTAGCAGGTTATTATCAGAGGTTTGTAGAAGGCTTTTCTAAGATAGCCACTCCCCTCACCAACCTGACCCGGAAGCAGCAGAGGTTCAACTAGACTAATAAGTGTGAAGAGAGCTTCCAGTTGCTTAAGGATAAGATGTGCTCAGCGCCAGTACTCTGTGTATCGACACCCAACGACAAGTTTATAGTCTACTATGATGTGTCGAAGCAAGGATTGGGTTGTGTGATGATGCAAAATGACAAGGTGATAGCCTACGCCTCAAGGCAGCTGAAGGAGTACGAGCAACGTTATCCAACACACGATATGAAGTTGGCAGCAGTGGTATTTGCATTAAAAATCTGGCGCCATTATCTTTACGGAGAACGGTGTGAGATTTATACGGACCACAAAAGCTTAAAGTACTTCTTCACTCAGAAGGAGCTCAACATGAGGCAGCGCAAGTGGGTAGAGCTAGTGAAAGATTATGATTGCAAAATCCTATACCACCCGGGAAAGGCAAACGTAGTTGCTGATGCACTAAGTAGGAAGAGTTATGGAAGTTTAGCAGCACTAGCCGGAATAGAAAAGTCGCTACAGCAGGAACTGATCAATGCCGGAATAGAAGTAGTCATCGGTAAGATGGCTAACTTGTCTATCCAGTCAAGTCTGCTAGAAGAAATACGGATTGGGCAAGGGCATGATGACACATTAGTAGCACATATGGGATGCAGTTAGAGAAGGTAAGGCCACATATTTCTCAATATCAGGTAAAGGGTTATTGAGATATAAGGATCGGGTATGCGTGCCGAATGATGAAGGGATTAAGATGAAGATCTTAGAAGAAGAGCACAATACCCCATACTCAGTTCACCTAGGGTCGACCAAGATGACTCACGACGTTAAGGCAATATATTGGTGGCCAGGAATGACGAAGGATATAGCAAAATTTTGGTCGAAATGTTTAGTATGCCAGCAAGAGAAAGCAGAACATCAGCGGCCTGCAGGCTTATTGCAACCACTTAGCATACCAGAATGGAAATGGGATGATATAGCCATGGATTTCGTGACGGGTTTACCACGAACAAGTAAACAGCATGATTCAGCTTGAGTAGTAATAGATAGACTAACCAAGTTAGCTCATTTCCTACCTGTTAAGAATTCATACACAGTGGATCAATACGCAGACATCTATGTCCAAGAAATAGTACGGTTGCATGGAATCCCTAAGACAATAGTATCCGATAGAGGATCGGTGTTTACATCGAGATTTTGGGGAAGCTTACAGCAAGCCATGGGTACTAAGTTAAGTCTTAGTACGACATTTCATCCTTAGACCGATGGTCAGTCCAAGCGTACCATACAGATTTTAGAAGATATGTTGCGCGCTTGTGTACTTGATTTTAGAGGATCGTGGAATAAGTACTTACTGCTGATCGAATTCTCCTACAATAATAGCTACCAGTCAACAATCGGGATGGCACCTTATGAGTTACTTTATGGAAGAAGGTGTCGATCACTGTTACATTGGGATGAGGTGGGAGAAAGGCAGCTTCTTGGTCCCGAAGCTATTAGAAAAGCTCAGGAAGCAGTAGCGCTGATTAGAAAGTGTATGCTCGCTGCTCAAAGCCGTCAGAAAAGTTATGCGGATGCCAAGCGGCAGGATGTGGAATTCAAAGTCGAAGATCAAGTCTTCCTAAAGATATCTTCTATGAAAGGTGTGAAGCAGTTTGGGAAGAAAGGCAAGCTTAGTCCCCGTTTTATAGGTCCTTTTCAGATATTGGACAAAGTGGGAGTAGTTGCATATAGATTAGCCCTACTGCCAACTTTAGCAGATAACCACAATGTGTTCCACATCTCGATGTTGCGTAAGTATGTGTCAGACTCATCTCACGTCCTCAAGTACAATATAATAACACTCCAGAAAGACTTGAGTTACGAGGAATGACTTGTTAGCATCCTAGATAGACGGATGAAGCAGTTATGGTCCAAGAGTATTCTGATAGTCAAAGTCCTATGGAGTAATAGTTATGAACGGGAGGCAACGTGGGAGTTGGAGGAAGACATGCAAGCCCAGTATCCAGAATTGTTTGGTAAGTAAATTTCGGGGACGAAATTCTTTTTAGTAGGGGAGAATTGTAGAGTCCCAGAATTTTACTTAGCTAGTTAGATAGTAGTAGTAGCAATAGCTAGTAGTTGTTATGGTATGTTTATTACTGTGGATTTTGGTTCAACACCTATAGTTTAAGAATATTAATTATAACATAAGGTTTAATTAATATAGTTGATTATAAAGATGTAATTTATTATACTATAAGGTTTAGATAGAACTAATAAGATCATGACACTTGTCGTGTGCATGTTTATTAAGGAATTAAGTATTTTTGATGAATAGTTTTATAAGAGAAATATTTAAAAACTCTAGGACCTACCAGCAGCTTTAAAAACGTATTAGGACTCAGTCAAAGCTATTTACCCAATTCAAATTAAGCTGAAAAAGTGCAATTACGTGTATAATATTTCAGCGTATGCCGATATATCACAGCTATAGGGGTGATATATCGCCACACGGGGAATACGAAAAACACGTCAATTTCACAGAAATGAGTCCACGATCACTCGGGGCATAAGCCCAGGTGATATATCGCCTACAATGGGAGATATATCGGCCCTAAGGCTATGTTTTCAAATGATTTTAAAACCAAGCTCAATTCAACACTTAACCTCTTAACAAGCCTCTGAACGTTTTGACCGAGTCTTAAGCCTCTGCTGAACGAATATTCAAATGTTTTTCAAGTAATATTCATTATTTTTATTCAAGCTAAAAGAAGATCTTTTCACTCCTTGAACTCTATAAATAGGATCTAGTACCCAACCATTTCTCTCATTCTTCAAGTTGTGTCCAGAGCCTTCAAGCTACTAGGTTTACTTTAGAGTGATAAACACTTGGGTTGGGTTATAAGCTTTATCATTTTAAGCTTTATAAACAATTGGGAAGTAAGATAAATAGTGTGCTTTTCTATATCAAGGTGTAGTTCGATTCTAGTACATTCAAAGGTATTCCTAATCTTAAGTTCATTTCATCCTAACTCATTGTTTTCAATTCTTGGCTAAGTATTTGAGTTCTTTGAATTTAAGGTTTCTTTTCGGTAAGCTCTTCTTCTTGGTGGTTTAGTTCATTTCTTTATCATCTCTTTCTTTTAGAAATACTCGCCTTCTTATTGTTGGTTTTAGGAGTGTTCCAAATCCCGTCCTTGTTCTCATATCCCGATTTTGGTAAGGAAAATAGGATAGAATTTTATATGTTTATATGATATGTTATATTTTCTTATGTTATGTTATCTAATGTGATCTTATGTTTGCATTATATATAATATGTTTATAGACCTTGGGCATATGACTTGTCTTGCTAGCAAGCCCCAATAATTTATGGGCATATGACTTGCTTGGCTAGCAAGCCCCACAAATCTATTGGGCATATGACTTGCTTAGTTAATAATCCCCAAGTAGTATAATGGCCATTGTAGTAGTATATGTTTATGATATAGTTTATGTATATGTTTTATGTTATTAGTATATTTTCCTTGCTGGGCATTAGGCTCATTCCTTTATTTTCATGTATGTAGGAAAATAGTTATGGCGGTGGAAAGATTCTTGGCAGCTTGGGGTTGTGTATTGAGGAAGAATGGATTCAGTGGATTGCGTGAACGATTAGAGGACGACGTTATTTTCCGTCTTTTTAATTATGTTTCTATGTATTTTCCGCACTTAGTTTGTAAACTATTTTATTTAAGTTTAAAGTTATGTTTTATCTTCAAACAATGGGATCTCATACCCTGAATTTATGTATTTCAACATTTACTTAGAGTTTTTAATAAAGTTTGTGAATGAATCTTATGTATTTTTTCTTTAAAATAGTGTCTATGTATAGTAGTTTTAATGGTCCAAAGTCTTAGAATTAGTTGGGTCATTACATAATGTTTCAAGGAACTTAAACACCTAACCAAAATTCATAGTAACGAGTTAGGATCTGAAAGAAAAATGGAAGAAAATAAATGAACTATGATGGATTAAACCCGAGGATAAGACTACCTTGGATGAACTAGAACTTTGATCTACACCTTGATACCAAAACATCACTCTATCTTACTTCCCAAGTGTTTAGAAAAGCTTAGGTTGGAAAAGATTTTAACCCAAAACCCAAGTATTTTCTCTCTAGAGTAATCTTAGCAGCTTGGAGGCTCTGAACAATGCTTGAATGATGAGTGAAATGGTTGAGTACTAGGTCCTATTTTTAGAGTTCAAGGAGTGAAACTAACTCCTTTTAAAATGAATATAAAATGAAAAATATTTGAATTTTCATTCAATAGATGCCCAGAACTCGGTCAAAATCGTTCAAGAGCAAGTCCAAGTGGTTGGGGGCTGTTTCTAATTTAAATCCATAAAGTTTTCAAAAATGACCCCAGGAGTCGATATATCGCCATCCTTGGGCGATATATCGCCCCTACCTATGCCCCGAGCCTTCATGCTTTCATTCGTGTGAAGTCGACATGTTTTACGTATCTCCCGTAGGCAATAGATCGGCCCCTATAACTGCGATATATCGGCATACGTTGATATATCAAACACGTTTTTACACTCTTTCAACATATTTTGAATTTGTTTAAACAACTTTGACTGAGTAAAACGTGATCCTAACAACTGCTGGAAGTATCTAGAGCTTCTAGATTTACCCTTTAATAAACTATTCATTCAAAATGCTTAAATCCTTAATAAACATGCTTGTGACAAGTGTCACATTCTTATTAGTTCTATCTAAATCTTAGGTTATAATAAATAATATTTCTAGGACCAGCTATATTAATCAAACCTTATGTTATAGTTAATATTTCTAAACTATAGGTTATACTTATAAAATCTATAACTGTTTCTATGAGTTTCCAACTAAGTCCCGGCTTGAACCAATATCCATGAAAACTAACATACTATCTAGCTAAGTAAAATTCTGTGACGCTACAGTCCTCCATCAATAGAAATATTCAGTGGAGCATGGAAAATTTTCTTGAGACTCTCTTCAGTTGTTTCCCCTTTGTCATCAGCGAGTTCTTTCTCCATTCTTAGCAAGTTCATGGTAGTGATGTTCACTTGAGGCACTTTAACAACCTTGGGTTGCAAGTTGTTGGCGACAACCTTTGCAGGTACACTAACATCATGGGCCTTAGTAGCCTCCTTTTATATGTTTTTTTGTGGGCCCAACCACAAAGCCCTTGGTGGTCTCAATAAGCATAACATCAGCAATGGTTCGAGCCACCTTGTTTGCAAAGACTGTAGGAAGTCATCCTTCACACATTCTATTGAGCAACTTGGTGAGAATACTCACTTAGTCTCTTGATGGTGTGTCTGGTCAATATGTGTAGAACATCTTGAGCCTTTGGCTTTTGCGTAAGGATGATAGTTAGCTTATTATTTTGTGCCCCTTGTTGCTGGAGCCTACTTCACTAACCTTGGGGTTGTCAGAAACTTAATTTGTCATCATCTCAATGGTGGGAAGAGGGTATAAAATGGTCATCTTGTTAACTCTCCTTCTAGCACCAAATTGTTAGTGTAGAACTTCATTCTTGGTACTATGGAAGAGAATGATGTATTGGTTGTTGCTATGCTTGAATGTTAGACTCTGTCTTTAGGTACAGTATGAACCTAAAGACTAACAATTTCTTATCTTAGTGTTTGTAATAAAGGAAGGAGACATACATAGATAGTACTTTGGCAATTATCTCAGGGAGAGATGGAATCAGAGCTTTCAATGAAGAATGTCTTTAATATAGTGTTTTCTTTCTCTTGAGAGAGAAAAAGCAAATGAAGATATGGAAGAGTCTAATTCTCATGCATAAACTTGGAATGAATGGAGATGATATACATCAATTTTATAGGTGTTGACGCGGTTTTTTGCCAACAGTGTATTACATAATTAGCTGGAATAAACTAGTGCTTAAAGATAAACCGTAATAAGAATAATAGCTCTTAAGGATGCTTAGAATGATATAGTAAGAACACTCGTTCCTTTTTACGTGGTTCAGAGGCTAAAATCCCCCAGTCCACGAGTCAATATTATTACTGTATATCTCTCTATATTTTGACAAAGTATTTGCATTACATAGAGAAAACCCAACTCCTATTCTATCCAAGGTCTTGGTATTTATAGAAGAACCATCCCAGGATAGGTGCCGGGGTCATCACGTGGATACCCATCCTATATGTGACCTGTCATGCATAAATGATGAATATTACAATATATATTAAGGTATGGTCTAATCATTAGGTAAAATTGATCATGGGTCATCTGGCATAATCGGACATGGGATGTTTGATCATGCACGTTTATGTTACGAGTCCGAGAATTCAGGGATAACGGACATGTAATGTCTGACCACGCACGTTTATAAATAATGTATCTAGGTTTATAAAGACTCCTGGACATGGCAGCTCATGCTCAGGATGCTGTGTTTTATATCCATCTCCAGCTCGTGCCTTAATGCTTCGTATTCCTCAGCTCGTGTTATTACCTGGGGAGTCACACTGCCTTCGCAGAGAAAATATCAACTTGTGGGTCCTTTAGTACTGTTCTTAGCTAGCCAGCTGTACTCGAGCTGCATAAAAGATCCGGGCTGAATATCAGGGCGTACAATAGGAAAATGGAGGATGCTCCCAACTGTTTGATTAGGTGAAACTTCTACGATCTGTATGGTGCATATGATTGGTTAGAATTATCGTATTGGATTGGGATAAGTTGTATACTAACCTATGCCTGGTGTAGTATTAGATTAGATTAGATAAAATATTATATTAATATTAATGTATAAAATCATTTGAATATTGATGTTTTCATTTACTTTTCAATTGATTTAATATAATTTAATTTAATTTAAAAATAATAAAAAATAATGTATGTGAGATCCACAAGTGTTGGAACTAGTAAAAAGTAGGGTTCACCACTTTTTAAGTGTGGGATAAATAATCCTACACTTTTTGGTAGGATAAATAATCTCACGCAAATGGAGTTATTTTGGGTGAGGTGGATTATTAATTCTAGTCCCAAGTTACAACAAATATGTCACAAGGATAAATAGTCTTTATCCTAGTCCTAGTCCCATGTATGAAACATGCTCCTAAGAGAAAACCTCAACCATTGATCCAACTATAGATGGGGGGCTATTTGTAGGTTTGCAAGATGATCAATCATAAAAAAGCAAAAATGAGCTACTACACACTACAAAGTGACTATAATGCCCCATTTTCCTTTACTAACTAGTTTACTAATTAACTAGTGGTATTTTTTGCAATTTGACTCATAAGGATACTTTTACTGAAAAGTACGTTAAACCTATGTTCTTTTACTAAAAACGATTAACTGAAAAGAAATATGTGTTAGGAGTATGTCCTAAAAGCATGTAAAAGACATTTGTTATTTCTATGAATAAATAAATACAATGGTTTATTATTGTTATATTTGGCTTATTAAATTATTGTTTGAATAATTTTGTAAATATCAGAAAAATTCCATATTCATTATTGAGGATGTGATCTTGTATTAGTACAAGAGAATTAAGATCGCATGAATGAATAAAAATAGTCAACAACAACAAATTAAATTTAAGGAATTATTTAATTGGGGTTGTAAGTACGGTTTGCTGAGTATCATGTTGATACAAATAATCTAGATTCAGATTATTGATGTGTAAGACATCTCGGTAAATGTGCTTTATATAATATGATTATATATGACATGGACCGATATGAATAAAAGTCTTTATCCAAAAACCATTTAACAATAAATACTTGTAATCCATGTCATAACTGATGATCATTTATAGATCAACCTAAATCCTGAGTGTTCATGAACTCCTGTTCATGCTTATTAAATCTTTTGATTCATTCGTTAAGGTCTCTTCAAAGAATGAGGCTAATGACTTTTGTTTTGGAGATTTAATGTCATGGATGGCTGGGAACATGTATCAACAATACAGAATCTAATCTTTCCTAACGGATCGTATATTAGTTCCCTTAAGGGTTAATTCTGGAATTGAATGATTTTGAGCTCAAATCTATAATTAGATTATAGATTAATTATTCACTAGTGAATTAATGGTACTTAAGGAATAAGAAGTAAATTAGAAAGGTAAAATGGTAATTCTTCCATTCTAATTTATGAACTAATTAATTAGAGGGTTGAACTATTGTAAGATGGTTATATCAATGGACGACTTAAGAAAAGAATTCTGTAAAAGTATATCTATAACATAAAGAGTGCAATTATGAATTTATAGTGGAGAAATATCATAATTAATAAATTAACTATTATAATTAAATAGTTTAATTATTTAGTTTCAATTTATTGGAGCTTAATGTTATAGGTCCATAGTCCCCGAAATGGCTCAAACAAACACTGACAAAGGTAAATACAAAAATGGGCAAAATGACTTATTTGATAAGTAAAATATTTTTCTATGCACTAAATATAATTATTGTTTAATTATATGTAATAAATTAATTATTTGATTTAACAAAAATATAATTAGTTTTGAATTAATTTATTTTTGGGAATTTTGGTATTTAAATAATAATAAAAAAAATTGGAAAAAATCACATGCCTTCCTTGGCATGTGGTACATGTGTAGCACAATGCATAGTCACTGTGCTACACGCATAAGAAGCTCTTGGTAATTTCTTGGTTCCACAATTTTAGTTATTTAAATATTAAATAAATAATGAGATATTGTAATATGATTAAAATATTATTATTTAAACATAATCTGATAATTGATTAGTTATTTTCAAATTGTTTAAAATAACTAATATTTTATTTTTAATATACTGGATATATTAAATATAGGATATCCGTTTTTCAGAACGAAACTTTTTAGGGATAGAAAAGATATCGTGAAATCTCTCAGAGAGAAAGAGAACAGTGATACAAGTATAGGTCACTGTTCTTCACAAACTTAGATCCAAACTTTATCAGATCTCATGTGTTAAGAACATCTGATAAATAGATTTTGCCTATTATTTTGTATAGCGAGCCCACACTCGTTATTTGTGTGCTGAGAACATTTTGGAAGATCTTGGTGTGAGATCTCAAGGATTTTTTCCATACAAAAAGATAGCAGCAAGGAAGGACTTGAGGTAATTTTCTATTCATATCTTTGATTCAATATATATATGTATGTGAAGAAGTAGATCTAGATATCTTGTGGGGTTAAATTAACAATTTTGATTGTTGTTCCGCTGCGTATAATCTCTTATTTGATCTATAAAAACCAACAAATGGTACTAGAGCCATCTTCACATATATATATTGAATCTGTGTGGGTTTAGTTTTATGTATTTATTTATTTTTGATGAATGAATGAATGGATGGCTTAATAAGATTAAATGCATGAGAATGTTAAATCGTTAATTATATGGTATTTTTTGGTTAGGATTTGTTTATGATTAGATCATTCTGTAAGCCATTATGGGGCATAGGATTTATGTAATTTTATTCGGTTTTTGACACCATAAAATTGTAATTCCGATCTAACAAAAGTCAGGACGGAGCCCGGAATTCAGAATTCAGAATTCAGCCACCATTCCTCCGAGGCCGCCCTCCGAGCCGCTGCCGGGGACGTCGTACGGATGTCTGTACGGTTCCGTACAATTTTGCCCTGGCAGCACCAAATGGTGCCACGTGTCCCCGTCTTGTTGGTCCATAATTTTTTATTTTTCTGAAATAATTATGTTATTTTTTTATATTTTAAAATGTTAAATATCCTATTTATTAGAAATTTGATATTTAAATAATGTGATAATTTTGCTATCCTAACAAACTTTTTTAAATATCCTATTTCAAAATTTAATTTTTAAAAAATAACAGATTTTAATTAAATATCTCACTTTCTTGTTTTAATTAAAAAAAATTTTAATTAAAAGGAAAATAAAATCATGATTATTTAAAAGTTTTGTTTTAATTAATCAAAATAATTAGAAAATTATTTCTTATTATTATTCTGGACCAATGACACATATCCTACCGAAAGTAAAGTAAAGAAGCCCGATGGAGATCAATGCAGTTTTATTTTATTTATTTATTTTTTAATTTTATAAAGAGGTTGTAAAATTAGAAATACCCAAAAACACCCAGTTCAACATTTATTGTTTATTTATTTATTTAAATAATTTTTTTCATGTGATTGATGTGATTGATAACATGTTCATGCATTTTGTGCCATACATAAAAACACACACAGTCATAATCATGCATCTCATTGGTAGAAACATGATTATTAGGATTGTCCTATATGTTTATATGAATTGTTTTGCGAAACCAATTGCATATAAATTACTTAGTTTTATTCTTTGAAAACTTGGTAAAATATCACACCGGTTTTAAGTCTTTATGACTTAATTTCTTTAAACCAAGTTTATTTTAAAATTATTTTTTTAGTAAAGTTTAGATGAACATAATTGGTAATTTAAAATTGGATCTGGACTTAGAAACTTGCTTTCTTTCCAATTTTAATTATGTTCATAAAGTTTAAAGAATCTATAATTAATTTGGAATTAATTAGGTTAAAAACACTTATTTTAAAATAGTGAGTGGGAGAAGGTTGATAACTCAACATAACCCATGGTCTCCATTATTAATATAACACCATGAGATATGAATAGCACCTTGCGAAGACTTTGTTTTCGTCCCCCTAAGGAAGGTGTCTAGACATATCAATAGCAAGGTTATATTTCTTACAAAGATAGGAACTAATGATGTATTTTAGGTTTGACCGACCCTAAGGCGGCATGTCCTAAGTTAAGTCATGAACTCCGAAATAATGGGTTACACTTACAAAGTTATGATTAAGCTTTTGCAGTGGATAATCATAACTTGACCAAACTAAGCGGTACTTTAATGTTTAAAAGAGAAAATAAAGAGTTATTTTAAGTTTTGAACAATAAAGAGAAGAATGTCTTATAAATTCTCTAAGATTAATTTGACCAACCCTAAGGCGACACTTTAATTGTTAGAAAGTTTTATCGTGGAAATTAATCATTATTTTATGTGTTTTAATTGTACTCATGCATCACGTTTAATTTATGAAACATTGATATTTATTTATCTAAATATAATAATATTTGTATTTATTTATTTATTCCCAGCAAAAATGTCTATTAGTGAATTACACACCGATGCTTTTCTCAAATCCTTAGTTTTTGAACCTGAAAATATGCAACACTGGTTTCGAGGCATGTTGACCATTTTCTCTTATAAAAAGATGATGTCAACTGTCTTTGAAAAGCCTCCAACAGAACCACATTTGGCTACTAGCTATGAAGCAGAAGAATAATATGCAAATTGGATGAAATCCGATCGGTTGGCACGTTATTGCATGCTTTCAACCATGCCTGACGAAACAAAGGAAAAATATATACACTATGACTCAGCACATGAGATGTGGCGAGCAATGACAGATGAAGTCTTTGCTGAGTGTCATCGTTTATATCAAACGAAAAAGATAAATAAGATTTACATATATTTTTCAAATTTGAATTATAGATTCAAATTCTATGAATATCAGATTCAAATTTTTGGATAATAGATTCAAAAATATATGCCACTAATCTATTTTTCTTTTGTTTTTCATTTACAGAATTAGAACCCTGAAAAGGAGGAAGAGACTGATGAGGATTTTGATAGCGAGTAAAGAGCTGGAGGAGTTGGAGAGTAGTTTTATTTAGTAATTTTATTGTTAGTTGAACAATTTAAATTTCTATATTTTGTTTTAGAAATTTTAGATTTCTTTAAACAAAGAAAACTACAGTATAGAAATTTAGTTTATTATTAATAATTTTGATTATTAATGTTTAGAAACTTATTTCTATTTTTGCATAACATTTATTTCTTTATTAATAAAGTGGTTATTATTTAAGGAAATTATATATTTACTTGTTATGCAAATGCTTCGGGATAAATAAATTTTACATACTTATAATGAATGACAAATCTTTTTATAATTCTGAATTATTTAAAGCAGCTAATCCTAAATCTATTAAACTGATTCCGATAGTGAAACATATCTGTAGCACTTAAGATTGGGCCATATTGGTCTAGACGGAATAAATAGGCTTGTAAATGATAGTCCTTTAAGAGAACTATCTATTGGATCTCTCCCTATTTGTGAATCCTGTCTATAAGACAAAATGACCAAGAGACCTTTCTCTGCTAAAGGTTCAAGAGCCACAGAACCACTTCAGCTAGTACATACGGATGTTTGCAGTCCACTTAATGTACAAGCAAGAGGAGGTTATGAATATTTCGTCACTTTCATTGACAATTATTCAAGATATGGTTACCTAAACTTAATGCAAAGAAAATCTGAAACTTTTAGATTTCAAGCAGAGGCTGAAAAGCAATTAGGTAAATCACTAAAAGCTCTTCGATCTGATCGAGGAGAAGAGTACTTGGATTTTGAATTCAAGGACCATTTACGTGAGCATGGCATTCAATTCCAACTCACTACATCTGAAAAGCCACAATGAAATGGTGTTTCCGAAAGATGGAACTGAACATTATTAGATATGGTTAGATCAATGATGAGTTTCTCATCATTACCATTGTCATTCTGGGGCTATGCGATTCAATGTGTTCTATAAATATTGAATGTTGTTCCATCTAAGTCTATCCAAAAGATACCCATAGAATTATAAAATGGTTGTAAACCTAGTTTACACTATTTTCGAATTTGGGGGTGTCCTGCACACGTGCTTAAAGGAAAGACTGGGAAGTTGGAATCACGTTCTGAAAGTGTGCATGTTTGTGGGATATTCCAAAGAAACTAGAGGTGGAATTTTCTATAGTCCAAAAGGAAATAAAACACTTGTATCGACAAATGCAACTTTTCTTGAAAATGACTATGTTAATAACCACAAACCTCTCAGTAAGGTTGTTCTAGTGGAGATGGTCTCAAATAAAGTCGCAAAGTCACCAGCAACAATTAATGATAAAACAACAAAAGAAACCACAATTCCTGAAAAGGAAAAACCAGTGCAACGTCGTAGTGGGAGGATTGTGAGACAACCTATTCACTACGAACATGAGGCACATGTTCTTGTATCAGATACTGAAAAGGACGATCCATTGACTTTTAAAGAAGAAATGGAAGTACCTGATGTTGATAAGTGGCAAGCTGCCATAAATCAAGAAATGGAATCAATGTATTCCAATTATGTCTGGGAACTTGTAGATTTGCCTGACAATGTTAATGCCATTGGATGTAAATGGATCTACAAGAAGAAAAGGGGCGCAAATGGAAAGGTAGAGACCTATAAAGCAAGGCTTGTGGCCAAAGGCTACACACAGAGAAAGGGTGTAGACTATGAAGAAACATTTTCTCCTGTGGCCATGCTTAAGTCCATTGGCATACATTTATCCATAGATGCCATCTATGATTACGAGATATGGAAAATGGACATCAAGACAGCCTTTCTGAATGGCCAACTTGATGAAACCATTTATATGGAACAACCAGAAGGGTTTATTAAGAAGGATCAAGATCAAAAGGTATGCAAGTTGTTGAAATGCTTATATGGATTGAAACTATCAAATCATATGGCTTCGAACAAAATGTTGACGAAGGATGTGTTTATAAATACATCAAAGGGAAAGTTGTGGTTTTCTTAGTTCTTTATGATGATGATATCCTACTTATAGGGAATGATGTAGATGTTAGGGTTTTATGCCCTAATTAAAACCCAAATTCTTTGTAATCTCATTTTATTATTAATAAAAGAATAGAAATCATTTTTTGACTTGGTCAATTGTAACGCCCTGGCTACCCCAGAATAGTTACGGAGAACGGTGAACCAGAAATTTGACTCGCTACCCGAGTCCTTTGGTTAAAAACGTGATCTAAGTGTTATTATCAGGTTAAGGTAGAAAACCAGTAAAAAGGAAAGGGTACTTTTCATTAAGTAAATAAACTGCTCATGAGCCTTTCAAAATGTTTACAAGTAGTTCGTAATACAAAAGAGTCGCTACAGTTCTAATTTACAAACTCCGCCGGCCTAAGCGGCAAAAATAGGGTAAACCCCTAGTCCCTCTGAGAACTCCTTGACCGTGGCGGTCAAGCGGCCCTGTGTGTACATCACATCGCCCAAGCTCTCAACTCAAGGCTGGCCAAGCTTTTCCTTTCCTTTACCTGCACCACACAGCACCCATGAGCCAAGGCCCAGCAAGAAAACACAATAAAATACGATATAATATCAACAACGATCATAATAATCATCCAGGACTATCAGTCCAACAAATAGGTGACAATAGCCGAAAGTCACAATAATGAGCATCGCTCCCTTTAGCCATGTGACGATAGGGTCACCAGGGCTTAATCGATAAGTGTTTCATTCATAAGTTTGTTCAGGACAGGTGCATGGTGATTGGTCCACAACATAACCTTCCTCACGACTCTAGAGTCGAAACTACGGACAACATCCCTTAGCCACGTGACAAACGGTCACCGGGGTCATATACCTTGGCTATAGTCATCTGGTCGTAGACCAGGCAAGCGCTTATAAGTTCTTCGACCTTAGGGTCGGTCCCGCATTAATGCCATAGAGCCATTCAATGCGTGATCGTCTACTTTAGAGTCGGTCCCTGACTAGTCAGTGTCTTAAACAGGTAAGAAGCATTCATTAGCATTTAATATGCAATCCACGTTCACATATATCAACCAACAAGCCTCAATATCAAATCATGCATGTCATATACCTGTACAGGGTGCAACTGTATCCATACACTGTTTTCTTACCTCAAGTTCGAGCGAGAAGTATGATAAAGACGACCCCTGAGAACGATCGATCTTTTAGTTCCTTAGCGGTTACCTAATCACAACCAATTATAACCTCCATTAATGAGAATCCACAATAATAGGGTCTTAACCTAAGCACCACCCTCGGGACCTCGAAACATGCCCACACGGTGAGTAGAATCGATCCCGGGCCTTAAGGATTGAAACCCCAAGTCAAAAACCCTTAAAAACACTCAAAACGGGGTTTGGAAGGAACAGGGTAGCGCTACAGCGCTCAACCCCTAGCGCCACAGCGCTCTACTCAGAACCTCCCAAAAGCCAAATAGCCTCCTGAGGAGCGCTATAGCGCCCTAGGGTGGGCGCTGTAGCGCTACCTCCAGCCCAAAACACCCCTGAACCGACCTTCTTCATCTCCTTCGTTTCCAACTCGATTTCCAATCTTCCAAAGCCTATTCTTGATGCCAAATAAACCCAAAAACCATCCTAACACACCCCAAACATCACAAGCATGGGAACCCTAGCCAAAACTCCCAACAAAAACCATGAATTCATCCTAGTAAACTCAGCTGCAAAACAAAACCAAAACAGAGCAAACCAGAGAAACTATGGTTAGAAACTTACCCAAAGCTTGGCTTATGATGGTCTTCAATGGTGGAACACACTCCCAAGGCTTGCTTCCCAAGCTAGAATCCTCAAAGTTGGCTCAAAAACCACAAAGAAAAATGAAGAAAAGAAGGTACGGGAGAACTCCTTTTTGCATACTCTGTTTTCACTATTTTCTTCAGCCAACAAGTGATATATCTATCCTAGGGGTGAAATGACCATTTTACCCCTAGGTCAATTAATGGTTTCTAAAGACTCCCAAGGGAATTTTTGGTACTTTCCTCCAATCTCGTTAATCATAATTAACGCTCTCTAATTCCCGCTATTCTCAATAATCTCAAATACCAATAACTCACCTCCCGTTACCCTTTATCTCCCGGTAACGCTCTAACCATCAAAATCACCCTGAGACTCAACCCAAGTCCCGACACTTAAACCCGTTGTGACTAAACCGCTAATCAATAATCTACGATCGTCTCATGTCGAATAGCTCGAACAAACCCACATCATAATGTGGTCTCAACATATATCATCGACATGCATACAATTAACATTATATTATAATATAATTCTCATAAACATGCATAAACACATTAAGTGATGTAATTAAGCAGTTATGGCCCTCCCGGCCTACAAATCCAGCCGCTAAACCACATTAGGGAATCCGGGGCATTACATCAATCATTTTGCTCTCATGTTTTATTTTCATGATTATTTGTTTAATATAGACTTCTATTAAATCCTGAATATATAGCTAATCTTATTTATAGTGACGTAATCACAGTAGAATATAAATATGATTATATGTTCAAAATAAGTTAGTCCTAAGATTAGTCAGTACACCAGATTTACACTGACTTGCCAATCTACGATATGATCTACTTACACATTACAGTGTTATGTTCTTTCCAGAACATTAGAAAAGTAGATAAGATCGGATGTATTTGTTACATCGGACAGGACCGATATTGATAGTTGATAAGATAAGTAACATACTGTTATTATCTATTCTATTAATATCATATAGTTGACCATAGGTCAATTCAATCTCAATTCTGAGTGGTTAGTATTCTAACTGATTGTATTATTTGAGTTCTTTGACTTGTTCGTTACCAGCTTACCCTATGGACTAGCCCATACTTACATCTTGGGAACTAGGTAGTATAATTGAGCGGGAATGTTAATCATAGATATGAACATCTATAGCTTCTGATGAAGAAGTGAAACGATGGTTTCCTTTTAGTTTGGTTCAAGGTGTTCAGTAATTAAATTAGTTTACTGAAATATCATTTACAAGGAACTAAGTGTTTTAAGGATAAAATACAATGAGGGGTAAAACAACATTTTAGTCCTATCTCATTGTAGACCATTTATAGAGGATTGAGTGACAATTGTGGTTGTAATGATGGATAATTAATAACGTATCTATATTTGTTATAGAGTGTTCTATGAATTCAAGAGTGCAATTTCGAGTCTATAGTGGAGTCACGAGGAATTAATAAGTTGGTAAATTTATTTGTTAGATTTATGATAACGTATTGGAGCTTGATTTCATAGGCCCATGGTCCCCATTGTACCTTGGATAAAATCATCTAGATAGCCTCAATTAATTGATTTAATTATCAATTAGAATTATCAAAGTTGATCAGGTCAATTTTTGATTGTTTCACAGAGTTGTGTAAGTTTGAGAAGAAAAGAGAAATCATGGCAGATTTATTAATTAAGATAAATTGGTAATTAATAAATAAGTTTAAATCAATGTTCAAATTATAAATAATTAATTTGATGAAGGATTTAAATAATTAAATCAATAGAAAATAATACAGACCTTGATTTTAAGTCCAATGGGCTTATAATCAAATGTGAAATTTCACGGGCCTAAAGCCCATGATAATTTCGACCTAGGGCTTTAAAATGGCTATTATTTTATTGATTTTTTAATTAAATTAAATGGCCTAATTGAGTCTATAAAAGGAGTGCTTAGAGAGAAGTCAAAACACAAGTTTGATAAGTCACAAGTCAGGTGTTCTGATAGTTTTAGATTCTCTCTAAACACAAGTCATTTTCTAAGCCTTTTTGTTATTTTATCTTCTTCTCTATATATCTATCTCATGTGTTGAGAATTTCCCACACTAGTCTAGGTGATTCTAAGGATACATTGGAAGACTGTGAAGAAAATAGAAAATCGATTTAGTTTCTTGATAATACTCTGCGACAGAGAGGATACAAGAGTTAGAGAAACTGAAGGAATGACTCTTTCATTCCGCTGCGTATACTGTAAGTATTCTTGTCTTTGTTTCTCTTTGAATTCAATTTTAGAAACATGTTCTAGGTTATCTCATATTAATTTGTTTAATATTAGATCTACATGAAAATAAATAAAGATCTTGTATAAAGTTTTCCCAACAACTGGTCTCAGAGCCTTTGGTAATCTTTATTTTCATGCATGAACATGTTTAAAATTGGATTATTTGATATGTTTGAATAATTGGATAGTTTTCATGTTTTTATGAAGCATATTGATTTTATGTGATTATTAGCAATTTTTAGGTAATTTTGTTGTGCTTTCTATGCTATTAATTTTATATATGCTTTATTTTGTATAAAACATGTTAAAAATTAATTAGAAAATGTTTTTGGTTTGAAAAATTGCACAAAAAAATTTTCCAATTTTTTTTTCTTCTGGTTGCCATGCACGTGCACACCGTGCGCGCGTCCCTCAGCTTGTTCCTTCTGCGCGTGCGCGCCCCAGCAGCCAGTGCAATTGGGTGAACAGTACCCGATACTGGTACTTTTCATCCATAATTTTAAATTTTTTTTTGAAAATTAAAGAAAATTAAAATTGTGAAATTTTATTATTTATAATGAAAGCCAAAAATATCAGATTTGTTTTTTTATTTTAAATTGTTTTTTTTAAAATAAGATATTTTTGTTAGTTGGGATTTAAATAATTAGATATTTTCTATAAAGATTCAAATTCAAATTTAAAAATAGACTAACAACTTAGTTTTAAATATTTTAATATATTAAAATATTAGAATTATGATATCAGATATTCGAGATATTTTCATTTAAATTCTTGTTTTTTTTATTAAATCTTTATTTGAAAATATAAATATCTTTTTATTCTATAGTTTTTAATAAGTAAATTATTTGAAATTTGAATATTGTTAGTTAGATATTTTTATGGATATTTGAATTTGTTTAACTATTTTGAGATATTTTAGGGTTGTTATAACTATTTATATATTTTTTTAAATAGTTAAAATATTAGATAATAGTTGTAACAACACAAGATATTTTGGAAAATAGTTAAGATATTGATTTTAAAATTTAAAATTGGTTAAATTTTGAAAAATATCATTTTTTCAACCAATTAATAAAATATTTTTTTTAATAAATAGGATTTAAATTAACTTTATTTAATTGTTGATAAATCCTATTTAAATTAAATTAATCTATTTTTTTTTCAAATTAACCTAAAACCAAGTTGATTGTTGATAAATGAAATTTAAATTAACTATTGTTAATTGTTGATAAATTTAATTTAAATTGACTTATTTTTTGTAAAAATTTAATTAATTTGAATTTTTTGAAAAATTCTAGATAATTAATTGTGGTATTTTTGCATAAATTCATAGAATTGTTCATATAGTAACATGATTAGGCCCATCTAATTATAACATGTCTGTTTGCACTATATGTGATATTTTTGCAAATGGGCTTAGATGCATATAGTGGCCCATATGTTTGTTAGATATATGATATTTTGCCAAATAAAATATTCATAAAATGATAGGTTTTATTTGGGCCCATTAGAAAATGTAAAGTTTAAATTCCTCTCTTGTGGGTGATTCCACTTGTGAATGCCCATTTACTTTGCATGACTATAGTGGGCCTAATCAATTAATAACAATTAATAAAACGAATGCTTAAATTCTTGTCTTTTGGACCTTGTATGGAAGATATGGGGCCTTTGTGGTGGGAACGACATAGTGGACCCAACCTTCCTCCATACAAGCCCAATTGTTAAGGCCCATTTACCTGAGTTGGACTTAATTGTATAGGTTTATTATATTAGTTAAACCTAAATATTGATTAGCAACAAATTAATTATAAATTAATTGAATTTGTTTCAATGTGACACTTTAGAATTAATAGGAAATTATAGGACTTTGGTTTTAAAAATTTTAATTTGTTTGATTTTTTTTTGGGAAAACCATAGTCATTAATTTTCTAAAAATAAATAATAAAAATACTTTTTTATTTTAATAATGAGCTTATTTTAAGATTTTTATTCGATCCCCACCGTTGGTTTAACATAGTCAATAGCTTAATGGGGCCTCGAGACGCTTTGATCCGTCCCCCTACGGAAGGTGTTAATTAGTTATTTTGACAATGTTAGATTCGAAAGATAGATAATTATAGGTCAAATTCTACTAGACTCACCCCTACGGTGTCTACTAGGACTAAATCTATGATTATTGAAACCGTGGGTCTAGCTCATAAAATAAGAGATTTTGTTTTCATATTTTGATCGAATAGTAGGTTGTTAATAGTGGTGTCCATTATTAAATGAGTTTACAACTCTATTTAACTAGTGATATTATTGACTCTCGCTAACCGGGACAAGGATATCATAGAGTAGTTAAAAACCTAAAGAAATAGAGATATGATTGTTTTTGGTATTTTTTCTCATATCTTACATATTTTTGGTATATGTTGTGTTATTTCTTGAAATATGTGTAAATAGAAGTTTTATTGAGCAAATGTGATTGATTTCTATTTTATTGGTAATTTGTAGTTTTAAGTTAAGTAGTGTTTGTGTCTACTCCCATCCTTTCTCAACTTTCGATGGAGAAACTCACTGGAGAAAAATTCCTTAATTGGAAGCAGAATATCAACATAGAGTTGATTTGTCACAACTCCGAGTTCGTCATGATTGAGGAATCGCCAAAACAAGCACAGTGCCCGCACGTTAGTGATGGCCCCGTCAATGCTCGTGATGGTATCGTAAATGCTTGGATATCACCATCTCCGCACATACGTGATGACACAGTGAATTCTCGGATGGCACCGTGTCTGCACGTTCGTGATCAACTCAACTATGGTCTGACGCAGCTCATGAACGAGCTTAAGACTTTTGAGCCTATTATGGGTGGACCTAGTAAAGGAGGTGAAAATAAGACTACTATTGTTGCTGCTGATCCAGCTAAGGCTGAAGCTAACCCAGCTTCTTCTTCGAAAGATGGAAACAAGAGAAAAGGTGGACAAATAAACAACCCCAAGCCTGCAAAGGCTATAAAGACGAGTGCACAACCATATGCACAGACGCCTAAGGGGAAGAACAAGAAAAACAAGAAAGGTAAAGATAAGTGCTTTCACTACAAAGAGAAGGGGCATTGGAAACGAGATTGCCCTAAGTTTTTAGCAGCGAAAAACAAAGGTAATGATTATAGTTCATTTATCTCAGAAACATGTGTTTTAGAGAATGAAAAATCCGTTTGGATTATTGATTCTGGATCTACCAACCATGTTTGTAACTCTTTACAACTTCTTAAATCGTAGGAGGAAGTAGACGAAGGCGGCTTAAAGCTTAGAGTTGGGAACGGAGCGTTCATTGTGGTCCAAGCTAGAGGAAAAGCTCATTTGAAGTTTGGAAATAAATACTTAATTTTAAAAGATGTATTTTTTATTTCGGATTTTAGTAGAAATTTAATTTCAGTTTCCATGTTGCAATTAGAACAATTTGTTATGACTTTCACAAGTTTTAATATATCTATTTCCTTCAATGGATTACAATTGTGTATTGCATGTTTGGAAAACAGGCTTTATATTCTGTGACCTAACGAACCCCTCGCTCTTAATAATGATTTATTCAAAGTAGCTAAACCTAGGACCAATAAACGTCAAAAGACTGATAACGATAATATGACGTATTTATGGCACTTGAGACTAGGTCACATTGGCAATGATAGGATTCAAAGACTTACAAAGGACGGACCTTTGAGGGAACTCACCTTAGGTGAATTACCTGTCTGTGAATCTTGTCTAGAAGGCAAACTGACCAAGCGTCCATTCTCTGCAAAAGGGTGATAGGGCCAAAGAACCACTTGGTCTTGTGCATTCAGATGTTTGTGGACCTTTGAATGTACAAGCCATGGGTGGTTTTGAGTATTTCGTCACTTTCATTGACGATTACTCTAGATACTCATGTATTTACCTAATGCATAGGAAATCAGAAACATTTTCAAAGTTTCAGGAATTCCTAGTAATGGCTCAGAACCAATTAGGTAAAACGTTAAAGATCTTGCGATCTAATAGGGGTGGAGAATATTTGGATATGTAGTTCCAAGATCATTTAACTGAACTTGGGATTTTATCACAACTTACTGCCCCGGGTACTCCGCAACAAAACGGTGTCGCGGAACGCCGGAACAGAACTTTATTGGAAATGGTTTGATGCATGCTTAGTTACTCAACTCTACCAACTTCGTTCTGGGGACATGCAATTGAAACCGCAAATGACATTCTCAATGTCATGCCATCTAAATCAATCCCCGAAACACCTTTAGAACGCTGGAATGGTCGTGAACCTAGTCTACGCCATTATAGAATCTGGGGGTGTCCCGCCCACGTCCTGAGGAAAAAGGAGGGAAAAATAGAATCGCGAACTGAAGTTTGCATGTTTGTTGGCTATCCTAAAGGTACTCGGGGTGGACTTTTCTATAGCCATTCAGAAAAGAAAGTGTTTACTTCTATGAATGCTACTTTTCTGGAAAATGACTATGTCTAGAACTTTAAACCTCGCAGCAAAGTAGTTTTAGAGGAGATGGTTAAAGAATTGACTCCAACCAATGTTCCATTGTCATCAACGCAAGTTGATGATGAAATTCCCACTCTTCATGTCCATCCAACGCAAGTCGATTTAAATGAAGAAAGTACCACTGTTCTTGAGCAAACAGTCACGGAGCCTCGTCGTAGTGGGAGGGTTTCTAGGAACCCAGTTCGCTATGGTTTGGATGGTGAAACCAATATGGTTGTTAGTGACACTAGTGATGATGATCCGTTGTCTTTCAAACAGGAAATGGCTAGCCCTGAAAAGGAACTATGGCTCGAAGCCATGAAATAGGAAATGGAGTCCATGTACTCAAATTCCGTCTGGGATCTTGTGGAAACACCTAGTGACTTTAGGGCCATTGGGTGCAAGTGGATCTACAAGAAGAAACAAGGTGTTGATGGAAATATCAAGACTTATAAAGCTCGATTAGTGGCAAAGGGTTATACCCAAGGAGAAGGCGTGGACTATGAGGAAACTTTTAGTCCGGAAGCCATGCTCAAATCCATTCACATCCTCTTATCCATAGCAGCCGCTCTCGACTATGAAATCTAGCAAATGGACGTCAAGACAACCTTTCTTAATGGAAAGCTTGACAAAGTCATTTATATGGATTAGCTAGAAGGATTTAAAGTATCTGGACAAGAAGGAAAAGTTTGCAAGTTGAATAGGTCCATCTATGGACTTAAGCAAGCTTCTTGTTCCTAGAATCTTAAGTTTGATGAAATAATCAAGACCTATGGCTTTGAACAAAATATTGATGAGCCCTGTGTTTACCAATTGAAGGAAAATCAAATAGTGGTATTCCTGGTTCTTTATGTAGATGATATCTTACTCATTGGAAACAATGTTAAGAAATTATCAGATGTGAAGAATTGGCTGAGCACTCAATTCCAGTTGAAGGATTTGGGTGAGGCGAGTTATGTTCTAGGGAGAAAGAGCAAACTCTTAGCTCTATCTCAAGCAGCTTACAGAAATAAAGTGCTTGAACGTTTCTCAATGACAAATTCCAAGAAAGGGCGTCTACCATCTCGCCATGGAATTTATCTTTCAAAGAAGCAGTCTCCCTAGACTCCTGAAGAGGAAGATGCAATGAGAAAAGTTCCTTATGCATCTGTAGTTGGAAGTCTGATGTATGCTATGTTGTGTACTAGACAAGATATCTGCTATGCAGTGGGAGTAGTGAGCAGGTATCATTCAAACCTAGGACCGGAACATTGGATAGCAGTTAAGCATATCCTAAAGTATTTGAGACAGACTAGGGATTATATGTTAGTCTACAAGGTTGGTGTTCTGAACCCTGTAGGCTACACCGATTCAGATTTTTAGACTGATGTCGATGACATGAAGTCTACATCTAGAATGGTGTTTACTCTTGGGGGTGGAGCTGTGATTTGGAGAAGCATAAAGGAGTTTCCAATCTCAGATTCCACCATGGAGGCTGAGTACATAGACGCGTCAGAAGCAGCTAAGGAAATAGTCTGGCTAAAGAAGTTCTATTCGGATCTTGGTGTTATTCCAGAAATGGATAAACCGCTTGTGTTGTTTTGTGACAATACAGGAGCGATAGCCAACTCGAAAGAACCTCGAAGTCACAAGAGGAGTAAGCATATAGAAAGGAAGTATCACATTATTCGAGAATATGTGGCCAGGGGAGATGTGAAGGTTATGAAGATTGCAACTGAAGACAATCTTGCGGATCCGTTTACAAAGACACTACCAGAAGCTACATTTGATAAGCATATCAAGGAAATGTGTTGACCCTCGATTTGGCCAACGACACGGAGTCAAATATACGACAAAAGATAAAACGACACTTAAGAATTTAATCTAATGGAAAAGAAGAAAACACCAAGGATTTATAGTGGTTCGGCCCCAAAGAATGGTAATGACATACGTCCACTTAGTGCTATTATTAATATTGAATCTCACAGCCGTGATCAAAGAACTAGGGTTCTTGAGTTTCACAAACCTTGAGGGAATTACAATAAGACGTTGAATAATGACACCATAGCTCTCTTTCTCTCAATACTCAGGAAAAAGATTTAGAGATCAAAAATCCCTTCCATGAGCTATTTCATGCATATTTATAGGCTCAAGAAGGGTTACATGGGCCAATGGGCCTTTATTTTCCTTAATAACCGCGTATCAAGGTCATTAAGAGGAAATAATCAATGCAATTATTACAAGATTACAATCTTAGAAGGAAATAAATCAAATTATACGACCAGCCTGATTGTATCTAATAGTCAAGCCCGGTGAAACGATGTGCCTCTGGTCGATAGTCGAACATCACTTCAACCACGTGTCAACCATATGTAAGAAATCCTTGCCACATCATCAGCAGCCGTTTTTCAGGTAAACATTTGCCCCCCAAAGTTTATTTATTGCGACCAGCAAAAAGTAAACTTAGGAAATTGACCTTTCGCTTACCCCACCAAACCTGTCAGAGCAGCCCATGCCCTCTCGGGAAAAGCAATCAGTCATGTCTAATCAAGCCTTTTTTGGTTTCCCAAAAATTTGTCCGACAGCTATTACACTTCCCCAAACTCAGAAAAAAGTAATTCATGATTACCTCTTATATCATGTCGCAGTCACTATATATAATACCCCAAATCCATATTTTTACTTTTTACTTTTCACCCACCATTTTCTTGTCAAGAACCCCTAAGATCCTCGACTTTCAGAGCCCAAGAAATTTGAGGAGCTTCCATCGCTGTTCTAAGGATCCTCCGTTTGGACGCTCAAAGCTTTCGTTTCAGGCCTCTCTTTTAATCCAAGTAGATTTTACGAACCCCCTGGACGTTTGAGATGCCATGCAAAACTGTTTTTTATGTATTTCATATCTGTGTTCTTGACTGAAACTGTTTTGGGGTAAATGGGAATGTTAACCGATACTGGATAGGGTAAAGAAACAATGTCATATAGGAGTTAGGAGTCAGTTTGGTAGTCGAGATTGTAGATTTAGGGTGTAAAATCGAAGTAAAAATTCGATTTTTAAGCTAGCTGAAAAACTGGGTTTTTCCCGCCCTTCCAGAGTTGAAAAAGTTTTTCAGATTTCGCTTTTCAATCTGTTTTTCAAATTGCTCGTATAAAA
Organism: Humulus lupulus; assembly: GCF_963169125.1. Lineage (NCBI taxonomy): Eukaryota > Viridiplantae > Streptophyta > Magnoliopsida > Rosales > Cannabaceae > Humulus > Humulus lupulus. The sequence continues at coordinate 72,429,224 of NC_084798.1, forward strand.
CTTAGTGTTTTTGCTAAAATGCTGCTGGCCATATAAAAGCTTAACTTTTATACACGAGCAATGTTATTCTCACATCCAACACAAGTTTTTAGACTAAGTTCTCAGCTCCCCTCTTCTGTTCGCAGATTTTGATGCAAAATCCGTGGGGAGGTGAGAGACCAATTGGCGATGACCTGGTTGCGCAACTGCTCATGGACGAAGAACAGCCGTCGTTACTCATTCTGGACATCCCTTTTTCTTGTATTCCGCCTAGTAGACCTTACTTAAACCCTTCAGCATGGGTAGAGTAAAATCAACTGCCCAGAAAAAGAAAACACAAAAACCTTCTGCAAACCAGCCTGTCCCCAAGCAGAAATTCCCTCGATGTCGAGCACCTTTATATTCATGTCCCTGTCTAATCGTAATCCAGCGAGCAATGCTTCATACTCGGCTTCGTTGTTAGAAGCAGTGAAGTCAAACCTGATTGCGTAGTGAAATCAATACCCTTCAGGCGTTATCAATATCACTCCTGCTCCTGCGTGGCACTCGTTAGAAGAACCATCTGTAAATAATTTCCACGAGGGAGCTTGGTTTTGAGACTCAGGCTCATCAGGCTCTTCGGTCTGCTCGCTATCTGTAAATTAAGTGAACTCTGCAATGAAGTCAGCCAGGGCTTGCCCTTTTATTGCTGCTCGCGACAAGTAAGAGATATTGAACTGCCCAAGTTTGACTGCCCATTTTAACAATCTACCCACAGCCTCTGGTTTTTGCAAAACTTGCCGTAGAGGCTGGTCGGTCAAAACTGTGATTGGGTGAGCTTGAAAGTAAGGCTGCAACTTCCTTGAGGCCAAAATTAAGCAATAGGCTAGTTTTTCAATTGGTGGATATCGCAGATCCAATCCAATTAGCCTCTTGCTTACATAATAAATAGCCCTCTGTACGCCTTCTTCCTCCTTTACTAAAATAGCACTAGCAGCATATTCCATGATCGTCAGGTAGATGAACAAAGTTTCCTTATCAATCGGTTTTGATAGGACTGATGGTTGCGCCATATGAGTTTTCAATGCTTGAAAAGCTTGCTCGCACTCCTCCGTCCACTCAAATATTTTGTTGCTTCTAAGTAGATTAAAAAATGGAACACACTTATCTGTTGACTTCGAAATAAATCTACTGAGAGCGCAATCCTTCCACTCAAAATTTGAACGTCCTTAATCTTCGCTGGAGATTTTATATCGATCAGGGCTTTAATTTTCTCAGGATTGGCTTCAATTCCTCTAGAGTTAACTATAAATCCCAAGAACTTCCCTGATCCTACTCCGAAGGAGCATTTTAGGGGATTCAGATTCATCTGATATTTGTTCAAGACGTTGAAGCACTCCTGCAAATCCTTTATATGCCCTTCTGCATTCTTCGACCTGACCAGCATGTCATCGACGTAGATCTCCATGTTTGTGCCGATCAGCTCCTTAAACATGTGGTTGACTAGTCGCTGGTAAGTCGCACCAGCGTTTTTCAAATCGAAAGGCATTACTTTGTAACATTAAAGCCCTGTATCAGTTTGAAAGCTAGTGTGATCCTCATCAGGAGGATGCATACTAATCTGATTATACCCAGAGTATGCATCCATGAATGAGAGAATCTTATGCCCTGCAGTGGCATGGACCAGCTGGTCGATTCTTGGGAGTGGGAAACAATCTTTGGGGCAGGCTTTATTAAGGTCTGTGAAATCCACGCACGTGCGCCACTTGCCATTTCACTTGGGAACTAGCACAGGATTAGAGACCCACGATGGATAAAACGCCACCTTGATGAACCCATTCTCCTTTAGCTTTTCGACTTCTTCTTTTAAAGCCTTTGATCTATCTTTGTCGAGCAACCTTCTTTTCTGCTTCACTGGTGAAAAACTCTTGTCTATGTTCAGGACATGGCTGATGACTGCAGGGTCTATCCCGGCCATGTCTTTGTGCGACCAGGCAAAGACTTCCTGGTTCCTCCTTAAAAACTCCACCAGTGCTTGTTTTGTTGTTGTCTCTAAGTTTTTACCAACTTTCACAACCCTGGTCGGATTTTCTTCATTGAGTTGGACCTCTTCAAGGTCCTCGATGGGTCCTATTTCTTCCTCAAAATCCCCAAAGCAAGGATCCAAGTCTCTATCCTCCCTTTGGGCAACGTCCTATTTGGTGACATTATCACCTGACTGGGTCTGACCATCAATTGCCATTTGCAAATCTTTTCCGAGAACATGTCTCGACACACCCTTCTTTTCCTTGGTGATCGAGGCGTTGTAGCACTCCCTTGCTTCTCGCTGATTTCCCAATACACATCCTACCCCTGCGTCTGTTGGGAATTTCATGGCAAGGTGCCATATTGAAGTGACGGCCCGTAGGTCGACCAGAATTGGTCTCCCAATTACAGCATTGTATGCTGAAGGACAATCAACTACTATGAAAGTAGTGAGTAATGTCCTGTTAGCAGGTGCAGTACCTGCTGTAACTGGAAGCCTAATCGACCCTATTGGGGCGAGCCCTTCACCAGAAAAACTCTAGATGGTTTGGTTGCATGGCTCCAGGTCCTTGATGGACAGCTTCATTCTTTCCAGCGAAGACTTGCACATGATGTTAATCGAACTTCCTGTGTCGACCAACACCCTCTTCACCATCATGTTGGAAATTTATACGTCTACGACCAGTGGATCGGAGTGTGGTAATCGCACGTGTTGGGCATCGTCTTCAAAGAAGGTTATCAATTCCTCCTCTGTTCGAGCCTTTTTTGGTGCTCGATCCTCCACACTCATCATCTCGATGTCCTGGTCGTGGCGTAGGGTCCGAGCATATCGTTCCTTTGCTTTCCCACTGTCTCTTGCAAGATGTGGGCATCCGCAGATGGTGAGTAAAGTGCCTGCCACAGGAGCTGGCTGTAGAGGTGGTGAGTGTTGGCGTGCAGGTGCTTGCTCGTTGCCACCTTTAGCCTCTCGCTGAGATCCTCCTGCGGCTAGCACGTATCTTCTTAAATATCCCTGCCTGATCAGGAACTCAATCTCATCTTTCAACTGGTTACATTCGTTGGTGTCGTGTCCGTAGTCGTTGTGAAAACGACAGAACTTTGTCGTGTCTCTCTTGGAGATATCTTTCCTTATAGGTGCGGGTCGTTTGTAAGGCACGTTGGAGCTGGTCGCCTAGTATATTTCCGCTCGGCTTTCGACAAGGGCTGTGTAGTTGGCGAATCTCGGCTCATATCGACTGCCTTTGGGGCGTTTATTTTCAGAAGTCGAGCGTTCATTGCTCGCCCACTTTTCACCGTTCCTACCATTTCCATTCCCATTGCCGTTGCCATTGGGCTTGTATGACCCGTTGGCGGCCTTGGCGGGCTTTTCTTTCATCCGCTTATCTATTGTTAGCGATTTCCCTTCATTGGCAATCGCATCTTCGAGCTTGATATACCTATTAGCCCGATCCAAAAACTCTTGGGTACTTCTTACCCCATTCTTTCTGAGGCTACTCCAGAGGGGTGAATGGCGCCTAACCCCAGCAGTTAGAGCCATCATCTTACCTTCATCGCCCACTGTCTTGGCTCTAGCTGCTGCTCGCATGAAGCGTTGGACATATTCTTTTAAGGGCTCTCCCTCCTTCTGGTGTATCTCGACCAACTGGTTGGCCTCTGTGGGGTGTAGGCGACCCACGTAGAATTGTCTGTAAAATTCCTTTACGAACATCTCCCAAGATACTATACTGGCAGGAGGGAACCACTCATGGGCGGTGTCAGACAATGTCGCTGGGAAGATCCAGTAGCAGGCATCTTCCGACACTTTCTGTATGCCCATTTGTATCTCAAACTTATTAACATGAGATACTGGGTCTCCGTACCTGTCAAAAATTTGACAATGTTGACATCTTGAACTTACTGGGGGTTTCAGCCGCAGCGATCCTCTGTACAAAGGGAGTGCCCCTCCTCCTATCGTACTCAATATGGGACGTTCGCCCCCCGACTAGCTGTTGTACCGCCTGGTTCAGAGCATCAATCTGAGCTTGAACAGCTTCTGGGACTGATGGGGCAACCGGTATCGGGGGAGCGTACTTATCGTGCCTCTCACGACGGTCGTTAAGTACGTCTCGTAAGTCTTCATCCCTACGTCTCTACTCGCTAACCCCTAGCTGATCAAAGACGTTTTGCTGCCTGGGTTACCCCCAGATTTCTGGCTAGCTGGCCTATTATCCCTTGGTGGGGGGCTTCTGCCTCCACCTCTCTCCTCATTTCTCCGACTAGCATTTCATTTGTCGAAATCAGCCTCATTATAGTCATGGCCATCTCTAAACTGTGGCTGACTACGGCGTGACCAGCTGTTCACGCTATTTCCTCCTCGGGTTGGTATTTCTCGAGTGTCAGGGGGAGGCCTGCGCTGGTCATTGGGTCCCCGTGTATTGTTATGCCGTGGGGGGCCCCTGACCTCAGAGCCTGACTCGGTGTTCCTTTTGTTGGCAGAAGGATGCTGCCCCCTGCTCGGTAGATTCGGCTTTTCATCCCCTGGGCGTCTAGGGCTGCGGGGGGGCTACCCGGCCCTATTTTTCCTCGGGCGATGGGTATTGCCTCAAACAGCCTGGGATGGAGGTTGCTACTCAGGATCCCTAGGTGGGACATCATCCTGAGCCACAGGCGGCTACTCCAGCCTTTGAGGGCTTGATGGCTGGAGCGGAGGGCTAGGATTGGGAGCCCTCTGAGGCGGCGCACTCGGCAGCTGATCTGGCTAAGAGACTGGCGCAGCCTGACTCCTAGCCAATTGGATGGCAGCTTCAAGAGTGGCCATGGCGTCCCTCTGCCGACGGTCCATGTCTGCCTGCCACTCACTCAGCTCCTGGTGCTGGCGTTCAATTTCCCTTTGCTGCAGCGCCATTGTCTCTGCAACATTCTCCTGATTGGCTCTCAGATTAGCTAACTCATCTTGCAACACTCCCAGTGTTTCCCTCAGTGTTTCGGAATCTAACTCCTCCTCGCCAAACTCCAAATGTGGTTCATTCTCAGCCACATTTAGGGGAGGAGGTTGGGACGGTGCAGCGCTAGCAGCCTGTCCAGTCTTCTTGGATGTTTTCGCCATTAGCTTTTCTCAAAATTTTCCGTCAAACTCTCAATGAAAGCACCAGAATGTTGACCCTCGATTTGGCCAACGACACGGAGTCAAATATACAAAAAAAGATAAAATGACACTTAAGAATTTAATCTAATGGAAAAGAAGCAAACACCAAGGATTTATAGTGGTTCGGCCCCAAAGAATGGTAATGACCTACGTCCACTTAGTGCTATTATTAATATTGAATCTCACAGCCGTGATCAAAGAACTAGGGTTCTTGTGTTTCACAAACGTTGAGGGAATTACAATAAGATGATGAATAATGACACTATAGCTCTCTTTCTCTCAATACTCAGGAAAAAGATTTAGAGATCAAAAGCCCCTTCCTTGAGCTATTTCATGCATATTTATAGGCTCAAGGAGGGTTACATGGGCCAATGGGCCTTTACTTTCCTTAATAACCATGTATCAAGGTCATAAAGAGGAAATATTCAATGCAATTATTATAGAATTACAATATTAGAAGGAAATAAATCAAATTATACGACCAGCCTGATCGTATCTAATAGTAAAGCCCGGTGAAGCGATGTGCCTCTGGTCGATAGTCGAACAACACTTCCGCCATGTGTGAACCATATGTAAGAAATCCTTGCCACGCCATCAGCAGCCGTTTTCGGGTAAACAAAATGGGATTAGTAGAATTAAGGCATTAGTTTCAATTAGTGCAAGTGGGAGTTTGTTGGGGTTTTATGACCTAATTAAAACTCAAATTCTTTGTAATCTCATTTTATTATCAATAAAAGAATAGAAATTATTTTTTGACTTGGTCAATCACTTTGCTCACATGTTTTATTTTCATGATTATTTGTTTAATATAAACTTCTTTTAAATCTCGAGCATATAGCTAATCTTATTTATAGTGACGTAATCATAGTGGAATATAAATATGATTATATGTTCAAAATAAGTTAGTCCTAAGATTAGTCAGTACACCGGATTCACATTGACTTGTCAATCTACGATATGATCTACTTACACATTACAATGTTATGTTCTTTCCAGAACATTAGCAAAGTAGATAAGATTAGATGTATTTGTTACATCGGACAGGACCGATATTGACAGTTGATAAGATAAGTAAACATACCGTTATTATCTATTCTAGTCATATCATATAATTGACCATAGGTCAATTCAATCTCAATTCTGAGGGGTTAGTATTCTAACTGATTGTATTATTTGAGTTCTTTGACTTGTTCGTTACCAGCTTACCCTACGGACTAGCCCATACTTACATCTTGGGAACTCGGTAGTATAATTGAGTGGGAGTGTTAATCATAGTTATGAACATCTATAGCTTCTGATGAAGAAGTGAAACGATGGTTTCCTTTTAGTTTGGTTCAAGGTTAAATGATAGAGATCTCATTTCAGTAATTAAATTAGTTTACTGAAATATCATTTACAAGGAACTAAGTGTTTTAAGGATAAAATACAATGAAGGGTAAAACGGTATTTTAGTCCTATCTCATTGTAGACCATCTATAGAGGATTGAGTGACAATTGTGGTTGTAACGATGGATAATTAATAGCGTATCTATATTTGTTATAGAGTGTTCTGTAACGCCCTAAACTCCAGGGACTGTTACAGTGCGTATTTCAAACAGTGCTAAACTCGCTAACTGAGTCATTTGGCCATATTCATGTAACTAAGTATGATTAGCAGTTTAGGGATTAAATTTTTTGGTTAAGATATACCGTTTCATTAGAACGTTTACTGTATACATTGGGATCCCAAAAATACAATATAAAGGTCTATTACAAGAAAATATTTACAACCTACCGATCTAAGCGTCAAACACAGGGTTTAACCCTAGTTCCTCTCCTTCAAACCTCGGCCGTGGCGGTTGAGCAGCCACATATGTACACATCTCCATCTAAGCTCTCCAACTCAAGGATGGTTCAGCTTTCTTTTGCCTTTACCTGCACCACATAGCACCCGTGAGTCGAAGCCCAGCAAGAAAACTCAATATGCTCAAGAACAATCATATCACGATACCAAATCATATCTGGCATGCCTAGCAAACATAGCTTTATTCAAGCATGCAAATAAACTCAGATAATGCTGGGGAATCTAGGATAAGAAATCCTGCCATCCTAATTGGATGACTATCAAGTCAATCCTAATCAGATGAGTGATTTAACACTTGAGGTTCTGGTAAACCACACTGAGTGACTGACAAGAAAGTCACCACGGGGCTCAGCACCCATAGCCATGCAAATGATGATCATCATGATCATACAGAGCTTATAGCCCTGAGCAGATGAGTGAATATCACTTTGAGGTTCTGTTAAACCATAATGAGTGACTGACACACAAGTCACTATGGGGCTCAATGCCCATAGCCTTGTGACGGAACCATCACCTGGGCTTTCCTACAATGGCTCTGAACAGATGAGTGACTGTTGGGTAAGTCACATGGGGCTCGGCACCCACAGCCATGTGACTAAATAGTCATTGTGGCTCTAAGTAACTAGCATTTGCCTAGACAAGCGCTTATAGTATTCATCGAACTTGAGGTCGGTCTAGCATTAACGCTCTTCTGAGTCATTTAATGCAGATGTCGATTAGATCTAATCTTTGTTGGCTTGCATTGAACACACTAAGGCCGTTCCTGACTTATGAGTCAGCACTGTGTGACCAGTGCCCAGTACCACTGCCGAACTTGACTAATGAGTCACAGCTTCACAGTTGATACTGACACCTTTGCTAATTCTGACTATTCACTCAGTGCCATACACAAGTAAGCAATGCTATCAAACATATATCATATGTCAAATATCCAAATACAGAGCATTCAGCTTGCTTACTTAACAATTGCTAGCATAATTGGAATCATGCATAAACACAGAGACTCAAGATCTGAACAGTCTAATATTCAATATTCAATATTCATGGCATGCCCTAATCACATGTTTCTCGTGCATCACATGCATCACACTTAAACATCCAACATGCCTCAATAATAACCATATACAAGTGAGCAAGATTGCTAAGCATTCAATATGCTATCAATGTTCACATTTAAACATCCAACATGCATCAAGAATAACCATGCATGTCACATATGGGGTGCAGTTTTCTTACCTTTGGTCCAAGCACAGGTTACCAATAAACGAGCCACAAGCACGATCCTTACTCCAAGCCTCTAGTGATAACCTAGTCACAACCACAAATGGTGATCCAATGAGTTCAAGTTCTAAAACCAATCCCGGAACCAAGACCTAGCCTTCGAGACATCAAATTCCACTAAACCGGGTAGTAGGAACGATCCTGAGGCCTAAGGTTTGAGTTCCCCTAACCAAAACATCAATTTGGCCAAAAATGACATAAAGCGCCGCAGCCCTCCCGGCAAGCGTCGCAGCCCTCAGGCCAAACAGAATCTCCACCTGCTTCTTCAAGCCTGGGCCGCGGCGCCCAAGAACAGGGCCACGGCCCCACCTCGGACCAGCCATTTTTCCCCGTTTTCAACCTTTTAAAACCTTCCAAAAACCTATCCAAACATCTCCAAACTCAAAAATCAAAGTTCCCAAACATCCCCATCATCCAAAACCAACAAAACCCAAGTCTCAAATCTAACAAAAACTCATCAAAACACAAAGTCCAATTCAAGCTTAAAAACTTTAAAAACTTAAAACTTGAATTACCTCCGATTGAGTTGTTTCCAACTAAATCCTCTGGCTAATAAGCTTCTAATCTTCCCTAGGATTGCTATGCCTCGATCCTCGATTGAATCCGAGTCCTAGAACCCAAGTTTCCTTTGAAAATGCGATCGGGAGACGAAAATAGAACTTTGAGGGAGAAAGAACGTTCTGAACGTTCTTTTTATTTCTTAAAAAGGTTACTTCAAGCTTAAGTAGCCTCAACCAAATCCTAATGCTCAGGGTCCCGAAAACACTCGCGGGGGAAAAATAGTCAAAACCTCAAGAATTTCTCCCTGATCTTAATAACTCCCAAATTATCATCAAATTCTTATTCATATTACCCAATAACCCGATAATGCTCTAAATAACCCTTAACTCACTCCGAGTCAAGAATAAATCTCGTTGTGACTTTCCCACTAGCTTACCTCCTAGGATCGTCTTGTGTTGAGTAACCCTAGCATAACCAAATAATAATAAAGCACCACACACATATCACATATATGCCAAATATGCCCGAAATGGCCAAAATATGAAAATCAATTACTCAGAAATGGGTTCACATGCATATTTAATACACCTAAACATGCATTTTATCATTTAATAGCACAATAAATCAATTATGGCCCTTCGGCCTCCTAATCAAGGTCCTAAAACTTATTAGGAAATTTGGGGCATTACACGTTCTATGAATTCAAGAGTGCAATTTCGAGTTTATAGTGGAGTCACGAGGAATTAATAAGTTGGTAAATTTATTTGTTAAATTTATGATAACTTATTGGAGCTTGATTTCATAGGCCCATGGTACCCATTGTACCTTGGATAAAATCATCTAGATAGTCTCAATTAATTGATTTAGTTATCAATTAGAATTATGAAAGTTGACCAGGTCAATTTTGGATAGTTTCACAGAGTTGTGTAATTTTGAGAAGAAAAGAGAAATCATGGCAGATTTATTAATTAGGAAAAATTGGTATCTAAATTAATAAATAAGTTTAAATCAAGGTTCAAATTATAAATAACTAATTTGATGAATGATTTAAATAATTATTTAATTAATTAAATCAATAGAAAATAATAGAGGCATTGATTTTAAGTCCAATGGGCTTATAATCAAATGGGAAATTTTACGGGCCTAAAGCCCATGATAATTTCGACCTAGGGCTTTAAAATGACTATTATTTTATTGATTTTTTAATTTAATTAAATGGCCTAATTGAGTCTATAAAAGGAGTGCTTAGAGAGAAGTCAAAACACAAGTTTGATAAGTCATAAGTCAGATTTTCTGATAGTTTTAGATTTTCTCTAAACACAAGTCCTTTTCTAAGCCTCTTTGTTATTTTCTCTTCTTCTCTCTATATTTGTCTCATGTGTTGAGAATTGCCCACACTATTCTAGGTGATTCTAAGGATACATTGGAAGACTGTGAAGAAAATAGAAGATCGGTTCAGTTTCTTGATAATACTCTGCGACAGAGAGGATACAAGAGTTAGAGAAATTGAAGGAAGGACTATTTCATTCCGCTGCGTATACTGTAAGTATTCTTGTCTTTGTTTCTCTTTGAATTCAATTTTAGAAACATGTTCTAGGTTATCTCATATTAATTTGTTCAATATTAGATCTACATGAAAATAAATAAAGATCATGTATAAAGTTTTCCCAACAGTAGAGACATTATCAAATGTAAAGAAATGGTTGGCTGACAAATTCCAAATGAAAGATTTGGGAGAAGCGAGCTATGTTCTAGGCATTAAAATTCTAAGAGATAGAAAGAACAAGCTCCTGGCACTTTCACAAGCAAATTATATTGATAAAGTGCTTGAAAGATTCTCTATGGAAAATTCCAAAAATGGTCAATTGCCGACTAGACATGGAATTACTCTTTGCAAAGAACAGTGTCCAAAGACACCACAAGAGCAAGAGGACATGAGAAAGTATCCCTATGCATCAGCTGTAGGGAGCCTAATGTATGCAATGTTATGTACTAGACCTGACATATGATATGCAGTAGGGATTGCCAGTCGTTATCAGTCAAATCTAGGTTTGGAACACTGGATTGCGGTGAAACATATTCTCAAGTATCTCAGGAGAACGAGGAACTATATGCTAGTATATTCGGGTAGTGACCTTGAACCTACTGGTTACATTGATTTTGATTTTCAATCAGACAGAGATAGTCGAAAATTGACTTCTGGATCAGTGTTTATTCTTGGAGGATGAGCATTAGTCTAGCAAAGTATTAAACAAACTAGCATTGCAGAATCCACCATGAAAGCCGAGTATATAGCAGCTTGTGAAGCTGCTAAGGAGGCTCTGTGGCTCAAAAAAGGTTTCACTCCGATGTGAAAGTTGTTCCAGAAGTGGAGAAACCACTTGTTCTTTACTGTGACAACAGTGGAGCAGTGGCTGGTTCTAAAGAACCAAGAAGCCACAAGAGGGGAAAGCATATAGAGCGAAAATACCACTTGGTCAGAGAAATCGTACATAGAGGAGATGTGTCCATTCTGAAAGTCGCATCAGAACACAACCTAGCAAACCCGTTCACGAAGACGCTTCATACAAAGCAATTCGAGGGTCATGTACGTAATATGGGATTGAGAGAAATGCCTCACTTGCTTTAAGTACAAGTGGGAGATTGTTAGGAGTATGTCCTAAAAGCATATAAAAGACATTTGCTATTTCTATTAATAAATAAATACAATGGTTTATTATTGTTATATTTGGATTATTAAATTATTGTTTGAATAATTTTGTAAATATCAGAAAAATTCCATATTCATTATTGAGGATGTGATTTTGTATTAGTACGAGAAAATTAAGATCACATGAATGAATAAAAGTAGTCAACAACAACAAATTAAAGTTAAGGAATTCTTTAATTGGAGTTGTAAGTACGGTTTGCTGAGTATCATGTTGATACAAATAATCTAGATTCAGATTATTGATGTGGTAAGACATCTCGGTAAATGTGCTTTATATAATATGATTATGTAACGCCCTACTTCCTTAAAGCCGTTACTAAGTGAGTTTTAAGACAAAATAGTGTGCAATGAGCTCGCTAACCGAGGTTTTGAAACAAAGGTGTGACTAATTAAAAGTTAAGGCTGTAATCTTAGAAAAATGCGTTGTTTCAATAAAACTTCTAGTATTAAACATTTGGGATCCCAGAAATAAGGTTTGAAAACTATTTACTTCTTAAAATAAGTTTACAATTGATCAGTTATAAAAATCATAGATTATTACAGCCATTTTCGAATAAACCCCCAACCAAAGCAGTCGGGCAGGCCAAACATGTACGCGTCGCTTCACGCTCTCCGTACTCATGGTTGGTTGACTCAGACATTGCCCTTACCTGCAACACAGAGCACCCGTGAGCCGAAGCCCAGCAAGAAAACTCATGCAGTACATAACATATGCAATCTATACAGTTTATCATATCAGATAATCCACAGATAAACAAGTCAACCATTAGACTAAGCAAACACGGCCATGCCGCCCCAGAACCCTTACCGCAGCCTGGGGTCTCGGTCCTCACCGCAAGGATCTCACACATATCCTCTGGGTCCCGGGCCCTGCCCTGACCATAAGCATCCCATGTGCTAAGTGTTACTTCCGGCCCCGCTGCCGTTCTCGGCCTTGCTGCCCTCGGCCATAGCCGTTCATTTCACTATAATCATATATATAGCATAAATCAAACAACATTCAAACAAATATCAATTCATTTAAATCTGCACCCTAACATGTAATGCAATATAGGGCCGTGCCCTGCAATCATCTCATCATGCAACATGCAATATAGGGCCGTGCCCCGCAATCACACTATGGGCCCATGCCCTATCCTACGGGTGTTATAGTTTTCTTACCTGTACTCCGAGCTTCCTGATGCACTAAAGCTGCGAGCACGGTCCTCTAGCACGAGCCTCTCCAATATCCTAGTCACAACACACATGAAACATCCTTTAATACTAATCAATTCAAAACCACTTCCCGGGACCAATCCCACACTCTCGGGACTCCCAAATTCCTAAAACAATTCGTCGGAAACATCCCCCGAACCCCCGGAGCAAAAGCTCAAATTTGCAAAATTTCCCATCCTGAAAAAGGCGTAGCGCCGCGGCGCTACCCGCAAGGGCCGCGGCGCCCAAAGAAGTCAGAGAGCTCCCTGACTGCAAACAGCCTCGCGTCGCGGCGCCCAAGAACAAGGCCGCGGCGCTCCTTCGCGAACCCAGAAAAAATGGGTTTTTCCTCTGCATTTCATCATCCAAAACACTCCCAAATCATCCCAAACTCACACCTAAGTCCCAAAATCACTTCAAAACCTCAAATGAACCACCCAACAACCCATAAACACTAGCATCAAGATCAAAACATAATCACACTCAAAATCCACCCTTTGATTTCTAATTTCAGCAAACTCAAACAAAACTTAAAACTTAACTCATGCATTTAAATTCCTCAAATAAAAAATAGAAACAAACCTAAAGATTGCATAAAATCCTTACCTCAAGAGAGAATTCAACCTTTAAGCTTCCTTGATTCTCCCCCTAAATCCTTCAAGTTTCAGCTCCCTTCTTCTCTTCTTCCTCTTCTTCTTCTCATTGCCCTAACTTTCCTTCTCTTTATTTTTTTACAAAGCCATCAAATAACCCAAATGCCCAAACCATGTACCCTATAATCCCAGCTGAAAATTGTCTAAACCCCTTGCCAAATGACCATGCTACCCCTCCAAATAATCCTTTCCCAACTAAGTCCTCAAGGGCACTCTAGTCCTTTCACTAATATTTCAATTCTACCATTTTCCAACTAAACTTGTTACTCACAGCAGTAACTAATGGTTACCCAGGTTACTCAATCACCAATAACCATAACCCGCTAAATCTCAACTTAACCATAAAATTCCCAAGGTACCCCTAGGCTCCTCCCGAGCCGGGTATAGAAATCCCGTTGTGACTTTTAAGTTAATTTGCTCTCTAGGACCGTCTCGGCACGTGCATCACAATAAAAACACCACACACACGTGGTACGATTCACATAATACAATTATCGCATATCAATACAGTTATGCCCAACATGGCCAAGATTACAGTTATGCCCTTCTAACACGATCCGGGCCTACATGCATACTAATATACATAGTCATGCATCTCAGATAAACAAATAGTCATATAACATGCTTTAAATCATAATCATGCATTTAACTCATCAAAGTCACGCATAAATCCCATCATGCCCTCCTGGCACGCTAATCAAGGCCCTTAAGCCTTATTAGCTAATTTGGGTCGTTACAGATTATATATGACATGGACCGATATGAATTAAAGTCTTTATCCAAAAACCATTTAACAATAAAGACTTGTAATTCATATCATAACAGATGATCATTTATAGATCAACCTAAATCCTGAGTGTTCATGAACTCCTGTTCATGTTTATTAAATCTTTTAATTCATTCGTTAATGTCTCTTCAAAGAATGAGGCTAATGACTTTTGTTTTGGAGATTTAATATCATGGATGGCTAGGAACATGTATCAACAATACGAAATCTAATCTTTCCTAACGGATCATATATTAGTTCCCTTAAGGGTTAATTCTGGAACTGAATGATTTTGAGCTCAAATCTATAATTAGATTATAGATTAATTATTCACTAGTGAATTAATGGCACTTAAGGAATAAGAAGTAAATTAGAAAGGTAAAATGGTAATTCTTCCATTCTAATTTATGAACTAATTAATTAGAGGGTTGAACTATTGTAAGATGGTTATATCAATGGACGACTTAAGATAATATTTCTGTAAAAGTATATCTATAACATAAAGAGTGCAATTCTGAATTTATAGTGGAGAAATATCATAATTAATAAATTAACTATTATAATTAAAGAGTTTAATTATTTAGTTTCAATTTATTGGAACTTAATGTTATAGGTCTATGGTTTTCAAAATGACTCAAATAAACACTGACAAAGGTAAATACAAAAATGTGCAAATGGACTTATTTGATAAGTAAAAGATTTTTCTATGTACTAAACATAATTGTTGTTTAATTATGTGCAATTAATTAATTATTTGATTTAACAAAAATATAATTAGTTTTGAATTAATTTATTTTTGGGAATTTTGGTATTTAAATAATAATAAAAAAAATTAGGAAAAATCACATGCCTTCCTTGGCATGTGGTACACGTGTAGCACAGTGCGCATAAGAAGCTCTTGGTTACACAATTTTAGTTATTTAAATATTAAATAAATAATGAGATATTGTAATATGATTAAAATATTATTATTTAAACATAATCTGATAACTGATTAGTTATTTTCAAATTGTTTAAAATAACTAATATTTTATTTTTAATATACTGGATATATTAAATATAGGATATCAGTTTAAACTTTTCAGGGATAGAAAGCATATGTCACTGTTCTTCACAAACTTGGGTCCAAACTTTATCAGATCTCATGTGCTGAGAACATCTGATAAATAGATTTTGCATATTATTTTGTATATCGAGCCCACACTCGTTCTTTGTGTAGTGCTAAGAACATTTTGGAAGATTTTGGTGTGAGATCTCAAAGATTTTTGTCATACAAAAAAATAGCAGCAAGGAAGGACTTGATGTAATTTTCTATTCATATCTTTGATTCAATATATATATGTATGTGAAGAAGTAGATCTAGAAATCTTGTGGGGTTAAATTAACAATTTTGATTGTTATTCCACTGCGTATAATGTCTGATTTGATTTATAAAAACCAACAATATGCACATTTATTTGATATTTGATTGGGATCCCATATTTGATAACAAAAATAATTTGTTAAGTATGGAAAGAGTAATTAGAAACTAACATATTTGAGAAATCCTTAAAAACATGCAAGTCTTAAAGTAAACAAAAAAAAAACAATAAAATAGGTGAAGAAACTGGAACCCCTTAACATCAAGTTCAAAATCATGTGTGCACACAATCGGCTGAGACTATCCAACTCGTCAACATCAAACAACCTACACTTTGCTATTACTTGCGCTACAAAGAGTATGTAATGAACAAGAGCCCAGTAAATATAGTAACAAACATGCACGCAACACAAGGTCAACTCATTCATACAACTCAAGTACATAAAGTCAATTATGAATATTAATAAACTTAACATTGTGTCTTATATTCTTTGCTAAATTGTCGAGTTGGGTGTCTCAAGAGTAATGATTATAATCCCAAATTTCCCAACAATGAAAAGAGTTAGTTGTTCTTGTCTTAGAAGATGAACACCCTAGTTTCTCCCTTGCCACGGTCGATCACAAGATTTTCTTCTTCTTTTTTTGTTTCCTTTTTCTTTTCGTACCCTCTCTTCGTCTTGCTCTTCTCTTGGCTGAACCCTAGTTCCCCTCCTAGTCTCTGCCGAATACAATAAAGGGAAAGGAGGCAAGTCTCACTTCTAGTCCATTTATATGACTATCTCAAATCTTAATAACTCCAAATGAATCATTTCTCCCTTCTTCCTTCTATAAAATAGATACAAGACCTACCGTTAACTTTTGTGAGAGAAACTAATTACATAACTTATTTTAATATCCCTTATTTTTTTAATCTAAGAAAAAAAAATTAATTAAATTTTAATCTCCCAAATAATTAAATTAAATCTATCAGTTCCCAAATTAATTTGTTCTTAGTACAGGACTAATAATTCCCAACTCAACTAAATAAATTATTTAATCCAAAACAATTTATTTGCACCATAAGAATATGATCTATATAGAGACTTTCCTAAACAATTCATTCACATAACTGAGTATTACAGTTATAATAATCTTCTAAATATAATTTTAAGGATAAATAGGTAACCCAAACTATGACCCTTGTAGAACCTTGCCTCTCAATTATTTTACTTGAACAAAAATCCCCACCAACTAAGAAAATCATTGAAAATGTGTCAATATGTTATATTTCATAAGAGATTTTAATGTTTTTCTGACGTGGCTAAGGTTACTCCAAAGTGTAGACACTTGTCATAGTATAATTGCTCCAACTAATTAATTATTTTTAAAAAAGTCAATGGGATCCGCCCCAGCCACATCAATAAAACAAATGTTAAATTTTATGACATAATGTAATAAAGGGAACATTTTCAATGGTTTCTTTAAGTAGGGGGATATTTTTGCAAAGCAAAATAAACCGGGGAGGCAAGACTCCAGAATGGCCTATAATATAAGGCGGAAAACCTACTTGTCCTACTTTTAAGTACAAGAATTAATTAAATCCATATCACGACATTTAATAACATAAAAAAAATTACAAGCATCCTTATTATCCCAGATAGTCGGATATTACAGTGACTGAGATTGCATATGACACATTTCCCAAATGCTGCGCATGGAAGGTTACCTTTTGGACCGGTCACTGGTAAGCTTCTAGTCCAAACTTCCTACTAATGGAGTGACAGATAGCACACTTGGGCTAGGGTACACCATCATGAAGCCGAATAAGTACAATGAGTCCTTAGATTGTATGGGTAAGTAGAGCCGAGGTTCGAGGATTGCCTCTTAGAGAGAATACACTTCACTTTTAAGAGTGTCCAAAACAATTGGCATAGGCCCAACCCAAAGTTACGTGATTCTTGATGGATTTTTGTGGGCCAGGCTCAACTTGACCCTAACTATTAAGCTTTTGGATAAATATCTTAAAAAAAAATAAGTCTATTCAATTAAAATACAGGTGCTCCTTTATTTGACTAATGCACACTTAAGACAAAAACAAGACAAGTTTTCTCATTTCCTAAACAAATCTGAAAGAAATGCTCAACTTATTTCATTGACAAGTTTTATTCCTGAGCAATAAATAACATAGCAGTTTTTATTCTTAAGGGTTATTATCTCGAGCATGGCTCGGCATAATAACTTTTGAGATTTCTATTACAACGAGCATGGACATGACAAATGATACTATGCCCTTTTATGTAGTAGCGAGTTTTAATCATAGCAAAAACTACAAAATAATAAAAATAAATAAATAAATAACTATATAAATCATTAAAATATTTAAATATCAATGAGCAATATTTTAAGGTTGACTAAAATATATGACTAAGTAAAATTGATTCAAAACATGAAATATATTAAAGTAATTATAATTTTATTAGCCATCATAAAAGTAAATAATTTACCTTAAGAAAATAAAATTAATAGATAATCAAATAATTAATACAAAACTTTGTAAATTCCTTGAGTTTTTTCCAATTCTTATTTTCATCACTTTGTTTACTCATAATTAATGTATACATTTTTTTTTGGATAAAATAAATATTATAACAAACATTCATTTAGTTTTATTAATTAATAAATAAAGAAATCACACAAAACCATAACAAAACTATATAAATTTGGAAACTCTTTTAGTCTTTTCCAAATCAATATTTTTCCAATTTTTTTTTTTACTTATAATAAATACATTTATAACATTATTAAAAATTAATTTGTCTTTATTCAATTTTTTTCTAACAATATAATTCATTATATAATTCAACAAAAAAAATCACATAATCAATTTGTATAAATTTTAGGTAAAAGTTGAATAGTTATTTTTTTAATTTATGCAAAATTGAATAAAAACAAAATCAATACACGTTTATAATAAAAACAAAACTTAAAGATAAAATTGAAATAACTGTATCATGTATGTATTATTAGATCATAGAAGAAAAAAAATTAGGGAGAAAATTCATATCAAGAGAACTAGTTAGGGGTTGAAAAAGATTAATTTTGTCATTTATGAGACATTTCAGACAATTTAAAAAATAAGGGAATAAAAGCATACTACTAGGAAAAATGAGAGGGCAAATTGACTAACTGATCATTCTAAATCGATACAATAGACATTGTTTAAGTCGTAAAAGGTTTCAAGGAAAATTAGGTTTTGCTTTGGATCTTTTGTATTGGTTGATGACGGGTGTAATAGGTCGTCCTTCTACCTGATGTGGAAACCTTTGCTTCTTTTCCACGTTGTTTGATACGTTTGACCAACATGGTAAACTGATGTCGAAAAACTAATTTGTAGTAGCTAGTGCATATTCTGTATTTTGTAATGCCTATATATGTGCCATTTTGATACTACTAACCAAGATATGATTTCGATGGTTTTTGAAATATTACTAGCTTTGAGCCCAAATTTATTTTTGCCCATAATACGTATATAACCTATACAAATTATATACAGATACAAAGAAAAATTTCAATCTAAAATTACATTTAAAAAAATCAATTAAATTCATGTGCAAAAAGAAAAATTAAAAAATTAAAAAACATAAAAAAAAAATTAAAAGAAAAATGGAAAACAACATAACTACTTTCGTCTAAAATGTCCAGAGAGAAAGATAGGAGATTGAGAAAGATTGAGGGAGGAGCTTGACAAAGATATCGAGAGAGGAGAGCTTAGAGTTATCGGGAAAGGAGAGCTCTTATGAAAACCCAAATAAAAAAAAAACAAAACGAATTACAAGCCAAAATTAGTAATGACCATTAACAAAAAGAACAAAATATATTTTAAATAGACAAAAATTAAGGGATATTGTATTCATACCCTAAAAATTTATATAGGTATATTCTAACAAAAATTAACGACATATATATTCCTACTTTTACATAAAATGACTAAAACATACATTTTTAAATCTTATTAATTACCTTTTATAATACTTACCCAGTCTACGACATATATATATTTCTATAATACTTATGAATAAAAATATATTTATGAATAAAAATATTCTTTAAAATTAAGTATCTTTAAGTCCTAGATATTGTAGCAACAATTTAAAATTTCATCAATTAAAGAATCATTTAATGCGGAGATATTAAAATGTTTAAAAATTGTGGGTATCTCCTATTTTTCAAATAAGATCATATTTAGTAAATAGAGATAGATGTTCTTATAAAAAAAAACTATTTTGATAAATAAGATAAGGTAAATTTAATAATGAGGTGTAGTTATAAATTTTTTGGTGTGAATATAATGGTAAAATATTAAATATATATTGGACAATTCTCCTATAGGGGATTTTACTTTAAGTCCTATCAGTGTGGCTTTCAATGTTCTCGACTCGTGAATAGTTTTCGGCACAATTTTTTTTATGACCGTGTATATTGTAGCTGTTTAAAACATCCTGCAAATTTTCAGAAAATTCTGAATAGTTTACAATACCGAAAACTAAGTTTAAACATGATGCTGCACGCATGACTAATTTTTTTATGTGCGTGGAAAACAACATGTTTGAACCTAGTTTTTGGTACTGTAAACTATTCAAAATTTTATGAAAATTTGCAGGATGCTCTAAACAGCTACAATATCACAGTCATAAAAAAAAATCGTGCTGAAAACCGTTCACGGATCAAGAACACTGAAGTGCCCCAACGTAAAGGCTTAAAGTGAAACCCTATATAAAAATTGTCGTATAAATATAAATATATATATATATAAATATGCTTTGAACCTAAAAATGAACACTAAAGAAAACGAGACCCGCAGAGAAAAATTAAAATAAAGGAATAGATGCTTTAAAAAAAGTATTGAATGCACATATGATTTAAAACGAAAATGGGTTTCAATCAAATGAATATTCCACCCCTCCCTCCACCAAAGGAATAAATCAACCAAAAATTAAAGGAATAACTCTCAAAATAGCCCAATGAAACCTATATTCATCCTCATTTCTATTATTATTTATATATATATATATATACTAGGTAAAAATAATGTGCAATCACGTTTCTTTAATTTCAAAGTTATAAACATACTTATTCAAGTATATATTTATTTTTATTATTTTTAATTATCATATAAATTTTAAATAAATAAAGAATATCATAAAAATAAATAAAATATGTTTAATATAATGTATGACATAAATGTATTAAAAATTTTGGGCAAAATATTATCTATAATTTTAATAAAAACCAATTCACTTTTTTTTTCTTCAATATATAATAGAATAAATTACAGTTCTATATTATATATAAATATTTATATCAATAATCTCTACATATATGACATCTAAACACAACATTGACATAGATATATATTTACATGGCTACGTGACATATATATAAATTACAATAATATTTAAAAAGAAACTAATAATATAATAACATAAGAATAGAAAAATGTCATAGTGTAGAGTAGTATACATGCATCAACTATTTTTAGTTTATAATGTATCTCGCAATGTCCTTTTGTAAATTTGATAACGAAAAAGAGCTACAATTACTTGATAGAAAATAAACTATCACACAAATTTATAAGATAAAAAAAAATTATATTTATGGTTTTATTATTTTTTAAATAAATATGATTTAATTATTTAAATTATCATAAAATATCTTAAAAATATTCAATTTAAATAATTAATTAATTTGTTTTATTTAAGTTTATTTTTGTTATAGTTTTTTAATTTCGCAGTGAAAACAACAGATTATATATTATATGTTTAATATAATATTAATATTATACATAAATTTTAAATTAAAATTTGTTGCTATTTTTTTAAAAGACGTTTGTTTCTAGTTGATAGTAGATTATATTAAGTTATATATTTAATATGATATTATTCTAATAAGTGAAGTTTAAGTTATATTAAATTTTATTTAATTTATAAAACATATGGTTTTATTATTTTTAAATAATTGTCATGGTAAAATATTTCAAAAATATCATATTTTAAATTATTTAATTATTCAATTTGATTTAAATTTAAATTAGGTTTACAATCTACTACTGTTAAATATAAGAACATTTTGTTAAAGTTAACCGAAAAAAATAAAAAACTGTTAAAACTAATAATTTACGTCGTTTACACACTTATTATATAGAAGAGAATTTAAATTATGTTTACAATATTACTGTTAAATATAAAATATTTTGTTATATATAAGAATATTCTGTTAAAGTTAACGAAAAAAAAATAAAAAACTGATAAAACAAAAAATTTCTGTTATCTACACACTTATTATATATAGAATAGATATATACATAAAAATAAAGTTGGATTATTTTGAGTTGGAAAAAAATTGTCTTCATTTTTGGGCATATATGAAGAACGTTCTCCAAGAGTTAAAATTCGACAGTTAAGATCTTGAGTTTAGTAAAAGACACATCTAAGTCTTCTCATCACATGGTCCATTGGCTACAATGATGGGGGAGAAAGTTGAATTTGAACAAAAAATTTAAATCTCTCGAGTATGTAGGCACTTAAATAAAGTTCAAAATCATTAAGAATGATTTTTTCTTAAGTTTATTTTCTTTTTTATTTCTTCTTTTTAACAACCAAAAAATTAAGAATTGTTAATATATAATACTATCTAATAATCATTATAATATATTTGTGTCAAACTGATAAATTAAGGATTAAAATAAGGCAACTTCTAAGATAATTTAGTGACTATAAATATGAGTCATATGTATTAATACATATAATCATCTCAATTGAGTCACTAAGGCATGCGTGTGTCTTAGTAATATGTATCAAACCGAATTATTAATTCATTCATGCATGCCGGGAAATTGTTATTATTTTTATTATTCATGTCTTGTTTAAAATATCCATAAATATATAAATTTAAATACATGAAATAATAAACAAACATATACAATCATTAGAAGGGAAAGCTGCCTGAAAAACCCAATGATATCTCAACGCCAGATTGAAGATTATTCTTCAAGGACCGGCATAATAATAGTAATGATAATAATGACCAATCGGAATATATATATAGTATATATATATATATATATATATATATATATATATATGGTGATTCCAATGATGAGTGTTTTTGAGATTATTCATGATTATTACAAAAATAAACAGGACCAAACGCGTATCATCATGCAATTAAATAAGCATATCATGCATGTTATTACATTTATAATATATTTATAGATTTTGTCTCTAAAGCTAAGTTATTCAAATCTACAATGCATAATATATACTTTACGTTTGATTATACACATTATTTTGGACAAAGCAATAATAAAATCTAATACTTTAAATGCATTGTTGTGGGTCTATTATTCATATTTCTTTGCATATTATTATAGCCAAAAATTTACCACTATCATTTGTATTACTGTATAAATAATTAAACAAGTAATAATGAAAGCGAATATAATTATAGATCAATGGAATGTAATTACACTTATGAATCACTTGATATATATATATATATATATATGTATATATAATGGTAAAAATATATTCTATTATATATGATAGTTTCATGTGTTAGATATATGTAGAGCTTCAAGAAGAGGGTAGGGAGACAGATATGGAGAGGAAGATAAGAAAGAATTTGATTTATTATTATTATTTTATATATAGAAAATTTTGATTAATTTTAATTAGTTAAGTTTAATCAATTTTATATAAAAATGGAGTAACAGTCTTGAATTTGCGTTTGAAAATATAAAACTGAAGTACCAACTATTTTCACAAACGACCTAAAAAAATAGTACTTTACAGTAGTGTCATCAAGAGAGTTTAAGAAGAAAAAAAATGCTTTAAGTCTGTTTAGTTTGGTTTAGTTTAGTTTTTTTTTTTTAATTTCTAAGTGCCACTACTATTGTAAGTTTATTACTGTTGGAAAAATTATATTTTATATATAATAAATAGCCAATTTAGGCTAATGTGTGAATGGAAAATTGATGCCTTAAATGTGGTCCATTGATAGCTGCTAATAAATGCAGATTTGGTCAATGATGTAATCACCGTAAAAATGGTGAATATTCTGATCGATATCAGAAATTATGGTAAAGATTGTGATTGATCAATATCACTAATTTTGTGGGATTTTTGGCATTAATTCCCTTGTGTTCACACTTGGTATTCCACCCCATATGAAGCCTATAAAATGAGGCTTCACCTTTCATTCTAGACACACCAACAAAATAGAGTCTCTCATTAAAAAGCTCTCTTGTCTTCTTCTTCTTTGTTTTTCGTAAGTCTTAAGGTGATAGAGTGAAGGTATTAATCCGAGTTCGCTGGAGTAGTGAAAGTGGTGTATTCCTCTACTCGTTAGTCGTTGTATCCTGGGAAGTGGTTGCTCACGTATCCTCTAACACCAATCAGGTAGAGGGGGCAAATCTGCTTTAAGGAAAGCGTGTTTTACGTGCCTCGGCTTTCTTTTCACTTATCAGTTTTATAATTTATTATTTTGTATTTATTTTTTCTGTTCTTCAATTAAATATATTACTATATATTTTGTTCTTCTCCACTATATTAGTTCTAACAATCTTAAAGCAGACTTTGGACTCCTTCGGAGAAGACGAAAATATTGAAGGGTGGAAATCATTTCTGAATTTTTTGTGTTTGATTGCTGCTGATAATAATTTTATTATCTTTCTATGCTCTCAATTTTCTTTAAGATATATATATATATATATATATTATGTATTAATATGAAAGTTTTACATATATTTTATATGCTTAATTTTCTTGTCTCAATTATTAACATATATGTGTTAGTCATATTTTACATATACACGTGATTCCTTTTAATGCATGTTTTATCAAGTTATCACATAAAATAGTCTACATGTGACTAGTTGGATTATTTCCAGGGAAAATCACGTGTTGCTATTCCAATTTTTTTTTTTTATATTGAGCTATTGTATTCAAGCACATATGGGCATATATCTATTTTCTTCGTGTATCATTTCGGTGGTAGCAATATATATATGCATAGTTATATGCACTGATTTTTTTTTTTCCAGTACTTTCATATTCTGGTATGTTTCCATATGAAATATATTCTTTGTATTTATATGCATGAAACACACATATATAATGTCATATATGTTTAATGTATATTCTAGAATTTTAAATATATCATATATTTATAGTTTGAGCATATTGTCTAATTTAACTATGTATATGCATATTGATGAAATGTTCCACACATTCTTATAATAAATAGGGAAATGAATATGCATATTCACTTACCTTAATTGGTATTGTCATTACAACTATTTATTTATTTATATATATAATTTACTGCCACATATCAGTAGGTAATTATATAATTTTTTGGTTCACATATATTATCTTTCTAATGTTGTATTATTGCCTAATTATTTACGAATTATGTAACCAATCAGATATGGCTGAAAATATGGATGTCATTGCTACTGGAAGCATTGAAGGATCTCCCCGAACTCCAGCTTCAACCACCAAGGACCAATCTAAGGGTCAGGCTATGCAAGTTTCGGTACCATTGGTACCAACGGTCTCAACGGTTCCTGTGAACCATAATGAGAAACCGGATAAGTTCACTGGGGTGAACTTCAAAACGTGGCAGCAGAAAATGCTTTTCTATCTGACAACATTGAATCTTGCGAGATTCCTAAAAGAGGATCCTCCCTTTATTGGAGAGGATGAGATAGATGTGCAAACTCAGCAAGCAATTGACGCTTGGAAGCACGCTGAATTCCTGTGTAGGAATTATCTTCTGAATGCCTTATCTGACACTCTGTATGGTGTGTACAGTGTGAAGAAAACAGCCAAGGAATTGTGGAACTCTTTGGACCACAAATATAAGGCTGAAGATGCTGGCGCCAAGAAATTCTTGGTTGGTCAATTCTTGAACTTCAAGATGGTAGACTCCAAGAATGTGATAAGCCAAGTGCAAGAGCTTCAATTGATCATCCACGGGATCCATGCTGAAGGAATGGTTTTGAGTGAATCATTCCAAGTAGCTGCAATTATTGAGAAGCTACCTCCTGCATGGAAAGACTTCAAGAACTATTTGAAGCACAAGCGAAAGGAAATGAGTGTTGAAGATCTCATTCTCAGACTTCGCGTTGAAGAGGATAACCAAGGTAATAAGAAGCGAACCTTGAATCCTAATGTTGCCAAGGCAAACTTGATGGAGCATGATAGAGGCTCAAAGGGGAAGAATCCTAAGCACAAGCAAGGGCCCAAGTTGGGACCAAAAGGTGGAATTGCAAAGAAGCCAAAGTTCCAAGGGAAGTGCTTTAACTGTGGTAAGATGGGACATAAATCATCTGAGTGCAAATTGCGCAAGAAGAAAGGCAATGAGACCTATATGGTGGACGCGATATCCCAAGAGGTCGCTGAATTAGACTTATGTGTCGTGGTCTCTGAAGTCAATCTGGTGGATGCGAATCCAAAGGAATGGTGGCTCGACACTGGAGCTACTCGTCATATATGTGCAAACAAGTCAGCATTCTCTGATCTGACTACACTGGAAAATGGAGAGAAGCTCTACATGGGCAACTCAGCAACCTCTGAGATAAAGGGGGAAGGAACTGTGTTCTTGAAGATGACGTCTGGAAAGAATGTCAAGCTGCAAAATGTACTGTATGTGCCTGACATTCGTAGGAATCTGATATCTGGAACTCTGCTGAGTGTACATGGGTTCAAGATGGTGTTTGAATCTCAGAAAATTGTACTCACTAAAGCGGGTGTTCCTATTGGGAAGGGTTATGTAAAAGAGGGCATGTGGAAGATGAATGTAATGGTTGTTAAGCCAAATGCTGTTATTGATAATAATAAAGCTAGTACTTCTTCTGTTTACCTTCTTGAGTCTTCAAATTTATGGCATGGTAGACTAGGTCATGTTAATTATAATTCTCTGCGTAGATTAATTAACTTGAATCACATACCCACGTTCAATATTGATTCAAAACATAAGTGCGAAACTTGTGTAGAAGCGAAATTAACCAGGTCATCGTTCAAAACAGTTGAAAGAGACACTGAACCCCTTGATTTAATTCACAGTGATATTTGTGATTTAAAATTTATTCAAACAAGAGGTGGTAACAAATACTTTATTACTTTTATTGATGATAGTACAAAATATTGTTATGTGTACTTGCTAAAAAGCAAAGATGAGGCTATAGAGAAATTTACTCTCTATAAACAAGTGGTTGAAAATCAACTTAATAAGAAAATTAAGATGATAAGAAGTGATCGTGGTGGTGAGTATGTAGAACCATTTAGTGAACTTTGTGCACAAAATGGAATCATTCACGAGGTAACACCACCTTTTTCTCCTGAATCCAATGGAGTGGCAGAACGGAAAAATCGGACTTTAAAAGAGATGATGAATGCCATGTTATTAAGTTCTGGATTACCGCAGAACATGTGGGGTGAAGCTATTTTGTCAGCTAATTATCTTTTAAATAAGATTCCCCGAAAGAAAGATCAAAAGACACCATATGAATTATGGAAAGGTAGACAACCTTCATACAAATACTTAAAAGTGTGGGGGTGTCTGGCTAAGGTGATTGCACCATTGCCAAAAAGAATGAAAATAGGTCCAAAAACAGTAGATTGTATTTTCATTGGTTATGCACAAAATAGCAATGCATATCGATTTCTTGTACATGAGTCTAAAAACCCGGACATTCACAAGAATACGATAATGGAATCAAAGAATGCATCATTCTTTGAACATGTATTTCCTTGCAAAGATAATGGGGTTGGACCAAGCTCTTCTAAGCGAACATCTGAAACGATGGATGATCGAGAACAAGAAGAGGAAACTGATGAAGTCCAAGTAGAGCCAAGGCGAAGCAAAAGGGCAAGGATAGAAAATTCTTTTGGACCAGATTTTCTAATTTATATGATAGAGGCAGAACCTCGAACATATAAAGAAGCTGTGAGCTCTATTGAAGGTCCTTTTTGGAAGGAAGCCATAAGGAGTGAAATTGATTCCATCCTGCAAAATCATACTTGGGAACTAGTTGACCTTCCTCCTGGATGTAAACCTTTAGGTTCCAAGTGGATTTTCAAAAGGAAAATGAAAACAGATGGAACAATTGATAAGTACAAGGCCCGATTAGTAATAAAAGGTTACAAACAACAAGAAGGCTATGACTACTTTGATACTTATTCTCCGGTGACGAGAATAAATTCTATCAGGATGATTTTGGCAATTGCTGCATTGCGAAATCTAGAAGTCCATCAAATGGATGTAAAAACTGCCTTTCTAAATGGAGATCTTGATGAAGAAATATACATGGAACAACCCGAGGGTTTTGTAGTTCCAGGGAAAGAAAGGAAAGTTTGCAAACTTGTTAAGTCACTATATGGACTTAAGCAAGCACCAAAGCAATGGCACAAAAAATTTGATAGTGTCATGATGACAAATGGATTTAAAATCAATGAGTGTGAAAAATGTGTGTATATCAAAACCACAAACGAGGGATACATCATTCTATGTTTGTATGTAGATGACACACTCATTGTTGGAAGCAACCAACGAATGGTTAAATCCACCAAAACAATGTTAAACTCAAGGTTTGACATGAAGGATATGGGACTGGCTGATGTAATTTTAGGGATAAAAATTATAAGGACGCCGGATGGACTCAGTTTGAGCCAGTCACACTATGTGGACAAGATACTTGACAAATTCGATAAAAATGATTCTGGAATTTCCAGAACACCAATTGATACAAGTCAGCATCTATCCAAGAATAATGGTGAAAGTGTGTCCCAAGTAGAATATGCTAGAGTAATAGGAAGTCTAATGTACTTGATGAGTTGTACTAGACCAGACATTGCCTATACTATAAGTACTTTGAGTCGATTCACGAGTAATCCAGGTGTTGAACACTGGAAAGCAATTGCAAGGGTACTTAGGTACTTAAGGTATACTTGTGACTATGGGCTAAACTACACCAGAGATCCAGCTGTGCTTGAAGGATACACTGATGCAAGTTGGATATCTGATATTCATAACTCAAAAGGTACTAGTGGATATGTCTTCACTCTAGGTGGTGCAGCGGTTTCATGGAAATCTTCGAAACAAACTGTAATCACTAGATCTACAATGGAATCTGAGTTTGTTGCTCTGGATAAATGTAGTGAAGAGGCAGAATGGCTACGTAATTTCCTAGAGGATATTACAGACTAGCCTAAACCTGTGCCTGCAATATGTATATATTGTGATAATCAAGCAACAATTGGCAGAGCAAAGAATGTTCTATATAACGGTAAGTCAAGACATATACGTTGACGACATAATACCATTAGACAATTGATCTCAACTGGAGTTATCTCAATTGACTATGTGAAGTCAAAAGATAATATTGCGGATCCGCTAACCAAAGGGTTAAATAGAGATCAAGTTGAAAAGACATCAGAAGGAATGGGACTTAAGCCTAGAAGAAATAAGGTAGATATAAAGGAAAACCCAACCTAGTTGACTGGAGATCCCAAGATCTAGGTTCAATGGGACAACCTAATTATATAAACCTTATAAGATCACTGTGGGGACTAACCCTACCCATTCTGTTGATGAAACAGTGATTCTCGTTGGAAAAAGGATAAGCATTAAGCTTTTAATGACCCTTATGCGTCGGAAGTCCGAACGGGGCAATGCGAGATTGTTCTTAATTAAGAGGTCACCTATGTGAGAGAGAAGTGGGGCCGCTTCAAAGGAGAATTGTGGGGGCTAAATTCTCTAAAACCTCTCGCAGAACCAGGCGGATGTTCATGGCCAAAATGAACATAATCATGAGAACCGATATGATGCCAGGAAGATATCTGTGTGAGATATATCATCATTTACATCAACAGCAGACAGTTCAAAGACATCGCGTCCACTGATCAGCTAGTAAGGTAAATATATTTTCACAAGGGAAGGTTCAAAGGTTAACACCCACCTATCCTATGCAGGTATCTACCGTAGAATTCTATCACCGTGTTGAGTCGAGTCGAGTCTTGTCAATTCATTGTGAGTCTTTTCTCTGTGTATTCCTTATCATTGATCAATTTCATTCATGTGGGGGATTGTTGGAAAAATTGATGCCTTAAATGTGGTCCATTGATAGCTGCTAATAAATGCAGATTTGGTCAATGATGTAATCACCGTAAAAATGGTGAATATTCTGATCGATATCAGAAATTATGGTAAAGATTGTGATTGATCAATATCACTAATTTTGTGGGATTTTTGGCATTAATTCCCTTGTGTTCACACTTGGTATTCCACCCCATATGAAGCCTATAAAAGGAGGCTTCACCTTTCATTCTAGACACACCAACAAAATAGAGTCTCTCATTAAAAAGCTCTCTTGTCTTCTTCTTCTTTGTTTTTCGTAAGTCTTAAGGTGATAGAGTGAAGGTATTAATCCGAGTTCGCTGGAGTAGTGAAAGTGGTGTATTCCTCTACTCGTTAGTCGTTGTATCCTGGGAAGTGGTTGCTCACGTATCCTCTAACACCAATCAGGTAGAGGGGGCAAATCTGCTTTAAGGAAAGCGTGTTTTACGTGCCTCGGCTTTCTTTTCACTTATCAGTTTTATAATTTATTATTTTGTATTTATTTTTTCTGTTCTTCAATTAAATATATTACTATATATTTTGTTCTTCTCCACTATATTAGTTCTAACAATTACTAACCAATGTTATATATATAGGGAGCTTTTTAGGCAGGGGCATCACTTTTGGCTATGTTGTAGGAATGTTTTCTATTTTCGATACTTTGAGAAATTATAACCCAATTTTTTTGTATGATAGCGTACATTATAGTTATAATAGGCATTCCGCCAATTTTTAAGCAATTTTGAATAATTTACGATGCCGAAATTATAGTTCAAATAGTCTATTTTCCACGCGTATAAAAAAAAAGTGAGACATGAGTGCAACTGACTATTTAAATTCTGATTTCAGCATCGTAAATTATTTGAAATTTCTAAAAAATTGGTAGGATACCTGTTATGATTGTAATGTACGTTATCATGAAAAAAATTGGATTATAATTTCTCAATAAAGTGCCGAAAATAGAAAACGATCCTACGGTAGGGGCAAAAGTAATGTCCCCACCTAAGAAAATTCCTATATGTATAGGGTAGTTCTAATGTGCGGAAGCTTGTTTTTTCCGCACAGTATACGGGAACTTTTGTGACCCTTGGATTCGAATACAAACATGATCCCATGGTAAGTATTATAAAGTGTCTCTTATGCCATAAATTCTTGTCTCTCTCTAAGTCTTTGTTTTTTTTAAAGGATTCTCTCTCTCTCTAAGTCTCTGGGTCCCCACATGATTGGCATTGACGTCTTTGAACTCGCTGCCTTGAATCGTATCAAGCTCGACGTCAACGACTCTGTTAGTTGAGTTTCCATTGTTTGATTCGTTAAAAAGGCCAAGGTGCTGGCTCGGAAGAGCTCCGGGCAGACCTCTCGTCGGAGCGATCACAAATACGATGCCGTGGTTGCTCAGAGTATCGTACTCCGATCTAATGGCGAAGATGAAAGTGGTGGAGAAGGAAGAAACGATGTTGTTTGGGGTGGCCTTGAAGGTGACAGATTGGGAAGGAAAGCATGACTTGCTTTCTGTTTTTGTGTCATTTGAGAGCCTCAAAAGGCCATTTGAAGTTATTTGAGCTAAGCCATCGACTTCCAGGTCACCTGACTTGAATCCATTGAAGACGAAACTTAGATGACCATGATTATCTTAGATGGCATCTGCAACGCCCTGGATAGCCAAGACCATTACACTGTGTACTTTAAATAGTGGCAGACTTGCTAATCAAGTCATTTGGTTATAAATGTGTAACTAAGGTTAATGTCAAAAGGGTTAGGGTTAAATTTTTTTGTCAAAGGAACGTTGAATTTTCATTTAAAAGTTTAATACATACATGGGATCCCAAAATGTTACGAACAAATGTTTGAAAATGTATATACAATCAAAAGTTACAACCAGCCAGCCTAAGCGGCAAAATAAGGGATACAACCCTAGTTCCTCTAAGATATCCTCGGCCGTGATGGATGAGCAACTGCATATGTACATGCCGCCACTGAAGCTCTCCAACTCATGGCTGTTCAAGCTTTCCTTTCCTCTTATCTGTACCACATAGAACTCCTGACCCAAGGCACAACAAGAAAACTTAAACATGTGCATGAATAGTAAATACATATTCCAAATACATATCTAGCATGTCCAACAGTAATAACCTACTCCTGCATGCTTACAATTACAAATAAATGATCATTGGATCATTTTGGGGCCCGTTGCCCTGAATAGATGACCATTGAGTCAACTCGGGGCCTTATGCCCTAGCTATGTGACCATAGAATCACCTGGGGCCCTTGCCTTTAGCTCTGAGTAACTATCCATAGAGCTAGTCAAGCGCTTTATTTTCCAACAATCATAGGGTCGACCAACGTAATAGTACGTCCCTGATTGTGCCTAAGCCTTTCGACCAGCACACAACATGCTATTGCCGCCCTTGACTAATAAGTCAAGCCCTGAACCAGGTATTCAGATACATATACCGATACAGATAAGCATACTTCAGACAATACAAGTATGTATACATATTAATTATATAATACAATCAATTAAATGCAAGCATAGTAATAACCATGTTCCTTAACGGGGCCAAGCCTTAACTAGGCAGACCATGCGAACAATCATATAACACTTAGCCAGAAATGGAGCATCCAAGAATGTTTAATCAACACGCACAAACATAACTCAATCACATTCATTCTCAGGGGCCCGAGCCCTATTCATAGTTATAATCAATAACTGGGGCCAAGCCCTATCCACATATATCACGTATCAGGTGCAGTTTTCTTACCTCAAGTCCGAGTACAACATAATAATAAGAACGAACCTTGAGCATGATCCTTTCCCGAGCCTTAGTGGTACCCTAGTCATAACCAAACAAATGATATTCATCAATATCGAGTAAATAAAGGCTTCCAGACAAAGTCCTAGCCTCCGGGACCTCAAATTCTACTAAACCGGGTAGTAGAATCGATCCCGAGCCCTTGGGTTTAAGCTCCCATTACTCAAAACCTATCCTGGCCAAAGTTGCCCAGGCGGGCAGCGACTTGACCCTAAGAGTCGTGGCGTGCCTCCTAGGACAGAAAGAACCATGTCTGGAATTCAAGACACGGGGCGCGACTTGCCCCTAAGAGTCGTGGGTCGCCTCAAAAACATAAACCCCTCCTGGGCCCAGGGTTCACACGGGTCGCGGCGTCCCAAGAACAGGGTTGCATCGTGACCCTTCGAACCAGATTTTCCCTGTTTTTCTTTAACCAAACCTAACCAAAAATCACCCCAAATCATACCCAAAGCCAAAACCAAATCCCAGTATAACATCAACATCAAACTAGCAACGAAACCCATGCCCAAACTCACTCAAAACCCCTCTAAAACTCAAATCCAAAACCTTGAGCCTCAAAGCTCAGGAACACCATAAACAAAAAATAGAATTCAATTAAAAACAAAGTCTATAGCTTACCTCAACTGTGAATTAAATCCTCCTATCTGCAATTAACCCAATCTTAGTCTCAAGAACATCAATGACACCAAGCTCAAGCTTCCAAGCCTTGAATTTCACTAGCTTTGTCCCAAAACCAAGCCAACATTAGAGAGAGAGAGAATAGAATGAGAGAGAGAGAGAGAGCTACTTGTGTTTGTCTACTCTGTTTCTTGGTTCCATTCAGCTAAAGGAAAGAGTGACTAAGTCACTAACTTGGCTCAAAATGACTTAAATGCCCCTAGCGCCAAATCTCTCTCTCAAAGCCCATCAAGGGAAATTTTGTCATTTTCCACCTATCCCATTAATCATAATTAACGCCTTATAATTCTCGTTATTCCTAATATCCTCAAATAGTTACCAAATAATTTCCCATTACCAAATTAATCTTGGTAATGTACTAAATTATGAAATTACCCCTAGGCTCACCCCGAGCCGGGTATTTGACCCCGTAATGATTAAACTGCTAGCTTGCTATCTAAGATCGCCTCGTGCTGAATAGCTCAAATATATCCACATAATAATGCGGTCTCAATCCATAAACACATAAATATACAAATATGCCCTCAACGGGCCAAAATTACTAAAAAGCCCTTATAATAAGAAACGGGCACACATGCGTGCAAATATAGTCATATAATAATATAACTCACTTAATCAAGCATATTTACTCATAATAATACAATAAACCAGTTATTACCCTCCTGGCCCCCTAATCAAGGCACTAAGCCATATTAGGAAATTTGAGACGTTAAAATTATCCCCTCTTTACAGGAATTTCGTCATCGAAATTTTACCTGAATAACCCGGTATACTGATTCTACATATATGACTCCAGCTCCCTAGTCGCTTCCTTGACCTTGTTGTTTCTCCATAATTCCTTAACCAAAGGTATAGTCTTGTTCCTCAAAAGCTTGTCCTTCCTGTCTAGTATCTGGATTGGATTTACTTATAGGTGAGATCTACCTGAAGCTCCAGACTCAACACATGAGTCACGTCTGAAATGTACTTCCGAAGTGACAAAATATGGAATACATTGTGTACGGCTGACAGTGTCGGAGGTAGAGTCAACCTATAGGCCACCTGACCGATCCACTCCAGGTTCTCAAATGGTCCTACAAATCTAGGGCTCAGCTTTCCCTTCTTCACAAATCTCCTCACCCCTTTCCATGGAAAGACCCTAAGGAAGACATAGTCTCTCACTTGGAACTCCACGTTCATGCATTTTAGATTAGCATTACTTTTATGCCTGCTTTGAGAAGTGAGCATTTGAGCTTTGATCCTCTCAATAGCCTCATTGATCCTCTGAACTACCTCAAGACCCAAGTATTTCCTTTCTCCTGTATCATCCCAATGAGTGGGTGATATGCACTTCCTACCATATAACATCTCATTAGGTGCCACTCCAATAGTCGACCGGTGGCTGTTGTTATAGGAAAACTCTATCAGAGGCAAATATTTACTCCATGACCCTTCAAAGTCCAATACACATGCTCTCAACATGTCCTTCAGTAACTGGATAGTCTTCTTAGACTGACCATCGGTCTGAGGATGATATGCTGTACCGAACTTCAGCTGTGTACCCATCGCCTTCTGCAAACTTCCCCAAAACTGAGAAGTAAAGATAGGGTCCCTATTAGACACGATAGACCTCAGAGTCCCATGAAGGAAAACTATCTCTCTCACATAGAGATTTGCATACTGATCAACCGTGTAATTCGTCCGAACTGGTAGAAAGTGAGTTGATTTTGTATACTAGTCTACAATGACCCAGATTGAATAATGCTGGCCCACTGTTCTGGGCAATCCTACCATGAAATCCATCATGATTTCCTCCCATTTCCACACTGGGATATCCAGAGGCTCCCACAGCCCTACTGGTCTCTGGTGCAGAGCCTTGACCTGTTGACATGTCAAGCCATTGGCAACATATTCTGTCACATCCCTCTTCATCCCAGGCCACCAGTATAGTGATCTCATTCATTATACATCTTCGTGGTGCCTGAATGTAGAGAATAAGGGGTAGTATGTGTAACGACCCAAAGAAAAATTGCTAATAAGGCTTAAGGGCCTTGATTAGCGAGCCAGTAGGGCATAATTGGTATATGTGTGATTTAATGGTTTAATGCATGATTATGTAGCATGCATGATTCATATGATTATATGACTATGTGACATGCATGTTTGTGAGTATTAGATATGCATGTGGGCTCTTTATAGCTTATAAGGGCATAAATGTGATTACATGTGATAAATTGTTGAGACCATATTAATGTGTGGATATATTAGCAGCATATGGCTCGGGATGGTCTTAGTGTGTGGATTAGCGAAATAGTCACAGCGGGGATTAATACCCGGCTCGGGGAAAATCTGGGGGTATTTTTGTGTATTTCGAAAATATCTTGGGAATTATTAGATATCGAATAAATAAATGGTAATTAATGGGATGACGGGATTGAATGGTAAATATTAGGAACATTTGAGGAATTAGCGGGAACTGGGGGAAAATGACCATTTTACCCCTATA
Organism: Humulus lupulus; assembly: GCF_963169125.1. Taxonomy (NCBI): domain Eukaryota; kingdom Viridiplantae; phylum Streptophyta; class Magnoliopsida; order Rosales; family Cannabaceae; genus Humulus; species Humulus lupulus. The sequence continues at coordinate 72,464,772 of NC_084798.1, forward strand.
GGTAATTTGAGGACGAGCTAACTTAGAAGGGTAGATTGGTCATTGTGTGTGGTTAAGGGTAGGGTCGGCCAAACTCTTTGGGACATCAGAATATACTAGACATATGAGGAAGACTCAAATTTCAATTACCCTCTATCACACTTTCACTCTTGAAGAACTTGAAGGAGTTGAAGCTAAGGAAGAAAAAGGGAAGTAGGCTTAGGCTTGAGCTGGAGTTCACTGAAGGAAAACAGAAGGAAAGCTAGGGGAATTCAAGCTGAGAATTTGGGTTGGAAAACATAGGAGAATTCAAGGGTTAGGTTGGGTTTGGATTGGTTCTAGCTAATGGGAAACTAAGTTAAAAATAGTCAAGGTTACTAAGGAGTTGGGATCATCAATTCAGGTAAAACTTTTGTTCCTCACCTTTAAATTTTAGTTATTGGGATGATGAATTGCTACTGAGTTGAGGTATAGATCTTAGTATGTATTGTTGTGATTTTGTGTTTGAATTGGGTGATTAGAAGCCTTAAATTCGTAGCTAACTTGATTGTGGATGGGGAGGTTTGTTAGGTGAAATTTTGGGTTAATTGGTTGGGAGAAACATGGGAAAAACCCAGAATTTCTGGGTTCGAAGAGGGCGCGCCGCGGCTCATGTGCTCAGATTGGCTTGGGTTGGCCTATAACTTGAGGGCATGCCGCGACCCACTAAGCCAAGTCACGACCCGCGTGGGGATTTTAGCCTTAGGGTGGTTTCTAGAATTGGTAAGGCTCGGGGGTTCGAACCTAGGCGCTCGAGATAATTTCTACTACCTGGTTTAATAGAAATTGAGGTCCCAGAGGCTAGTTTTCGTCTCCTAAGTATTTTTTTTTTATTGGAAGTTAACAATTACCCATTGGACACTGTGACTAGGTTTATCGCCAAGGCTCGGGACTGTGGATCGTGCTCGGGGCCATTCCATTATCTCCATTCAGAATTAAAGGTAAGAAAACTACACCTTTGAGTGGTTGTAACTGGACTGAGTTTCCCAATACTTGAGCATGTTTATTGTATGGCTAAATGAATTATTCGGCATATGAAAATGAATGGCCTAAGAGAGATGGGGGCTAATAATTTGTACACAGGATGTGGCTTGGCCACTGTGAGCCGGGGTCAGCTAGTTAAACACTGGACTCGACCTAAGTGAGCCAGAGTCAGTGGATTAAACAGAAGGTGCGCCCTAAGGGCATCAACCCTGAGTATTGCATATTGATTGAGATGAATTGTTGAATATAAATGTTTACTGTTGTTAGCTTGATGCTATGGCTTGTTGAATATATGGTTAACTGTCTTGTGAAATAATTGTTTATCGTCATTGATTATGTAATATTGCAATGGTTTTCTTGTTGGGCCTTGGATCATAGGTTCTACGTGGTGCAGGTAAAGGCAAGGGTAAGTTGGACCAACCATGAGTTGGAGAGCTCTGGGGGCGAGGTGTACATTGTCAGCTGCTCATCCACCACGGTCGAGGGAAGTACAGAGACAAAAGCCTAAAACTTGTATTTTTCCATTAGAGTGGCCACTGATTGTATATTACTTTTGAGAGTTTGTAAATTGGCTTTTAAACCCTGTTTTTGGGATCCCATGTACCAAACATCTATTTTAATGAAAATTAACCATTTATGATCAAAATATTTTAATCCTAACCTGATTATGACTTTAGGATCACGTTTTTATTCAAATGACTTGAATAGCAAGCCTTGCACTATTTCAAATACACTGTGTAACAGTCTTGGTTATCCAGGGCGTTACAACTTGGTTTCAGATCCGTCTAGGTATAAGGGTTCCTGAAGACTGGTTGGACATGTACACTCACCACTAAAGACAAGCTCAACTCAGGGTTTGGTAATTGTATTCATGTAATTATATGCTTAAGTGCTGGAATGAAATATAGATGCTTTACTACATGATTAATAGGGAGCATGAGAAATTGATAGGGTCTGACCCTTGACTGTTGTGTGGTTATAATGAGGTGTGCTTATTAGCATCGCTGTTGCGTGTGAGTGAATATTTGAATGATCATTTGCATCTTGATTGCTTGAGTGCCAATGGTGGGCCATGGAAAGATTGTTACCCTGTCAGCATTGTCTGGCCACCGAGTCGTTGATTGCAAACAAACTTGGATAACTATGCATCCAAGGCAATCTATACGACTAGCCGACACAGGGTCTAAGGCTAGAGCTGATGACCAGGGCCGGAACCCTCTGCCAGTCCCTGAGAAACTGGCAGCAGATACTTGCAGACATGCAAGCCCGGTTACAGAGTCAGGAAGAGCAGATTCGCTTGTTGAGACAGCAAACTCCGTCAGGGAGTGCTGCACCTATTTTTCCACTTGCTGTGGCACCAATTGTACAGACACTTGAGGTTGGGTACAGGTGGGAGCCACTGTATGAGCGGTTTAGGAGACAACATCGTCCAACCTTTGAGGGAGGACCGGATCCACTGAAGGGCGAGCAGTGGATGAGTTTGATTATTTCTATCCTAGATTTTATGAGGGTGGAAGGTAATGACAGGGTGTCCTGTGCCACCTATATGCTGAGGGAGGATGCCCGTATCTAGTGGGAAGTGGAATCACAGACCATGGATGTTTTTACTCTAAGTTGGGAAGGGTTCAGAGACTTGTTCAGCCAGAAATGCTATAACGTTGTCGTCAGGGCAACGAAGGTGAATGAGTTCATGGGGTTAGTGCAAGGCAACATGACAGTTACAGAGTACGCCCGAATTTTGTCAGGCTTGCGAAGTTCGCACCAGATCTAGTGCCTACTAATGCTGCTAGACATGAAAGATTTATTGGAAGGCTTAATGCTATGATAGCCCGAGATGTGAGAATTACAACAGTACCTGGGGGGACGACTTATGCCAGGCTGTTGAGAAAGCTCTTACTGCTGAGGAGGTGGAGAATAAGATTTGGAGGGAAAACGCTGCGATACGGGAGGTTCGCAGGGCAGTGCCTCCATATTCAGGGTCTGGTAGGGGCGGAGGCCCCAATGATCTGAAGAGGAAGACCCCTGACACTTCGACTGTTGTTGGTCCTGATAAGAGGGGTCAGGGTGCTCAGGGTGGGTGCTCAGGGTGGCTGCCAGGGAGGCGGTGAGACATGGAGAAGCTACCCAGAGTGCACGAGGTGCAGAAGATGCCATCGGGTGAATGTCGGGCAAAGGCCTGTTACATGTGCGGGGTGGTGGGACACCTCAAGAAGGACTACCCAACAGTGAAGAAAGAGGGAGCAGGGAAGGTGGACAACTTGACTCCAATTCAAGTGTTCACCTTGACGCAGGCAGAGGCCGAGGCCGAGGCTAGTCCCTCGATGGTGACAGGTCAGCTTTCTAGCGCTGGCTCTCCTTTTACTGTATTGATTGACTCTAGTGCTACACATTCATTTGTTTCTAGTAAGGTAATTGATAGATTGTGTAGACCTAGTGAGTATTATACGGCGGGGTTTGGGACTATACTACCTACAGGGGAATTGGTGGTGTCTAGGAGATGGATTAGAGCATTGCAAGTGATGGTTGATGGTAGGGAGCTATCAGTAGACTCGATTAAGTTAGGTATGGAGGATTTTGACATGATTCTAGGGATGGATTGGCTGGTTAGATATTGGGCTACCATTGATTGTAGGAAGAAGATGGTGACTTTTGAGCCCGAGGGAGAGGATCCCTTTGTTTTAATGGGTGCTGTGCATGGACCTTGCATACCCATGATATCAACATTGAAAGCTAGAGACCTATTACAGGGAGGTTGTATAGGTTTCCTACCTAGTGTGGTGGATACTACTAGAGTTTTGCCAGCAGGGCCGGGAGAGACCAAATTAGTTCATGAGTTCTTGAATGTGTTCCCTGAGGATTTACCAAGGCTGCCGCCGCACAGGGAGATTTAGTTTGTCATCGAGTTAGCACTGAGGATAGAGCCAATGTCGAGGGCACCATATAGGATGGCTCCAGCGAAACTGAATGAATTGAAGATACAGTTGCTGGAGCTTCTTGATTTGGGGTTTATCAAGCCTAGCTACTCGCCATGGGGTGCTCCGGTTTTGGTTGTGAAGAAGAAGGACGGGACTCTGAGGATGTGTACAGACTACAAGGAGTTGAATAAGTTGACCATCAAGAATAAATATCCTTTACCAAGGATCGATGACTTGTTTGATCAACTGCAGGGAAAGACGGTGTTCTTGAAGATTGATCTTCGATCTGGTTATCACCAATTGAGGATCAAGGACAAGGATATACCAAAGATGACCTTCCAAATGAGGTATGGGCATTATGAGTTTCTAGTCATGTCGTTTGGTTTGACCAATGCCCCAGTAGCATTCATGGACTTGATGAAAATGGTGTTCAAGAACTTCTTGGATCAGTTTGTGATTGTCTTCATCGACGACATTTTGGTTTACTCCAGTTCAGAGACAGAGCATGAAAAACATCTCTGACAAGTCTTGCAGAGATTAAGAGAGCACCGGCTGTACTCCAAGTTTAAGAAGTGTGAGTTTTGGCTACCAGAAGTGACATTCCTTGGACATATTGTCAGTGAAGATGGGATTAAGGTGGATCCAGCTATGGTGGAGGCAGTGAGAGATTGGCCTAGGCCAAGGAATGCCTTAGAGGTTAGTAGCTTCCTTGGATTAGGGGGATATTACAGATGGTTTGTGGAAGAGTTCTCAAAGATTGCTGCACCGATGACAGAATTGACACGAAATAATTTGAAGTTCGTCTGGTCAGACAAGTGTGAGAATAACTTCCAGGAATTGAAGCGGCGATTGATTACGATACCTGTGTTGAGTCTTCCTCCAGAGGAAGGAAAGTTTGTGGTATATTGTGACGCACCGAGACTGGGATTGGGCTATGTGTTGATGAAAAATGAGAAGGTTATCGCTTATGCATCATGACAACTGAGGGAGTATGAGCAGCGGTACCCTACCCATGATCTAGAATTCGCAGCGGTGGTATTCACACTGAAGGTGTGGTGACATTATCTGTATGGAGAGAAGTGTGAGATATACACCTATCGCAAGAGTTTGAAGTATTTCTTCATCCAGAAGGATCTGAACATGAGGCAGAGGCGTTGGATGGTGTTGGTGAAGGACTATGATTGTGACATTATTTACCACCCAAGGAAAGCCAACGTAGTGGCAGATGCATTGAGCCAGAGGGGCTCAAGATAGTTATTTAGCTCTGCCCATATATCGAGAGAGTTGGTAGAGGAGATGTCTAGAGCGAGGATAGAACTAGTTGTGGGCCGATTGGCTAATATTACCTTACAGTAGACCCTGTTAGAGCAGATTAAAGAGGGTCAGATGGTTGATGCACAGTTGCAAGAAGTTAGAGGGAATGTATTAGCGGGAGTGGCTAAGGACTATTCCATTTCTGAGATTGGTTTGGTACGGTACAAGGATCAGATCTGTGTTTCGACTGATATGGGGATTACATGAGAGATACTTGATGAATCCCATACTACGCCGTACTCACTCTATCCAGGCACCAGGAAAGATTTATCAGGGTCTGCAGACATTGTATTGGTGGCCTGGGATGAAGAAGGATGTAGTGGAGTACGTGGCCAAGTTTTTTACCTGCCTGCAGGTGAAGGATGAGCATCAGTGACCGGCAGGGTTGCTACAGCCTTTGGGTATTCCCAAATGGAAATGGGAGGACATTACCATGGATTTTGAGGGAGGTTTACCCAGGATAGTGGGGTTGCATGACTCAGTGCAGGTGATAGTGGACATATACACCAACTCAGCTCACTTTCTGCCAGTGAGGACAACCTATACTGTGGATCAGTATGCAGAGTTGTATGTGAGGGAGATTGAACATCTCCATGGGGTTCCCAAGTCTATAGTAGCAGACCGGGATCCTATCTTTACCTCCAAGTTTTGGGGTGGATTGCAGAAGGCTATAGGGACTTAGTTGAAGTTCAGTACGACCTTTCATCCTCATACTGATGGACAGTCTGAGAGGATGATTCAGGTATTGTAGGACATGCTCAGGGCATGTTTGATAGACTTTTAGAGATCTTGGAGTAAATATCTCCCGTTGATTGAGTTTTCGTATAACAATAGTTATAAATCAACGATTGGAGTAGCTCCATATGAGATGTTATATGGGAGGAGATGTAGATCGCCCATTCATTGGAATGAGATGGGTGAGTGGAAGTACTTGGGACCAGACATGGTTTAGAAGACTTATGAGGCTATCGAGAAGATTCGAGCTCGAATGCTCACTTCGCAAAGCAGACAGAAAAGCTACGCTGATCCTAAGCGTAGGGACGTGGAGTTCCAGGTGGGGGACCACGTGTTTCTGCGAGTCTCACCACTGCGAGGGGTGAGAAGGTTTGGGAAAAATGGCAAGCTAAGCCCTAAATTTATTGGACCTTTTAAGATCCTGGAGAGGATCGGGCTGGTGGCCTATAGATTGGCACTGACACCGTCGTTGTCGGGAGTTCATGACGTATTCCACATTTCTATGATTCGGAAGTATGTCTCAGATACGACTCAAGTGTTGAAGTATGAGGACTTAGAACTGCAGACAGATTTATCTTATGAGGAGCGACCGATTCAGGACTTAGACAAGAAAGACAAGGTTCTACGGAATAAGACGATTCCTCTAGTCAAATTGTTATGGAGGAATAATAGGGTCGAGGAAGCGACCTGGGAGCTTGAGTTAGTGATGCAGGATCAGTATCCCAAGTTATTCAAGTAAATTTCGAGGACGAAATTCTTAGTAGGAGGGGATAGTTGTAACGACCCAAAAAAAAATTGCTAATAAGGCTTAGGGCCTTCATTAGCGTGCCAAGAGGGAAAAATTGGTATATGTGTGATTTAATGGTTTAATGCATGATTATATGGCATGCATGATTAATATGATTATATGACTATGTGACATGCATGTTTGTGAGTATTAGATATGCATGTGGGCCCTTTATAGCTTATAAGGACATATCTGTAATTTTGGCCCATTGAGGGCATAAATGTGATTACATTTGATAAATTGTTGAGACCACATTATTATATGGATATATTTGTAGCATATGTCTCGGGACGGTCCTAGTGAGCGGATTAGCGAAATAGTCACAGCGAGAATTAATACCCGGCTCGGGGAAAGCCTGGGGGTATTTTTGGGTATTTAGAAAATATCTTGGGAATTATTAGATATTGAATAAATAAATGGTAATTAATGGGATGATGGGGTTGATTGGTAAGTATTAGGAGCATTTGAGGAATTAGCAGGAACTGGGGGAAAATGACCATTTTACCCCTAGGGGTAATTTGATGACTAGGTAACTTAGAAGGGCAGATTGGTCATTGTGTGTGGTTAAGGGTAAGGTCGGCCAAACTCTTTGGGCATTTAGAATATACTAGACATATGAGGAAGACTCCAATTTCAATTATCCTCTATCACACTTTCACTCTTGAAGAACTTGAAGGAGTTGAAGCTAAGGAAGAAAAAGGGAAGTAAGCTTAGGCTTGAGACGAAGTTCATTGAAGGAAAACAGAAGGAAAGCTAGGGGGAATTCAAGCTAGGAATTTGAGCTAGAAAATAGAGGAGAATTCAAGGGTTAGGCTGGGTTTGGATTTGTTCTAGCTGAGGGGAAACTAAGTTAAAGACATACAAGGTTACTAAGGAGTTGGGATCATCAATTCAGGTAAAATTCTTATTCCTCACCTTTGAATTCTAGTTATTGGGATGATGAATTGCTACTGATTTGAGGTATAGATCTTAGTATGTATTGTTGTGATTTTGTGTTTGAATTGGGTGATTAGAAGCCTTAAATTTGTAGCTAACTTGATTGTGGATGGGGGGTTTTGTTAGGTGAAATTCTGGGGAAATTTTGGGTTAATTGGCTGGGAGAACATGGGAAAAACCCAGAATTTCTGGGTTCGAAGAGGGCGCGCCGCAACCCAGCTCTGGGGCGCCGCGGTGCATGTGCCTTGAAGGGCCTGGGTTGACCTCTGACTTGGGGGTGCGTCGCGACCCGCTAAGCTAATTCATGACCCGCCTGGGGATTTTAGTCTTAGGGTGGTTTCTAGAATTGGTAAGGCTCGGGTTTTCGAACCTAGGCGCTCGGGACAATTTCTACAACCTGGTTTTGTAGAAATTGAGGTCCCGGAGGCTAGTTTCTATCTCATAGGTATTTATTTGGATTGGAAGTTAACAATTACCCATTGGACATTGTGCCTAGGTTTATCGCCAAGGCTCGAGACTGTAGATCATGCTCGGGGCCATTCCATTATCTCCATTCAGAATTGAAGGTAAGAAAACTGCACCCTTGAGTGGTTGTAGTGGAACTGAGTTGCCTATTTATGAATGATTTGGTATATGAAAATGAACGGCCTAAGAGAGCCAGGGGCTGATAATTTGCGCACAAGACGCATCTTGGCCACTGTGAGCTGGGGTTAGCTACTTAAACACTGGACTTGACCTAAGTGAGCCAGAGTTAGTGGATTAAATAGAGGGTGCGGCCTAAGGGCGTCGACCCTGAGTATTGCATATTGATTGAGATGAATTGTTGAATATAAATGTTTACTGTTGTTAGCTTGATGCTAGGGCATATTGAATATCTGGTTAATTGTCTTGTGAATTAATTGTTTATCGTCATTGATTATGTAATATTGCTATGGTTTTCTTGCTGGGCCTTGGATCACAGGTGCTATGTGGTGCAGGTAAAGGCAAGGGTAAACTGGACCAACCATGAGTTGGAGAGCTTTAGGGGTGAGGTGTACATTGTCAGTTGCTCATCCGCCACGGCCGAGGGAATTATAGGGACAGAAGCCTAAAACTTGTATGTTTCCATTAGAGTGGCCACTGATTGTATATTACTTTTGAGAGTTTGTAAATTGTCTTTTAAACCCTGTTTTTGGGATCCCATATACCAAACATCTATTTTAATGAAAATTAGCCATTATGATAAAATTCTTTTAATCCTAACCTGATTATGACTTTATGATCACATTTTTATTCAAATGACTTGATTAGCAAGTCTTGCACTATTTCAAATACACAGTGTAACAGTCTTGGTTATCCAGGGCATTACAGTATGAGATTCATCTAGAATCTCCTGTCTGATCCCTGTATCCATCGGAACACATATCCAATCCTTATATCTCAATAAACCCATGCCTGACACTATGTAGTCCTTACCTACTCCAGTTAGGACGCCCCCTCTGATTTTCCCCAATTGTGGATCACTCAACTGCTTCTCCTTGATCCTCTTCAAAAGAGTAGACTGTTGGGTGACGTTGGCTAACTGGCCCACCACTAGCTCAATACCTGCTTTAGTCATATCCTCTGCCAACTCCCTGGATATCTGCCTAGCACTATACAACTAACCCGGAACCTCTCGACTTAAGAAATCTACTACCACGTTGGATTTCTCTGGGTGATAGAGGATCTCACAATCATAATCTTTTACCAGCTCCAACCATCGTCTCTGCCTCATGTTCAGATCCTTCTGGGTGAAGAATTATTTCAAACTCTTGTGATCTGTGTATATCTCACACTTCTCACCATATAAGTAGTGCTACCACACCTTCAATGCAAAAACCACTGCTGCAAGTTCCAGAGAATGTGTGGGGTACCTCTGTTCATACTCCTTCAGCTGACATGATGCATAGGCAATCACCTTCCCTATCTACATAAGGACACAACCTAGGCCCTGCCTTGAGGCATCACAATAAACCACAAACTTGTCCTAGTCTATAGGAAGACTCAGAACTGGATCGGTGATCATACTCTTCTTCAGTCCCTGGAAACTATTCTCACACCTGTTTGACCATATGAACCGCTGATTCTTGCATGTCAACTCCGTCAGTGGTAACACTGTTGACTGCGTTTTTAGCCAACGACGTGAGAACGTCAAATACGACAAGCCTTCAAGAGAAATAAAAACGACACAGACGGTTTAAACAAGAAAAGTAAATAACACAGGAGATTTTTATAGTGGTTCAGCCCCGATTGTCGGTAATAGCCTAATCCACTTAGAGTTGTGATTTATAGATCTATACTCAAGATCAGATGGACTGAGCCAACTGAGTTTCTTCAGCACAGATTGTGAAAATACAAGAGTTCTCTCAAATATCAGCACTTTCTCTCTCTAGAATACACAGACCCAATTTTCTCTCTCTAGAAAGAAGAAGCAGAAGAAACCCCTCTCTCATCCTAAGCCCTCTATTTATAGGCCTGGGATACTCAAATGATATCCCCTTTAGATATGGATATTTTATTATTCATCTTATATTTATATTACAAGAAATATTTAAAATACAACTGATTCCTCAATTTGAGTGAGGAATGAGAGATTCCCGGATGATTAGACCAACTCTTGCTGAAGTCGTTCCGGGGATTTTGACGTAGTCTCACATGCATGTTGATTACTCCTTCAAGCTTTCCTTGGACCAAGGTGATACAAGCTTGGCTCTCCTCGGACCAAGGTGGTCCGAGCCAACTCCCTTGGCACCTCACCTCAGGCAACTTTGAGGCAACCTCCTCCATGACATGTCCGATCGGACATGATGACCTTCTCCTCGGACCAAGGTGGTCTGAGGCATCCTTCTCATGCCTTCTCCTCGGACCAAGGTGGTCCGAGGCATCCTTCTCTCTTGTTTCTCTCCTCGGACAAGTCCGAGCATACCTCCTCCATTCAAGGTCCCTTCGGACCTTGTGGCCTTCTCCTCGGACCAAGGTGGTCCGAGGCATCCTCCTTGGCATCTCACCTTGGACAAGTCTGAGGCACTCTCCTTTAGCATCTCCCAACTATGTCCGATCGGACATTGTGTAGGCTCTCCTTGTCAAAATCTAAGTCTCCATTCTTGACTTGCATGGGACTCTTCCTCCTTAGCTACTTACCTTGGACACTTTCGAGCCAACACTTAGGAAACCTTGGGAGGCTTACCTTGGACACACCCTTGGGGTCTCCAAGGACCACATACTCCTTGGGGTCTCCTAGGACCACTTTCTCCTTGGGTTCTCCTCGGACCTCATCCTTGGGTTCTCCTAGGATCACTCTCTTTAGCATCCTAGGATGCATTTTGTCATCTTTATTGCCATGCCATTGATCTCCAATTTTCGGGTATAACACACAATCTTGGAAAACCCCTCCACAAAGCATCTATAATAACCTTCCAATCCCAAGAACTTCTTATTTCTAAAGCGTTCTTCGGCCTTGGCCAATCTCTGACCGCCTAAATCTTCTTTGGATCCACCATAATTCAATCCTTACTGACTATGTGACCTAAGAAAGTCACCTGTGGCAACCAGAACTCACACTTCTTGAGTTTTGCATACAACCTGTGCTCTCTCAGCCTTTGTAGTACCAATCTGAGATGATTCTCATGCTCTATCTCTGACTGATAGTGTACCAGTATATCATCGATAAAGACGATCACAAGCTGTTCCAAGTAATCTTTGAACACCCTGTTCTTCAGATCCATAAATGCTGCTAGGGCATTAGACCAAAAACTCATAATGCCCATACCTGGTGTGAAAAGATGTCTTCGGTATATCCTCATCCCTGATCCTCAGCGGTGATAACAAGATAAAAACTATTTCTTGGAGAATACCCTCCTACCCTGTAACTGATCAAACAGATCATCAATCCTTAGCAAAGGATACCTGTTCTTGATAGTCAACTTGTTCAGTTCTCTATAATCGATAGACATCCTCAGAAAACCATCTTTCTTCTTCACGAAGAGGACTGGTGTGCCCCGTGGTGAAAAACTGGTCTTGATAAAGCCCAAGTCTAATAATTCCCTTTAGTTCCTTCAGCTCAGCCGAAGCCATCCTGTAAGATTCGGAGCCACCCTTCATCTCTTCTTCACATGGGTCGCAGCGCCTCAAGAACAGAGTCGCGACGCGACCCTTCAGACCCAAATTTTCCCTATTATTCTTCAACCAAACCTAACCAAAAATCACCCCAAATCATACCCAAAGGCAGAACCAAATCCCAACATAACATCAACATCAAACCAGCAACAAAACCCATGCCCGAACTCACTCAAAACCCCTCTAAAACTCAAATAAAAAACCTTGAGCCTCATTGCTCAAGAACACCATAAACAAAAAAAAGAATTCAATTAAAAACAGAGTCTATAGCTTTCCTCAACTGTGAATTAAATCCTCCTAGCTGCAACTAACCCAATCCTAGTCTCAAGAACATCAACCACACCAAGCTCAAGCTTCCAAGCCTTGAATTTCACCAGCTTTGTCTCAGAACCAAGCCAACACTAGAGAGAGAGGGAACCAAATCAAAGAGAGAGAGAGAGAGAGAGAGAGAGAGCTACTTGTGTTTGTCTACTCTGTTTCTTGGTTCCCTTCAGCTAAAGGAAAGAACGACTAAGTCACTAACTTGCCTCAAAATGACTTAAATGCCCCTAGCACCAAATCTCTCTCTCAAAGCCCATCAAGGGAAATTTTGTCATTTGCCACCTATCCCATTAATCATAATTAAAGCCTTATAATTCCTGTTACTCCCAATATCCTCGAATAGTTATCAAATAATTTCCCATTACCCGATCAATCCTGGTAATGTACTAAATTATCAAATTACCCCTAGGCTCACCCCGAGCCGGGTATTTGAACCCACTATGACTAAACCGCTAACTTGCTATCTAGGATCGCCTCGTGCCGAATAACTCAAACATATCCACATAATAATGTGGTTCAATTCATAAACACATAAATATACAAATATGCCCTCAACAGGCCAAAATTACTAAAATGACTTTCTAATAAAAAAACGGGCCCACATGCATGAAAATATAGTCATATAATAATATAACTCACATAATCATGCATATTTAAACATAATAACACAATAAACCAGTTATTTCTCTCCTGGCCCCCTAATTAAGGCACTTAGCCATATTAGGGAATTTGGGACGTTACAGCCTCACTCGGAGGTATCCATGCTTCATAAACTTGCTCAGAACGTGGTCTCACTTGGAGGCATCATCGCTTGAGAGAAGACCTCGGGGCATGGCCTCACCTGGAGACATCTCTGACTCGACTGGATTCGACTACATGGAGAAACTAGCACCTAGAGGACTTCATGACCTATCGCTAATTACTCCTAATTTCCATGTGTAGGATGACCAAAACACGGACAACATTTGCCCCCCAAGTACTCACTCATACTCGGAGAGTGGAGACTTAGATTGAGGAGTAATTCAGAAAGGTCTTCGGGAGGTGACACTTTGGCTTCCTCTGACTTCTCTAAAAAATTCACGCCACATGTTGACTCCCTATTGCTGGGCCCATCAATTTGTGCAATTAATGAGAAGTCCAGCCCACTACTCAAAACGTCTACTCTGTACCCTTGGTGTCTTTTTTCTCCATACCCAAGACGTCATTTCCCAAGGCCAATGATCACGATCCGTGCCTTTTAGAATTTGACCGTTGGATTACTCTCGAGTGCCTACGTCGTGGGTAATCTGATAGTCAGGGTGTAGTTGCTTCCCCTCCATGTTCTGAGTATAAAACTCGATAATCGCCTCTAAGCAAACACTGTAACCATTCGAAATTCGAAACCCTCAACACTCTCTCTTCTTCCTTAAACTTCTGCAAGTCTAGACGATTGGTGAGAGTCGTCGTACTTCTGGGCGAACGACAAGCGATTCTTCAGAGTCCAAACCCGTTTCAGCACTTGCCGATACTATATCTCGAGTAAGTATTTACTGGTTTTGTGTTTATGTTGGGTTTAATTTGGGAGTTTTGATGCATGCTTAGGAATGGGCTTTTGTGGTATTTTGAGGGAAAGTTTTGACCCTTTACAAGTCTTTTTAGGCGCATTTTGGTGTTAAGAGTGGCCAAGATGGCCTATTTCCCACCTTGGGTAACTTTTGCCTTTAGGGACACTTGACCGGAATATGGAAAATCCCCATATTCTGGCAGTGTTCATAAATTCTGGTGGTGTTCTTCGGTGCTAATTTTTCGACCTCGAGGACATCCCAAGCCTTTAGAAATTCTTTATTCTCCTCCCCAAGCAATAGTCTTAGGGATTCTCGCTTTGACCCATCTTTCTTCGGGACAAGTTGCTAACTTCTTAGTGTGTTGTTTCAGATGTCCGAGGAGCTTTGCCAATTACATAAACAAGGATTTTATGCCTTTGACACCGAGATCCTCCAAATGGCTCTAGAAATTGGGCAACACCTCAAGAAGGGGAAACAAGTGGCTTGTAGCAATCAAGCCCTCATAGTGCGAGAGGGCTCCGACCCGGTGGCGATGAGACCCCTTCGAGTCGGCCTCTTGAAGGAGGAGGCCATTGTAGGCCTGACGTCGTTGGACAACACCTACACTGTTGTGGGATTTGAGGCAAAGATCATCCCCAGCAAGCTACGACATTGAGGTGCCTTAGAGAAGATTCTCGACCACTACAAGGTGGATGCATGTGAGATGCTAGTGCTCCTGTCACGGGAGGGCGAGAAGGTGCATGAGAGCATTCATGGGCTCGGGCTCTGAAGTGCCTCCCATCTCAAGGATGGTGCTACTATGACATTGCACCAATATTATGCCGACTTCCTCAAGTTCATCGGCATAACTCCCTTCCAATTGTCCCCGAATGGATATCGGGTACTGGCTGGACTCTACGTTTTGTAGAAGAGGAAAAACTGGCCCACATCATCCTCCATTGAATTATTGTATGTCTACAGCTTTCGGCAGTGCCCGAAGAAGGGTGAAAAGGATGGCTAGTACACCTTGATGAAGCACACGATTCCAGGGAGAAGCTACAAAACTCTGAGCGGCAAGGAGAATCACACTCGGAACTACAAGGATCAATTCTTCTGGGCGAATGGGTTCCCAGTGAGGACCAATTACACCCTAATCCTAGACTTTGCTAGAGTTGGGAAGCACCTTTGTCCTCGCATAATTTGGCCTAATATTATTTAGCTCGTAACCGCTCTTTGATCTTAAAAACATCTCTTATGAGGTCCCTATCGTGGCACGCCTTTCATTGACTCCTTTTACGAAAGACTTAGGGCAATAGACGAGGAGTTAGAACTCCCCTTCCTCGTCATCGATGCCCATCTCTGATAGTATGGGCTGCTGCAGGTGGGTTAGAGCATAAGCCCAGTGATCCTTAGCGACTCAAAACAATCTTGGCAGGAGACGAGGCTCTACATGGACTATGTGGTGGGCAAGGCAAAATTTCAATACACGTAGTGCCTTCGTGAGGAGCATAAGGAAAGTGTCCTTGCCATCAAGGAAGTCGTGGAGGGTGTCAGGACCCTCTTAGATAGATTTCTCGATGGCATCATCCGTGGTGCTCGCACCCCCGTTTGCTGTAGCTCCAGACCCAGTTTCCCAAGCATCCTCTGCGACCGCTCCACCAGTCCTCACCCCGAGGATGGTGGCTCTTGGCGAGGTAATTTACCTCGAGGTTTCCTCCCCTCAAGATGGGAGATTCTCAGAGAAGGGTAAGGAAATCCATTCTAATGTGCCTAACTCCCCTCGGTTAAGGTACCTCAGTTGATAGTCTTACCGGAACACTCTGACGAGGAGGACTCGGAGACGCACAGGTGGGTCATCGAGTAATACAACACCCACATCTTGAGGGGAAATGAGGACTTCAAATTACTTGCTGAGTTTCTGTGCGAGGGTTGACCAAAGGATCCTGTTGTTCCTCCTTCCGTGAGGAGTTGAAACCTTTCCTCGTGGGGAGAATATGAGATAGGGTTGTTCCGCTTAGCGCGGAGCTCCTACAAGGGTTAGCAGGGTCCCTACACGAGATGTCTTCTAGCAGCTTCACTAGTTGTGGTAGCGATAATGAGGTTTCACTGATAGCCGCCATCCACCATTCTTCCTTGAGGCTAAGTCTCTTTATTTTTACCTCACTTAAGTGTTTTATTTCTCCATCTCTTTGCTGATTTGATATTCTGATCTAACAGACTGTGCCCTTCAACTAATGGCTCGGGGACATCGTGCTGATGCGATTCTTTGAGATAAAGGGGGCTCGAGAGGAGCTAGCCTGGGCTTAGTAAGAACTGACTCAACTCCAGGAGACTGTGGTCCCCTTGGAGGAACACTCACGGCTCCAGAAAGAAGTGGAGGGCACGAGAGCCCGTGTCCGCGAGGTAGAGGACCTACTGGCCATCGAGCGGTCGAAGTTATCAAATTTTGAGGAAACTTCCTCTGAATTGGTGGAAGATGCTGCACACCGTACCCGGGCCATGGAGAAGGTGCTGACCAAAGCTTGCGAAGAGCTCCGGTTGAGTCGGGCGAAGTCTTTAGCCCGTGCCGTGGAGTTGGAAAAAAACAGGAAAGTTGTCGAAGACCTATGTCACCGAGCCGAGGAACTGGAGAATGACCTCGACATGATGGCCGGCGATACACTATTTCTCGTGTGGCAAAGCAACAAAGACATGGATCTCTCACTCACCGAGGATCCCAACATGAAGACAAAGCTCAAGGCACATCTTGAGGCGAAAGAGGCCAATGCAGCCCAGGAGAAGGAGGCCTTGGTAGCAGTTCACATTTCTGAAGTTGACCCTGTAATCGAGATGGTGGCGGAGGTGCCCTCAGGGCAAGGGCCTTAGTAATTTTTTCCTGTATTATTTTTTAACTATATGTAAGCATGCGTGCCATAGTTTATTGGGGTATAGACAATCAATGCTTGAGCCTGTAAACACTATTGTAACTATTTTTCCATTTAAATTTATGTAGCCTGCACTACCTTATTGCCATGATTGCATTATTATTATCGATTTTTCAGACTCAAGTTCTTATTGACTTCTCTTAGCACCTAGACAATTTTTATGTGGTTAACGTTGCTCTGTAGGCTCGAGGTCCTCAAGAGTAACTTTAAATCTAGTTCAAGCGATTACTCATCGCGGCCTTACGTCCCTGAGTTCAAACGGCTCAGGACGAAGCCTGCCTGTGGTACTTAGTGCTTGAGGATCTTCCTTCTGGTGTTTAGACACTTGCGCATCTAGTAATTCATCTTAGGCTCGAGGTCATAAGAGTAACTTTGATGCAGCGTCAAGTGAGGGCACTCGACTATCCTACAACCCGAAGTTCCAACGACTTGGGCTTTAGGAGGTTCTGTACTGTAGGGTTCTTCCTCAGTGCTCGATAATTAAGAAGTTTAGCGTTGGCTTGTAGGCTCAATGTCCTTGTCCGCTAGTCCTGATGAATCGGGGCTTTATGGGGTCATTCACACTAAGCTATCTTCCCCCGGGAACGTGGTCATCGGCAGGTCAGCTTGGGATTTTTTATTTGCCCCCCAAGTACATAGCTTGGGACCTAATCATTTGGAAATCATGAATTCATTATCCCAGGCCTAAGAGGCTGAGTCCACGACCTTTAACTCGGTCTGGTCCCGAGTTCCAATGACTCGGGCCTCTGTTCACATCTCGAGATCATAGGACTGAGTTACTGCTCATCGGGCGCGATGTCCTTGAGAGGTAATATTAGTCCATACTCGGGCTACTTAGGTTTTATTTACTCTTAGGATCAGTATCCCATAGAGCATTCTGCTCAAGTCTTAAGGCGACTTATGCTAGTGCCCGAGGCACACACCATCCTCAGGAGATAATGCTAAATCCAATATCTTTTTAGCAGTGCATTTCTGTCAGGCCATTTAGCTATGGGATCCCGTGACACTAGAGGTGCTTCATTCGTTGACTAGCCAAGATCCCCATGTCATGGATTTCTCAATGTTATATGCTCGAGGCATATGGAGGACTTGGGCATAACTCCTTTGGTGCAATGTCCATAGGAGGCGTCTCAAGTCTACCTCGGGACCAAGTACAAAGTACTCTGTCTTTCGTTCACATCTTGAGATTAAAGGACTTGATCAAAGATCCTCAAGCGCAATGTCCACGGGAGGTGACACAGGTCTGTTCTTGCGCTACTAAGATTCTTTGTCTAGTCTCTAGATGTTAAGCCGTACTTTACTTGGAACAAGCTTAGTCTCTTAGGCCAAACTCAACTAGTTTCCTAGGTTTTTCTATCATCGGGGTAGCGACACTAGGCTTACTCTGCTTTTGACAAGCTTAGTTTCCTAGGTCGTTCCCCGCGAGGCGTGATGCTGCCCTAACTCCATGCCTCCCAAGTGATCGGAGACTAGTCTGCGTTCACTTGTCCAAGCCAGCGAGCGGGTGCTCTTATACATAGCATTAACAAAATAAAGGAAACCAAAAAACTATAAGTAGACAAATAAATTTTGTTTTTACTGTGTTTTACATACCTAAATTTCCATTAAATGTGCTCGGAGGCTACAAGGGAGATTACAAAAATTAACAAAGTTCACTGCTTATATTACTGGTAATACCGGCGAAGATGCTCGACATTCCAGGCATGGGGTATCAACTCCCCATTTAGTCGGGCCAATTTGTATGTTCGCGGACATACAACGCTCTCGAATTGGTATGGGCCTTCCCAGTTAGGTCTCAGCTCTCCTGCACCAGGGTCTCGGGTGGCTAAGATAACTCTTTGCAACACCAGATCTCCGACGCCAAACTTTTGATCCTTCACTTTAGAGTTGAAATACCTAGCCACCTTTTGCTGGTAGGACGCCACTCGAAGCTGAGAAAGTGCACGGAGCTCCTCCACTAGGTTAGGGATTCTCGGGGTAAAGGGTGGGTTGTGGTGCGGTAGCTCCAGGGACCCGACCACAAACCACCCTTTACTCTGAGAATCCTTGGACCTTGTGGAGTAGCTCCGTGAAGTTTCTCAGCTTCGAGAAGCATCCTACCAGCGAAAGGTGGTCAGGTATTTCAACTCTGAAGTGAAGGATAGTAAGTTTGGGGTTAGAGATCTGGTGTTGCGAAGAGTTATCTTAGCCACCTGAGACCCCGGTGCAGGAGTGCTGGGATGTAGCTGGGAAGGCCCATACCAAGTCGAGAGCGTTGTATGTCCGAGAACATACAAATTGGCCTGAATAAATGGGGAGTTGATACCTCATGCCTAGAATGTCGAGCATCTTCATCGGTATTACCAGTAATATGAGCAGGGAACATTACGCTCAAGGAGCTCTAATCAAGTCCTTTAATCTCAAGATGCAAACGAAAGATATACCTCTAATCAAGGACCATCTTCATTGGTCCCGAGGTAGACTTGGGACGCCTCCTATGGACATTGCGTTAAAGGAGTTATGCCCAAGTCCTCCATCCATCAAGCATATATCATCGGGAAGTCCATGACATGGGGAGCTTGGATAGTCGATGAGTGAAGCACCTCTTGCGTCACTGGATCCCATAGCTAAATGGCATGACAGAAATGCAGTGATGAAAAGATCCAAGTATCGCGAGATTGGATTTAGCATATTCTCCTAAGGACGGCGCGTGCCTAGGGAGTAGTAAACAAATCCCAATCTTGAGATGTGAACGGAAGCCTAAACTGTCGGTACTCGGGCACTAGCATAAGTTACCTTAAGACTTGAGAAAAATGCTCTGTGGGATACTAGCCCGAAGAGTAAATAAAACCTAAGTAGTGTGAGTATGGACTGATATTACCTCCCGAGGACACTGCGCCCGAGGAGCAGTAACTCAGTCCTATGATCTCAAGATGTGAGCGGAGGCCCGAATCATTAGAACTCGGGGCGAGACCTAGTCAAAGGGCGTGGACTGATCCTCCTAGGCCTGGGATAATGAATTCACGACTTCCAAATGATTAGGTCCCGAGCTGTGTACTCAGGGGGCAAATAAAAAATCCCAAGCTGGCCCGCCGGTGACCATGTTCCCGGGGGCAGATAGCTTAGTGTGAATGACCCCGTAAAGCCCTAAGTCATCGGGACTCAGGGACAAGGACATTGATCCTGGAAGCCAACACTACACTTCTTAAGTGTTGAGCACTAAGGAAGAACCCTATGGTATAGGACCTCATAAACCCTGAGTCGTTGGAACTCGGAGTTGCAGGATAGTTAAGTGCCCTCACTTGACGCTGCATCAAAGTTACTCTTATGACCTTAAGCCTAAGATGAATTACTAGATGCGCAAGTGTCTAAACACAGGAAGGAACATCCTCAAGCTCTAAGTAACACTGGAAGGCTCCGTCCTGAGTCATTTGAACTCGGGGACGTAGGGCTGCGGTGAGTAATCGCTTGAACTAGCTTTAAAGTTACTCTTGAGGACCGCGCACCTACAGAGCAACACTAACCGCATAAAAATTGTCTAGGTGCTAAGAGAAGTCGATAAGAACTCGAGTCTGCAAATTCGATAATAATAATAATGCAATCATGGAAATAATGTAGTGCAGGCTGCATAAGTTTAAATGGAAAAATAGTTACAATGGTGCTCAGGGGCTAGAGCGTTGATTGTCTATACCCCAATAAACTATGGCACGAAGGCCTACACAACTAAAAAATAATACAGGACAAAATTACTGAGGCCCTTGGCCTGAGGGCACCTTTGACACCATCTCAATTACAAGCTCAGCTTCAGAAATGTGACCCGCTGCCAAGGCCTCCTTCTCCTGGGATGCCCTGGCCTTTTCCGCCTCAAGACGCCCCTCGAGCTTTGTCTTCTCGTTTGGATACTCAGTGAATGAGAGATCCATGTCTCTGTTGCTCTGCCACGTGAGAAATAGTGTATCATCGACCATCACATCAAGGTCCTTCTCCAGTTCCTCGGCTTGACAACATAGGTCTTCGGCAACTTTCCTAGTTTTCTCCAGCTCCTCGGCACGAGCTAAAGACTTCGCCTTACTCAACCAGAGCTCTTCGCAAGCTTTGGTTAGCACCTTCTCCACAGCCCGGGTGCGGCGTGCATCATCTTCCAGCAACTTAGAGGAAGTTTCCTCCAAAGTGGATAACTTCGACCGCTCGGTGGCCAGTAGGTCCTCCACCACGCGAACAAGGGCCCTCGTATCCTCCACTTCTTTCCAGAGTTGTGATTGTTCCTCTAAGGGGACCAAAGTCTCCTAGAGCTGAGCCAATTCTTTCTGAGCCCGGACCAGCTCCTCCTGAGGCCCATTTAGCTCAAAGGACCACATCAGCACAATGTCCCCGAGCCGATGGTTGAGGGCTCAGTGTATCAGATGAGAATATTAAATCAGCAAAGAGATGGAGAAATAAAACACTGAAGTGAGGTAAAAATTAAGAGACTTACAATCAAGGAAGAATGGCGGCAGGTGGCTATCAGCGAAACCTCGTTATCACTACCACAACAGGAGAAGCTGCTAGTAGGGGTGGTCATTGGTCGGTTTGGGTGGATTTTTGACATACCCAAACTTATAGTTGGGTTGGTCCTTTTCAACCCGTAACCCACCCAATTAAAAAAAATGAAGTTCAACCCGACCATCGATTTGGTCGATTCCGCCGAAACTTATTTTTTTTAATTTTTTATAAAAAAAATGATTTTCACTAATTTTTTTATTATTTTCTCTATTTTTAGTTTGTATTTGTAACTAAAAAAAATGTTACTTTAAAATATAAGGTATTTTTATAAAAAAAAATAATTTGAATTGAGTTTTATATATGTATACTTAATAATTAAATAAATATAAAAATTAAAAAAGTAACAAATCCTTAATTGGGCAGGTTGCCAAAAATTTCAACTCGCCCAATATAATAATTGGGCGGTTTGAAATGAAGGTCGCATTTTTTGTCAGTTTTTTCAGGTTGGTTTGGGCGGGTTATTCGGGTTGCAAATTTTTTTGCACAACCCTAGCTGCTAGAAGGCATCTCGCATAGAGACCCCACTAACCCTTGTAGTAGCTCTGCGCTAAGCGGAACGACCCTATCTCGTATTCTCCTTGCGAGGAGAGGCTCCAACTTCTCGCGACGAGGAACAATGGGATCCTTTGGACAGCCCTCGCGCAGAAACTCAGCAAGGAGTTTGAAGTCCTCGTAGCCCTCCTCGATGTGGGCATTGTAGTACTCGACAACCTGCCTGTGCGCCTCCGAGTCATCCCCGTCATAGTGTTTCAGGAAGATTATCAATCGATGTGTCTTAATTGAAGGGATTTCCTTATCCTTCCCTTTGAATCTGCCATCTTGAGGGGAGAAAACCTCGAGGTCAATGACCTGCCAGGAGCCACCGTCCTTGGGGTGAGGATTGGTGGAGCAGCCACAGAGGATGCTTGGGCAACTAGGTCTGGATCTGTAGCGGACGAGGGTGTGGGCATCGCGGTTCATGTCGACGGGACATCTATCTGAGACGGGTCTTATAGTCTCTGATGCTTCAACCTGACCAGTTCGGACAAGCCCATGCTTTCTGCACAAAGGAAACAAACTTATTAGTCCCTCGGAAGGGAAGGAAAACAAAAAAAAAAGTAAAAATGCATGCGAAACTAAGTATAAATCTCCTCAGTAGCCCCACCGCGATCAAGCTCCTCAGAGTGGAGGACAGAATGGGTGAATTTGCGAATGTGTTATCCCATCTCTTGCGTCAGATTGGTCTTGTACTGACAAAACCACGTGGCATGCATGGTCGTCATCTCGCCAAGAGGCATGAAGGACAATTGGGGATTTACCTTGAGGCATGGAAGATAACTCAATCCCCGCCTCGAGCTTCACCTCGAGCTCTTCGTCTTCCTTCACCTTTGTGGCTAGGTGTTGTCCGACAGCGTCGAACCTGCATTGGCCTCCTCCCCCGAGAGGCCAACTTGAAGGGGTCTCGTCGCCACCGGGTTGAAGCCCGCTCGTACTACAAGGGCTTGATGGCTACCGGCCAGTTGTTTCCCCTTCTCGGTGTGTTGCCCCATTTCTCAGGCCATTTGGAGGACCTCGGTGTCAAAGGCATAAAATCATTGTTTATGTAATTGGTAGCTCCTCGGACATCTAAAACAACAAACCAAGCAATTAGCACCTTGTCCCAAAGAAAGATGGATCAAAGTGAGAATTCCTAAGACTATTGCTTGGGGAGGAGAAGAAAGAATTTCTAAAGGCTTGCGATGTCCTTTGGGCCGAAAAATCAGCACTAGAGAACACCACCGGAATTTATGAACACTACTAGAATCTGGGGATTTTCCAGATTCTGATCGAGTGTCCAGAAAGGCAAAAGTTACCCAAGGTGGGAAATATGCCATTTTGGCCACTCCTAACACCAAAATGCGCCTAAATAGATTTGTAAATGGTCAAAACTTCCCCTCAAAATACCACAAAAAGCCCATTCCTAAGCATTCATCTAAATTTCCAAATTAAACCCAACACAAACACGAAACCAGTAAATATTTACTCGAGATATAGTGCCGATAGCTGTTGAAACAAGTTCAGACTCTGAAGAATAGCTTGTTATTCGCTCAGAAGTACGACGACTCTCTCCAATGTTTAGATTGCAGAAGAAACTTCAGAACGTTTGAAGGACTGGGAAGTTTAAGGAAGAAGAAAGAGTGTTGGGGGTTTCGAATTTCGAATGGTAAGAGTATTTTCTTAGAGGCGGTTATCGAGTTTTATATTCAGAACTTGTAGGGGAAGCATCTACACCCCGACCGTCGGATTACCCACGATGTAGGCACTCGAGAGTAATCCAATAGTCAAATTCTAAAAGGCACAAATCGTGATCATTGGCCTTGGGAAACGACGTCTTAGGTATGGAGCGAAAAGACACCTAGGGTACGGAGTAGACGTTTTGAGTAGTGGAATGGACTTCTCATTAATTGCACGGATTGATGGGCCAAGCAATAGGGAGTCAACACATGGCACAAAATTTTTAGAGAAGTGAGAGGAAGCCTAAGCGTCACCTCCCGAAGACCTTTTTGAATTACTCCTCAATCTAAGTCTCCATTGTCCGAGGACGAGTGAAGACTTGGGGGGAAAATGTTGTCCGTGTTTTGGTCTTCCGACACGTGGCAATTAGGAGTAATTAGCGACAGGCCATGAAGTCCTTGAGGTGCTGGTTTCTCCATGTAGTCCAGTTTGGCCGAGTCGAAGATGTCTCCAGGTGAGGTCACGCCCCGAGGTCTTCTCTTAGGCGAGGATGCCTCCAAGTGAGACCACGTTCTGAGCAAGTTTCTGAAGCATGGATACCTCCGAGTGAGGCTGTAACGTCCCAAATTCCCTAATATGGCTTTGTGCCTTAATTAGGGGGCCAAGAGAGAAATAACTGGTTTATTGTATTATTATGTGTAAATATGCATGATTATGTGAGTTATATTATTATATGACTATATTTGCATGCATGTGGGCCCCTTTCTTATTAGAAGGGCATTTTAGTAATTTTGGCTTGTTGATGGCATGTTTGTATATTTATGTGTTTATGGATTGAGACTACATTATTATGTGGATATATTTGATCTATTTGACACGAGGTTATCCTAGATAGCAAGTTAGCGGTTTAGTCATAACGGGGTCAAATACCTAGATTGGGGTGAGCCTAGGGGTAATTTGATAATTTAGTACATTACAAGGATTGATTGGGTAATGAGGAATTAGTTGGTAACTATTCGAGGATATTTGGAGTAACGGGAATTATAAGGCGTTAATTATGATTAATAGGATATGTGGTAAATGACAAAATTTCCCTTGATGGGCTTTGAGAGAGAGATTTGGCCCTAGGGGCATTTAGGTCATTTTGAGCCAAGTTAGTTACTTAGTCACTCTTTCCTTTAGCCGAAGGGAACCAAGAAACAGAGTAGACAAACACAAGTAGCTCTCTCTCTCTCTGTAGTGTTGGCTTGGTTTTAGGGCAAAGCTAGTTAAATTCAAGGCTTGGAAGCTTGAGCTTGGTGTGGTTGATGTTCTTTAGACTAGGATTTGGTTAGTTGCAGATAGGAGGATTTAATTCACAATTGAGGTAAGCTATAGACTCTTTTTAATTGAATTCTGTTTTTTGTTTATGGTATTCTAGAGCTTTGAGGCTCAAGGTTTTGTATTTGAGTTTTAGAGGGGTTTTGAGTGAGTTTGGGCATGGGTTTTGTTGCTGGTTTGATGTTGATGTTATACTAAGATTTGGTTCTGGCTTTGGGTATGATTTCGCGTGATTTTTGGTAAAGTTTGGCTGAAGAAAAAAAGGGAAAATCTGGGTTTGAAGGGTCACACTGCGACCATGTTCTTGGGGCACCGTGACCAACGTGAACCCTTGGCCTGGAGGGGTTTCTGTTTCGGAGGTGTATCGTGACTCTCAGGGGCAAGTCGCGGTCCATTTCTTGAATTCCAAATAGGGGGATTTCTGTCCTGGGAGGCGCGCCGTGACCCTTAGGGTCAAGTCGCAGCCCCGCATGGGCTACTTTGGCCAGGATAGGTTTTGAGTAACGGGAACTCAAACCCAAGGGCTCGGGATTGATTCTACTACTTGGTTTAGTAGAATTCGAGGTCTCGAAGGGTAGGTCACGACCCCTCAAAATACCACAAAAAGACCATTCCTAAGTGTGCATATAAACTCCCAAATTAAACCCAACGCAAACAAGAAACTTGTAAATACTTACTCAAGATATAGTGCCGATAAGTGTTGAAATAGGTTCAAACTCTGAAGAATCGCTTGTCATTCGCCTAGAAGTACGACGACTCTCACCAATCATTCAAACTTGCAGAAGAAACTCTGGAATGTTTGAAGGATAGGGAAATTTAAGGAAGAAGAGAGAGTGCTGGGGGTTTCGAATTTCGAATGGTAAGAGTGTTTGCTTAGAGGCGGTTATCGAGTTTTATACTCAGAACTTGGAGGGGAAGAAACTACACCCCGACCATCAGATTACCCACGACGTAGGCACTCGAGAGTAATCCAACGGTCAGATTCTAAAAGGCACAGATTGTGATTATTGGCCTTGGGAAACGACATCTTGGGTATGGAGCAAAAAGACACCTACAGTACGGAATAGACGTTTTGAGTAGTGGAATGGACTTCTCATTAATTGCACGGATTGATGGGCCAAGAAATAGGGAGTCAACATGCGGCGCAAACTTTCAAGAAGTCAGGGGAAGCCCAAGCGTCACCTCCTAAAGTCCTTTTGAATTACTCCTCAATCTAAGTCTCCATTTTCCGAGGACGAGTGAAGACTTGGGGGGAAAATGTTGTCTGTGTTTTGTTCATCTGACACATGGAAATTAGGAGTAATTAGTGACAGGCCATGAAGACATCGTGGTGCTAATTTCTCCATGTACTCTAATCCGGCCGAGTCGGAGATGTCTCTAGGTGAGGCCACACCCTGAGATCTTCTCTTAGGTGAGGATGCCTCCAAGTGAGACCATGTTCTGAGCTAATTTCCAAAGCATGGATACCTCCGAGTGAGGCCATGCCCTGAGGTCTCCCCCTCAGGGGGATGTGTCTCCAGGTGAGGTCACGCCCCGAGGGGCCCCTCTCATTCGACCTTTCTCCAAGTCCAGGACTCTGGTCCTCAGGCTCGAAATTAGTGCCACATGTCAATCACTGCAGGTGTGGGCCAGTAGAGGATCGTCTGACGTCTTTTGGTGATTCTTGATTAGTGGTGTCAAGTTCGTACATTCGACAATCGACATTTCCCACATCGCTACCTGACATGGGCGAACGTGCACTGCACCCTGACAGTCACAGATATGTTCCCCATAAAGTTGGTGTGTGACTTTCTGCAATAGGCCCCATAGAATCATCATTGAAGCTTGCTACAACAAGTTTCAAGCTCACTCAATAATAGAGAGTCGTGGACTAGGGCTCCTTTATAGCCTGAACCACGTAAAACTCTGTGTTTTATCCTTGTTCTTTCTTTAATCCCTCAGTTTAAGTTGATAGTGAAAAAGGCAGTTAACAATAAATTCATTACAATGTATCTTCATTAGTTTTGTGATGAACACACACTAACAAATTAAGTCATTATTAAGTTAACTACTCTAAAAATGGTGCGCAGGACAAGGCAACAACCCATCATGGAAGGAAAAATTCAGTTTTAGAGCAGATTATCCAGGTTCTAGAGATACTTCAAGCTCATCTTCAAAATCCTCGACAAGAAATTTTTTTATTAAAATAATAAAACAATCTAAAAAAAATATGATAAAATATTTTGGTATAGTAACCTCTTTCATAACTCTCATGTTTCCTATACATTTTAACCGTTTGATCAATATGATGGATGGCCACTATTTATCGAGTTTTTCAGAAACTAGAATTATGAAAAATAAGAGAGCAAAAAGAAAAGATTTAAAGATAACCACACAAGGGTTTTTTACATGGTTGGGGCATTAAAGAGCCTTAGTCCATGAGTCTAATGTATTAGAGCTTAGAGAGCTTTAACAATGGGGTTTTATGCAAGTTTGAGCAGAATAATTGCTTATAAGAGAAAATTTTGCGATCCCTTGTACAGTGCACAACTGGTCCTATTTATAGGCAGTTGGGTGCACTGGGTTTGGGCCAGACTAATCCAGGCCCAATAGAGATATAATCATGGTTCACTCGCTAATGGAGGCTTAATAAAAAGAACTTTGCTAAACAATACACACTAATCAAGGCCCATTGGGCCGGCTTGGGCATAATCACGCTTTACAACTGACAACAATATGTAATTTCAGACTGGTCCATGTGGGCTTCTAAGGAGATCCTGGGGACAGGATCCATCAGAGTAGTGGCAGTACTATTCCCCAATATCAGCCTACATTTTGTATGTAACCTCTTCTATAGGTTAGTTGGGGAGACCAAACTCCGTGTTTCTCGGGAATGTGTCAGTGTTAGGGAAGTTCAATCCTGCCAACGCGGATACTAGATCTGGATTCATTTACTAATGTCTTGGTTTGTTCACTAGGACCTCGGTTCGTTTACTAGGACTCAGGTTTATTTACCAATGTCTCATTCCATTCAGACGGTTGAGCCTCACCCTTACTCGCGTCCTGGATGATGCCATTGAATAGGGACCAAGAAGAGGAGCTGGACATGAACCTTCATTCTGATTCCCTCTTTATGGTGGTGCCCATTGAACAGTCTTGGGCTCGCTGACGTTTGGGCCACTAGGCCCCTCGTCCTCCCTGTCCATTGGGCTTAGGTTGGGCCTTTGATCTTTATGAAAGAGCCCCCAAACCCAATATGTCGTGCCATGTGTCCCAGGAAAAAATGGGGATAACATTTACCCCCAAGTCTCCGTCTGTGTTTACGCAGTGGAAACTTGCTTCACTTTCCCGGACCCAATCTTAACGCCCCTATTTGTTTCCCAGAAGACAGGTTCATTTTCATGGGGGGCACTTGGTTAATCATTCATGGAAGAGGCTTGTCTCAGCACCCCTGATCAATTCCCAACAGCCCGGTTTGTTTCTCAGAAGGCGGGTTCATTTACTTAGGGGCCATTTGGGTGATCCCTGTCCTTTCGAATTCCCCACGCTTTGCATACGTGTTCCATAGCAATTGGTACGTTTGTCTCACTTGCACCTCACAAATCTAAAGAGAATCTTTTGATTACTGTGTCATTAGATGGGTGTCAACATGACTTCTGATGCGTCCCATGTGTACCAGTGATGCTGATAAGGTGATTGAGTGGGTTTTTTAATATCTTTGTAACATCTAGGACCATTGGATGGGGATTTTTTTGAACTTTTCCTAATCGTGGATCGTTGGATTGGGTGGATGTAGATCGGGAGTTGGCAAATCCACGATCCGATACTCGATTGGGCTAATTAAAGCCTCTGCGCAATCCGGGATCGTTAGATGAGGGAAGTTATTCTAAACCGTTGGATCAAACAGTATGCTTTCGACCCTATAAATACCCCCAGATTTTCATTTTCTACTTTACACATTCTGAACAATCAGAGCTGAGAGAGAGAATTTTATGATCGAGTTCGCCGACGAGATTCTTTGACGACTGCTTCATCTTCATCGTCGTTTCTTCCCAGATCCAGAAAACCTCTGCATGTGGCTACAGTAAAATTTTTTACCTAGGCTACAGTGGCATGCTTTAAAAAATAAACAGGGACAGAAGACTTACAGTATAGGGTTGGATGGTGAGCGAGGTTGCTGCGCTGGTAGGAGCTTCGTTGGCACAGTAGTCTCCAAGGCCTTGAAGGAACTCGCACGCTTAAGCTTCGTGAACGGAGAAGATGAGAGCAATGGAAATGAGGGTTTTGTTCTTCGGAAGGTCATAGAGAAAAGAAGGAAATTTGAGAGGTTCTGAATGGTAAGGTGGCCCGTGCGTGGGATGACCACCCCCTTTTTATACAAGGGGGGAACACATGTAAAAGGCTCCTGGGAGACCCTCCACTCGAAATGTGAAACGACGGCTGGACAGTAGGCTAGGCCATTTAATGCGGTTCTCGTAGAGTGTACCGTCGCCACCCACGGTGTTCCACGTATCAGACGCATGCGAAAAGCATGGAATGCGAAGGGTTGTGGGAGAAGTCTAAAAGCTCCTACTGTGGTCTCCCATATCTGACGTCATGGACCACGAGCAGGAGCTTGGGGGGCAGATGTACGCCCTGGCTTTCCCACGGGCTGTTTAGCAGGACGATCCTCGGACTAAACATGATTTAGCCCGAGGCTCCCACAGGCCAGAGGCTTTATCTTTAGGACGGGCCCTTTCTAGCTCGAGGGGATGGAGTTTCCTGCTCCCTCTTGTTGTTCCAGGAGCTGGGAACAACATCCGGCGACC
Organism: Humulus lupulus; assembly: GCF_963169125.1. Classification (NCBI taxonomy): domain Eukaryota; kingdom Viridiplantae; phylum Streptophyta; class Magnoliopsida; order Rosales; family Cannabaceae; genus Humulus; species Humulus lupulus. The sequence continues at coordinate 72,494,184 of NC_084798.1, forward strand.
ACTGACGGATCAGCTCGGGTTATGGATTGTTCCGGCAGCGAGCTTCTCAGGAAGCTCTGACCCTATGGGAAGTCAACACGCAAGATAAACGTGTATAATCCTGCCATCACGTGTCCGATATCCCCCTGACTTCTCGGACACGCAGCAGGAACGTGCGTATTCAGACACCCACGGACGGGTTGGGCCGTGCGGCCCATTGTTTCCTTCCATACTGATTAGACCGCACTTGTGTGTCAGGTTTAGGAATTAATCATGAATATCACAGACTTGATATGACAAATGGAAAGGTCACGGGATGACCTCCCTACCAATTTCCAGGTGCCTTCTCCTATAAATATGGAGACCCTGGGAATTGATAGGGGTTGGAAAAAATAGTCTTGTAAGAACTTTATATTTTGTAAACCAATTACCCAGAAAAGATCAATAATATTGACTAGTGGAGTAGAAGGATTTTAACCTTCGAACCACTTAAAAACGTGTTTAAGGTCACCTAGTTCTTTTCACAAAGATTTCATATCTGCGGCGGTTCTAATTTTAAGTACTAATCTCTTTCTCTTCTTCTCTTAATTACCTGTTGCCGAAGAACCGCGTCAACAGTTTGGTGCTTTCATTGAGAGAAAGTCCAATTAGTACTACCACAAACATACAACTATGGTGACCACTCGATCCAAACATGGCAACGAGACAGAACAACATGATGGGCAGGAGGCCCGCCATGTTGCCCTCCCCGAGGAGCAAGTTCCTGAAGTCCAGCAAAGGCCAGGAAAGCAGCCGGCCGGCCAAGGCGACACTGGTAGTTCGGCGCCCCGGCCGCCTAATCCGAATCCATGTTATTATACTGCGGTGGAGATGGAGAATGATCAGCTGAGGAGCCAGCTAGCAGCAGCTGGTCAGCAAATCCAGGATATTCTGAGTCGACTACCCCCTCTCACAACCAACGGTAACGTTGGAGAGAGGCAAGGCGAGGCTCCTAAGTCTCGCCGGAGTAATCGATCCAGGCGTAGCCGTTCGGGTAGACTCCCTGCAGCCAACTCCACCCCTTCATCACGCCATCAAGAGGCGAACTTCAGGGAAATGCCTCAGACCGAACCGCAGCAGTACAGCCGTTCGGTTAGGACATCAACCCCTAGCTCTCAGCCTTCCTCGAGGACGCCCAGAAGAGATAGGGGAAATTCCCAAAGGAGGGCCGAGGAGATCCGGAGATGTCAGCCCGTCCCCGAAGAACGCCCAGTTCCTCGTCCAGATCGCCCAGCGCGAAACCATCAAGCTGGCAGGGCCGAGAGGCCCCCACCAAATTTAGTCCGTCCAGACGGCACTAGGATCGCCTCTTCGGTCAAGCATCCTCCTTCTCCCATCAGATATCCGTCTCCTCAGACCGTCCGAGACATCCCGACCTACGGAAATAGTAGGAGAGACCCGCCATCGGCCGGGCCTTCCCGCCGCAGCAGGGCGCCGGGAGGAGGAGCAGGTCGGAGCCGCCAAAGACGCACATCGAGCCTGTCCAGCAGGAGTCACTGGACCGGTAGTGCACGGAGTGATCTTTTGGGAGGGGACCTGCGACATCGACTAAGTTCAGCACAAAGTCACCATAATTCCCATGGAGGCGACCTTCGAGATCGCCTCAACTCTCACAGAGAGGGTCCAGTTAGGGATGGTAGCCAGGCTCGCTCAGTTGGGGTCCGATCCGAAGCACGTAATGGCGGGAATGCCCCAAATGACCTATCTCCAGATAGGAGGGGCAATAACCCGCCTAATATGTACAACGGGTCCGGAGCTGTTGAACAGCCCCGGAATAACCCAGGATCTCAGGACAAAACCCTAGAGCGTTTAACTCAAATGGAGGAGCTGATGAAGAAGCTCCTGTCGGAGAAAGAAAAAGACGAATATGATTCAGGGGATGAGATGGAGCTCTTCACCCCCAACATAGCAGCAACGGCATACCCTTCTGGCTTTCGTATGCCTCACTTGTCAAAGTTCAACGGGGATGGAGACCCATCTGACCACTTAGGGATGTTCAACACCCTAATGATGGCTCATAACATCGGGCCAGAGCTTCGTTGCTTGATCTTTCCTTCCACCCTAACTGGACCTGCCAGGCAGTGGTTCAAACAAAGTAAAAGGCAGTCAATCAGCTCCTGGAAGACCTTTTCGGCTGACTTCTAGAGGGCATTCCGCGCCTCTCAGGCCGCCAGGGTCCAGGCCGACTTCTTAGCTAACGTGAGACAGCAACCTGGAGAAACGCTAAAAGCCTACTTGAGCAGATTTGCAAATGTCGCTGCTCGAGCCAGAGACGCCGACGACAGCTCCAAACTCATGGCTATGAGGATCGGGATCCTAGTAGGCGGAGATCTGTGGAAGGATATTCAAAGGAGGGGGGTCAGCTCAGTTAGTGAATTCCTTAACAAAGCCCAAGAATGGATAAACTTGGAGGAAGCTGAAGCTTCAGCCGCGGGGACCAGCCAGGCCCTCGAGAAGCCCGCTGGGGCGGGAACAGAGATCGTAGTAGCGACTCCCGACGTCACGCAGAGCAACCAGCCCGGTGGCGGCAAAAGAAAATGGAATGGTGAAAACGTCCAGCACGGTCAAAAGAAGAATAAATCCGTAGATAAATTCAAGCCCGTGTTCACAACGTATACCGAGCTCACCCAAACCAGAGAGAATATTTTCCTGGCCAACGCTACGCGAGTCCCCTGGAAAAGACCGGAGCCAATAAAGCACCCTAAGGGAAAGAGAGACGCTTCCAAATTCTGCCGTTTTCATAACGACGTCGGGCACAATACCGACGACTGCAGGCACCTCAAAGATGAAATCGAGACTCTCATCCGAGCAGGTCCGTTGGCGCAATACTCGCGGAACAGGGTCCCGACAGGTCGACCCGCTCCGGAGATCCCAGCCAGTCAACCTGGACCTCGAGTAGATCAAGACGTCCCTCCCCCCGTGGTCGAGGGAGAGATTTCCACCATCTCTGGAGGGCCACACATGGCTGGCACGAGCAGAGGCGCCCAGAAGAGGTACATAAATGAGTTGAAGGCCCACAATGGAGGGGAGTTCGTCCCGGAACAGCGTCAATCAAAACAACAAAGATTAGAGAAACAACCAGTCACTTTCACGGAGGAGGACGCGGGCCATGTCCAATTCCCTCATAACGATCCCTTGGTCGTAGCAGTCCAGCTCGCCAACCGGAGAGTAAGGAGGGTGTTAGTGGACAATGGGAGCTCGGTGAATCTCCTATTCCGTTCAACCTTAGAAAAAATGGGTCTGACCATCTCCGAGCTTAAGGCAACCTCGATGATGCTATATGGTTTTTCAGGCGAAGGGTCAGCAGCGATAGGAACGATCGAGCTGGTGATCACCCTAGGCGACGAGTCCCGAACAGTGTCCAAACTGCTCGAATTCGTAGTCATTGACTGCTCCGCTGCCTACAATGCAATTTTGGGCCGACCAACGCTCGTTGCTTTCGAAGCTATCACATCCGTCCGGCACCTCGCCATGAAGTTCCCTACTTCGACAGGGGTCTGCACTATCAAGGGCGATCTGCTCGCTTCCAGGGAATGCTACAGCATTTCCATGAAGGGAAAATCTAAACCCGGGTAGGTGGCGATGGCCATTCTGGATGAAGAGGAATCGCAGGGACCCAAGGCGGCCCCTGAGATTGAAAGACCTCGGGTTTTCAAAGACGAAAATCTCGCCTTAAGCGAGGACATTGACCCCCGAGTAGGCGAGGACAGGTCCGAGCTCCAAGCTATTGAAGATCTCGAGGAGGTAGGCATCGATGAACAAAATCCTTCACGGACGGTGAAGCTCGGAAAGAACCTCTGCGATAGAAGAAAGGCGGATCTGACTGCGTTTCTGAAAAAGATCCTAGACGTATTCGCATGGTTGCACGAGGACATGATAGGAATCAGTCCGAGCGTAATCATGCACACGCTCCACCTAGACAAAAGCGTCCCTGCAAAGTCTCAAAAGCAGAGGCGTTTAGGGACAACCCGAGCCGAGGCCCTTGAAGAAGAAGTGGCCCGGCTCAAAAAATGTGGCTTTATCCGCGAAGCCAGATTTCCCATTTGGGTTGCCAATCCCGTGTTAGTTCCAAAGCCCAATGGCAAGTGGCGGACCTGTATCGATTTTTTCGACCTGAATAAAGCCTGCCCCAAGGATTGCTTTCCGTTGCCGAGGATCGATCAACTGGTGGATGCCACGGCGGGGCACGAGCTCATGTCCTTCATGGACGTGTACTCGGGCTACAATCAGATCGCGATGAATCCAGCAGACCAGGATCATACCAGCTTTATGACCCCGACTAATGTCTATTGTTATAAGGTCATGCCGTTCGGTCTTAAGAATGCCGGGGCAACCTACCAAAGGCTGGTAAATAGAATGTTCGCGGATCAGATCGGGAAAAACATGGAAGTGTACGTCGATGATATGCTTGTCAAGTCAAAGACTGCCACCAACCACGTCGCCGACCTGGAAGAATGTTTTAACATACTGCGAGAATATGGCATGAGGCTCAATCCTCAGAAATGCACTTTCGGTGTCGCATCGGGGAAGTTCTTGGGTTTCATAGTCAATACCCGAGGAATCGAGGCAAATCCCGACAAGATCAGGTCACTGCTCGAGCTTCCATCCCCCAGGTCGCGGAAAGATGTCCAAGGCCTCACAGGAAGGGTGGCAGCACTGAACCGGTTCATTTCCAAATCGACCGACAAGTGCCTGCCTTTCTACAACCTGCTCCGCGGAAACAAGAAGTTCGAATGGACAGTAGAATGCGAGGGCGCATTCCTCGACCTAAAAACGCACCTAGCTGAGCCACCTGTGCTATCAAAGCCCAGGGTAGGAGAACCTCTTTTCCTCTACATGGCCGTGACTGAGGACGCAGCTAGTGCCGTTCTGGTGCGAGAAGAGGACCAGGCTCAGAAACCGGTTTATTACATCAGCAAGAGACTCCTCGGAGCTGAGTCAAGGTACCCGTTGATGGAAAAGCTGGCGTTCTGCCTAATCACGGCCTCGCGAAAACTCAGGCCATACTTCCAGTCCCACTCTATACACGTCATGACCGATCAGCCTCTAAGGCAGGTTTTGCAAAAGCCTGAAGCCTCGGGACGCTTGCTAAAGTGGGCGGTCGAACTTAGTCAGTTCGAGATTTTCTATACTCCCCAAACTACCATAAAAAGTCAAGCCTTGGCCGACTTCGTGGCAGAATGCGCGGGATTCCGTGAGATCCCATCGGAAGATTCACAGCAGCTCACCTCCTCAGGTTCATCGTGGAGGATCTTCGTTGATGGCTCATCTAACGAGAACGGCTCCGGGGCCGGAATCATTCTGATATCCCCAGAAGGACATAGATTCCATTCGGCACTGAGGTTCGGGTTCAAGGCGTCCAACAACGAGGCAGAGTACGAGGCCTTGTTAGCCGGACTTAGGATAGCTAGCGAGCTAAAGGCAAGCTCTGTCCAATGCTTCAGCGACTCCCAGCTCGTGGTGAATCAGGACTTAGGCGAGTATCAGGCGCGGGGTCCCAAGATGGCCTCTTATTTGGCTAAGGTAAAATCTGAATTGTCTACGTTTGGGCAAGGGTCGATCGAGCAGATACCTCGGGAGCAGAACGCCAATGCAGATGCTCTCGCCAAGCTCGCCACCTCGGGGGAGGCAGAAACCCTGGGGTTGGTGCCAATTGAGTTCTTGGACAAACCAAGCATAGATGGAGATCGAGCAGATATTGAGATGATTGACATCAGGCCGACCTGGATGACTCCCATTGTTGAGTACCTCGTCGAGGGCAAGTTACCCGAAGGGCGCAACGACGTACGGCGAGTCCTTTATCAAGCTCCGAGATATACGCTAGTCGAGGGGGTGTTGTACCGACGTGGGCATTCATTACCTCTCCTCCGGTGTGTTCTTCCAAGTGAAGCGAAGGCCATCCTGCAGGAAGTTCATGACGGATTCTGCGGAGATCACACTGGGGGGCAAAGCCTGGCCTTGAAGATCCTTCGGCAGGGTTTTTACTGGCCGACTCTGTCCAAAGACTCGATCTCATATGTAAAAAAGTGCGACAAATGTCAGCGGTTCGCCGCGGTTGCACGAGCACCCCCGACCGAGCTAAAAATGATATCGTCTCCCTGGCCCTTCGCCATTTGGGGCATAGATCTAATAGGCGCCCTGCCCACCGGAAAGGGCGGGGTCCGTTACGCCGTGGTAGCCATTGACTACTTCACAAAGTGGGCCGAAGCAGAGCCGTTGGCGACAATAACATCGAAAAAGGTGCTAGACTTCGTGGTTAAAAGCATCGTTTGTCGATTCGGCCTACCCAAAAAGATTGTTTCCGACAATGGCACTCAATTTGACAGCGACCTGTTCACCGAATTTTAAGAAAAGCACGGAATTGTGAAAAGTTTCTCATCCGTGGCCTATCCCCAGGCGAACGGCCAGGTCGAAGCTGTCAATAAAACTCTGAAGGCAAGCCTCAAGAAGAGGTTAGATGAGACAAAGGGGATCTGGCCAGAACAGCTCCCCCAAGTTCTGTGGGCCTATAGGACCTCACATCGGACTCCCACGGGTCACACTCCTTTCTCCCTAACCTTTGGAAGTGAAGCGGTCCTCCCCGTGGAGGTGAAGGTCCTGTCGCACAGGGTCCGGTCCTACGAACAAGACAAGAACCACGAGCTCCTATGCCACTCCTTAGACTTGATGGATGAGAGGCGAGAGGATTCACAACTCCAGCTCGCCCATTATCAACAGAAAATCACTCGCTACTTCAACACTAAGGTCAAAAGACGTGCCTTTAGCGTCGGCGATTTGGTCTTGAGGAGAGTTTTCCTGGCCGGGAAAGATCCCAAAGATGGGGTTTTGGGACCAAGCTGGGAAGGACCATACCAGGTCATCGAAGTCATCAAAGAAGGGACGTATAAATTAGCTCGACTTGGTGGAGGGGCGGTCCCGCGGACTTGGAATGCAATCCACCTAAAGAAATATTATCAATAAACATTTGTAAGACCTAGAAGGTCACCTTCCATGTATAAATAAAAATCAAATGTTTCTCGTTATTTGCAAGTGTAATTTTAAAGTAACAACGAAAGGCCCTTTCCCAGTTACTTGGGGGGCATATGGTACCTGGATATATCCAGGTCTCCTTAACGACTTAGGTGTTAATTTTTATCTACGGATAAGAGTCATCACAAACTAAGTCCTATCCTGGTCTTAACCGGGTCATCAAACTTAGAAGTTAACAAAAATTTGTTGACCGTGGTTCTTCTTTAAAGAGCCCGGGATACGGATAAAAGTTAACGCGATCTAAGTTTTTTCGAAATAAGTTCCTGGTCTTAACCAGGTCATAAAACTTAGAAGTTAGCTAAAATTTGTTGACCGTGGTTCTTCTTTAAAGAGCCCGGGATACGGATAAAAGTTAACGCGATCTAAGTTTTTTCAAAATAAGTTCCTGGTCTTAACCGGGTCATAAAACTTAGAAGTTAACAAAAATTTGTTGACCGTGGTTCTTCCTTAAAAGAGCCCGGGATACGGATAAAAGTTAACGCGATCTAAGTTTTTTCAAAATAAGTTCCTGGTCTTAACCAGGTCATAAAACTTAGAAGTTAGCTAAAATTTGTTGACCGTGGTTCTTCTTTAAAGAGCCCGGGATACGGATAAAAGTTAACGCGATCTAAGTTTTTTTCAAAATAAGTTCCTGGTCTTAACCAGGTCGGAAAACTTAGAAGTTAGCTAAAATTTGTTGAACGCGGATCTTCTTTAGAGAGCCCGGGACAAAAATAATGTTAACTTGAACTAAGTCATAAAAATAAAAAGATAAATTGTGACCAAATGCATACAAGTATATATATAAAACTGGCTGAGCAAGATGTCTCGAGGCGGAAACGCCCCACACAAAAAGAGAATTACAATAAAAAAAAATGCTCAAAGTGCGTAAACGAGGAGCATCCTAAGCCCCATCAGCTGGCCCTTTGGAGGTCGTGGTCTCGCCCTGTTCCGCCGCGGCAGAAGCCTCTCCAGTCTCCGAAGGAGGAGCCTCCTTATTCAGGCGGGCTTGAAGCCGCAGCAACATGAATGCCCAGAGGTCCGGCGACATGAAGGAGAAGTCCGCGTCCGGATTGTGGGACCAGCAGTGATAGAATAGGTCCTGTAAGGACTGCTCCGACACGACCCGCTCGTCTTTCAGGGCGGCCTGGGAGGTCTGGACTTCGGCCTTCGCCACCTCAAGGTCTGCCCGCGATGCGGCCAGGGAGTTTTTAAGCTCTAGGTTCTCGGAGCGAAGCTTCTCTAGCTCGGATGCGACCAGGGAGCGTTTAAGCTCTTGGTTCTCCGAGCGGACCTTCTCTAGCTCGGCTTTGGAGGCCGCCAGGGCGTCTCTCGCCTCCTGAGACTCCTGGAGGGAAGTCTGGCGATCTGCTTCCAAATCCTCGAGCTGGGCCTTGGTCCTAACGATGCCTCTATAGGCGGCAGCCATGCCCTGCAAGAAAAGAATGATAAATTAGAAAACTGGAAGGAGAAAGGCGGCATGTGAGTGTCAAAGCCTTAGAAGAAGGGGGCACTTTACCGTTAAAGTCATGTCCATAGCAGATTCTATAACTCGGACCGGGCTCGTTGTTTCGATGGCCCGGAGCTCCTTCTCCCTGATATTGTAATAGTGGCTGACGGCGTAGCTGGCCGACTCGTACACCGTACCCCGGAATGCTTCGGGCATCTTCTCCAGAGCCCGGGGGTCGACCGGGATACGCACGTCCGGGGCTGCCGCGGCCAGATTCCCGACCTCTATTACCCCGTCCTGGGCGGCCAGTGGAGATCGTTGAGGTGGCGGATGCATGAGTCCTGTCCTGGAGACAGGGAGGTTCGCCCCCGCGACCTGGGATGGCGGGTCTCTCTCCTTCTCCGTAGCTGGGGATTTGGTGGAGACCCCGGTCGAGCTCTTGGACTCGCGAAGCCTCTTTAACCTCGGCCCCGCTAGGGGATTCCCACCGAACACAACGCCCCGCAGACTATTCCCGGGCTGAGACATCTCTTCTGCCAAAGAGCAAAAAACACGGTTATTAGCAATCATACAGAAATAAAGGCAATAAGAAAGCAAATACTAAGGGAGCCCTACCCCCCGAGCTGGAAGAGCCTAGGACGATTATCTCACGAACTGGCGAAGGTTCTAGGTCCGGTTCTGAATCGGGGCTAGACTCTTCTACGTACTGCCTAATCCCCGGAGCGTAGACGCCCCTCTGGAGCGCAGGCCACGTGCGTAAATTGGTCCCGTACTCCTCAAAAATGGCCGACCTAAAGGCTAGGGTATTATCTACTACTGCGGTACCCTTGGGCCGACTCTCTTGGTTGTCCAGCACGAGCTGGTCAACGCAGTGGAGCAGAAGCGTGTCCAGGTTCGGATTCCTTGGGTGACGATGGACGAGCTGCCTAGGGTTGAACCTAACCAGCCGGGGGTCTGCAGTGGCCCTATCTACGTTCTTAAATAAGTAAGAGTTACCTTGACCGGAAGGACCCGCGGCTGCTCCGGATTGGGCCCTCTCCTCGCTCATCCCCTGGGCGACCTCCAAGCTCCTCTTCCTGTTCCTCACCAGAGGAACTTCCTCACCTTCTTCCTCGCCTTCGTCATCTGCGACCTCCTCCGCGACGATCGGCCTGTTGTCGCGGGCTGGGGGAGGACCCCGGGGCCTTTTCAAATTCAAAGTCTGATTTGGGAAAATTAGCTTGCAGAATACCATCGCCTCGTCCGTCACGAGCACGCGGTGGTCTTTCTCACTGGGGGGCAGGTTCGCCAGTGTATCGTATTGACCCCCGAGGGTCACGGACTTTTCGGTCCTCGAGTAGATGGCTGCAAGGTTGGTTGAAATCAGAATTGGAATAAGGGACGAGCTAAAATAAGATAACCGTTAAAAGGCGAGCTAAATGGAGGATTACTTACGAGGGCGGTTGAAATAATGATGATCCCAGTTTCGGAACCCAGTAGACATAAAAAACTGGTCTTTGAAGTCGTTCGGATGGCTCGGCAGCTCGATCACTGCTGCTGTGTTAGGGAAGCGGGTTAAGTAATAGAACCCGTCGCCTCGCCCCCGCTGGTCCGGGCTGGCTTTGAGGCAGAAGAAATATAGGATATCAGCAGGAGTGGGGACCTCCCACTCATGCTTTTGGAACAAATACCTCAGTCCCGCCAGCAGACGGTAGGAATTGGGGGGTAGCTGAAATGGGGCCAACCCCACATAGTTCAGAAAATCAGCAAAATACTGATCCAGGGGGAGGAAGGCCCCTGCCTTGAAGTGTTCCCCGCTCCAGGCCGCGAACGACTCGTCGAGCGGCGTGCAGCTCCTCTCCCCATCCGCAGCAGGTCGGGCGATCACGGAGGTCTTCCCCAGAGGAATGTTGTGGTTAAGGAAGATTTTGGTGATCTTTGCCTGGCTGGTTATCTTCGAGACGATTCTCTCCGCCTCGAAAAACGCGTCAGGAGCCACCTCGGCCTGCTTCTCCACCGCCGGCCCAAAGTGAGGAATTGGCGAGCTGGTGACCACCGCCTTTCCTTTATCCTTCTGGGAGGCCGAACTTCCCACATTCTTCTGTGGCAGATTTCTCTTTGGAGCCATCTGGTCGCCTATCGAACAAAAGAAAACACTTTAGAAAAGGCGACCCAAGCAGGAGAGTGAAGCAAGTATTAAGTACACGAGCTGGGGTAAGCCCAGCCCGTGGAGAGTGGTGCCACGCGTTCCAAGGAACACGCGCCTATGCCCTCAACAGATCCCAGATTACTCGGAATTCGTGTGTCAGATGGCTCAGAGTAAAAAAAAATTGCCTTGGGGGGAAAGTTTCAACAGGCAAGGCGTGGCAAAACCGCTTTTAAGGCGTATTCCCTAAGCTACCCTGTTTTTGCACCCAAAGTTCCTAAGGATCCTACCCAGAAATTGTTCCTAAGAGAGAATCATGGAACCCATGTTCTAAGGCGATGTCCCATGGCAAGTGTGCCCTAATCTAAGAAGGGCCATCACCCTCCATATCCGCGCGACCCAGAAAACCTCTGCATGTGGCTACAGTAAAATTTTTTACCTAGGCTACAGTGGCATGCTTTAAAAAATAAACAGGGACAGAAGACTTACAGTATAGGGTTGGATGGTGAGCGAGGTTGCTGCGCTGGTAGGAGCTTCGTTGGCACAGTAGTCTCCAAGGCCTTGAAGGAACTCGCACGCTTAAGCTTCGTGAACGGAGAAGATGAGAGCAATGGAAATGAGGGTTTTGTTCTTCGGAAGGTCATAGAGAAAAGAAGGAAATTTGAGAGGTTCTGAATGGTAAGGTGGCCCGTGCGTGGGATGACCACCCCCTTTTTATACAAGGGGGGATCACATGTAAAAGGCTCCTGGGAGACCCTCCACTCGAAATGTGAAACGACGGCTGGACAGTAGGCTAGGCCATTTAATGCGGTTCTCGTAGAGTGTACCGTCGCCACCCACGGTGTTCCACGTATCAGACGCATGCGAAAAGCATGGAATGCGAAGGGTTGTGGGAGAAGTCTAAAAGCTCCTACTGTGGTCTCCCATATCTGACGTCATGGACCACGAGCAGGAGCTTGGGGGGCAGATGTACGCCCTGGCTTTCCCACGGGCTGTTTAGCAGGACGATCCTCGGACTAAACATGATTTAGCCTGAGGCTCCCACAGGCCAGAGGCTTTATCTTCAGGACGGGCCCTTTCTAGCTCGAGGGGATGGAGTTTCCTGCTCCCTCTTGTTGTTCCAGGAGCTGGGAACAACATCCGGCGACCACTGACGGATCAGCTCGGGTTATGGATTGTTCCGGCAGCGAGCTTCTCAGGAAGCTCTGACCCTATGGGAAGTCAACACGCAAGATAAACGTGCATAATCCTGCCATCACGTGTCCGATATCCCCCTGACTTCTCGGACACGCAGCAGGAACGTGCGTATTCAGACACCCACGGACGGGTTGGGCCGTGCGGCCCATTGTTTCCTTCCATACTGATTAGACCGCACTTGTGTGTCAGGTTTAGGAATTAATCATGAATATCACAGACTTGATATGACAAATGGAAAGGTCACGGGATGACCTCCCTACCAATTTCCAGGTGCCTTCTCCTATAAATATGGAGACCCTGGGAATTGATAGGGGTTGGAAAAAATAGTCTTGTAAGAACTACATATTTTGTAAACCAATTACCCAGAAAAGATCAATAATATTGACTAGTGGAGTAGAAGGATTTTAACCTTCGAACCACTTAAAAACGTGTTTAAGGTCACCTAGTTCTTTTCACAAAGATTTCATATCTGCGGCGGTTCTACTTTTAAGTACTAATCTCTTTCTCTTCTTCTCTTAATTACCTGTTGCCGAAGAACCGCATCAATAACAGGGAACTCTTAGTCCCAACATGCTCACATCATTTATCACAATCATATAGCAGTGCATACAAACATAGGGAACACTTAGTCCCATCCTATCCACATATACCGATGCAGTTTTCTTACCTTTAATTCCAAGTGCTTTGATGAAGAAAGATGACCCCCAAGCATGATCCTGCCCCGAGCCCAAGCGTATACCTAGTCACAACCATGATAAAGGATTCCATCAATGATTGTATAAGGGTTTCCGGATAGATTTCTAGCCTCCGGGACATCGAATTCCACCAAACACGGTAGTGGAATCGATCCCGAGCATCCTAGGTTAGGTTCCCACACTGAAAAACTCCAAAAGGCCAAAAATTCCCTTAAGCTTCCCATGCCTCGACATGCCCCCAACCAGAGGCCCAGCCTCGCCCAGAAACAGACATGGGTCGCAGCTTAGCATACCCCATGCTGCGGCCCGCCCTTCTTCCTTAGTCTCCATCTGCTTCAAAGGGCCATGGCACACCAAGAACTGAGCCGCAGTCCGACCCCTTCGAACCTAGAAAAAACACCATTTTCTCTTCCAAAACCTATAACAACTTAAATTAATTATCCCAGAAGTTCCACTATGATTCCAACAACAAAACCTAATGAACTCTAGCTTCAAAACACATCAAACTCAAGATTCAATCTTCACCTTAAAAGAACTAAGAAAACCAGCCAATAACCACTGATTTAACTAGCTAAAATCACAGTTTGATGCTTACCTTAGCCTCTACTTGAATCCACAAAGTGATGCAGAACAATCTCCAAGTTTTAGAGCCCCAAATCCTCGCTTTGTTCTTCAAAATCCCCTTGGTATGACTTAGAGAAAGAGGGAGAGAGAAGAGGGTGCCTTGGGTCAGTTCACCAAAATTCTGAAAGCTTCTTGGTTTTGTTTTTGTTTTATTCAACTTAAGTTCCTAATGTTACCTCAAAGGCTCGGGGTACCAAAAACGTCCCCGGGGGCGAAATGGTAAAATTCCTCGGTATTCCCACCTAGGCTTCCTAACCTAAAATATATCTCCAATTATTTATTTTCATAACCCAATAACCCAACTAAATGTCCATTACTCAAAATAACCCTTGACTCGCCCAGAGTCAAGTACTGGGTCCCGTTGTGACTTTCCCGTTACTTGCTCCCTAGGATCGCCTCGTACCGAATGCTGTAAATAAAATTATATCCACATAATAATATGGTCTCAACAGTTTATCACAAATAATCATTATTATGCCCTAACGGGCCAAAATTACAATTATGCCCTTACAAACCAAACAGGGCTCGCATGCTTATCCAATACTCATAAACATGCATTTCACATAATCATGCATTTTCACCATTAATTCACATAACTTCCAATTATGCCCTCCCGACACACTAATCAAGGCCCTTAAGCCTTATTAGTAATTTTTGGTCGTTACACCATAGGATTGTTAGGTTCGGGACCACCGCATAGGGTGGTTCTGAGTAGGACGGTGATTTGTAGTGCAGAGTCATCTCGGATCATTTCAGAATTTCTGAAATTGATTCAGGATCATTAGGGAAGAAGCCTTTCCTTTTTAGTTCCCCACCAAGGCTCTTGGGATCTCCATTAATCCTGGTCTTGGGTCCAGAGGGGACTTCTCCAAGCAGTATTAGGAGAAACCCCCGTACCTTAACCAATTTCCTTGGGTTTTGGTGCTGACTGCTTGGTTTTTTGTTTTATTTGTTGTCCCCAGATTCTTGATAATGAGCCACGATGCCACTCTTCACCCGGAGGACTTCATAAATTCGGGCCCCGTCGTCCTGAAAGAGCGCAAGCCCCGTACGGGCATTACATGGGAAATGGATGGGGAAATGAAGGAGTTACGGAACTACCGGATGTTGGACACCCTTGAGAAGCATCTGGGAGATGAATCAACTCCCAGACTCTTCCATAACCAGCTGGCTAGGAAGGAGGAGAAGGCCCACACCAGCGTTGGTGAGTTCGGGGCCTTGAGCGTAGGCCATATTAGTGCGAGAGCTACGATCCCGCTTCATGATTACTTCGTGCGATTCCTTAAGTTCGTGGGAATCGTGCCGTTCCAACTCTTGCCCTAGGCCTACAAGTTGCTCGCAGGGTGGCCCATTTTCTGTGCGTTAAAGGAGATCCCAGCGCCTGCTCCCACAGAGGTGTTGTACTTCTATAAGCTAGAGTCGTAGCTTAACGTCAAAGACAAGACCCGGGGTGACATCTATAGATTAAAGCCACACGGCAACTTTCTAGCTCCTTATAGTTCCTGGAAGCACCCCAGGGATGTCAGACATTACTGGTTCATGACATCTAATTTTCTCCTAGAGAAGAACCCTGTGTTGGTGCTAGACTTCCAACGCGTGGGTAAGTTGTTTTCTCCCTAACTCCTCTTCATTTTCCTTTTATTTTATCTGTTCCTCATTCATGCTCCTGGAAAACAGGACCGTATGCCCAAACTCTCCTCACCAAGTCAATCTTGGATCGGAAGAAGTATTACTCCACCCTGAGTATGGAGGAGCTAGACGTGGGGGACTACGTGAGCACGGAGAATTTACGACTAGTTGGAATGGTCGCGGCCAAACAAATGATCGCGACCCCTAGTTTTCGGGGACTGTAGTGCGAGAGAGATCTCGCCCTCAAGGAGGAATTGGCCCTCGTTCATATCGAGGTCGTTGAGGCCACGACCTGCATGGATGCGACTAAAAAGAAAAAGGAGCAAGCCACCAAGCGGAGATGGCTGCATCTGAGGAGCTGGACGCCCTCCTCGAGGAGGCTCAACCAAACACTGGGGCTCACGGAGCCAGCATCTTGGGGCAAGGTAATTTTCCTTTGGTTTTAACTTATGCTCCTCACCTCGAGGACTTAGTTAGGGATAGGCAAATATACCGAGACTACCCGACTGGGATTGTCTGATAAGTGAGGCTTCCCTACCCCATTGTCCTGGATACGTCAGCCTTCATGTATTCATCCGGGTTCCTACAATATGGTACTTTTCTGGACCTGGATGACATGAGGGACAACATTCATTCCTTCGCCTTACGGGAGTTGAGTCGTGCCCGTGGTTTAGATAAGGGTTCGTCCTGGAGGACCTTAGAATAATATTTGCTTTATCTTTTATTTCCATCCCCGTTTATATATCTTGTTGACTATCTTTTGTTTTCCCATTTCAGATGATTCAAGCATGTTGAATCCCATGACCAAGATGAAGGAGATGATCGAGGCCAGGGCAGCCGCTACAAGGGCTTCAGCGAAGAAGGTCGATAAGGGCCCAGCTAAAAAGAAAGTGCATGAGCTGGTCCTCAGGGATTCAAGGTCGGAACCGAAAGTTACTGAGAGGGCTTTGGCCATGAGTGTCCCCCCAGCGGTGCAAACTGGGAACATTTCGTCCCCACCAGCTCCTCCTCCAGTCATCAACATGGAGTAAGAGCCCATGCAAGACCGGAGGTAAGAGAAAAAAGGTCGCGGACTCGGCCCCTAGCGATTCTTCGACACGGGTCATGAGGGCCAGGACCAAGGAGCTCACCCCGGCTGAAGAGCATTCTTCCGGGGAGAGCCTTATTGTTACTCAGGAAGTTTCGGAGGCTCCCATGCTCCCAATCAACCCGACTCACTCCAAGGAAGGGGACATGGTCCTCTAGGAGGAGAGGGCGAAATGGTGGCCCGAGCCTGGGAAGACGGCTGGACAAAATGGGAGGAAGTGTATAGGTCTCTTACTATTCGTAGGAAAGTTGAGTTCGTCGAGTGTCCAGATGCCTTCAATGCTCCCCAACTAATTGTGGATCGGTTTGTGGCTGAGATTGGATTTCAACCTAAGTTGGGGCATGACACAACTCCATTGGCCGCAGATTTGCTGGCCCAGGTTGGGACGACAATGTCCAACCTGCAGCTGAAGCGGTATGCCACCCTGGCCAATCAGGATGCCCTGTTCATATCCCAGTCCATTCGTCACCAAGACACGGATGTAAGTTTTATGTTCATATATATATATATATTCGTGACGATGAGAACTCGTCAACAAAGTTAAGTTAGAAAAATAGAAATATAGAGCTTATCAAATGAAAAACTTCAATGATCTAATTAGAAACTCAAAGAATAGTTGTAGAAAGAAAATGGTGAAATGAACATGTATTTTTCATGGTGTAGTGCTACAATGTTTTTTCCAAAACCTTTCCATGTGGAAGTAGGGTTCCTTTTATAGTGGGCTCTAATGGCCCCTAGTACATTGTGGTCTAGGGGACCAGATGGTACACAAGTATGCTGTCAAGTGAGTGGTCTCAGGGGTAGTGGTGTTGGCTCCAGTACATGGTCAGGTTCTGTGAGGATGTCTCCACCACTTATTTAGTACAAGTGTTAGAGGAGTGTAGGTGGTGCTACAACTCCTCGTACTATCCCTTACCACCATCACTTGTCGAGTACAGATGTTAGGTCTGTACATTGATCCTTCCAGGCATATGTACCTATATACAGGTACCTTATTCGTACTCCTTGTCTCTGGCGGGCTACTTTGATGAATGACATACTTGGTTGGCCCTCTCTTGTGATGTAGGAAGGTTCTGGTGCTGTGCGCACCCGTGAGGTGCGAGGCACCATATACATCTACGAGGAAACACGGGAGCGAGGCATTATATGCACTCGCAAGGCACTGTGTGCATTCATGAGGTGCAAGGCGCCACAAGCACGCGAGGCACCCGGGGCGCAGACGCGGTTGCAAGGCACCTGGGCGCGCGAGGCGCCAGGGGTGCGCGAGGCCCCAGGGGCGCGCGAGGAGCCTGGGGCGCGCAAGGCAAAGTGGTCATTTGGAGCAGGGTTGATTTGGACATTCCTTTGAGGGATCAAAGGGACTTCACACATGGTTGCTTTGGATCTCCCAGAGACCTTAGACATGAGATGTGGGTTCTTTACCGGTGTAGAATTTTCAGCATCCACATATATATATTTATATTGACATACATGTTGCCTGTATATTTTCTAACTTCGGTTTATTCCAAGACACGTTGTTGGCCCATAGGAACGCGGACTTGGTGGAGGAGAAGGCGATGAAGCTGGAGATGATCCAGTTAAAGTTAAAGGGGGTTGTTAACTAGCAGGAAGTTGCCAGGGAGGCCCTGGCCAAAGAGGCTACCTGGATCCAAGCTAACCGCGAGGAGGCCACCCGAATTCAGGCCCAACTTGAGGAAACTCGGTCCTGGAAGGACGCTGACCACAAAAAGTTGGTGGATAGTCTAGAGGCGGAGCTTCTTCGAGTTCGTGGCTCAGAGGCATCGACAAAATTCCTCCTGGAGGCAATCAAGGTCCAATCTCATCAGGATATGGAGAAGATTGCAACTCTTGAATCCTGGGTCAAAGTCCTTGACAACTTGCTTCAGCTGGAGGTCAAACGAAATGAAGAGGCTCGCCAAGAGAAGGAGCAGGCAGATGCTTTGCTGGAGGCCACTTTGATAAGGCCATCTATATGGCCTGGCTCCAGCACAAAAACATGAACCTTCTCGTTTACCCCGATCCTGCCGCGAAGAGAGCTGAATTCGTGGCCAAGGAAAAAGCCGACGCGGAGCTCTTGGCCGAGGATGAACAAAATGAAGCCGTTTCGGAGGCGCCGGAACAAGTGGAAGTCTAGGCCTAGGCCTTTAAGTTGTAATCGTGGCTTCCCTTTTTTTTTCTTTTGTACTTGTATCACTTTTTATGGACGCAGATGCGTCCGAGACAATTTTATTGTTTTGCTTTTATATATTGATTTTATTTCTTACACCATGTTTTCCCTTTTTCATTCATTTACTTTTTCTCCAAGATTCACTTAGTGTTTTACCACTTTGCATGAACATGAGTCGAATGTTTGGTCCCGGTTCCAATGGTTAGGACCAGTAGGGAAAGGTTGTAGAATGTATTTAGCCCATTCGGGGACTTGTGTTCGGGTCTTGATGGCCTGGATCATTTCAGACTTTATCAATATAACTTAGCTTTTTTATCCCGATTTTGCATTTCGGGCTCCAACGGCCTGGACCGTCAGAGAATTATTTTGGATATGACTTAATTAGTTAACTTTCTTTAATCCTGTCGTTCAGGTTCCAACGGCCAGGACCACTAGGGAGTTTGTTAACTATTGTCAAATTTATTAGTCTTTATTCCGATGTTCAGGTTCCAACTGCCTGGGCCATCAGGGATTAGTTGATTAGCTTATTTTGAACCTTGTGGCTAGGTTTCAACGGCCTGGGCCTTTTATAAGACTAATTTTAAATGACGTAGACTCGAGACTCATGTTTCAATGGTTCTGGGCCATTATGGAGGAGACATGAACGGGGGTTCGGTTATTTGAGACCGTGTTAGGTCCACCGATTTTGGGAATTTCGTATTCCCGGACCATATATGTCTGAGTTAGGAATGAGCCTTGGCTGTATGTCCTACTGGGTATTATACCACCAGGTCGTGTGCATCCGGGTTAGGACTAGGCCTGGGTGTGACGTCCTACTGGGTTTCGTACCCTCCGGACCATGTACATCCGGGTTGGGACTAGGCCTGAGCCTTTTGCAATATTTTGTTGGGAATTGGGTTTTGTACCCCCCGGACCATGTATGTCCGGGTTAGGACTAGGCCTGAGCCTTGCATCCTATTTTGTTGGGAGTTGGGTTTTGTACCCCTGAACCATGTACGTCCAGGTTAGGACTAGGCCTGAGCCTTGCGTCCTATTTTGTTGGGAGTTGGGTATTGTACCCCCAGTCTATACGGCCTGGATCCGGACTAAACTTTGTGTTTTACATCCTATTTTGTTTTGTTTTCATTCATAGACTTGTTCGTATAGATTGTCATACCCCCCAAGCGAGCGAAGACTGTAGTCTTGGGTCACTTATCCGCGAACAAAAATGAAAACAGACGTGAACTTTATTTTTTTACAATATTTCTATATGATGTTTTGTACACATCATTTTTATTAAGTAAGAAATCGCCCTGGGGCGTACATTGTTTGCAAAAAAATTAGAACAGAACCATGCCCTCCCGACTACTAATAGTACCGGCAGAGGTGTTCTGCGTTCCAGACCCTTGGATCTCTGTTCCGTCTAGTCACCCTAAATGATACATTCCCAAACATACTTCATTTTGGATTTCATAGGGTCCTTCCCAGTTTGGTCCTAGAACCCCCACTCCCAGATCTTGGAAAATTCTTCTCAGGACTAGATCGCCGGTCTCAAATTTTTTACTTTTAACCTTAGAGTTAAAGTGCCTTGCGATCTTTCCCTGATACATCTTCAGCTAAACCTGAGATTCTTCTCGGATCTCTTCAATGAAATCTAAAGATTGTTGGAGTAAGGTGTGGTTTTGGATGGGATTATATGTGTCCCGTCTGTGAGACGGGACAGCTGTTTCCACTGGGATGACCGCTTCGCATCCGTACACCATTGAGTAGGGAGTATGTCCAGTAGACGTCCTTTCTGTGGTCCAATATGCCCATAGAGCGCGAGGCAGTTCTTCTAGCCACTTGCTCTTGCAGGCTTGAAGCTTTTTCTTTAATGTCCCTTTCAAAATCTTGTTCACGACCTCTATTTGATTGTTTTCTTAAGGCCTGGCGACTGTGGATAAGCTTTTAATGATGCCATGTCTTTCATAGAAGTCAGTCAAGTGGACGCTGTCAAATTGCTTCCCGTTGTCGGACACGATTTTCTTAGGGAGGCCATATCGGCACACAATGTTGTTGATGACGAAATCCAAGCCCTTTTTGGAGGTGATGGTGTTTATCGGTTCCGCCTCGACCCACTTGGTGTAATATTCGACGTCCATGATGGCGTATTTTACACCACATTTCTCGGTAAGGAGCTATCCTACCAAGTCGATTCCCCATATTGCAAAAGACCAGGGCAGGTCATGGGATCTTTGCATACCTTTGGCACTGTTCGCACTTGTAGACGTAATCAACACAGTCCTTCTTCATCGTTGGCCAGAAATATCCTTGCCTTAGGATTTTCTTGGACAGGCTAAGTATGGCTGTGTGATCTCGGCAGAAAAATTAGTGTACTTCATGCATGATTACACTTATCTCTGTCTTGGATACGCATCAGAGATATGGCATGGACAACCCCTGCGATAGAGTTTGTCATCCATCATGACGTATCTGGGAGCCTGGTACTGAAGTTTCCTGGCAGCCGCCCTGTCTGCGGGCAACCCCCCTGTGGTTAGGTAGTGGATGAGAGGGCCCAGCCAGGATGTGGAGTAATCTATGGTGTTGATCGTAGGGGCCTGAGTACTAGGTGTGGGAAGGTGGTTGACCGGGACAAGTCCCGAGAGCTCTGTTCGACATCCGTAGATAGCTTTGCCATTGTGTCTGCAAACATATTTCGTTCCCTGGGGATTTGGCAGATGGAATATTTTTTGAAGGACTAGAGTAGCTCCCGGGCTCGCGTCACATAAGCGGCCATCCTTTCCCCCTTTTTTGGTATTCTCCCGAGATCTGCCTGACCACCAATTGGGAGTTGTTGTGGACTTCTATACTTGCTGCCCCTACCTCCCAGGCCAGATGTAATTTGGCTAGCATGGCCTCATGTTCAGCCTCGTTGTTCGATGCTTCAAACTAGAAGTGTAGGCTGCTTTGCAACTGATGTCCTTGGGGGGATATTAAAATTATCCTGGCCTCGGCCCTATTTTTATTTGAGGCTCCATCCACGAAGACCTTCCACAGCGGCGCGACGGGGTCAACGGGTTCTTCATCTTCAATGATCCGAGTACACTCCATGATGAAGTCGACTAGGGCCTACCCCTTGATTGAAATCCTGGGGACGTATGCAATGTTGAACTGACTAGGCTCCATGGCCCACTTCAAGAGTCTTCCCGATGACTCAGGCTTCTGCAATACTTGCTGTAGGGGATGGTTCGTTAGTACCTTTATGGCGTGAGCCTAAAAGTAAGGTCTCATTTTTCGGGACGCGATCAGTAAGAAAAATGTTAATTTCTCGATTAGTGGGTATCTGGAATCTATGCCCAACAACATTTTGCTCACATAATAGACCAGGAGCTGGACCTTTCCCTCTTCCTGCACTAATGGGCACTGATGGCGTGTTTGGACATGACCAGATAAAGGTATAACGACTCTCCATCTACTGCCTTTCACAAAATTGGTGCTTGGGCCAAATGTTCCTTCACCTTCTGGAAGGCCTCTTCACATTCTGCCACCCATTCAAACCTTTGGCTTTCGCCAAGGATATTGAAGAACGGGATGCACTTGTCCGTGGACTTTGAGACAAAGCGGCTTAGGGTTTCTATTCTTCCCATCAGCCTTTGAACGTCTTTGTACTTTTGGGGTGAGGGCATTTTGATCAATGCTTTGAACTTGTCCGGGTTGGCTTCTATTCCTCGTGAGCTTACTATAAAGCCCAGGAACTTTCCAGATGCCACACCAAAGATGCACTTCTTGGGGTTCAGCTTCATCCCATACTTTTGAATGATGGCAAATGCCTCTGCCAGATCATCAACGTGTCCCTCAGAGGTCTTGAACTTGACCAGCATGTCGTCTATGTAGACTTCCATGTTCCTTCCCAACTGGGCCCATAACATTATATTGACTAGCCTCTTATAAGTGGCTCTAGCGTTCTTGAGCCCGAAGGGCATGACAATGTAGCAGTACACACCCTTGTCTGTCTGGAAACTAGTGTGTTCCTGGTTCGCTATGTGCATTGAGATTTGGTTATATCCGGAGTAGGCGTCCATGAAACTCAACATCTTATACCCGGATGTCGCATCTACCATCTGATCGATCCGGGGAAAGGGAAACAGTCTTTGGGGCAGGCCTTATTGAGATCAGTGAAGTTGATGCAAGTTCTCCATGTCTCGTTCTGCTTTGGCACCAATACCAGATTGGCCAGCCAAACGGGATACAAAGCCTCCTGGATGAAGTTGATTAAGGATAGCTTTTCAACTTTTAGTTTAAGGGCTTTGGCCCTTTTTGCCCCTAAAGGTCTCCGCTTCTGCCAGACTGGAGTTGCATTCTCATCAATGTTCAGGGCGTGACATATGATGTTGCGGTCGATCTTGGTCATATCCGCATGAGACCAAGCCAAAATGTCCTGGTTTTCTTTGACTCAGACGATAATGGTAGCCCTGACTTCTGAGTTCAGGTTCTTCTTGATCTGGATTACTTTGGTCGGGTCGCTGTCACTGATGCACACCTCTTCTATCTCTTCCATGGGTTCTAGTGCATTGTCCGTTCCTAGTCGCAGATCCAATTCATCTTTGTCCCGAGCCATCCTCTGCACCATGGGAGGGAGCAGGATTGGATCGGCAATCTTCGCCTCAATAGGCTCTTCACGGACCATGTAAATTGGTCGGGCAGAGATGTGATAACACTTCCAAGTGCTCTTCTGGTCTCCCCGAACAGTTACCACCCTTCCATTGTTGCAAGGGAATTTCATACAGAGGTGGCTGATGGAGGCGATGGCACCGAAATCGACCAACGCAGGACGGCTGAAAATAACGTTGTAAGCAGTGGGGTAGTCCACTACTATGAACGTACAAAATTTGAACGAGCCCTGAATCTCGTTCCCCAACGTTATGGGCAATTGGATCTTCCCAATCTGGAGTAGTGAGTCCCCATTGAAACCATAAATCTAAGTTGGGCATGAGGCCAGATCTACCTCGGTCAAGCCAATGGCAGTGAAGGCCGGCTTGAACAACACATTGAAGGAGCTTCCGTCATCTACCAACACCCTGGACACCATTTTGTTGGCAATTTGGGCATCGATGACCAAAGGATCATGATGCATAAAGTGGACGTTCTGGGTGTCCTCTTCCGTGAATGTGATGGGTAAGTTCATCAACTTAGGGAGCTGCGCCGGGGTCTGAACCAAGGTGCATATCTTGTGGTCATGGTCGAGTTCACTTAGGTACCGTTTCTGATCATTCTGGGATGGTCCACCTAGATGCGGCCCTCCCGATATGGTGGCCACGTGGCCATCTATCCGTGGAGGATCATTCCCGGAGGGATATGGCATTCTGGGTCTGGTTGCCTGCACAATTGGGGCCCCCTAAGGGGCCTGTGCTCCCGGGCCTGTAGCGTACGCTCCTTGGGGAGGTCATTACGATCCAGGACCGCGGGTTGTCCGGGAGCTGCTGACAGTCCTGGAACTCCCACTGGCATCCTGACTCATTGGTGGAGATGCCCCAGCTTGATCAGATTTTTGATTTCGTCCTTCAGCTGACAACACTCCTCGGTCGTATGACCCATATCTTTATGGTAGGCACATCTTTTGTTGGTGTCCCTTGAGTTCTTCCCCCCTTTGAACATGGGGGTGGGATTTTGGTGATGGACCGTACTTCCCATGGCTAGGTATATGTTCTCCCTGGTGTCCTCTAGGTTGGTATATCTATGTATTGGGGCTCATGACCCCTCTTGCCCTTTTATGGAGGGCTCGGGTCGGTTTTGTCATTTCCCTAATCTCTTCCCCCGGGAGGGGTCCTCGCTTGCCTCTGTTCCCCCCATTAGAGATGGCTGAGTTCCACCACGAGCGACACTGTATCCGACCAGCGCCATACTGTATTCGGAGAATGGGGCAGATTGTGCCGGTGCATATCCCGAGGAAGTGGGACCATAGACCGTCGGGGTTTCGAAGGTCATTCCATGAGTGCCAGTTGATCCTGGCGCCACCGAGGGTGTCAGATAATGGTTTGCGAGATATTGCATCCCATATCCAGGAAAGGTCTGGCCAATTGGCTAGGGGGCCGTCTGCCATCCAAATGCTTGGATCCGGGCCTCCTCCCAGTTGATAAATCCTTGTGCCCTCCTTATGAATTCTTCGAGGGTGGGCGTCTTGCTGCACTAGATCTCGTCCCAGAAAGGGGACCTGGCTCGGATCTCGGACTGGAGAACCACCAGGTGTTGTTCATCATCCACCTTAGTTTTTTAGGATTCCTCTGTAAAGTGTTGAATGTAGGCCCTGAGGGTCTCCATGGGGAGCTGCTTGATATTGGCGATGGCACTGATCTGCATATCCATCCTCATGGAGGCATCAAACTGTTTGCGGAACGCCGATTGTAATCCGGACTAGGATTGGATTGATCTTGGCTTGAGTCTCTACCAACACTCCTCTGCGGGTCCATCCAGAGTGATTGAGAAGCACTAGCATTTTCCATTGTCATAGACGTGGGCCACAGTCATTAGCTGATTGTAGCGGGACAAGTGTTCCCTAGGGTCTGTGTTCCCAGTGTAGGCAGGTAGGTTCGGCATTTTGAACCCCTTCAGTTGCACCACATCCAAGATGTGTTTGTCACATGGTTCTTTTTCCTCCTCCTTGAAGTCAGAACCTCCTCCCTCTTGCTTCTGGACCAGATGGTCCGTGACCTTCTTTAATGCGACCAACTGTTCCATGAACTATTTGGCCATTCCGTCGTCCAAGGGGATCTTTTCATTCTTCCTGTCGTTGAGGTTATTCCTCAGATCCCCCCCTCGGGGGCAGATGTTTTCCTTGTGAGCCCATTCTTTTGGGGTGTTTAGGTCATTGCGTAAGTCTATCCGGGAAGTATCATCCATTGGGCTGGCTTGGGAATAATCACGCTTTACAACTAACAACAGTACGTAGTTTCAGATTGGTCCGCGTGGGTTTCTAAGGAGATCTTGGGGACAGGATCCATTAGAGTAGTGGTAGTACTATTCCCCAATATCAGTGTACATTACATATGTAATGTCTTCTGTAGATTAGTTGGGGATACCAAACTCCGTGTTTTTTGGGAATGTGTCAGAGTGAGGGAAGTTCAATCCTGCGAACCTGGATACCAAATTCGGGTTCATTTACTAATGTCCCGGTTCATTCACTAGGACCTCGGTTTGTTTACTAGGACTCGGGTTTATTTACTGATGTCTCAGTCCATTCAGACGGTTGAGCCTCACCCTTACTCACGTCCCAGATGATGCCATTGAATCGGGATTGGGAAGAGGAGCTGGACGTGGACCTTCGTCTCGATTCCCTCGTTATGGTGGCACCCATTGAATAGTCTTGGGCTCGCTGACGTTTGGGCCACTAGGCCCCTCATCCTCCTTGTCCATTGGGCTTGGGCTGGGCCTTTGATCTTTATGAAAGAGCCCCCAGACCCAACATGTCATGCCACGTGTCCCGGGACAAAACGGGGATAACAGCCACAAAAATTCTTCTATAGGCCTAGGTGTGGAAAAAAACAGGCTTTCGTATATTATAATTTTTCCATATATATATTTTAAAAAAGTTCATAATACCTTGGTAAATACCATTTTGGACCCTGTGTTTTGCAAAAGTTACCGATCGAACCCTGTGTTTTGCAAAACAGAACAAAATAGTACCCTGGACCCAATTTTGGTCAAACTTTTTTTAATATGACCAAAATACCCATGAGTTTTTTACTTAATGAATCAATTATATAATAAAAAATACATTTTAAAATTGAAAATCATTTAAATTGATTTTAAAATAAAATATAATTAAAAGAAAAATTAAACTAAAACTTTGAATCTAACTCAAATATTATCAACAAAAATCTTCAAAAACAATAAAACTATACCCAAATTATTAAAAACCAATAATCTCAATCTTTAATATCTTTATCAAAACCAAATCTATAAAATCTTAAACAATAAGAACAATCTTCTTCCTCTATTGATAGAGTAGTTTTAATGGTGTTTTAGAGAGTCGTTTTAAGGAATTTTTGAGCTTATTTAGTTATGTTTATGTAGTATGATGTTTTCGTTGCCTTTGTTTTTTAATATTGCAGGATTTATGGAAGAGCTGATGAAAAGACCGTGTTTGGCCCCGAAAAGAAGTAAATTGCCGAAATCGGACATTAGAGTCGCAGTGCTGGGCATTAGAGTTGTGGCACTGCAATGAAATAGAGAGTTGAAGGTTCTGGGCAAATGAGGGTAGCGACGCAACCTTTTGAAGTCACGGTGCTATTAGTTGAGGAATTAGAATTGCGACGCATGCATAGTAGAGCCGCAACGCTAGTTAAGTCAGAGACGAGATGATTTCGAAACGTGGACACGAGCCTATCGCCTGAGGCGGTCAATGTGCAGATTATGATATTTTAAGTAGGGGAAAAAGTTGAATTTCAAATTCACATAACAACTACTGCTATTTAAGCAACATTATGATGATTTTTGAAGGGAGAACTCTAAGGAGAGACTCAAGGAAACACTCTATGGAGGCAAAAGCTTGGAGATCAACTAATTCTATCATTATTTTTCTTCTTCTTCTTCTTCTTTTACTTTCTCTTGTAGTAATGTTTATATTTAGTTTGATGGATTTGATTAGGTTTATCATGAACTAATTTCTTATTTACGGTGTTAATGGATTATTCTTGAAACCTTATGATTATCTAATGCAGTTTTTATGAATTTCCTATCAGTATTGTGAATTTTTGTACTTGTGTTTAATTCTTGTGAATGCTTGATCACCATTTACATGATTTATATGATTTTAACCTCAGATTTGAGAAGTGAAGAACAAATATGTTATAGTCAAATAATCATAGATTTATATTGGACGAGAGTACCCATATGATTTGTGTTGCTTAGGGATTATGTGTTTAATGCCCGCAATATGCTAATTTACCATAGAGATGTAGGAGATTTGCTTATTGTAGAGAGTTATATATTCTAGTAAGAATATAATTTACAATTGTAATATGCTATCACAATAGAGGTAGGAATTCTTAAATTCACATTAGATAGTTGATGAAGCTAATAACCCTAATTTTTATTCTATTGAGTTAATATTTAGTATTGAGTTCTAATTGTTCTATTTTATTGTTTTATTCTTTAGTTTTATAAATTTTGAATTCATTATTTGTCAAATCAATTAGAATTAAAGAATAATTTTTGGTAGTTAATAAAAGTCTTCGTGGGAACGATACTTGATTTATCACTTTATTACTTCTCACGATTACGAGCACTTGCATAGTACATAATTCTCACAGCATCTATGCTCCATAGCCAAACCTATAAACAAAAAATAAAAGAAGAAAATAACCCAGACAAGATCTAGCCCGTGCCTGAGATCACTCCCCGAAGACAAGCCCGTTCACCCAGATCCGCAAAGAAGCCCGTGCACCCAGATCAAAGAAGAAGTCTGCCCAGGTACCATCCCGTGTTGCTCATCTCTACACCATCTCGTGCTGCCCATCTCGGAGAAGAAGCTATTGAACATATATAGCCCTCAGATCTCAGCCTCCTCCCATCGCATCGTCAGAACTTTGCCTCCCTCCATTGCTTTGTGTCGGATCTAAGTGTTACCGATATTGGTATTAAAAGTGTAAATCAGAGTTGCATAACAGAATTGGTCTTTTAAAAAATTTATTAATCCCAGTCACAATTATACATATATAGATATATTAAATCACATACAAATGGATTAGAGATTACCTCTTGTAGCCTATCAAGAATCCACAAATCAATTTGTATAAATCAACGATCTTCCTATCCAGATTCTGAAAGCTCACACATTGATCTTCCAGACAAATCATCAAACACACAAGGACATGTGTGGGCACACTGGATTCAAAATGTTGATTTAGAGCTCTCTAGATATACCTTACACATGAGATCTAGAGAGCTTTGATTGAGAGAGGAGATTTCGAATAGTTTTCAGGTTTAGAAGAACTATTGCTTTCTTTTCTGAGAGAGAGTCTGATAATAAAATTTTTTTTAAACAACTTGCTTGAAAAGTATTGCTTCTTTTCACGTTTATAAAGATAATTAACTAATTTAATTAATTTTTATTTTATTTAAAATAAAACTGATCAGTTATAACATTGTTGACGCGGTTCTTCGCCAACAGGTAATTAAGAGAAGAAGAGAAAGGGATTAGTTCTGAATATAGAACCGTCGCAGATATAGAATCTTAGAGAATGAACTAGGTGAATCAAGACACGTTTTTAAGTGGTTCGAAGGTTAAAATCCTTCTACTCCACTAGTCAATATTATTGATATATTCTGGGTATTTGGTTACAAAGCATATATCTATTCAGATACTATTTTTCCCAACCCCTATCAACTCCCAGGCTCTCCATATTTATAGGAGAAGGCACCTGGAAGTTGGTAAGGAGGTCATCCCGTGACCTTATTATTTGTCATATCAACTCTGTGACATTCATGATTAATTCCTAAACCTGACACATAAGTATGGTCAAATCGATAGGTAAGAAGATAATGGGCCGCACGGCCCAACCCAGCCGTGGATATCTGAACACGCACGTTCCTGCTGCGTGTCCGAGAAGTCAGGGAGATATCGGACACGTGATGTCAGGTATATGCACGTTTATCTTGCGTGTGTTGACTTTACAGAGGGTCAGAGCTCCATACACAGCTCGTGCCACAAGCTTCTCCCCTGACCCGACCTTCGGCCTTCGGATTCCTTCCCCCAGCCCTGGGCAACCTTGGCGAGTCCTCAGGGATTGCTCGAGCTAAGAATGTACGACCTCGAAATGGGAGCTCCGGTCTTGGGGATGTTAATGGGCTAATCGTGATTAGTCCGTAGCTCGGCCTGCTAATCAGCCCGTGGGAAAACCAGGGCGTACATCTGCCCCCCAAGCTCCTGCTCATGGTATGTCATATACAAGACCACAGTAGGGGCTTTTAGACTTCCCCATAAACTCTTCGTATTCCACTCTTTACACAGGCGTCTGATACGTGGAACGTCGTGGGTGGTGACGGTACGTCTTACGTGAACCGCATTTAATGGCCTAGCCTATGCCCAGCCGTCGTTTCGTATTTCGAGTGGAAGGCCTCGGATCCCTCACCAGGGCCACCCAAGAGCCTTCTACACGTGATCCTTCATGTATATAAAAAGGGGGTGGCCACCCCACGCACGGGCCACCCTTTCATTCAAAATTTTCCAAATCTCCTTTTCTCTTCCTTCTCCATATTTTGGAAGAACGAAACCCTCAACACTATTGCTGCCATTTTCATCGTTCACGAAGCTTAGGCGCACGGATTTCTCTGAAGCTTTGGAAGCTACTATATCAACGAATCTCCTACCAACGCAACACCCTCATCTACCTCCCAGCCATACACTGTAAGTTTCCTGACCCTGTTCACTTTGAAAACATGCTACTGTAGCTTAGGAAAAATTTTCACTGTAGCCGCATGCAAGGGTTTTCTGGGTTGTGTGGATATGGAGGGTGACAGCCCTTTTTAGGTTAGGGCACATTTGTTGCAAGAAATCACTTTAGAGTATGGGTTTCAGGGTGCTTTTTCTGGACAAATTTATGGGTAGGAGTTTTGGGAATTTTTGGGTGCAAAACCGGGTAGCTTAGGGAACACGCCTCATAAGCGGTTTTGTAATTTTCTGCCTATTGAAACTTTCCCCCCAAGGAAAATTCTATTATGAATCCCCTGACATGTAAATTCCGAGTAATCTGGGATCTGTTGGGAGCATACGCGCGTGTTCACTGAACCGCGTGGTTCCACTCTCCACGAGCTGGGCTTACCTCAGCTCGTGCAAATAATAATTGCTTCTTCGTCCTGCTTGGGTCGCCTTTTCTAAAGTGTTTTCTTTTGTTCGCTAGGCGACCAGATGGCTCCAAAAAAGAACCTCCCTCAGAAGAACGTTGGAAGCTCGGCCTCCCAGCAGGAAAAAGGAAAGGCGGTGATGCCTAGCTCCCCAATCCCCCGCTTCGGGCCAGCCGTGGAGAAGGAGGTCGAGGTGGCCCCCAACGCATTCTTTGAGGCGGAGAGAATCGTCTCAAAGGTAACCGACCAAACGAAGATCAACAAACTCTTCCTCACTCACAACATTCCACTGGGGAAAGCCTCTGTTATTGCCTGACCTGCTGCGGATGGCGAGCGGAGCTGCACGCCGCTCGATGAATCGTTCGCAGCCTGGAGCGGTGAACACTTCAAGGCAGGGGCCTTCCTTTCCCTGGATCAGTACTTTGCTAATTTCCTAAACTACGTGGGGTTGGCCCCTTTTCAGCTCCCCCCCAACTCTTACTGTCTGCTGGCAGGGTTGAGGTATTTATTTAAGAAGCAGGAGTGGGAGGTCCCTAATCCTGCTGATATTTTATATTTCTTTTGCCTCAAAGCCAGCCCGGATCAGCGGGGGCGAGGTGACGGGTTTTACTATTTAACCTGTTTTCCCAATACGGCGGCGGTGATCGAGCTGCCTAGCCACCCAAATGACTTCAAGGACCAGTTCTTCATGTCAACTGGGTTCCGGAAATGCGACCGCCACTATTTCAATCGTCCTCGTAAGTAATCCCTGATCTTAGCTCGCCTTTTAAGTGTTATTTTATTTTAGCTCCTCCCGTGTTCCATTCTGATTCCAGCCAATCTCGCAGCCATCTACGCGAGGACCGAAAAGTCTGTGACCTTCGGGGGCCAATATGAAACACTGGCGGGCTAGCCCCCCAGTGAGAAGTACTATCGCGTGCTCGTGACGGACGAGACGATGGTGTTCTGCAAACTGATCTTCCCAAATCAGACCCTGAACCTGAAGAGGCCCCGGGGGCCGCCCCCAGCCCGCGACAACAGACCTATCATCGTGGAGGAGGTCGCGGCAGAGGAAGACGAGGAGGAAGAGGTGGCTGAAGTTCCGCTCGTGAGGAATAGGAAGAGGACCTTGGAGGTCGCCCAGAGGATGGGCGAGGAGAGGGTCCAATCCGGAGCAGCCGCGGGTCCTTTTGGCCAAGGTAACCCTTACTTGTTTAAGAGTCTAGATAGGGCCACTGCAGACCCCCGGCTGGTTAGGTTCAATCCTAGGAAGATCGTCCATCGTCACCGAAGGGATCCGGACCTGAACTCACTCCTGCTCAATTGTGTTGACCGGCTCATGTTGGATCACCAAGAGAGCCGGCCTAGGGGTACCGTAGTTGTAGATAACACCCTAGCTTTTAGGTCGATCTTATTCGAGGAGTATGGGACCAACCTACGCACATGGCCATCACTCCAGAGGGGTATCTATGCTCCGAGGCTTAGGCAGTATGTAGAAGAGTCTAGCCCTGAGTCAGAACCGGACCTAGAACCTGCGCTAGTTCGTGAAATAATCGTCTTAGGTTCTTCCAGCTCGGGGGGTAGGGCTCCCTCAGTATTCATATGATTTTTTTAGCTTTAACCTTTTGTCTTTATCTTTGTATGATTGTTAACTTGTAATAACCATGTTTTTTTTTTTTTTGACAGAAGAGATGTCTCAGCCCGAGGACAGCTTGTGGGGCATAGTCTTCGGAGGGAACCCCCCAGCCGGGCCAAGAGCGAAAAGGCTCCGGGGTTCCAAGAGCTCTGCCGGGGTCTCCACTAAATCTCCTGCAAAGGAGAAGGAGAAAACCCCGCCAGCCCAGGTTGTGGGGGCGATCCTTCCAGCTGCCGGAACAGGACAAATGCCTCCACCGCCTCAGCGAGTTCCGCCCGCCCCTAGGACGGAGGAATGGAGATCGGGACTTCGTCAGTGGCGGTCTCCGATGTACGCATCCCGGTCAATCCCCAGGACCTGGAGAAGATCCCAAAGGTCTTCCGGGGAACGGTGTACGAATCGACGAGCTACGCCGTTAACCATATCTACAAGTTCACCGAGAAGGAACTCCGGACTATTGAGACGATGAGCCCGGTTGACGTCATGGACTCTTCCATGAGTATGACCCTAACGGTAAGCTGTCCTATTCTTTTAAAGCTTTTACCATTACACTTTGCCTAATTTTTTCTCTGAGCCAATTTATCTTTCATTCCTCGCAGGGTGTCGTCGCCCTTCACCGAAGCATCATCAGGGCCAGGACTCAGCTCGGTGACATGAGGACCGAGCACCAGGCCACCCTTCAGGAGGTTAAGGCGGCCAAGGATGCCCTGACGGCCTCGAAGGGCAAGTTGGAGAGGGCCCAGGTCGATCTGGAGAAGATTCGCTCGAAGGTCCAAGAGCTCGAGACATCCCTTGCCACCTCACAGGCGGACCTTGAGGCAGCGAGGACAGAAATCCAGGCCGCTCAGGCCGCCCTGGAGGAAGAGAGTACCATCTCGGAGATTCCTCTTTGCCCTGAATGGCCATTGCCAGCTGCCCGGGTTTAGATTTTCCCTTCATGGAAATGCTGTAGCATTCCCTGGCAGCGAGCTGATCACCCTTGATAGTACAGATTCCGGTTGAAGTAGGGAACTTCATGGCGAGGTGTCGAATGGAAGTGATAGCCTCGAAAGCTATGAGGGTAGGCCGGCCTAAAATGGCGTTGTAGGCAGCAGAGCAGTCAATGACCATGAACTCAAGTAGCTTAAAGACTGTTCGAGATTCCTCTCCTAGGGTGATCACCAGCTCGATCGTCCCTATCGCTGCCGACCCTTCTCCCGAAAAGCCATACAGCATCATGGAGATCGCCTTTAGCTCGGCGACAGTCAATCCCATCTTTTCTAAGGTGGATCGGAATAGGAGGTTTATCGAGCTTTCGTTGTCCACCAACACTCTCCTTACTCTCTGGTTGGCGAGCTGGACTGCTACTACCAAGGGATCATTATGAGGGAATTGGACATGGCCTGCGTCTTCCTCCGTAAAAGTGATCGGTTGCTTTTCTAACCGCTGCTGTTTCGACTGACGCGGCTCCGGGATGAACTCCGCTCCGTTGTGGGCCTTTAATTCATTCACATATCTCTTCTGGGCGCCTCTGCTCGTTCCAGCCATGTGCGGTCCTCCAGAGATGGTGGATATCTCTCCTTTGACCATGGGAGGAGGGACATCCTGATCTACACGAGGCCCGGGCTGACTGGCTGGGACTTCTGGAGCGGGTCGACTTGCTGGGACCCTGTTTCGTGAGTATTGCGCCAAGGGGCCTGCTCGGATGAGAGTCTCGATCTCATCTTTTAGATGCCTGCAATCGTCGGTATTGTGGCCGACGTTGTTGTGAAAACGGCAGAATTTGGAAGCGTCTCTCTTTCCCTTGTGGTGTTTCAATGGTTCCGGCCTCTTCCAGGGGACCTGAGTAGAGTTGGCTAGGAAGATACTTTCCCTGGACTGGGTGAGCTCGGTATATGTTGTGAACACGGGCTTGAACTTATCCACGGACTTATTCTTCTTTTGACCATGCTGACTGTTTTCACCATTCCCCTTTCTTTTGCCACCACCGGGCTGGTTGTTCTGCGCGACGTCGGGGGTTGCCTTCACGATCTCCGTCCCCGTTCCAGCGGTCTTCTCGGGAACCTGGCTGGTCCCCACGGCTGAAGCCTCAGCTTCTACCAAGTTTATCCACTCTTGGGATCTGTTAAGGAATTCGTTAACCGAGCTGACTCCCTTCCTCTGGATTTCTTTCCACAGGTCTCCCCCGACCAGGATTTCGGTTCTCATGGCCATGAGCTTGGAGATATCATTTGCGTCCCTGGCTCGAGCAGCGACATTTGCGAATCTGCTCAAGTAGGCTTTCAGCGTCTCACCGGGCTGCTGCCTTACGTTGGCTAGGGAGTCGGCCTGAACACGGGCGGCCTGAGAGGCGCGGAACGCCCTTTTGAAATCAGCTGAGAAGGTCTTCCAGGAGCTGATTGACTGTCTTTTACTCTGCTTGAACCACTGCCTGGCAGGTCCAGTCAGTCTGGAAGGGAAGATCAAGGAACGTAGCTCCGGGCCAATGTTATGGGCCATCATTAGGGTGTTGAACATCCCTAAATGGTCCGACGGATCTCCGTCCCCGTTGAACTTTGACAAGTGAGGCATACGAAAACCAGATGGGTATGCCTTCGCTGCTATGTTGGGGGCGAAGAGTTCCATCTCGTCTCCCGAATCATACTCGTCTTTTTCTTTTTCTGATAGGAGCCTCCTCATCAGTTCCTCCATCTGAGTTAGGCGCTCGAGGGTTTGGTCCTGAGATCCTGGGTCATTCCGGGGCTGCTCAACAGCTCCGGACCCATTGTACATATTAGGTGGGTTATTGCCCCTCCTATCTTGAGATAGGTTATTTGGGACATTCCCTCCATTATGTACTTCGGATCGGACCCCCCCCCCCCCCCCCGAGCGAGCCTGGCTACCATCTCTAGCTCGGTCCTCTTTGTGAGAGTTGAGGCGATCTCGAAGGTCGCCTCCCTGAGTGGTCTGGTGGCTTTGTGCTGAACTTAATCGCTGACGCAGGTCTCCTCCAGAGAGATCACTCCGGTGACTGTCGGTCCAATGACTCCTGCCGGATTGGCTTGGAGTCCGCCTTTGGTGGTGAGGACCTGAGCTTCCTTCAGGCACCCTGCTACGCCGGGAAGGTCCCGCTGATGGTGGGTTTCTCCTACTACTTCCGTAAGCTGGGATGTCTTGGACGGGCCGAGGAGGAGACGGATATCTGATCGGAGATGGAGGATGCCTGACTGGAGAAGAGATCCTGGTTCCGTCTGGACGGATCAAATTTGGTGGGGGCCTTTCGGCCCTGCCAACTTGCTGGTCCCACGCTGGGCGATCTGGACGGGGCCCAGTACGGTCTTCGGGGACGGGCTTATGTCGTGGGCCCTCCCCGGACCTCCTTCGGGAATTCCCTCGATCTCTCCTGGGAATTTCCGAGGAAGGTTGAGAGCTAGGAGTTGACGTCCTGACTGAACGGCTGTATTGCTGTTGTCCAGTCCCAGGCATTCTCCTGAAGTTGGCCTCTCGATGGTGCGATGAAGGGGTGGAGTTGGCTGCCGGAAGTCTATCCGAACGGCTACGCCTGGACCGATTACCCCGGCGAGACTTTGGAGCCTTACCTTGCCTCTCTCCAACGTTAACGTTGGTTGTGAGAGGGGGTAGTCGGGCCAGAATATCCTGGATTTGCTGACCGACTGCTGCTAACTGGCTCCTCAGTTGAGCATTCTCCATCTCCATCGCAGTATAATAACACGGGTTCAGATTAGGTGGTCGGGGCGCCGAACTACCTGTATTGTCCTGGCCTGCCGGCTGCTTTCCTGGCCTCTGTTGAACTTCAGGAATTTGTTCATCAGGGATGGCAATATGATGAGCCTCCTGCCCATCATGCTGCTCTGTTTCGTTGCCATGCCTGGACCGAGTGGTCACCAAAATTGGATGTTTGCGGCACCACTAATTGAACTCGCTCTCAATGAAAGCACCAAACTGTTGTCGCGGTTCTTCGCCAACAGGTAATTAAGAGAAGAAGAGAAAGGGATTAGTGCTGAATATAGAACCGTCGCAGATATAGAATCTTAGAGAATGAACTAGGTGAATCAAGACACGTTTTTAAGTGGTTCGAAGGTTAAAATCCTTCTACTCCACTAGTCAATATTATTGATATATTCTGGGTATTTGGTTACAAAGCATATATCTATTCAGATACTATTTTTCCCAACCCCTATCAACTCCCAGGTTCTCCATATTTATAGGAGAAGGCACCTGGAAGTTGGTAAGGAGGTCATCCCGTGACCTTATTATTTGTCATATCAACTCTGTGACATTCATGATTAATTCCTAAACCTGACACATAAGTATGGTCAAATCGATAGGTAAGGAGATAATGGGCCGCACGGCCCAACCCAGCCGTGGATATTTGAACACGCACGTTCCTGCTGCGTGTCCGAGAAGTCAGGGAGATATCGGACACGTGATGTCAGGTATATGCACGTTTATCTTGCGTGTGTTGACTTTACAGAGGGTCAGAGCTCCATACATAGCTCGTGCCACGAGCTTCTCCCCTGACCCGACCTTCGACCTTCGGATTCCTTCCCCCAGCCCTGGCCAACCTTGGCGAGTCCTCAGGGATTGCTCGAGCTAAGAATGTACGACCTCGAAACGGGAGCTCCGGTCTTGGGGATGTTAATGGGCTAATCGTGATTAGTCCGTAGCTCGGCCTGCTAATCAGCCCGTGGGAAAACCAGGGTGTACAAACATATTTAATTATTTAATTTAAATCATATTTAAAAAGAATAATTAAATAAACAAATTATTTGAAATTCAAAAATCTAATCCCATGGATAAGAAATATCCCTATGTGGTCCCACTCATTGTGCAATACAGTGAGTGGCGTGAGCCACATTAGGGTTTTTCCAAATTTTCTCATTTGTTTGTTTAATTAATATTTAAGACAATATAATTATCCCAAAATAAATATTAGTTAATCCAAAATTAACTTTATCTTAAAATACCAGTTTAAATAAATAAATAAATATCTTATTCTAAATAAGATAATTATTAATCTCTCTTTATATTAATCCAAACGTGATTAATATTTATTAAACATGATTAACATATACTTTCTCAAAACAAAAACTATATAGTGAAATAATTAATTAATTCATAATTAATCAATTTCCCATAACTACCATATAATTATTTCCTTGTCATGGAAAAATAATTCCTTTGAAATTAAGTTATTCTCTCTACAAATCTTTCTTTTGACATCCCTACCCTTGACAGTGTAGGACATATGGGATTTGAGGATCATAGACCTATAATACGAAGCTCCAATAAACCATATTATTAATTAAACTCTTTAATCTAATAATCTTATTTATTAATTCTATGATTACTCCACTATAAACATGGAATTACACTCTAAGTATTTATAGAATTATATTTACAGAGTTTTCTTTTGTCGTCTATCGATATAATCAATAAATGTAGTTATGTCCACCATTTATTGGTTTGTTAATTAGAGATAGTCAATATTACCGTTTTACCCTTCTAATTACCTATTGATCCTTAAGTACCATTAATTCACTAGCGAATAATGAATCTATAATCAAATTATAGATTTGAGCTCAATAACTATTCAGTTCCATAATTAACCCTTAAGGGAACCAATATTGGATCCGTTAGGAAAGTATGGATCCCATTATTGTAAATCATGTTCTTAGGCATTCATGATATTGAATCTCCAAAACAAAAGTCATTA
This sequence comes from Humulus lupulus, assembly GCF_963169125.1. NCBI lineage: Eukaryota > Viridiplantae > Streptophyta > Magnoliopsida > Rosales > Cannabaceae > Humulus > Humulus lupulus. The sequence continues at coordinate 72,531,293 of NC_084798.1, forward strand.
GCCTCATTATACTAAGAAACCTTAACGGGTGAATCAAAAGACCCAATAAACACAAACATGAGTTCATGAATACTCATGATTTAGACTGATCTAGAAATGATCATCTATTATAATAAGAATTAAATCTTTATGTCAAACGAAAAGTTTATAAAGATAATTAATTCTCTTCGTTCATGCCATATATAATCTCAATTATATACAACACCTTTACTAAGATGTCAATCCACATCAGTAGTCCGATTCTAGATCACTTGCATCTCGTATGCTTAGTAAATCGCACTAGTAACCATTCATTAAAGATTTCTTACTTTAATATGTTACTGACTTTATTCATTATATATGATCTTAATTCTCTCATGTTAATACAAGATCATATTCTCATGAAAGAATAAGGAATTTTCTTGATATTATTATGTAATAAATTCAAACAATAATTTTAACATTCAAATATAATATCATTGTACTTTTATTTAAATCAATAAAATATCTTTACATGATGCTAAGGCATTAATCCTAACATTCCAACCTCTACAGTCCTCGGATCTCAGCTTCCTCCCATCACATTGTCAGATCTCAGCCTCCCTCTGTTGCCTTCGTGTCAGATCTAAGTTTTTTCGAACCTTTGCAATCCTCGAATCTCATCCTCCTCCCATTGCCTCGTCAGATCTCGCCATTAACATAGTCTCAAACTCCAGTCGAAGAAGAAGAAGAAGAAAATAAAATAATTTATTAGATTTGTTTATATTGTGGGTTATGTTTATGTTTTTATTTTTATTTTAGTTTCAATTTTATTTAATTTTAACTTTAATGAATTTTTATTCGGATTTTAATTTTAATTTTTATTTTTTTAAAGTAAATATTATATATTTTTATTTAGTTTTAATTTTTAATATTAACAATTATTTTAATATAAGTTAAAATTCAATAATTAATAAAACTTAAGGGTATTATAGTCATATTAAAAAAAATTGATCAAAATTGAGTCCAGGGTACTATTTTGATTAATTTTGTAAATATACAGGGTTCGAATTGTCATTTAACAAAATAGAGGGTTCAATCAATGACTTTTACAAAACACAAGATCTAAAATTGTATTTACTATAAAAAACAGAATTTTATACGTACACAAAATAAATGAAGACATATGTAAGGGGAAATTTTAGGTTCTATACATCATAACATAATAAATATTTTTAATATGCCAACTTAAACACTCCTCCCATTAATGTGCCCCCAACCATGTTTTGGACAAAAATACATCTTTCATAAGTACTCCTCTCATTAATTTGCACCCATGATTAATTTTTGTGTTCTACATAAAAATTTCAAGGCTTTAAATATGATAAACATATAGATCTCGAAAAAAAATACTAAGAATAAAACAAAAATAAACTAAAACAGACATTTAAGCAAAAAGTTATGGCTCAACAAAATTTTCGTCAAATTTCAGCGCAGAGCATCAATATAGCATCGATGTACCATCAATTTTGCATCATTTTGGCCAAAAATAAAATTTTCATGATTGCATCGCAAGAGCATCAAAAAAGCATCGTTTTGGCAAAAAAACAATCAAGTTTTCAAGATTGCAGCGATTTTTCATCGAATTTGCATCGAATTTGCACAATTTTAGCCAAAAAAAATTTAAATTTTGTGGATGCATTGCAATTGCATCGAAGAAGCATTGAAATAACATTGTTTTTGTACAAAAAAATAATGAAAACAATGTTATTTCGATTCTTCTTCGATGCAATTGCGATGTATCCACAAAAATTGATTTTTTTGGCCAAAACTGTGCAAAAAATCGATGCAAATTCGATGGAAAATCGCTGCAATCTTGAAAACTTGGTTTTTTTTTTCTGCCAAAACGTTGCTTTTTCGATGCATAATTGATGCAAAATCAATGCTGTTTCGATGTTCTTGTGATGCAATCACGAAAACTTGATTTTTGGCTAAAATGATGCAAAATTGATGTTACATCGATGCTCTACGCTGAAATTTGACGAAAATTTTGGCTTTGGTGAGCCAAAACTTTTTGCTTAAATGTCCGTTTTAGTTGAATTTTTTTTAATCTTAGTATTTTTTGAGATCTACACGTTTAGCATATTTAAAGCCTTAAAATTTTGATGTAGAACACAAAAATTAATTATGGGTGTACATTAATGTGAGAGAGAGTGAGAAGTTTACTGAAATTGATATTATAGTCAAAATTATACAAAATGACATATATTTAAGATGTCTGTTAAATTTATCATACCGATGAAATAGTGTATATTATTAAGCATGTATCCTAAAATTTCGACATGAATTTTAATGCATTAAGTGACATTGTATTTAAAAAATACCCTATCACTATATGACTCTCATTTTGGTGCTACTAATGACCTTACTACCCAAAATACCCCTGTCATTTTTTCTCACAGACTCTCTGTATTCTCTCCCAAAGTCCCGAAGCAAGCAAAATGTGTAACACTTAAACCCAATTGAATCCGTCAGAACCCAACCATTGTCTTCCACGACCACGAACAAGAGCTCCCAAAGTGTCGGAGTTGACGATCGGAGAAGAGGAAGGAGAAAAACGTCGAGCAAGCTGACCAAACTTTTAGAAAACAACCCCAAAGAAAGCGAAGGTGAGGGATTTCATTTTTAATCTGCAATATGTGCATGTGCCTAGTTTTTTTTGTTGATTTTTGTTCATAGGATAGATTGGGGCTGGTGAATGAAGAAATCTGGGTTTTTTTCGAGAATTTTTATGCACCTCGATAGTATATGTTAGGGTTTGATTTTAATGTGCCTCGATAGGCCTCGATGGGACTCGATGAAATTTTAGGCTTATAGAAATTTTAGCATATGCCTCGATAGGCCTTGATACGACTCGATGCTATTGGCCATATGGCTTATGTAGCCTTTGCCTCGATAGGAATCGATAGGCCTCGATAGGACTCAATGATACGGGGCTTTGGGATTTTTAGCACCTACCTCGATAGGCCTCGATAGGACTCGATAGTAACCAGATGATATCATGCTTTGGGATTTTTAGGACCTACCTCGATAGGCCTTGATAAGACTCGATAGTAACCTGATGATATCATTCTTTGGGATTTTTAGAACCTACCTCGATAGGCCTCGATAGGACTCGATAGTAACCCGATGATATCATGCTTTGGGATTTTAGCACCTACCTCAATAGGCCTCGATAGGTTTTGATAGGCCTCAATAGTAGCTGCCTCGATGAGACTCGATAGGCCTCGATAGTAACTGCCTCGATAGGGACTAGATTGTTTTACATTTTATCATTTTTTTAACTTTTTTTTCTACATTATTGTGCCGTTGGAGAAGAAATTTCCTGTCCGTGTCACTTATAGGGGTAGTGCCTACTTGGATACCCTTATAGAGTAGTTTCAGAGGCATGGTCTTATTGAAAGGGCACAGGCATGCCCGTTGGGACAGTTCTTCAAGGCGAAGCCATTTAGTTTTACTGGGGTTCTGCTGCATCAGCTAATGTTGTGTAAGGTAGAAAGCAAGAAGCTTGAAGAGGGTCAGTTCTACATGGGCAACACTCTATGTAGATTTGGTATTGCAGAGTTTTCCCTAGTTACCGGGAAAATTTTTGGGAAATCACCATCCCCAGATGAGTTGAAAGGGCATCTTTCAAGTAATCGGATCATCCAGGAATATTTTAATGGTGATTCGAATGTTAGTTTTCGTCAGTTGGAAGATGCTTTGAAGGCCTCGACAAACCCAGAAGATGCATTTAAGCTGGGTCTGTGCTATTTGATAGAGGGGGTACTGAATGCCCCAGAGAAGACAACGACGATTTGGGGAGATTCCCTGAGGATGGTTGAGGATCTTGATTACTTTTTCAAGTATCCATGGGGGAAGTTGTCATTTAAGAAGGTTAGCAGAGGAGTTCAGAAGGACATGAAGAAGCAATTGAAACACTACGAGGAGAAGAAGAAAGAGGGTTCAAGCAAAAAATAGAAGGAGGCGAAGTATAGTTTCTATGGCTATGCACCCGCACTTCTTTACTGGGCTTTTGAGGCCATGCCATCTCTCAGGAATAAGTTCGGTGAGAACAATGGGAACCAGATTCCGAGGATGCTTAACTGGGCTATGAAGACTGATATCACTATTTCGACAGCTCAGTTGGTTCCTATATTCGCCAACCATCGAGTAAGTTCCATTTTATCTTGTTAAATGTCACAAATTAATTGATTAACGATTTATTTTATTAAATTTTTCCTGACACATGTTATTCAACCATGCAGTTAGTGGTATTTTCCATGCTGAAGCCACGTCCCGGTGAGGTAGTCTACTACAATAGCCTCCCAGAAGTTGATTCCAGGTTATTCCCTGAGCTGGAATCAACTGTGAGGGACGCTGGGACTACAGCGGAGGAAGTAGTAGTACATGAGAAGGAGGCAGAGAAGTTGGCAAAAGTTGCAAAGGAAGCCTCCACTTTTAACGAGGATGTCCCGAGGGTTGAGGAGGGCACTTCACAGGCCTGTGCAGCTTCATCTAGTCAGGTTGCCCAGCCTGATTATGAGCAATTGATGCAGAGGCTCAAGAGGGTTGAGGAGGGCCAGGCAACCTTACTACAGAATCAAACTACGATCATGGTTCAGTTGGTGCAGTTGCTTTCAGTGGTCTCAGGTCGATCCACCAATGTAAAATCAAATACAAAGTCTGATATCTTGCTTGCAGACTACGAGCGCGGTGATTAACCCTCCACTCCACAGGCCCAGACATCTGTAGTTGCCAGTGATGCTGATAGTCCCAGTGTATGAGTACTGCAGCCCGAGGAGGCAGCTGGCCTTGAAGTTGTCAGAAAGAAACACAGGCCCAAGCATTTTGATGACTTCACCGACCCAACGAAGAAGATTATACAAGATAAACAGGGGCTAGTTGCTGAACCATTGAGGAAGTGTAACCCACAACAGGAGAAGAGCTTCCATAAGTGGATCATCGGGAAGATCGACAACAAGAGAGACCGGAACGTCTATACTGGGACGCACGGTGTGGCATGGTTCTTGCAGTTGCACACAGTCCAGACTTGGCTTTGGGATTCAGTATGTAAATTACATTTATGTTTTCAATTCATTATTAAAATATATTGATGGTACTAACGAATTTTCATGTTTTTTCAGCATATTGATGCCGCTTTGTACATGCTACACCGCCGACGCCACTTTTATCATGCTTCATTTTGGCAGGATGCTGCGATCATGAACACCACCTTCCCCCAGATGTGCCTAGGTCATTGGAATCATTTCAGAGAGACCGGCACTAAGTATACATGGGACGACGATGTGCTGAATATGTTGAAGGGCGATGATAATCAATTCCTTGTATCATGGCAAAATGTGAGTGAAGTATATTTTGCCTTGCACGTCAAGAAAGCCGCACATTGGATCGCCATTGAAGTCACCATTCCAACGTGGTGCATCAACATTTATGATTCCAACCATAGCATGCTCATTCCAATCTGATGGAGGAAGTGATCAAGCCTTGGTGCTTATTGTTGCCTTCGTTGTTATGGTGTTCTGGCATGTTTGACGACCATGAGGACGTCCAGATATCTCCTGAGCAGAATGCAAAGCCTTTTTCATATTGTCGTATTCCTCCGGAGGAGTTTCCTCAGACTAAGACAAGGTATTCCCCTATTTAATTAGTGTATTTTGAAATCTGAAAATTAAAGTTATTTTTATCTTCTATTGACACAAAATCGATTATATGCAGTGGGGATTGTTGTATGTTTGCCATCAAACATATCGAGCATTTGGTTTCCAGGCTACCACTCAATACCATTATCGATGAGAACATCCAGCATTTCAAGACCAAGTGGTGTGTGGACTTATTCTATCAGAATTGGTCCCCGTGATGCTCTTTACATTGTCTTCATACACATCTTGTATAGTATAGCATATAGTTAGTTTTGTATATTATTTTTTATCAAATAATATTTTTTGAAAAAGTTATTATATAAAAAAGTACTAAATTCACATAATGTGTCTGCCTCGACATCCAAACCAACAAAGTATTAGAAGAAGTACTCCATATAATAAATGCAGCAAAATCAATTGAATAATTACATAACACAAATTTTTAAATCCTAGTCTTACATGACTTCCTATTGTGCCCACTACCACCACATCTGCTACACTTACATGGCTTGAAAATCTTTTCCCCGCGTGAAGCATAGCAATTTGTCTTTCGCCTACCCACTTTCTACTTCCCGGGCCTTCCTACAGGGGTTTTCTCAACGAGGACACCGACAGCCGTATCTCTGATGTGATCAGGGATTACGCATTCATCCTCGTTCCCAACAGGGTAAATAGTATCTTTATAAGTGTCCTTCAATGCCTCGATTCTATAGTAAGGGGAACACAATAAGTAAATGTTTATGCTTCTTTTTCTGGCTGCAGCAAAAGCATGTACACAAGGTATCCCAATGGTTTGGAACATGCCACAAGAGCATGATTTTGTGGCCAAATTCACCTCACCATCACCATTACCATCGACCACAAGAAATTCGTGATGACCAAGGACTTGGACATCCAAAAAATTTGCTTTATCACCTATTTGCTTCAAATCTTTTTCCATCTCAGGTGATAACACAGTTGTTGCTTTTGCAGCTCTTTCACGTCTATCTGCAAACCAAGAATGAAGAGTGAATATTATGAATTCAAGAAAAGTGGTGACTGGAAAGCTCCTTGCCTCCTTGGTTTTATTGTTAAAGCTTTCTGTGTAGTTACTCGTCATGATATTGTGTCGGTTACCAGGAAAATAAGCGCTACTCCACCTTTCAAAGCCAATTCCCTCTAGATATTGAGCAATGGGCAGATCAATTACCTTAATCTTGTCAAAGAAGTTTCGAAATTCCATTCTTCGAAATGCGTACGCTGCACACCCCATGATGTTTTGCACATGGTCAGTTTTGAATTTTTCCACCACATTCATATAGATGTGATGGTAACATGCACCGTGATAGGCATCTGGGAACACAAGCTCCAAAGCATGATTAATGCTTTTATGCCTGTTCGATAGAAAAGCAAGGTTCTTAACGTCCCCTATGGCTTCCTTCAATTTTCTCATGAAATAAGTCCAAGAGTTATGGTTCTCACTGTCCACCAATGGAAACGCAATTGGAAACAACTGGTTGTTTGCATCCAATGCAACAGCACAGAGCATGTGACCACCATACTTATTCTTCAAGAATGTGCCATCCACACAAATTACAGGACGACAGTACTGGAAACCACGCCTAGAAACACCGAGGGAAAAGAAGCAATACAAGAAACGACCATCTTCTGTTACAAAATCAGTAATTGTACCTGGGTTCTTATGCTCCAACTGACACAGGTATCCAGGTAACTTGGAGTATGATTCCTTAGGTGTCCCTCTGACATACATAAGAGCCTTTTCTCTGCATCTCCACGCCTTCTCATAGCTCATTTCGACCCCAAAATGGTGCTTCATGTCCTCCCTTATGTTGTTTGCCATGTACCGAGTACCATTGGTAGCAAATTTCCTCTTGATTAGGTGCCCAACAACCCACGGTGATACTTGACGGTGGTCTTTATCTCGAATTTCTTGTGAGCAAGTGTGTACTTCGTTGTATACAGTAATCTCGAACATTTCAGATTGCATTTTTTTCTTACCCCTCAATCTCCAACCACAATCAGGATCCTTGCAGGTAATGTACCACACATCAGTCCCAGGTGTCTTCACCATAAACTCAAAAGTATTCTTCACCACAACACATGGATGCTTTGGTTTTCAATTCAAGCTTGTTTTGAAAGAACTTCCCAGGTGCAATTCTCCTGAAGCTTTGCTGGTTGAAGAATGATGTTGATGTGAGGCCTCTATATCCTCTTTGGTGAACATGGGAGCACTACATGTTCTACAATCTTCACCTAGGTCCAATGGAGAACTCCATCTAAAACTATCATCGGTTGTACTTGGACCTGGACGACTACTGCTGGTCCCAGGTGTTTACTGATCTTCTATTATGCGCTCCTCATCTACCATAACATCTGAACTCTGTGTTGGCAAATCTGCCCTAACATCTGGCCCACCAAGATCTGTTGCATCAACAACAGGATCTTCGTTGACATAAGGATCGTAGTCAAAGGGATCGTACTCCGCCATGTCATGCAAATATGGCGAATCTCTAACCGGGATATCATCATGGACTATGACGTCTGGATTTGTCTTGGGAACACATGTTCCTAAGTCACCTTGAGTTCCTTTGAAACCATGGCATGGAGGAGAAATGTTATCTTCAAATCGAACTTCTTTATTAACGCTGGCAGAAGCCGATGCATTTCTTATACCTCCCTTCTTAATCAATGTCACACATAGAGGAATGAGCTTTTCTACAGATTTCGATGCTAACCCAATGAATGCACGCACATGCCTATCATTTTTTATAACGGTAGGTTTGACGGATTGTGATAGGCATGTGTACGGGACCTCAATTTTCAAGTCATGCACACATTTATCCACTTCAAGCTCATCGTACAGAATTTCAAGCAGTTACTCATTTGTCAAACCCTTCTCCACCGGCAGAACTTGATTTTCAGCATCCCTGAAAATCCAATCCCTATTTTCGAGTTCCCAAACACCATTGAATGCAACAAATATGGAAACAGTTGAATCTGCAAAAAACAAAAAACACAAAAAAAAGGTCAAAAAGTTAAACTACATCATAAAACAGCAAAATATCAATTCATATCGAGGTCAAACTATCACACTATCGAGGTCAACCCATCGAGGCCCATCGATTCCAATCGAGTCCCATCGAGGCAAATACTACATAATTAAGTTTTATGCCTCTATCGAGGTTCATCGAGGCATATCGAGGAAGCCATTTCCCCTTATGTGAAGATTTTATCGAGTCCCATCGAGGCTCATCGAGGCATATCGAGGTAGCCATTTCCCCCTTATGTGAGGATGTTATCGAGACCCATCGAGGCATATTGTGGTAGCCATTTCCCCACTTATGTGAGGGTTTTATTGAGGTCCATTGAGGCTCATCGAGGCATATCGAGGTATACAAATAATATAATACATGAGGATTTATCGAGGTCCATCAAAACCTATCGAGGCAGACAAAATACCCAGAAAAAAAACCAAGAAAGGAACGAAAATTCATTCCGATAGTGAAAAATTACAATAAAACATGAAGGCATACACAGATCTGTTCGAAATAGCAAAAGCAATATTGATAAACAAGTTTCCTCACTACATTAAACAAATATATACTTACCCATACGGTTTTTTATCCGAAATCCAAAATGAAGTCCTTGCCTTGAAAGGATTCACAACTTTCCCTGAAATAAGCTCGAAAATTTGTATAGATTAAGCTGCCTTATTATTATTATTTTTTTGTACAAGAGCTTAAGAGATAGAGATGGAAAACGCGAGAGATAGAGAGGGAGAAGACAATGGGAGAAAAAGAGGAAAATTTATGATAGATGCATTTTTGATAATCTAAAGAATACTATAATAAAAATGTGAGGTTTTTTCGGTTGGTATAATTTTATCATACAGTATTACTTAATGCATTAAAAGTCAAATTTCTTTAATTTTTATGCCCAAAACTAAAAAGAAGCAAATAATAAAAAATATTCCAGAAAAAACAAATAATAAAAATAAAAGAAAATTACAGAGGTTAATTGTATGTTGCGAATAGAGAGTACAGCCCAGCCCCGCAGCCACAGCATGCAACTTGACATTTTTTCTACATGGACTGTCTAATCAACAGTGCCATCATGTTGTCAAACATGGTCACCCATGCATGGCCCTCCAAAATGCCCAAACAATAATAATAATAACAATAACAATAATAATAATTTATTTATTTATTTTAAAATATAATAATAATAATAATAATAATAATAATGAGAGAAGGAGAATGGGATATCACCTCATCGCGTAAGGACGACGTTAAGTATCGTTTCGTGACCAAAAAACCGTGACACACCACAATGAATTTTCTACTATGCTAATCGACAATGTTAACAAAGACGCATCCTTGACTTTATTTTAATAAAACAAATATATTAAATTAATTAATATCCACTCAAGCCTCATCTCTTCTTTATTTTGTTTTTCTTAATTAATAATTACACCCATCAAGTCTCATCTCAACAGATTATAATTGCCATTTGCTGATTATTCATTTCATGAGGTCAACAATTGATATATCTTTTTAGGGTTTAAATAAATAAATAAATATTAGTATTTCTCAATAAATATAAATGGTAGATTAATTTTGGTCTTGTACACTAGTCTTAAGGGATTCTATATTGGTTGTTGAATTGAACCAACGTGATAAGTTTGATAAGTACCATGCTACCCCGTCCGTTAGGAAACTACGTGAACGTGACTAAGTTATTAGGTCAGCTATTAATTGACCTAATCACCATGTATGTAAAACTTCAATTTGCTATATGAAAATGACAATTTGTTTTATTCTAAATTTTTTTCACAAAAGGATCAACTAAATTTTAATCTTTCACAAATTTGATTTTTTTTACTTACTTAGTCTTTAAGAAAATAAGTGTATTTAGTTAATATGAAGATATTCATATGTTTATTCTCATTATTAAATACTTATTTTGTCTTTGTATTCTTTATTTTATATTATATTATTTTATTGTTTATGCATTATGATTTTCTTTTATATACGGTGGTATATTTATTTATTGATTATACTGTCAAAAAATAATCTTTAATACAGGGTATATGCTAATTTGAAAAGGATTTCCTTATACGAATTTGGACATATGTTCTATTTAACTACAACAAAAGTGTTTTTGGGGTGACAACACCAAAAGTGGCTCTTAATGAATCGATGCTAATATTTATTATTAGCGGCGACATATTAAGTCGTCTTTAATATTTTGACAATTACTCCTAAAAATTGTGCTCCGAGAATCAATTTTAGCTTATAATAATAGAAAGTCTCCCCTAATAATATAACATTAAGGACAATTTTTATATTATTAGGTAAGACAAAAGTCGTCCCTAATATTTTTATATAAATAAAAAAATATTTATTAAAATAAAATATAATAATTCTTAATTCATAAAAATAATAATATCCAAATTAAATATGTCAAAATTGGGCAACATCTCCCCTATACTAATGACCTAGCCATCTGTGAACAGTTAAAAAAATAACTCAAATATCACACAATAAATTTATTCCTTATATCTCCGTGACACACAAAAATTTATCAGAACATACTTCACTAATACACACAAGTTCATAGCCTTCTGTTATTACCACAACACAATATATATCTCATAACTTATTTCACTATGGATGAATATTTAAGATATTCAAACTCCTCTAACAATTGTCTTTTGTATAATAATATTAAAACAAGAAACAAGAAAAATACCTCTTGCAATTAACAATAAAAAAAATATTAATTTATAATATAACACTTCTATCTTATTTTTGTTAATCAAATTTTAACAAAATATTTTTTTACATAAAAATTAATTAATAACTTATCTAATTTTCAATTTAATAGTGAGTTATTATTAAATAATTTGATTTATTATTTAATTTAGTCCCCTAATACAACTAACAATATTCAAATTCACATATTAAATACACATACAATTTTTTTTAAAGAAAATGAATACACATATCAAGCCAAGAGAGACACTCTTATCGGTAGACACAAACCTAAGTTTCCCCTTCAATAAAATTGATAAATATGGGAAAAAATCAATATTTTTATATAAACACATGTAAAAATTGATATGTGTGTGTGTGTGTGTGTGTGTGTGTGTGTGTGTTGACTACATTTTTCGCTATCAACTAATTAAATAAGAATGCAGTAAAGAGACACGGGTTTTACGTGGTTCAGGTTATAAAATAACCCTAGTCCACGAGACTTTAGTATTTGTGTTCTTGATGCTTGAGATGTCAAGTGTTGGGGGAGAGTGAGATTGTAATGCTCCAAATTTCCTAATAAGGTTTAGGACCTTGATTAGGAGGCCGGGAGGACCATAATTGATTTATTATGATATTTAATGATTATATGCATGTTTACGTGAATTAAATTAGTATATGATGGTGAATGCATGCATATGAGTGTATTTATACTTATAAGGGCATTTTGGTAATTTGGCCTGTTGAGGGCATATTTGTAAATTGGGTGCATACTGTAATTTGTGAATGAGATTTCATTATTATGGAGATATATTCGAGCTATTCGGCATGAGACGGTCATATATAAATATGAGATTGGCCAGAGCTTGAGTCTCTGAGTTTGTGCATGATCATGATTATGCTGGCAACTGTTTAGTAAGCATGCTGAATGCCCTATTCTTGGATAATTGGCATATGATACATATTGATAGCATTGCTTACCTGTGCATGGTACTGACTAATTAGTCAGATTTGGCAAAGGTGCTAGGATCAACTGTGAAGCTGTGACTCATTAGTCAGGTTCAGCAGTGGTACTGGGCACTGGTCACGTTGCACTGACTCGTCAATCAGAATTGGCAAAGGTGTTAGTATCAGCTGTGAAGCTGTGACTGTTGGTCTTTATTGATCAAATCAGAGATTATGCGCAGCGGAACAACAATCAAATTGTCAGATTAATCCCATAAGATTTCTAGATCTACTTCTTCACACTCATATATATATTGAATCAAGGACAAGAATAGAAACATTACCTCAGGTCCTTCCTTGCTGCTATCTTTTCGTATGGCTGAATCCTTGAGATCTCACACCAAGATCTTCCAAAATGTTCTCAGTCACCCAAAGAACGAGTGTGGGCTCGCTATACAAATAATAGGCAATAACTATTTATCAGATATTCTCAACACATGAGATCTGATAAAGTTTGGACCTAGGTTTTGTGAAGAACAATGACCTTTGTTTTGTCACTGATCTTTTTCTCTGAGAGAATCCTAGATATTTTTCTATCCCTGAAAACTTACGTTCTGTGAAAACTGATATCCAATATTTAATAATATCCAATATATTAAAATATTTGTTATTTTAAACAAATTCAAAATAACTGATCAGTTATCAGATTTTTGTTTAAATAATAATATTTAAATCAAATCAAAATATCTCATTATTTATTTAATATTTAAATAACTAAAATTGTGGAATCAAGAAACCAAGTCTATCTCTTATGCGTGTAGCACAGTGCATGTGCACTGTGCCACACGTGTACCACATGCATGTGCATGCATGTGATTTTTCCCAATTTTTATTATTATTTAAATACCAAAAATCCCAAAAATAAATTAATTCAAAATTAATTATATTTTTGTTAAATCAAATAATTAATTAATTAATTCTTAATTAATTAATTATACGTAATTAAACAATAATTATGTTTGATACATAGAAAAATATTTTACTTATCACATAAGTCCTTTTTACCCATTTTTGTATTTGCCTTTGACAGTGATTGTTTGAGCCATTCTGGGGACCATGGACCTATAACATTAAGCTCCAATAAATTGAAACTAAATAATTAAACTCTTTAATTATAATAGTTAATTTATTAATTATGATATTATTCCACTATAAATTCAGAATTGCACTCTTTATGTTATAGATATACTTTTACAGAAATCTTTTTCTTAAGTCGTCCATTGATATAACCATCTTACAATAGTTCAACCCTCTAATTAATTAGTTCATAAATTAGAATGGAAGAATTACCATTTAACCTTTCTAATTTATTTCTTATTCCTTAAGTACCATTAATTCACTAGTGAATAATTAATCTATAATCTAATTATAGATTTGAGCTCAAAATCATTCAGTTCCAGAATTAACCCTTAAGGGAACTAATATACGATCCGTTAGGAAAGATTAGATTCCGTGTTATTGATACATGTTCCCAGCCATCCATGATATTAAATCTCCAAAACAAAAGTCATTAGCCTCATTCTTTGAAGAGACCTTAACGAGTGAATCAAAAGATTTAATAAACATGAACAGGAGTTCATGAACACTCAGGATTTAGGTTGATCTATAAATGATCATCTGTTATGATATGAATTACAAGTCTTTATTGTTAAATGGTTTTTGGATAAAGACTTTAATTCACATCGATCCATGTCATATATAATCATATTATATAAAGCACCTTTACCGAGATGTCTTACCACATCAATAATCCGAATCTAGATTATTTGTATCATTATGATACTCAGTAAACCGTACTTACAACTCCAATTAAAGAATTCCATAACTTTAATTTGTCGTTGTTGACCATTTTTATTCATTCATGTGATCTTAATTCTCTCGTACTAATACAAGATCACATCCTCAATAATGAATATGGAATTTTTCTGATATTTACAAAATTATTCAAACAATAATTTAACAATCTAAATATGACAATAATAATAAACCATTGTATTTATTTATTCACAAAAAAAACAAATGTCTTTACATGCTTTTAGGACACACTCCTAACAGTGACTTATTAGTCAGGTTCGGCAGCGATACTGGACACTGGTCACATAGCGCTGACTCATTAGTCAGAACGGTCTTAGCATGGTTCACGCAAGCCAACGGAGAATAGATCTAATCGACCATCAGCATTGAATGACTCAAAGAGCATTAATGCCAAACCGACCTCGAGGGTCGATGGATGAAAAAAGTGCTTGGAGGCTAGTGGCTTACCTAGCAGCCACTCTCCCTCTTGAATCATGTGATGCTCACTCATTGGTTGAAAGTTTTATGCTCAGTATGATTATAATGATAGTCATTTGATAATGTTTATGTATAGTGTTATGTTTTCTTGCTGGGCTTCGACTCACGGGTGCTATGTGGTGCAGGTAAAGGCAAGAGGAAGCTAGACCATACTTGAGTTGGAGGGCTTAGGTGATGACGTGTACATATGCAGCTGCTCGTCCGTCACGGCCGAGGTTTAAAGTGGAACTAGGGTTGAACCCTGTTTTGTCGCTTAGAACGACCTGTTGTAAATATTTTCTATAATAAACTCTGAAATTTATGTTTTTGGGATCCCAATGTATATATTAAACGTTCTAGTGAAACGTTACATCCTAGCCAAAGTTTTTAATCCCTAAACCGCTAATCATACTTAGTTCACGATTTTGGCCAAATGACTCGATTAGTGAGTTTAGCACTGTTTACAAGGCACACCGTAATGGTCCCAGGAGTTGGGGCGTTACAAAGATAACACCACCTCAATATTTAGAATCTACACAAAAATGGATTGACAGGGACTAAATAAAAATTGAGAAAGATTATGCAACCAAGTTGGTGAATGGTCTTCTTCAACCTTGATGAACCTTCAAAACCCTAGTAGAACCACTACTTTGAGCAAATCCTTATAACAATGCAAAATCACAAAACCAAGGCTTATACATGTTTCTTAACGTTGTCCTAATACTTTATTTCCTAGTCACAATGGATGCTTGAGGCCTTTCTAGGAGGAGATGAGGATTGAGATTGAAAAAGCCTCAAACTCACAAAGTCGAGCACTTTCTTTATGAGTTCTTGGAGAAAACATGAGATTCTTGGAGCTAGAGAGAGAGAGAGAGAGGGTAGCGAGAGATAGGAAAGACTGATCAAGTCTTCCATAACTTTATTTTGACCCTTATATAGAGTAGGCACTGTCATTAAGTCTAACCAATAGGATTAGACTTGTAAAACATGTCATTTAGAGCAATTTACGTAACTTGTACGTACTTCAGCAAGCGACGTGTCGCCTACATGCCGGCGATATATCGCTTGCCGGGCAATACGTCGCCTACATGTAGACGATGCATCATCTGCTAGGGTTTATAGAAACCCTAAGCATCAGGCGATGCTACACCACTTGGGTGGTGACATATCGCCACCCTCTATGTTTTTGGACACTTCCAATGGTCCTAAAATTGCTCCAAATTCTACCAAACATTTTGGAAACCCTTAGATACCTTCATGCATCACTTTAGATCCAAAAACGCATTTTTAAAGTGCCTACAATTGAATCTCAAATTTCACATCTTCACTATGTGAAATTTACTAAGTGTTTATACCTTGCTTGTATTTTAACACTTATAGTTTTGTATTTAACCAATCATAACAATCCCTCACTTGGTTAAATACAAGCCTCATTCTCTAGCTTAAAACAGTTTTGGTGCATAAAATAAAGTACCTTTTAATTTGAATTTTACCTTAGTGAAATTACCACAAAGTCCTATCGAAATCATTAGTTACTTAAAAGCTTCAACCAAGTATTCCATATGATAAAACTGGTGATACTTCACACATCTCCTCCACATCTTTTGTTTTCCCACTCTCTCGGTTAGCACTATCATGGCCATGTGCTCATCTCTTCATGAACTTTCCTGGGAGAAACTTCAATTCCCATGAGATGGGGCACCACCTCTAAGTTCACATAGGTGAAGTTCTTACAACATCTTTGCTACCTTTATAGATGCTTGTTACACTCAACTGAACTTCATAAAAAGCCCTAGGCTTAACCCTAACTCGGTAGCAACCAACACTAACCATCTCGGATGGAACTTGCCTTATGTTTTAGTGTTGAAACTATTCACTTATCAATAACTTGTTCTTACCCATTGCACTCTTTCCCTTTATTAGTACAAGTTGAGAGTTGGGTTGCCATCATCGGGGAATCTATTATTCTTGGAGTTTCAATCCCATCCCTTTTGAAGTGGAACTTACTAACTTTCTCACAAGAGGTTTTGTAAATGGATCTGCTAAGTTTTCAATTGTCTTAACATATGAGATCAATATGATTTACCCTGAATCAATTGTGTCACATATTCATGTCTCAGACTAATATATCTAGACTTTCCATTATACACGCTATTATATGCTCTGGCAAGTGTGGATTGGCTATCACAATGTATTAAAATTGTTGATACCATATCCACGGTTAAAGGAATATCCATCATGAGATTCCTAAGTCACTCGACCTCTTTGCCGATTGCTGCTAAAGATATAAACTGTGCTTCCATGGTTTGAGTGTGATATATAAGTTTGCTTCTTGGAGCCCCATGAAATTGTTCCTCCTCTAAGAGTAAACACCCAATCGGTGATGGAGAGATTATCTCCAACTCCTGATATCCAATTAGCATCGAAATATCCTTCAAGTATCTTTCAAAAGTTTTTATAGTGAAAGCTATACTCTTTGGTACCCTTAAGATAACCAAAAATTCTCTCAATAACTTTCAAACGCTTGATACTTGGATTGCTAGTAAACCTACTAAGTTTACTAACCGCATATGCAATATCGGCTCTTGTGCGATGTGCGACGTACATTAGGATTCCTATTGCACTTGCATATTCTAATTGAGCCACCGCTCTTCCTTCATTATTTTCAAGCTTCATGTTTGAATCAAATGGTGTATGCGCCTCTTTGATTTTGAGATGACTAAATTTTTCGAGCACTTTTTCAACATAGTGGGTTTGACTCAACACAAAACTCCTCACTATTCCTTCTAACTTTGATACCTAGAATGGTATCCACCTCTCCAAGGTCTTTCATTTTAAAGTTAGAAGATAGAAACCTCTCCGTTTCTATTATTTCTTTCATGTCATTTTTAAAAATCAACATATCATCTACATATAGACACACTAGTATGACATAGTCACCACAAGTATTAGACTATAAGCTTGTCTGCATTGTTGTGTCTAAATCCATTAGAAACTATGACTTTATCAAACTTCTCATGCCATTGTTTTGGAGCTTGTTTCAAACCATATAGTGATTTGACAAGTCTACACACTTTATGTTCATTTCCTTGAAGAACAAAACCCTCCGATTGTTCCATATAGATCTCCTCCTCGAGATCCCCATTTAGGAATGTTGTTTTGACATCCATTTGGTGAACTTAAAGGTTATATATAGATGTTTAGGGAAACAACAATCTTATAGAAGTACTTCTTGCTACTGGTGCATATGTGTCAAAGTAATCTATTCCCTCCCTTTGTTTGAATCATTTGGCTACTAACCTAGCCTTGAAGGTTTGTATGGTGCCATCGGTATGTTATATCTTTCTAAATACCCATTTGCACCGAATTGGTTTGGACCCCTTTGGAAGGTCAACCAATTCTAAAGTGTGGTTTGACATAATTGAATCTATTTCATCATTAATTGCCTCCTTCTAAAAAGTGGAGTCCCTTGAGGACATTGATTCTTTGAAAGTTTTGGGATCATCTTCCATTTGAAGTATTATTGGATATTTCCAAGTAACTTCCTGATTATCACCTTCAATAAGGTAGAATGTCTGAGAAAACTTCTCACTTGATCCCAAATCTTTGAGCCTTTGGTTCCTTCTAGGAAATTGAGGTTGCTCACCAACTATTTTAGGGGTCTCCTCTTGAGGCTCTCTAGTTTGAATTTGTTCTAACTTGTTGTCATCGCATGACATGTTCTAAAAGAACTCAACCACTCTTGATTCAATTATTACATTAGACTCCAAGTATAATAATCTATAAGCCTTGCTATTTTGGGCATAACCCACAAATGCACATCTTATAGCCCTTGGACCCAACTTGGTCCTTTTAAGATCTATGCTCTTGCAATAAACAAGACACCCCCACACTTTAAGATAACCAATGTTTGGTTTCCTTCCTTTCCACAACTCACATGGAGAGATATTTTTTTTCATCATGGGAATACAATTCAAAATATGAAAAGCCGATAGCAAGGCTTCACTCCACAAACTAAATTCAATTTAGAATGTAATAGCATAACATTAATAATCATAATAAATGTTTTACTTTTCCTTTCCACTATACCATTTTTTGTGGAGTATAAGGGGCTGTACATTCATGAATTATTCCATACTCTTCACAAAAAAAGTTAAAATTATTTGAAAAATATTCACCACCCCTATCACTTCGAAGCACTTTAATATTCTTTTCAAGTTGATTTTCAACTTCTGCTATATAAACTTTAAACACATCAAATGCTTCATTTTTATTCTTAAGCAAATATACATATGCGAACATAGAACAATTATCAATGAAAGTAATAAAATATCTAATTCCTCCTCTAGTCAACATTACATTGAGTTCACATAAGTAACTATGTATCAAATCTAACAACTTAGAGTTTCTTTCAACAATTGGAAAATGTTTCTTTACCATTATTGATTTAACACATAGTTCACATTTATCATGCTCAACATTATCACAATCAATTAATCTACATTTGATAACCCTTTTAATAACGCTAAATACTATATGTGCAAGTCTAACATGCCATAAATTAATAGAATTTGAGTCAAGGATATAACAGAAGAAGAAGAGACTTTATTGTTCACATTATGAATAGGTGTACAAAGTTTGAATATGCCATCACAAGCATATCCCTTTCCCACAAAAACATTATCCTTAGACAAAATAATCTTGCTGGAATCTATCATAACCTTGATTCCCAATTTGCCAAGCAAATTTCCACTCACAAGGTTTCTACTCATTTCTGGTACATACAAATCATTGGTGAGTAGAACCTTCTTGCTAGATGTGAAGAACAAATCAATAGTTCCCTTGCCTTCAACCTTGGACCTTTTCTCATTGCCCATTTCTATCTCATGCCCTTCCTTTGAAGATTCAAAGGTTTTAAAAAAAAGTTCTATCATAGGTAACATGAATGGTGGCACAAGTATCATACCACTGCCCACTCACCTTTCCATGAATGGCATTAACTTTGCTCAGTGTTTCCACTAGCTCATCTTGGATTGAATTGACTCTTGGCTCATTGTTTTGGTTCTTCTTAAACCTACAATCTCTAGCAAAGTGGCCATTTTTGCCACACACAAAGAAAAGTCCCTTAGAACTTTTGAATTGTCCCTCATTCTTCTTGGGCCCTAAGGATTTTTGACCCTTGCTCTTGTTTTTACCAATTCCTTTGCCCTTGTTAGGAGGGTTAGCCATCACATTGGCCTTGGAAGTCTCTCCATTAAATTCCTTCTCATTCTTATCTCTAGAATGAGATTCCTCCTCAATTCTCAAGTGTTAGAGAATTTCCTCCAAGGAAATCTCCTCATTCCTATGGAGAATTTTCTTTTTATAGCCTCTCCAAGAAGGAGGTAACTTGGCTATAATGACACTAACAAGGAATTTTTCCGGCAATACAATATTGAGTGTAGATAATTTATTCACAACAATTTTCAATTCATGAATTAGAGGGAGAAGAAGTTTATTATCATGAAACTTAGAATTCCATATGTTGAGTAATAAGGAATTTCTTTGTACCTTCTTCTGTTTTGTACTTCCTTTCCAAGGCCTCCCAAATCTCCTTGGCAGTCTTGGTGTTGGTGTATATATCATAGAGCCTACTTGAAAAAGCATTGACACTACAAGAAAAAATGCTTTTAATAACACCGAAAATGTGTTATCAAAACATACGATAACACTTTCTGATGTGTTAAGACCGACTATGTTATCGTAGGTCAGGGTACTTTACATAACACTTTATCAGTGTTATACATATGTGTTATTGTACTGTCAACGATAACACAATTTCTGTGTTATTTTAATATATAGATAAGTGTTGAATTATGTTATTTATAGTCAATTATATAACACTTTTTTTGTGTTATACTACACTTTAGCATAACCTTTTTTTTGTGTTATACTACACTTCAGTATAACACTTTTTTTGTGTTATACTACACTTTAGTATAACACATTTTTTGTGTTATACTAGACTTTAATATAACACATTATTTGTGTTATACTACACTTTAGTATAACACATGTGTTATATTAGCTTAGAGAAACATAATCTTTTTTTACTTACACAAAACTAGAAAAACAAATATGAAAGTTGAAGCCAAATAAGGTAACATAAATAGATTTTTATTAATTACTCAAAATGTAATTACAATATTTAGTCTACTAGTCTAGGCTTAAGAAATCATATTACAACATAATTTATGCCCAATTTAGATTCTTTTATCACTAAATACAAAACAAGAAATGTACACAAAAGTTAGTCAAATACATTCTTCCATTCTAAAGGCCTCAACTAATGTTGTCAAGAATTGCTCCAAAGAAATCATCTCAATATACCTGCACATTGTAAAAAAAAAGTCCTTTTATTATTAATATGAAGAAACAATTCATACATTTTGTACTAACTTCTATCCCCATTTATTTCTTCTCTAAAGACCTAGCAAGGTTAATTCCTTTCTGTAAAGTTCAATACAAACATAGCATTGATGTGTAAATAGCTTTGGCAAAATTCTCTCTGTGATAGGTAACCAACAGGGCATCAAGTATGGCATCCAAATTAACAAGTAGAATGTGAATATGGCTGTTAGAGATCCTTTATGAAGCCCATGCTATTCCTCTTATTCTCCCAAAGTTTCTCTTTCTTTCTAAGTTCGAAGTGGGAAATGTGTTTAGAGTTAGGTTATGGGAAACAAGACAAACAAAAACTAGGAAAAAAAAAAAACAAAAGTGGAAACGTTATCTTTTTGTATTAATAAACTGAAATCTGTTTCTTGTCAAGAAAGCGAAAAGCACTAGCTTTCCAACTTTGATTTCACGAGAACTTCTAAGATTTCTAGTTGCATAAATTTTTAAGTTTTTTAGCCTAACTAAATAACCATACACACACACCATACCTGATTCATGTGCCATACACACCGCCAAACTTTTCGAGAAAAGACAGGAGCCATAATTTCCACAAACCTGAAACATATTCAGAAGGTACTGTTAAACTTTACACCATTCAAAATATATTTCCATAAAACAAAAACATATTCATATGAGAATCACTTCCAGGTGGGCTCTATCTCATGCAAGTGGCTCTTGTGACTCAATTCATAAAAGCTCAAACCATACAAACACGACTTTAATTCATTTTATAAGTAAAAATCAAATATTGAAAATCAAATGGATTTATTGCAGAAACATTAGGTAAAGGCCAATTTGATATATTATTATTTAGATAATTACTATGTCTTGTATAAGACAAACTAAAGTATCAAACAAAAACTCTGGAAATTGTCATGTTTTAAGTTCATATATGGGAATATGACATTATAAAAAAGGAAACCTCATCAAAATTCTACCAGGAAGAGATGCTTTCATAATACTATGTGGTAATTCATTTCAAGAGGGAAACTATAATATTTTATGAACATAAGAAAGGTCCAGCCTAATTCATTGCAAGTATAAAACAATAGCAAACAGGGGATAGGATACAACAAAAAACACAAAATAACAAAGAAACCCAACAATAGCAACAAACAAGATTCTAATGGAAATTCTCAATCCCCGGTCATTACAATGCAAGCTGGATTGATGATAAATTTATACATAGCTATTAGATATTAAGAGCATGAAGAAACAAACTATAACCAATATCAATCAAATCAACTAGTACTGGTAAAAGATGTTGTGGGTAGTGGGTACTAGTCTAGCAGTCCTTATGGTTTCAAATTTTTTGCAATAAATAAGAAGAAACGTCGCTAAAGCTTTTTATATTCTAGAGAAAGCACAAAAATTACCCTCAAATTTTATTCTAGAGAAACTATATAATGAGAAGTAAAATCACGCAATACAACACTCAAATTTTATTAATCAAAATTATCCATCATAACATAACATACTCACAGCAAAAGAAAGGCCTTGCTTGAAGCACCATAAGGTGGGACCAAGCAAGACACCAAATATCAAAGGTGGGTCATGATTTTCTTCCACGGAATTCAAACAAAGAAGTTGGACTAGAAAGTCCCCAAAGTGATTGACCTAACTAAATCTCAAGTCTTCTTCAAGCAGCTGTATGGGAAAACGAGTCTAGTCTACCCTTACATAGTCTTCCAACAGGAAAAGAAACTCTATACCTAATAAACTTACAATAGAAACTTGAACAAAACTAAAAGAACAGCTCCCAACAACAAAGAAACAGAGCCAAATGACTCTGTTTATTTAGTTAGCAAACTATGGAATTGATTTTTATTTTGTTTTTCTTTCTCATATCAGAAAAATAAAGTTACAATTATGCCTAGCATCTCTGATTTAACAAATAAGTAAAGCAAGAAAAAAGGAAATAAAAAAGAAAAGAATAGCAGAAAAACCACAAGGGTAAAAAAAAAATTGCCCAACATACACTACATCCAACCAATAAGAGAAAAAGAAAAATCTAAAACGCAACTATAATGGAGGCTATCTAATTGCCAGAATAAAGAACTATACAAAAGGAGCACCCAGCAGCATAAATAGAAAATAATTAGACAAAAGGGTTGCAGATGTGGTAACTTCTCTACAGGCTGTTGTACAAATTTATAAAAAGAAAATAATACATGATGTGTAAATGTGACAAAATTACCATATTCATTTCATACACCAAGAAACACTACTTGTGCAAGGAAACCTCTAAGAGCCAGACCAATGACTAATGCTATTCCCAGAACAATAGAAGAAAAGCTTCAGACAAGACATAGTATGGAACTAAAGAAGTTCTACATGTTAGCATTCAGAGTGAAGAAAAGAAAAAATCAAAGAGGGTATGAGTTAAAAGGATTGACTCACTCAAACCATTACTATCAGGAACTTAATAAATGCTTTCTCTTGTCAAACAACAATACGAAGTGAGATATGATTAAAAAAAAGTTTAATCTTTATGCAATGAAAAATAGAAGAATTTCATAGCCATTAGCAAGATACGAGAATCACAAAAGTAGCGCTAACAGACCTCAAGCCCCTCATCCTGCTCCCAAGCAATGCCAGGTCCACTATACATATTCTTGATAAGCAAAGTGCAAGATTTATCAGGGTAGAAATGGACTCTACTACAACGCTGGCCAAACCGACAAGCTCCAGTTTTTAAGTGGAAAGGACAATGAGCTCTATCCTGTCATACATACAAAAAAAAAAATACTTAGAGGCCATGTTCCTCTTAATCATACCAGCAAACACAAAATGAGTTGAACACATAGATAAACTCAAAAAATATAATAGTCTAAGTAGAATGATTATAATAATTTGATTTCTATAGCAATCCTATAAAGAGAAACAACAAACTAAGTGGTTCATACCAGTAACTGTTGTAGGGCAGCAGGACAATCTGACCCTAAATAGTTTTTATAATTTGACCCTGAATAATGAGAGAAAGAAGTTCAAGTTAAACCAAAGAGCTGCAAGTACCAACAGAAATTATGAACTAATAGCATCCTGGAAATCATTGAAACATGATGAAGACAACTGAAACAACACAATATAACAAACCTCAATAGCTCCTGCATTATGAGGTTTATACACAATAAATTGTTGAAATTTGAGATCATTAGCGATATTTTGATGTTCCACAACTTCCCCCCTAAGTATTATTCTGAAACTTGCTGGTAGAAATAGTTAAGAAATGCAAAAAAGAGATGAGTGAGAGATAGAGAGAGAGAGGGAGCCGAGAGAGACAAAGAGAGCAGAAATAAAAATGTAGAAAAAAATACAAACCTGAAAAATGGGACAGATCTTGAGCTGAAATGGTCCTGCTCACAACATTGTAAATATTTTCCTTTATGAGTTATTGAAAAAAAAATACCAAACTGAATTGACAATGTTTTGCACCAAGGGTACAATGTAGAAGAAGAATAAAATTTACCAGTCTTAGAATATCTCCATGTTTCTTATCCTCTGCTTCAACAGCTCTGTCTAGAATACCCCCTGATGTGGCACTAAATGTGGAGAAAAAGAAAAATTTACAAAATTAATTAAGTGAAAATATGTCAAAAGAACAACTGAATTGAAGAAAAGATGAATTTTGCATAGGAGTTTCATTAAATTGCAGAGTGGGAACTCAAAGGGCTGTCCACAAGGAAATAGAACAAATCCATATAAAGTCAGAACAGAGCAAACTCATATGACTTTATTTGATTAGTTATTATAATACTTTTCTAATAGTCTAAACTTCTATGGTGTATAATTTTGATAAACTTCTTCATCAACAGAAGTTTAATGAAATTATACACCATAGAAGAATTCTACTGTCATTACAACTGGTTCCTAAATAATCTGAATTAGAAATTTAGTACTATAGTTCTGAGAGATGGAAATTAAGAGCTAGAGAGACTAAAACCAAAATTCAGGAACAGGTTAAAACTGGGGAATGCAATCTTCAATCTGAGAATCAATCCCATTTAAATTCAGTAGTTATCAAATGTTTTCACTGCCATAATCATAGCTGCCACTAAAGCAGAAGATCATATTGACATAAGTAAGTTCATACAACAGATATTTATGCTGAAAAATCTCCAACTCTCTCAAAGTTCAAGCAGTGCTTGGACATTGTAATTTTCAGCAGGAAGAATTAAATAAATCTTCTATTAATGGCATGATAAAGTAGCAACTATAAAGATTGTTTAAAGAGAGTTCAAGAGTTAGTTATGTAAGCTAATTCAGTGAGTGACAAATAACTAGTGCAATAACAAAGTTTTATCGTGACACACAACTACTTATAACAAGACAGATGATAAGAATATTAGGCCTTCTTTGAGGTTTAATTATTCCATAAAAAATAAAAAGAACTAGTTACTAATTAGGCCTATTATTATTGGTTGAATATATGTCCAATAAGATTATAAGAAATGTACTAGGCATACTAAGGGATTATTATATATATTGCCTAGTGTTCTAAGGGAAGAGATATTAAAAAAAAAGTTGATTATAAACAAGAGATGCAAGAGAGTAACTTTAACAAAAAGAGAAAATCGTATACAAAGTAATAACAGGATATGCAAACTCCAACAAACAGTTATAAGAATTCAATATTTAGGTTTTCTCTAAGTGGATCAAAATTGAAAACAACAGCTAAAAAATTCATCTTTTTTTTTTTCCAAATAATTTTCATTAAAGTTACAGTTGAGAACTCTAAGTATTGATTTAATCCTGCATAAGACTCCCCATTTCGTATATAATAGTCAACATGACTAGAGTGCAAATATTTAATCAAATATACTTTGTACTTTTCACACTTGTGTTTATTTAGACATCACACGAACAAAGACAGCCAGAAATTTATAGAACATACTAGCAACATGAAAATAATGGGTTCAGCGAGGTTTTCCTGCTTTTCAAGTTTTGCAAGTTTTGACCCATGACCTCTCCGTGAGACCGAGCCATCCACGACCCTCCGCAAGCCCGAGCCCTCCAACCCCGTCCATAGCCCTATCCGTGAGCTGCATTTGGAGTCTTGATCAAGGTCCTAAAATATGCAAACATAGAAAAATAGTATATTCATGCACAATTTTCAATAGAAATGAAAGAATATATATTGTACAATTTTCAATAGAAAGGAAGGTCCAGAAATTTTCAATATATATTGTAAAAGCCTTAGATATGCAAGTCATATTTGCTAGTCACCATGAATGTCATATGTAGACCACAATTCAACAAAACATATTATTGTAACACAACTCTTATTATTCACACTAACACATGAGTAATTCATCTAGATGCTAATGGCTATATCATCTTAAGGTAAAGGTAAAATCAATGGGACTTAGAACTACCAAAAAGAACTTCAAAACAAATTATGTTTGAGGCCCTCAAGAAAGCAACATGATTTTTTTTATTATTGATTTATTAACTCACTCACATCACAAGTGAGCAAATCCCCTATTTTACCCTAACAACCTTGTATCTGCCAAAGACCACAAAACAGAGTTAATTAAGCAGTAATGACAAAAGACCAAATATTTACTATGTCTGCTAAATAACCTGTAGAATATAATCTGGTGAGGTTTGGCTCCAGTAGATCTTCTGAAAGCAATTAAATGTCCCCTAGTTGGACGAAAATAAAAAGAAAGGAGTTAGAATAACATATGGAGAAGATTCTGAAAAGTTGAGTAGAATGTACACATGGTTACTCGCCATATCATTCCTCCTTGGACTTTTCCCTTTTTATCATCTGTAGTTGAATTATAAAGATCAAGGATAATCTCCTCCCGGTGCTTCTGTGCGGAGACCAATGCTCTATACTTGGTCACGCTGGCCAATCCATCGAAGCAACCACCCGATTCAAGTAAAACAATTGAGATGTTATCAATTAAACTAAACAATGGAGCAAAAAGATTATTAATTAGTAATTACTTATGGCTGCTATTGAAGGGCCAGAATCCTCTCCGGGCTGTGGATGTGTTACATCAGCACCAAAGATTATTGTAGGCAAATCAGACACAAAAGGAATTTTCCTATAGATAGCATCACTTAACACTATATTCTGGCCGCCAACCTATATAATATAAATAGGTACAAAGAAATAAACAACACAACAACACCAGCTCCAACAACAAATAATAAATAAAAGCAGAATTCAGGTAAATGAACCTTGCTATTAATCTTCAGGGATAGATTCTCCAAATACTGTCTGTTGAGCTTCACTGCCCGTTTAGGCTCACAGCATTGTGAAACAATTCCAAGCTCTGTTTCACAAATTCATTTAATCATCCCTGGAACAGGCATGTAACGTTTTTTAGCTAAAACAAAATGTTATAATGGCATTTCAAACTTCATAGTTACAAGTCTTGGCCAAGTCGCTCACCATATGAACCACCAGAATCAGGCAAGATAACTATTAACAACTGTAGTTGTTTGTTGATAAGTATCTTCTTGCATTTCTCATGAACAGATCTCAAAGCCCTCTCAATTTGGTTAGCTGGCCAAGCGCTGTAGGCAATTACTGGTCTAGTTTGGAAGGCCTTCCAAGTATCCAAAATGATAAGAAATGTCAATTATAAACAGTCAATGCAATGTCACAGGAAAAGAGATGAGACAGAAAGATCCGGTAACCATACCATTCCCCTATTGAGCCAAGTACTGACCAATTCTGAACAAAAGCGATCATGAATATATGAATTGATACGCGAGAAGTTCACACATGTCCAAAACTCAACTTGGCCTCCATTGATCATTTTCTATCATAACCCAAAATAAAAAAAAAAAAGTCAATGAATCATACCTCTTCACATACATCATAACAAAATGGAGTTATAAAGATCATTTACTTACTTTATTGGACATATTCCATTGCCCAAATTGAGGATGCTCAGTAGCCTCCCTCCTAGTACCTCTGTATAAAAGCTTCATGAAGAAAAATAATAGAATTAGTTCCAATTGAAAGAGTAGAACTCACTCGTCAAACGAAAAAGCAAGCACATATTAGAAAAATACCACTGGTGGAGGCAAAACTCGAGCATCAACCATTGTCAAATTGTTTGCAACACTAATTCCAAAATCCTGGACAAGTTCCTGATCACTGTATTTTTTCTGCTTAACAATTCGCCAAATGCTTTCTTCCCTATTGTTTGGTCTTTGACAGGTTGCCCTCAATAGATTGGTTACTTGCCTTTCATTGAGTTTCTTAGAGTATCTTTGCCCCTCAACAATTGTACAAACCTATAACAGATACAACATTTATAAATATAATCATGAAAATAGCTGCTGTCCAATAGAACTTAGAACGCAAAAAAAAATGTTATTGAAACTATGATGGGAACCTCCATGGATAAGTAAATAGGCTTTGCTGCATTTCCTGCTTGCAGAGCAGGCCATGTCACATATCTGAGTTTGATTTTGTACTTGTCTTGAAAGTAAGCAGCACCTGAAATCTGTGTCATCTTATCATCAAGAGTAAACCTAAAATAAAATATAAACATGTTAGTAAAACAATTTGAAAGTACAGGTAGAGAAGTTTAAATACCACCAAGAAAAATCTTCCCCAATTATTAAAATCAAATAGCAGCACATACCAACATGGAATAGTTAAGGTCATGACATATGCACACTCACATTAATTTGTTTAGTGGCTCTATCGATATCCCAGTAATCTTATAAGTCCTTGTATTCTGCAAATGACTGCATGCTACTTTAACCCCTTTCAAATTTTTCTTTAGCTGCAGCAGTAAAAATAGATATAAATTTCTTTTAATAATGTTAATAATAGATAAGAAAATCACCGATATCCAACTTAGTAATATGCAAGAACCTGGAGCCGGACTTGATCATGCAATGGCCTTAGATCGTCTCTCACATTAAAGTTTTTGAAAACGAAATCAGATAACCTTATAGTTTCATAAAAGGCCCTTGTTGAAACATCTACAACAATTGGATAAGGTAGTTCAGAAAAAGAAACGTCAGTCCACTTGGTAAAAACCATCTAGATAACAAAAATTGTTGTAGGGCATCACATAACATCTTCCATGTTAGATTTTAGCATCTTACTAGATTATGTGTGAACCGACATTAAATTGCACAAACGACGACCTTACGCCATCAGGTGGTGCACCATATGGTGCCTTGTAACAATATAAGCATAAAAGAGTAAACTAGCTAAAGGCAATGCCAATGTTAAGAGAAAGCCCCAACTGAATTGGCCTCAAACTTTGATAGTACCCTTTCCAATAGATTATGCCATCTGCAAGCTCACCAGGACGCCCCAGTGTGAGGTGAAAAAATGACCTCCCAACAACAGTATACCTACAGTTAAAGATATACATACACTCAAGCCATCGACTAAAAAAAACTCAGCACTTTTAACAACATACAGAGTACATTATTATCAAGTTACATAACATATACAAACCAAAATAAACTACCAGGCACTGAATTTTCAGATGAAAAAAAATAGTAAAGCAGTAAGAAAATTTTATAAAGAATAGCATTTTGTTCTAAAGCCTGAAGGCAGTATTGAATTACTTATCCGATGGATCTCCTCTGAGAGCAACATCCAGTGCTTGAATTGTCTCTTGAGGTGCATCAAGTTGCCTGCTCTGTAAAAACTGTCACAGATGATGTAAGTCTGGCTTCGAAGAAAACTTGATGGTCACCTTAAATTCACGTTCCCTACGGCTAATTATGGGAAAAAATATCAAATCAGAACAGAGTACATAAAAATGAAAATAGTATTACTCAAAATGTCAAACTTAATGTAGTATATAATACCTCATGGTACTAGAGCTTCCAGTTTCTCTATCATTGTCAGACAACTTTATAATAAATCCTTTGGAGGAAAATGGCAACTCCCCAGCAGTGTAGATAGACTTCCCGCCATCATAAGCAACTCTCAGATTAGCCAAATGAGAGGCACGGTAGAGAGTATCCAGCTGTTTGATAATGTCACGGTTTACCTTCTTTGATGTTACTTCAGGACTTATCGATACCTGTAAATATATTTAGTAAATATAATTAGCTTTAGGGGTCTGAAAACGACAAGTTGCCTTCTTTGATGTTACTTCAGGACTTATCATTTTACTCATATATCTCACTGAAGCGTTCCATCAAACAGTTATTATGCATAGGTTTAGCAAAGATTATTTTTATATAACAAGACCAATTTAAGCAGTCAAACTAAACAAAATTTACAGATAAATTGACACAAACATCAAATAACACAAATACACTCGATACATACAAGTTTAGCCTACATACAAACATTCATTTATATTCCAAAACACACCATATTTAAACATAGAAACAAAGATCACTATTATCATGGTTGCAATAATAAAATTAACAAAGAGAACATTAATGATGAATCATTGATCAGTCATGAAAAAACAGAAAGAGAAATTGAAAGAAAAATGGTACTTAAAGTGAGGATTAGGGTTATAGTTGTAGAAATAGATGAGTGAAGATGGATAAATAAAGATGAAGAAGTACATACCCATGCCGATGAGAGCTTGAAATTGAGATAGTGATTTCCAAAAATTGAGGAGCAATGGGAGAAATGTGAGAGAGAGACGGAGATGTCGAGAAATGGGATAGAGAGACCAAACGTAAGATTCTCAGATCTACCAACGCCATTGTTGGCTGTGTACAGTGCTTTCTCTTTTCTCTTCTTAATTGAGACTAAGTATGAATAAATTTGAGCTTTTGTCTCATATTTTCTCGGCAACCAAACAAATAGAGAAAGAAAGAGATAATTTACTTGAGAACATCGTACGGTCACGAGCTAAGCTGAGACAAGGGTCTTTCAAAAGGCTCATATTCTTGTATAGACTGTCAGCCTCATCTTCGACAAGGGTTTCACTGAAGTAACCCTTGGTGGTCAATCGGTCGACGAGGGCCGCCATTCGGGCCAGGGGTGACGAGAGTGTTCGACGCTGTCTAAGGTGGTGACAGTATCAACGGCAGCGTGGAACAGTATCAAGGATTGGGATTTGGATTATGAAGGAATAAAGGGTTTCGTCGAGTTGATAATGGAAGGGTGTAATAGGGATGGAGCTTTGTGTGAAAAAATATTTAGTGTGAAAAAAAATATAAGTGGCGGGCTCCCAAATAAGTTACCGCCCTTTTTTTCCCACACATATATATATAAATATACCATAACACTTTTTAAATAGTAGTATAATGATGTGTTATGGTAATGGGTGTTTGGTGTAGTGTGAGGATGTGACCCCTACATATCAATTCATCTTCTTCATGCTTCTTCCTTTCTTTGACAACTTCTTGAGTATCATCTTCCTTGGGCTCTCCCAAGGCTTTTAGGTATCTGTCCAAGATGTAGAAAACCTTGAAAGTAGTGAGCAAGAATATAATCTTGTCTTGCCAACAAACAAAGTTAGTCCCATCAAACCTTTCCAGTCTTACAAAGTCTTGAGTCATGAATTTCAATGTCGAAAATGAGTTAGATTCTTCCATGATATGCTATCTCAGATATTAGAGTATTAGAATGTTGGGAAAGAATGAGATAACACCACCTCAATATTTAGAATCTAAACAAAAGATCGATTGACAGAGACTAAATAAAGATTGAGAAAGATTATGAAAACCAAGTTGGTGAATGGTCTTCTTCAACCTTGATGATCCTTCAAAACCCTAGTAGAACCACCACTTTGAGGAAATCCTTAGAACAATGCAAAATCACAAAACCAAGGCTTATACACGTTTCTTAACGCTATCCTAATACTTTATTTCCTAGCCAACATGGGTGCTTGAGGCCTTTCTAGGAGGAAATGAGGATTGAGATTGAAAAAGCCTTAAACTCACAAAGTCGAGCACTTTCTTTATGAGTTCTTGGAAAAAACTTGAGATTCTTGGAGCTAGAGAGAGAGAGAGAGAGAGAGGGTAGAGAGGGACTGGAGAGAGTGATCAAGTCTTTAAAAACTCTATTTTGACCCATATATAGAGTAGGCATCGTCATTAAGTCTAACCAATAGGATTACACTTGTAAAACACGTCATTTAGAGCAATTTACGTATCTTGTACGTACTCCAGCAGGCGATGCATCTCTTGCTAGGGTTTTTTGAAACCCTAAGCATCAGGCGATGCTACACCACTTAGGTGGCAATGCGTTGCCATCCTCTCTATTTTTGGACACTTCCAAAAGTCCTAAAATTTCTCCAAATGATACCAAACTTTTTGGTAACCCTTAGATATCTTCATGCATCACTTTGAAGCTCAAATTTCACATCTTCACTATGAGAAATTTACTAAGTGTTTATACCTAGCTTGTATTTTAACACTTATCTTTTTGTATTTAACCAATCATAACATCAAGTTTCAATGGAGATTTCTCATGCAGCGTATATATTATTTTGAGTAAAAAGAGTGGGATAAAAAAAGTCCCTGAGTCTCAAAAGCCAAAAAAATCCCCTTATAATGGTAGCCCTAACCCTATTTATAGTGGATCGGGACAATTAATTCCCTTAATGGGTATTTATTCAAATATTCACAATCATTTAATAGTTTAATGCTAATTAACACCTCCGGGTGCAGTAATTATGGTGGCGGGCCCAACGTATTGTATGTGGCCCAATTCATAGATTACAACCCACCACTTTACGGGAGACACGTCCATGACACCGTCAGAACGCGGCTGCACTTTTCCCTTGTCAGGCGGCGCATTGGGACATACCAATTGTCAGGTGTATGGGCTCAACACCACTACTTGAGGTATCGA
The DNA here is from genome assembly GCF_963169125.1 of Humulus lupulus. Taxonomy (NCBI): domain Eukaryota; kingdom Viridiplantae; phylum Streptophyta; class Magnoliopsida; order Rosales; family Cannabaceae; genus Humulus; species Humulus lupulus. Next base: position 72,564,184 of record NC_084798.1, read on the forward strand.
AAGTTGTCAGACGGCCGCTTGTGGTCCAAAGTTGATATGATTAACACCTAGCGTTCCCTCTAGGTCCCGAGGACAAACTCCTAGACCTAAAGGTTTACATGAACAAGAAGATGGGAGGACCACAATGGAGGTCCTTGATACGTGGCCTAATTCAAAGACATCCATGCCTAGAAATGGATCATACCGCGTTGGGAGGAGTTTATGCTCTGTGGAGCTCAAGGCGAGCTCCACTTGACTTCATTAGCTCCCAAGGAGCCTAACTACTTCTCAAATGAATGCCACATGTTCAATGATGAAATCATAGACAAAATTTTCCCCCAAGTCTTCGCTTGTCCTCGGACAGTGGAGACTTAGTCTAAGAGGAGTAATTTCAAAGGTCTTTGGGGGGTGACGCTTTGATCTACATGAAATCATACTCTAAAAAGGTAACACCATGTGTTGACTCTCCATTGTTGAGCCCATTAATCGGCGCGAATAATGTCCATTTTCCCTGTACCCGAAGCATCCTTTTCCCATGCTAATGATCGCGATCCGTGCTTTGATAGTCGTGACCGTTGGATCATGCTCAAGTGCCTACCCCGTAGGGGATCAACAGGAGGAGTGGAGTTGCTTCCTCCCCAAGTCCTTCGATTATAAAATGTGAGAATTTCCTCTCTATTGTTCACTTTTATCATTTGAAATTTTCAGAAATACCATATATTTCCAACCTCTCTCAAAACCCTTCAATTACCCCTAAACCACATTCTTCACCAGTTCTTGCACTCTGGAGACCTAGAAGGCTAGAGAGAATCTTTATAATTCCAGGTGAACAAGAAGATATACTTCTGTGTATGCAGTCAACACAACACAATCATGCACAACATCTCGAGTAAGTGTGCTATCTTCATTTTTGTTTTGAGTTTTTGGGTTGAAAATAGTTGTATGTTTTGGTGCTGGTGATTTCTGACATTAAGAGGTCATTTTGACCTCTTTTTAGTCTTTCTAGGTCCATTTTGATGTTAAAAACATGCCAAATGGATTACTTTAGGCCTTTTGTGCCTTTTTGTACTTCTGGACATTGAACTAGAATCTATAAATTTCCTAGATTTCGGCGAGGTTCATGAACTCCGGTGGTGTTCTCCGATACCAATTCTTTTGCTCCAAGGACACCCCAATCCTTTATAATTCATTTTCTCCTCCACTCCTTAAGCATTTATCTTACGGGGTTCTCATTTTGGCCTATCTTTCTTCTGGTCAAGGCACTAATTGCATGGTTTTGTTGTTTCAGATGTCTGAAGAGCTGCACCACGTCTAGCAGCAAGATTCTACGACTTTGACAAAAAAATAATGGAGATGGCCCGGTAAGCAAGACAACTTCCCATAGAGAGGAAGCAGGCGGCCTCAGAGTAGATTAGGGCCCTCGTGGTGAGGGAAGATCCTATGAGAGCGCAGAGGCCTCTGTAGATTGGCGCCTCAGAGGAGGAGGTAACATGGGTCCCATGTATGGGTCCAAGAAATACGAAGCGAATGACTACGAAGCAGAGTAGCTCCCCAAGAAATGTAGACATCATAGAGCAGTCAACAAAATACTCTCCCACTACAGAGTGGGGGGTAGGTAAATCTTGATGCATCTGTCCTGAGAGAATGAAAGGGTGCACGAGAGCATCCACGACCTAAGGGTCTGGAGTGTGTCTCATCTTCAAGCGCGAGGGCCCTGCCCCTACACCAGTAAGATGTTGACTTCCTAAAATTTGTCAGCATAGCCTCTTTCAGGTATCCTCGAATGGATATCAGGTGCTAACCGGGCTATATGTTCTGTACAGTAGGCAGAACTGGCCCGTCTCTTCTCCAGCCAAAATTCTGTACGTTTACAACTTTCGGGCTCTTCCTAGGAAAATGAGGCTTGATGGGTACTATACTTTAATGAAGTATACGTACTCGATCATGTCTTACAAGGCTCCGTGCCATAATGAGAGCCACAAACATGACTACAAAGACCACTTCTTCTGGACAAATGACTTTCTCACACGGACCTACCCAACTCTTCTCCTAGATTTCGCCAGGGTTGGTAAGTTCTAATTTTTAAACCCTTCATTTGTTTTTCCTCCACATATAGTTTGTTCTTAGGAATTTCCTTTTGTAGGTCCCTACTGTCGCACATCGTTCGCCATGGCCTACAACGACCGACTTCAGAAGATGACGACCATTCTCAACAAGGAGAATAATCTCAACCTCCTGGTGACAGATGATAACTTACACCAATACAACCTTCTTTTGGCGAACCAACACCTGGGTTCTGTGGACCTCTCCCCGTTCATTAACTCCAAGAAGTCCCTAGAGGAGGCTAGGCTCTAGATGGAGTATGTAGCTGGGCATGCCCTCCTCCAATTCAACCAATGGATGGGAGGGGAGCACGTGGAGATTGTGTTCGCCATCCAGGCCACTATTGAGGCCCAGAAGGACTAAGAGCTTGAGGATGAGCTCCAGGCGGGGATAGAATCCTCATCTATAGACCAAGGTAAATCCCCGATTATCCTATATCCTGATATGCATGTAGGAAAGGGAGTTAGTCCCGAACATGGTTGGGTCTCGCCATCATTTCTCGAGTGCAGGCAGATCTCGAGACATCATTGGACTTTGGAGGAGTTCCAAGACTACCAAGACCTGATTGATGTCTTCCTCCACCACCCAAAGAGAATGGTCGACCCCCAAGGGTTCGTGCCGCTAGACGAGGTGACGTCTGTGCACGTAAGGTGGTTTTGCTTTTGCTTGTACGAGACAAACACCATCCAGAAGATGGGCAGGCTCGTGCGAGAGTTTTTCCATTCCATTCTTCACCCGAAGGAGCTATCTAGCTCTGGGGATCACAAGGAGTTTCCATGCATACTTAGAATATTTTGCATGCATTTTTATTCTTTGCTTCTTTCCCATCGAAGGCTAACCATTTTTCGTCGTTTTGTAGGCCACATGGGTTTGTCCGACTCTATTCGGACCAAACGCTAGAAGGTGTTGGGACTCTCTCAAACAAAGTCCTGACTACACCAGTCGTGGTGCCTCAACCCTTGACAGTTGTTCCTATGGCTCCGGTGATCCCTACAGCTTTGGCAGCTGATCCATTGTTCTCCCCCTGAGATTGGTGGCGACTGGAAAGGTCATTGACCTTTGTGAGGGGTCCCTGATCCGTGATGAGGGGTCTTCGAGGATGGGAAAGGACCTCCCATCCTCCGAGGTGCCAGACTGTCCTCCAGCAAAAACACCTCACCTTGTCATATTCCTAGAGCTCTTCGAAGGGGAAGATCTAGAAAGGCACCAGCGAGTGGTTGAGTACCTCAACGCTTGCTTGGAGGAGGAAATGAGGATATCAAATTCCTCATAAATTTCCTTTAGGAGGATATGCTGAAGACCCCAATGCCGAGTCTAAGTCGTGAAGAGCTAGAGCCTCTCTTCGCTGGGAGGCTTGGAGAGACGACAACTCCGCTGGTGACAGACCTCCTTCAGGGATTGACGGGATCCCTCTGCAAGATTCCTTCTCGCAGTTACGCCCATTTCAAATGAGACAATGAGATATCCCTCCTCGCAACCTGCCACTACACCATGTTGCAGGTAAGCATCATAATAAATTTTCAAGACTTTTTTTTTTATAGCTAAGTGTTATCTTGAGGCTAACTTTGTTTTGTTGTGAAGGCTACAGCTCCCTGTCAACAACTTGGGGACATCTTCATGACAAGGTTTTTTGAGCTTAAGGAGCTAAGAGAGGCTTCTCTCTCACTGAAAAAGCACTCAAAGCTCCAGAAGGCACTGGAGGACGAGAGGGCTCGCGCCTCTGATCTGGAGACCTGTCGGGCAATGGAGCAGTCAAGACTCCAGACATTCGAGGACACTTCCTTGAGGGTAGTAGAGGAAGCCACATGGTGCTCCAAAGATGCTAAGGAGGCTATCCTTAAGATCATGGAGGACCTAAAGGTCGCTCGGGAGGAGAGCCATCTTGCCCATAATGAGGCGGACAAGCATGTTGGGGAGGTGTCGTATCATGCTAAGGATGCCACCAAGGCCCAGGAGGAAGTTGCGCAGGTGATTTTGAGGGCTCAAGTTGCTGTCACGGAGGCTGAGGGTTTGAAACTTCAAGTCCAGGCATTGAAGAAGGAGGTTGAAGTGCTGGCGAAGGATACCTTCTATGTTCCATGGCAAAGCAACATAAAGATGTACTTAGCCTTCACAAACGACCCCAACATGAGGATGTTGTTCGAAGAGCATCTTCAGGTGGATGAGGTCGCAACTGCTTAGGCTCGAGCTGCAGCTGAGGCAGGTCGTGCTCCCAAGGTTGATCCCATGATTTGGCTCATTGCGGAGGTTCCCCCAGGTGAGTAGGCCCTTTTAATTTTATTTTGTATTTTTTTAAATAGGCTTGCATGCCATTGCTCTATTTGGGGTACAAAAAAGTTAATGCTCGTGCTCCTGAGCGCAGTTGTAAATATATTTACTTTACTAAATGGAATTTGCTTGCACTATTTATCTTCCTTCATTACATCATCACTCAACACATTTTTAGCATTTAGTAATTGTGCAATTCGGTCTTAAAGTTGTAAGGTTTGAATTTTAACTCAACGTAATCTGATGTCACAAGAATTTTAAACTTTATCATGTCCATCACGCGTGTGCCTCAGTCTTTGAGACTTAGGTCTTAATGGGTCGTTACACCGTGTGTTAAAAATAGTACTTAACTCGTTAAGCAAGTCATTTGGACTTAAAAGTGTAATTAAAGTTAACAAACAATTTAGGTAATAAAAATTTTGGTCAATGAAGTTAAAATTTTCATTAAAAAGGTTTGACTATATACATGGGATCCCAAAGGTTTTAAATACAAAATACAGTTGCAACAAAATTACAGAACTAGCCGACCTAAGCGAAAAAATTAAGAATATATCCCCCGTTCCTCAAAAGTATCTCGTTGTGCCGGCCGAGCAGGCTGAGTATGTACATGCCATCCCTACAACTCTTCAACTCATGGTTGGTCCAGTTTTCTCTTGCCCTTACACGCACCACAAAGCACCTGAGAGCAAAGGCTCAGCAAGAAAAGCCAAACAAGTAAAACAAATATTTAGATAAGCATTTATATCACACACATGCTCCATAATTCATAATTGGTCCCACAATGATTTTCCAAGGAGTATCACGACTCATGCCGAGTAGATGCATATCACAACTCTGTAACTTCCCTACCACTACGACCTAAATTGTGCATGCAATGCCGATAACGACCTCCAGATTGAAAACGGCCCTCCGACCGGCTAATCAATCTCAACAATCAACCAACCATTACAAATGATAATAACGACATATGCTTATATAGAGCAAACATTTAACTTTAAAAAAATTCATTTCAAGGTCATACCCGTGTTCGATAATAAGGGGTCAAGCCCTACACTCGGTGCATGTGCCAGTTTTCTTACCTAGTGTCGTGTGTAATTAAGGGTATGACCCCGAGCGCGATCCTTTTTCCCGATCGTTGCGGTAATCCTAGTCACAACATCAACGATATGTCTAACAGGAACTAATTCCAATAATGAGCTTCAAGATCAAACCCTAGCTCTCGGGACCTTGGATTCCTTTAAACATGATAGCATAATCGTCCCCCAAGCCTCCCAAGATAACTCACAAAAAACCCTAAATAAAATGCACCCTTAACAGCATTAGCACCGCAACGAACCCCTGCAGTGCCGCAACTCTAAAACAAACTGAAAAGCCCCTTTCTAAAACTTGTGCATTTTGAGTTGTGGCGCCCCTTCTAAAGGGCCACGATGCTCCAACAAATAGATAACTTTTCCTATCATTTTTCTCCATTTAGGGTTGTGTTAGGTCTACTTTAGTATTGTGTTAGAGTAGGTTTTAAGGGTGTGTTGTTAATCTTTTAAGTTGTTTTGGTACAGAATTATTCTTGTGTTTTGTGTGTTTTCAAGTTTTAATGATTACTCAAGGGTTGGTGTGGATGTGGTGTAAATAAGAGCTAATTCGAAGATAAATGGAAGATTTCTTACATTAAATGGTGTTTGGTCGTGTTGGGGCACATTAGAAGAGATCGAGGGCCAAAAGGAGGCTTAAAATGTTGATTTTTAAGATGGAGCTATTTTGAGCCGCGACTCTTGAAGCTGGACTGCAGTGCTGGCGAAGTCAAAAAGGTTGAGCCACAACGCTTCAATGTTGAGTCGCGGTGCTAAATCATTTTGAGTCGCGGCACAAGAATTCTGGGTCGTAGCGCCATCGAAGCTAGAGGCTCCTCGATTGGGGCTTATCCTGCTAGGGCCACGGTGCTTGATTGCTGAGCCGTGTCACTTAAGTCTATACATCATATGGAAATCGTATTTTTATGGGGGCAAGATGGTCTATTCACATGGAATTGCTATTATGAACGATTAAAATCACTTCTGGCTGCTGGAGAACAAGATTGGGGAATTCATCAAGAGTTCTTCTTTTCTTCTTTAATTTCTTTTTCCTATATTACTTTCCGTATAAACGGATGTTATGAATTTGGTTATGAACTAATTTTATTTTCTAGGGTTTTAATGTAGTCTCTTGAAACTTTATTATTAGTTAATGCAATTTCTATGATTTCTTTTTCTTCATTATGATCTATTCAATTTTTTCTTAATGAATGTGCGTAATTTGATGTCGTTATTTGTATTGCTTATGAATTTGATTCAAAACCTGAGAGGTGAGAGTTAAATATGATGTAGTTTAATAGACATAGATTTCGATATAGGACGAGAGTACCTATATGGTTTGTGTAGCTTTTAGGATTTCTATTCTTAGTGCTTGCCTTATGTTGGAATTTAGCACAGAGATGTAAAAGTTTAACATATATGTTGAGAGATCTATACATCCTAATAAGAATATAGATTGTATTAGTAAATCCACTATCACAATCAGAGAAAGAATAGTGAAATTGTATTGATTGAGTAATAAAGTGGATAGATGATGAAATTGAATACCCTAGGTTTTCATCCATTGAATTAATTTTAATTTTATTTGTTTATCTTATTAATTAATTGTTAGATTAATTAATTGTTAGTTTTGTTAATTCTTGTTTCTATTCTTGATAGTCTTGAATCTAAGTTTTATTAGCCAAATAGAATTGGGAAGTTAATTTTTGGTAGTTAATAACAATCTCTGTGGGACAATACTCTACTTATCTATATTATTACTTGCACATTGAAATTATCGCAACAAGTTTTTGGCGCCATTTCGGGGGATTTTTTTTATTGATATCAAAATAATTATTTTTTGCTAATTTGGTTGTTTTTCTTTTTAGAATTCTAACTTGGTTTGTGTTTGAATCCTCTTATCACAAGTAGTTTTGGTTTATGCGACGAGCTAAAACAATTGAGATATTACCGGTGAATCCTGAGATTGAGAGAACATGTAGATAGAACCGGAAGAATAAGAGGTTGGAGGCAATTATTGCTGCAAACCCAGGGAATGTAGTAAATAATGTCGCCAACAATGTCGAAGGGGCAGTGGCTGCTAAGCTCCTTGCTGAACAAGTGGCTAGAAGTTTAAGAGATTATGTACTCCCAATTGTTACGGGAGTGCATTCATGCATCAGAATCCCCACAGTTTCTGCTAACAATTTTGAGATCAAGCCGTCGATACTACAAATGGTCTAGTCCACCATTACCTACAAAAGATCCAAACATGCACATAGCTAATTTCTTGGAGTTGTGTGCAACTTTCAAGATGAATGGGGTGAGTGATGATGCTATCAGATTGAGGTTGTTCCCATTCTCATTGAGGGAAAGAGACAAGAGTTGGTTAAACTCTCCGCGGGCCAACTCTATTAACACTTGGGAAAAGCTAGCACAAAAGTTTCTCGCAAAGTTCTTTCCTCCATCAAAGGCTGCATGGTTGAGAGAAGATATCAATAACTTCTTCTAAAATGATGGGGAATCATTATATGATGCATGGGAGAGATTTAAAGAATTGTTGAGAAGTGTCCCCATCACGACATTGAGAAGTGGATGTTGGTCCACAATTTCTATAATAGGTTGTGCACTACCACACGCACCATCATAGACACTGCAACATGAGGAGCATTCATGGGAAAAGTGCTAATGAGGCCTATGCATTGTTGGAAGAAATGACCATGAATAATTGCCAATGGGCTGATGAGCGAGCCACTAGTAACACAAAAGTAGCTGGGATTCATGAATTAGATGCTATCATAGCACTAACTGCTCAAGTTGCCTCCTTAACTAAGTAGTTGCAGAAAAACAATATTTCAGCTCAACCAATACTGATGCAGACGGTGTGAAAGGAGTGGAGGTTCTCACCAATTTGAGCATTGTATGACAACAGAGGTGAATAGTGCTATCCATATGGAGCATGTGAATATGATGGGGAATATTAATAGGCAAGCCAACAACCCTTTCTCCACCACTTACAACCCAGGGTGGAGGAATCACCCTAATTTTTCATGGACAAATAATCAAGGTCCATAACAACAAATTCAGCAGCCCGTTTCTCAAACTCCACCTCAAGAAATGTCACAACCACTGGTTTCTCAAGAGAAGACAAATGAATTACAAGCTGCACTATTGACTTTGACCAACTCCCAAGCTCAGTTTATGATTGAAACTCGATCATCCATCATAAATCTTGAAATGTAAGTGGGTCAATTGGAAAATATGTTACAAAGTAGACCTCAAGGAAATTTGCCAAGTAATATTGAGGTGAATCCTAAGGAGTAGTGCAATGCGATCTCCTTAAGGAGCAGTAAGGAGTCTGTAGAACCAGTTCAGAAATCTATTTTTCCATAAAAAATGGAGTCTGAAAAAAAGGAAAGGTGGAAGAAAAGGTTATCAAGAACCTTGAGAAGAAGCAGTCACCATTGAGTTTTGAGCACCACATAAAAATCCCATATCGTTAGAGGCTGCAAAAGAAGACGATTGACAAGCAGTTTTCAAATTTCTTAGATGTTTTTCGAAACTTCACATCAACATTCCTTTTACAGAAGCCTTAGAACAAATGTCGAGTTATGTGATGTTCATGAAGGAAATCTTGTCGAAGAAAAGGAAACTGGAGGACTATGAGACAGTGGCTCTTACTGAGGAGTGTAGCACAATACTCCAAAAGAAACTACCATCCAAGCTTAAAGAACTTCATACGGCGGCAACGCCCCCTCTAAAGGGTCGCGGTGCCACGGCGGTTCGAGGGCAAACCCACCCTTGAAGAACCTCATACAGGCTGCGACGCTCATCTCAGACGTCGTGGTGCCACCACAAAAAACCCAAAAACTGCATTTTTTCCAGCACTTTTGATCCAATTATAGACCTAAAAAAATCGACCACAAATACATTTTCAAAGCACTTTCAACCCCAATACAGATTACCTAAGTGCCAAAGAACACAAAATCAACATCAAAACATTCAGAGACCCAAAAATGCTAAGAATCATCACTTTGAGTTTTTGAAACTCAAGTTTTTCTCCAATTCGAAAATTCAACAACCAAACTTAAAATTTAGACCTAATACAAGCTTTAAATCAATAACTTAAACAATTTATATCACCAATAGACTTACACAAACACTCTAGAAGCCTAGAATTTAGAAATTCAGTTGAGACCCACACATGCCCTCAAGAACATTAAAAACACAAGAAGAGTAGAAAAATCCTTACCTCAGCTACACAAGTTTGAAATCCCTAAGGAGAAGGTGGAGTGTTCAGCTGAAATCTTCACCTCATAGACCTTCAATTTCTCCTCCCAAATCATCAAACTCAAGAGTAAATTCCAAACATACTTTTTTCTTTTCTTCAAAACCCCTCCAAGAAGGAAATATTGGAGAGAGAGAAGTGTATACCTGAATCCCCTAGAGTGTTCAACACATTGATTACTTAGCTTAGTCCAAAGGTCAAAAAGCCCACTTTGCCCCTAGCCATCCAAATGTGCTTTGACCAAACCCAAGGACAATTTAGTCTTTTGCCAAAATTCCCGCTAACCTCAAATTTCATTACAAATTCCCAATTTAATCCACTAAACCCAAATATTTCTCCCAATTAACTCCAATTACCAATAAATCCCACTATTTTACCAAATTACATAAATACCACTTGGCTCACCCTGAGCGTAGTATTTATCCCCATTGTGACTTTTCCGCTAATTGCTCAAAAGGATCAACTCCTATCGAATATCACAAATATATCCACATAATAATGTGGTCTCACGCACATAGCATATAAAATTACAATTATACCCTCAATGGGTCAAAATTATGAAAATTCCCCATTTTTGACAAAAGCGGGCCTTTAAGCACATTTAATACACATAAACATGTATAAGCAGTCATATCTTAATATAACTCCCATAATCCACATGATCACATATGTTGTCCCAAAATTGGCATATCTGATGTGGCATTATACTTTAGACATGTGGCATTAGGCTAGGCAGGATGGTCGGCCTGTAAACACTAAATGTATAATAGTTACTGCTCAGCAGGTATACCAGCAAAACCAGCTGGTTGGTGTAACGAACAGAAAAACCTGGTCAGGAAGAAGAGGTTACACTCACCATTAGCACTCCGAGAGAATTGCTCGACTACCCTCAAGGGGTGCTTAACAACCTTGAAGAATCGATCAAGCCTCCTAACAAATAGGATTGTAACTACCTGCGAGAATAATGAGATATTTCCATGATTCAGATACGCCGTGTGCAGCCCCTAGGCCAAAAAGACATTATAAATACAAACCTTCAACCATGGTGGAGGGGGTTCACGAACTTGCCTACCGACTTGTATTTAGAAGCATACTGGACAACCTATTTTCACACCTAACAATGATTCTACCTTATTGTATAGTCTTTAACACATAGAAATCTACTTGTAATTGTTGTGTAAGTTTAAGCAATTAAAATTGTGCAAGTGTACACAGTCGGCAAAAAAGTAATAAAGTGATAAGTTGAGTATCGTATCCACAGGGATAAATAAATTGAAAATGCTTAAAAATAAACTAAGATGACAATATAAAAGCAAGAAAAATTCAATTTGGTGAAATGGGCTTGAATTATTAAATTCATCTATGTCAATTGACTTGTACGTTTTGCTGCAGAAAAATCTCAGCATACTACCTAGAGTTAACAAGGATTCCAAATTAATTCATAGAACTTTTCCAAATCCTATGATATTAATTCTTTCACCTAATTTAACATATTCCTATGCCAATCATGTTTAAGAACCCATAATTTAAGTATCAATTCATAATGGTTACACAAGGTAAATAACACATTCCTATGTTATTCACAAACATAACCTAACAAGATTATTCACTTGTGTCATTCAAATCTTTCAATTATGTTTAAACTTCCCAGCACAAATATAACTCAATATCTTTCCATTAGTGGCTAGTCAACAACAAGGAATCATCAATAAACACATTTGAATGAACAATGGGTAAATTTCTAAAATAAAGTGCTAGAAAATTATAACTAAGACATAGAGTTAATCAATAATTCAAGCCTCAAAAGATTTAGTTAATGACTGAATTCAAGAGCACAAATCAAAAATCAAAACAACCCATAACAAAATAAATCATAGTTTAGAAAATACAAGAAAAAGAAAATAAAATATTAAGGAGAATGGTAAGAGAATCAAGCCAAAAAGATGTTCCCAAAATGGTCATCCTCTCTTGAATCCTTCTCTTTCTTCTTCTTTTTCCTTTTCTTCATTCTCCACTTTTCCTCTCTAATGGCTGCTGGCTGTGTCCCCTTTTTTGCTAATGTACATGCCTCTTAAAAGTGAGGATGATCATATATGATATTAGGGCTCCCATTTTCTTTCTTTTCCTTAAGCCCACATGGGCCTTTTTCTTCCCATTTGTTGTCTTTTTGCTAAACATGCACCAACAAAATTAAAGACCCAAATCTCTCCATTCTCCACTTTTCCTCTCTAATGGTTGTTGACAACTTCTCACGTGACCCAAGAAATGCTTGTTGTCTGGACAGAATGCTTCATCATTGCTGCAGCAACCTGAGAATTCCTACACCAAAAATTATCATATTAAATCACATTAGCTCATTTCTAATTCACTCAACTTCATCCAATTTATCATTTTCTTACTCCTGAACCCAAATAAAAGAAAATGACTCAATTTTATAGACAAAGACACAAATCACTCATCTTTTTTAATCAAATTATAAGCTAGAAGTATTAAAGATAACTCTATATTCTAGAGTTATCAGTAATCCCATGTGATCTTGTGTAAACCTTTAAGATTAATACAAATATAAGAGGAAGTAGGTCATTACCAAACCTTGGGGCCAAACCTCTAAAAATTATGGTGTTCTTTATTATTTATTGCTCATCATTACTAGGTTCTTGGCTCATTTATTTTTCATTGATTGTTCTACCAAAAACTCTCGAATTAATTATTTTAACTCCGTGTCAGTTGGCTAAAAAACCAATCAATATTTTGGTGCCTTCATTGAGAGCAAGAACAATCGCATTCGGATTTAATTACTACAAAGATGGTGGTTTCAACAATAAGATCAGGTCAAGAACCTTTGGAGCGCGAAGTTGAATCGTTACACTGAGTTCCCTCAATGAACAATCTGAATGGGGGGTGAGCTGATTTGCCACCTAGAAACCCACCTGGCACCGAAGGGCAGGCTACAGGGCCCATTATAGCCAGGCATAGGGTTACTACCTTTACAAGAGTTACTAACACAAGAGCCTCAGATGGAGGTGCTGCAAGGGGTACTGACTAACCAGGATCGAGAGCTGGAGGACCTGGATGGTATGAACCCCACGTAGATATTGAAGGACTTGAACCCAAAATTGAGCAGATAAGGGAGGTCATGGGATAGATGCAAGATTAACTTGCCACCACAAACCAGGGGCGAGCTACCACCTAGGAGGCCGTCAATGAGGCTTTCGAAAAACAAAGATGAGATTTTCAAGAATGGATGGATCGAAGTGCTCGGGAGATGAAGTCTAATCAGGAAGACATGGAACACCGAACCAGGGAGGCTGCTGAATCCATCCACAATTATATGCAACACCAGTAGACTCAGGATATGGGGACTGCAGCTGGAACTACTGCTCACAATCAACAACGTCCTCTTGTATTCGGTTTTGGTGATGGAGTCATGAATGGACCAGAGGCTCGACCTCAGAATGGGGATCAGGGTCCAACCAGGAGTAACCGATCTGGTTGGGGTGCCCAAGCCATCAACAATAGGCGTCCCTTACCAGCTGAAAAATAAGTCCTCCCAAGGCGCCAAATGGGATAGGACCAAGCAGGAAAATTTCGGCCAAGATCTCAGTGCAGTGGTCATGACAGAATTCCTGGGGCTGTAGGACAGGATGACAACCCCCAAGAACCAGCGCCGAATAGGAGTGGTCACTCCCAAAATAACAAATAGCAGCCTGGTCGGTACAGACAGCACTAGGAGTACCGACCAAGATCAAGAAGGGGGGACCTAGAGGTTAGTAGTGTGTACAAACCCCACTATGCCGATGGATATGATCATGAGGATGCCGTGAGTCAAGTCCACCAGCAAAAAAATCAGGATCATAGGGGTAACCAGCCCGAATGACTGTTTGTCCAACAAGGACAGGATATCCTGATCAACTAGCCACCCTGAGATGAAGGATTCCAGGGAGTACCTCCAGTACCAGGCTGAGTAGATAGCCAAAATGCTGGAGGAAGGCATCGACCAATCTCTGTGTTTAATCGAACGGGCCCAATGGGAGGTGAAGACTTACGAGATGCTCTCAATTGCAGCAGGGAAAATCGGGTCTCGAATAACATAACTCCGCCTGAGCCTGTTCAGGACCCAAGAATAGATGAGGTCTGTAATGCAGCATACCCCCAGGAAGCTGCAGACCTAAACATCTAGGCCCAATTGGACCTGTTAACGCGATTAGTAAGAGATTTGATAGCTCCCAAGTTAACAGATATTGAAATGGAGAGGCAGAGAGGTTCTGCGTTTTCACAATGTATTAACCAGTTGCCCATACCTGTCAAATTCAAGATGCCAACATGGAAGATGTACACTTGGCGGGAAGATCACAACTTTGAACTACAAACTAATCTCCAGGGGATTCGGGATGATGCTAGGTGTAGGATCTTCCCTACCACCTCATCAAAAATCGCCTAGCAGTGGTTATTTAAACTGCAGCCAAGGTCGATTACATCATGTAATGGATTTGTACGCTTATTCTATTCCTAATTTTCTTTCGCAATGCCCCTTCTGGCCGAGTCGAATGACCTGGTGGATATAAAACAAAGAGATAATGAACCTTTAAAGAACTACATTCAACATTTTATGCAGGAGGCCACCATTGTGAAATCCTTGAGCGTTGATGGTAAATTGATTGCGATAGCCATCAACTCAAGAGTTAAAGTAAAAAGCCTATTTTGGAGCAACTTGAAGAGGAAGTCCACGCGTATCACTCAGGAATTCCTAGATCGGGCAAAAGAACTTATTTAGCTTGATGAAGTTGAACAGAAGGTAGATAATCCAACTCAAGCAGATGTTGGGCAGGGAAAAACAATAGTTTAAAATACTACTAACACAGCCAGAGAAAGTAAAAATGGGGCCAAAAATGGTAAATGTGGTAATGGGGCAAGAAGTAGTAGTAACTAGAATTACAATAAGAAGCCTAAGACTAGGTGTAACGCCCTGGCTACCCTAGAACAGTTACGGTGAATGGTGGACCAGAAATTTGACTCACTACATGAGTCCTTTGGTCAAAAACGTGCTCTAAGTGTAATTAACAGGTTAAGGCATAAAACCAATAAAAAGGAAATGGAGATTTTTATTACAAACTGCTCTGCAGAGCTAAACAAGCATTTACAAGTGGTTCTCAGTACAAAATGGTCATTACTGTTTTAGATTTACAATCCCTCCGACCTAAGCGGCAAAAATAGGGTAAACCCCCTAGTTCCTCTGAGAACTCCTTGGCCGTGGTGGTCAAGCGGCCGCATATGTACACATCACCACATCAGCTCTCCACTCAAGGCTAGGTGAGCTTTTCTTTCCCTTTACCTGCACCACATAGCACCCATGAGCCAAAGCCCAGCAAGAAAACATAATACTTTTCATATAATTATCAAATGATTATCATCATAATCACACTGAACATAAAGCTTTCCAACAAGCGAGTGAACACCACATGATCTTAGCGGGGGAGAGTGGTTGCTAGGTAAGCCACTAGCCTCCAAGCGCTTATTTCATTCATCGACCCTCGGGGTCGGTCTGGCATTAATGCTCTTTGAGCCATTCAATGCTAATAGTCGATTAGATCTAATCTCCGTTGGCTTGCGTGAACCACGCTAAGACCGTTCTGACTAATCAGTCAGCGCTATGTGACCAGTGTCTAGTATCACTGCCGAACTTGACTAGTAAGTCACAGCTTCACAGCTGATACTAACACCTTTGCCAATCCTGACTAACGAGTCAGTGCAACGTGACCAGTGCCCAGTACCATTGCCGAACCTGACTAATAAGTCACAGCTTCACAGTTGATACTAGCACCTTTGCCAAACCTGACTAATAAGTCAGTGCCATGCACAAGTGAGCAACATATGCCCAACATTATATATTCAATCCATGTCCATATTACAAAACCAACATGCCTCACGAGTATCCATGCATGTCACACTTGGGGTGCAGTTTTCTTACCTCCGGTTCGAGCAAGAATGGATAAAAGAACAACCCTGAGAACGATCAACCTTTTGTTCCATTAGCGGTTACCTGGTCACAACCAATTATGGGATTCCATCAATAAAATGAACAATAAAAGGTTCCCAAACCAAAACCTCACCTCCGGGACATCAAACACTACTCAACCGGGTAGTAGGTTCAACCCCGAGGCCTTAGGTTTGAATCCCCATGCTTAAAAACACTTTTCTGGCAAAAATGCCCTGTAGGGCCGCGACCCTCCATAGCTGCACCGCGGCGCGCCTCCAAACAGAGGCGGCCACCCTCCTGACAGGCACCTTGGGCCGCGGCTCACCTATGCCAGGCCGCGGCTTAATAAGCAAAAATGCCCAGAATTCAGCACGCACCAGCAAGCATCCTCCTGCATTTTTCCTTAGAACCAGCCCTTCAAACCAACTCAAAACCTCTTCCAAACACCCATTTAAACCTCCAAATATCACCCATAACTCTCCCCCATCATAACCCAAGTAAAACACCACAAAAACCCCCCCTTGATTCCAACTTTCCACACCAAAATCTAGAGCTGAAATCTTAAAACGAAAACAGAGATAAACCAGAAACTCAATGGATGAACTCACCTCAAACCTGAAATTAAATCCTCCCCAACAGTTGAACCAAGCCTAAAACCACAGCCGCTTGATCTCCTAGCTTGATTCCACCCTTTGAGCTCAAAACTCCAAAGAAGGAAAGAGAGAAATGGATGCACAAGAAGGAGAAAGTTCACTCTCTGTTTTTGCTCTGTTTGTACGGTTTCTACAGCCATCTAAATCATATATATCCAAATCCCAAATGACCAATATACCCCTAGGTCTAATAAAGCTTCTAAAGCCACTTCAAGGGTAATTTTGGCACATTCCACTAATCCCGTTAATCATAATTAACGCTTCCCAATCTCCGCTAATCTCAATATCCTCAAACACCAATAATTCACATCCTGTTACCCTTTAATGTCTGGTAACACTCTAATCATTAAAACACCCCGAGACTCACCCCGAGCCCCGAGCTTAAGCCTGTTATGACCAAACCGTTAATTAACATTCCTTGATTGTCTCATGCCAAATGGCTCGAACAAACCCACATCATAATGTGGTCTCAAGATATATCACCAACATGCGTACAAATAATCAATTTACCCTCAGCGAGCCAAATTACCATCACACCCCTGTAATTAGAAATATGGACTCACATGCATTCATGCATTTTATCAATTAATAACATAATTGAGCAAGTATGGCCCTCCCGGCCTACTATTCACGCCGTTAAACATATCGGAGAATTCGGGGCATTACAACTATCCCCTCCTTACTGAAATTTCATCCCCGAAATTTACCTGAACAGCTCGGGATACTGACTCCAGCTTCCAGGTCGCCTCCTCGACCTTGCTGGTCCTCCACAATACCTTAACCAAAGGTATTGTCTGATTCCTGAGGACTTTGTCCTTTCTATCAAGTATCTGAACTGGCTGCTCCTCAAAGGAGAGATCTGGCTCAAGCTCCAGATCTTCATAACTCAGAATATGGCCCACATCAGATACATACCTCCGAAGAGCTGATACATGAAATACATTATGCACGGCAGACAACGCCGGAGGCAAAGCTAATCTGCAAGCCACCTGACCAATCCTCTCCAGGATCTCAAATGGACCTACAAATCTAGGACTCAGCTTGCCTTTCCTCCCAAACCTTCTCACCCCTTTCCATGGTGAGACCCTGAGGAAAACATAGTCTCCCACCTGGAACTCCACGTTCCTGCGCTTGGGATCTGCATAGCTCTTCTGTCCACTCTGAGAAGCAAGCATTCTAGCTCTAATCTCCTCAATAGCCTCACTGGTCCTCTGAACTGCATCAGGACCTAAGTATCTCCTTTCTCCTGTCTCATTCCAATGAATGGGAGATCTACACTTCCTACCATACAGCATCTCATAAGGTGCTACTCCAATGGTAGATTGGTAACTGTTGTTATATGAGAATTCTATCAAGGGCAAATACTTACTCCATGACCCACCGAAATCCAGCACACATGCTCTCAGCATGTCTTCTAAAATCTGGATCGTCCTCTCAGATTGCCCATCTGTCTGAGGATGATAAGCTGTACTGAACTTCAACTTTGTCCCCATGGCCTCCTGCAAACTCCCCCAGAACTTGGAAGTAAAAGTGGGGTCCCGATCTGACACGATCGACCTAGGTGCACCATGGAGTCGCACGATCTCTCTCACATAGAGATCTGCATACTGATCAACTGTATATGTAGTCCTCACTGGCAGAAAGTGAGCTGATTTGGTGTAGAGATCCACTATCACCCAAATGGAATCATGCTGACCAGTAGTCCTGGGTAAGCCCACCACAAAGTCCATTGTGATGTCTTCCCACTTCCACTCTGGAATATCCAGAGGCTGCAGTGACCCTGCCGGCCTCTGATGCTCAGTCTTGACCTGTTGACATGTCAAGCACTTAGCCACATACTCTACTACATCTCTCTTCATACTCGGCCACCAATATAATGATCTCACATCCTGGTACATCTTCGTGGTGCTTGGATGCAAAGAGTAAGGTGTAGTATGAGATTCATTCAGAATCTCTCGTCTCAATGCAGTGTCTAACGGAACACATATCCGCCCCTTGTATCTCAACAAGCCTACCTCAGACACTGTATAATCCCTGGATGCTCCAGCTAGAACATCCTCCCTGATCTTGATCAGCTGTGGGTCACTCAACTGACCCTCTTTGATCCTCTCTAACAATGTAGACTGCAACGTAATGTTAGCTAACTGGCCCACCATCAACTCTATACCAGCTCTGGTCATATCATTTGCTAACTCTCTGGCTATCAGTCTCATACCATGAATCTTCCCAGGACCCTTCCGGCTCAAAGCATTTGCTACCACGTTGACTTTCCCTGGATGATACAAGATTTGACAATCATAGTCTTTCATAACTCCAGCCAATGCCTTTGCCTCATATTCAAGTCTTTCTGAGTGAAGAAATACTTCAGGCTCTTGTGGTCTATATAAATCTCACACTTCTCTCCATAGAGATAGTGCATCCATATCTTTAAAGCAAAAACCACCGCTGCCAATTCCAGATCATGAGTAGGATACCTCTTTTCATACTCCTTCAACTGACGAGACGCATAGGCAATAACCTTCTATGATTGCATCAAAACACAGCCCAAACCCTGATGAGAAGCATCACAGTAAATCACAAACTTCTCCTGATCTGTCGGAAGACTCAAAATCGGAGCTATAATTAATCTCTGCTTCAGTTCCTAGAAGCTGTTCTCACACTTATCTGACCACACAAATTTCTGGCTCTTGCGTGTCAGCTCAGTCAAAGCACTAGCAATCTTCGAGAACCCTTCCACAAACCGCCTGTAATAACCTGCCAATCCAAGGAAACTTCTAACCTCAGAAGCATTCTTTGGCCTTGGCCAATCTCTGACCGCTTTGATCCTTGCTGGATCTACCTTAATCCCCTCCTTACTGACAATGTGTCCAAGAAAGAATACCTGAGACAACCAGAACTCACACTTCTTGAATTTTGCAAACAATCTGTGCTCTCTCAGTCTCTGTAGAACCAACCTCAGATGCTGCTCATGCTCTGACTCAGTCTGAGAATATACCAGGATATCATCGATGAAGACGATCACAAACTGGTCTAAGTAATCCTTGAACACTCTGTTCATCATATCCATGAAAGCAGCAGGGCCATTAGTCAATCCAAATGACATAACTAGAAACTCATAATGCCCATACTTGGTACGAAAAGAAGTCTTCGGTATATCTCCCTCCTTGACCCTTAACTGATGATAACCAGAACGAAGGTCGATCTTACAGAATACCTTCATACCTTGCAGCTGATCGAACAGATCATCTATCCTTGGCAAATGATATCGATTCTTAATTGTCAACTTATTCAATTCTCTGTAATCTATACACATTCTCAGAGAACCATCTTTCTTCTTTACAAACAGAACTGGCGCACCCCAGGGTGAGAAACTAGGTCTAATAAAACCCATATCCAACAGCTCTTGCAACTGCACTTTCAATTCTTTCAACTCAGCTGGGGCCATTCTGTATGGTGCTCTAGACACTGGCTCCATCCCTGGTGCCAGTTCTATAACGAACTCAATCTCTCTCTGTGGTGGCAACCCTGGCAAATCCTCTGGAAACACATCCAGAAACTCACATACAAGTCTAGTATCCTCTGGTCTCACTGGCACGACCTGAGTGGTGTCAACCACACTGGCTAAGAATCCAATGCAACCTCTCTGCAGTAGACCTCTGGCTCTCAACACAGAAATCATAGGAATACGGGGTCCATGCACAGTACCAACAAACACAAAAGGATCCTCACCTTCAGGCTCAAAGGTGACCATCTTCCTTCTGCAGTCAATAGTTGCCCCATACTTTGCCAACCAATCCATACCAAGTATCATATCAAAGTCAGTCATAACTAACTCTATCAGGTCCACTGGAAACTCTCTGCCCTCTACTGTCACTGGCAAAGATCTGACCCATCTTCTGGACACCACTATCTCTCCAGTGGGTAAAAAAGTACCAAACCCCACAGCATAGAAATCACAAGGTCTACACAACCTATCAATAACGCTACTAGCAACAAAGGAATGTGTAGCACCAGAATCAATTAACACATGATAAGGGGTTCCTGCACTAAGAAGCTGACCTGTAACAACTGAGGGAGAAGCCTCAGCTTCTGCTTGAGTCAACGTGAACACTCGAGATGGGGCCGAGCTGTCCACCGTTCTGGGTTCCTCTTTCCCTATCTGAGGGCAATCTTTCTTAAGGTTACCCACTACTCCACATAAATAGCAAGCCTTTGCCCTACACTCTCCCAAATGGCGCCTCTTGCACCTAGGGCATTCAGGACGAGCCTTCCAGGCTTCACTGCTCCCAGGACGACTTACTGTAACACCACGAGGTCTTCTGTCAGGACCTGGAACTGGGAAGGTATCAGGAACCTTCCTCTTCTGATCACTGGGGCCAACACCCCTGCCAGAACCAACAAATGGAGGAACTGTCCTCCTAAAATCCCTTCTGGCTGCACTGTCACGCCAGATCTTAATCTCTGCACTCTCAGCTGTGAGTGCCTTCTCCACCACCTGTGCATAAGTAGTGACTCCTGCCACAGTGGTGATGAGAACGTCACGGGCTAACCTGGGTTGTAGCCCCTGGAGGAATCTCTCTCTCCTGGTCCCATCAGTGGGCACCAGCTCTTTGGCAAACTTTGCCAAACGGTCAAACTTTAAGGCATACTCAGTAACTGATAAGCTTCCCTGAAATAGCCTCATAAATTCATCGGCCTTCGCCGCTCGTATAGCATCATTATAGTACTTCTCATTAAACAAGGTCTGAAACTCCTCCCAACTCAGGAGATTAACATCCTTGGTCTGGCCAACTACTTCCCACCAAATCCGGGCATCATCCCGAAACATATAGGCAGCACAGGCCACCCTCTCACTACCCACTACCTTCATAAAGTCAAGAATACTGGTAAGCATGCTCATCCATTGTTCAGCTTTGATAGGATCAGCGCTGCCTTCAAACACTGGAGGTTGCTGTTTCCTGAACCGCTCGTAAAGAGGTTCCAATCTGTTTTCAACCCCAGGCTGCTGCCCAATAACTGGCACTGACACAGAAGGTGCCTCTGGTACATTAACCACTGCAGGCACTTGTTGCTGCCTCAGGAGACGAAGCTCCTCTCCTTGTTTCAACACTATAGCCTGCAAAATCATTAAACAACTGCGGCCTGTTTGCAGGTGCTGGCTGTGGAATCTGGGATTGGTCATTCTCTTGACCCTGACTGTTGTCATTATTCTGACCCTGACCACTCTGGCCAGCTGTAGTGTCTGTCTGTTCTGGGTTCATTCTGTCACTGATACCTTACTGAAACAACAATCAATACGGCCAGTCAGGTAGTAATAACTAAACCTCTTGCCGCCTCAGGGTCCAAGAACAAGCAGACAATTATCATATTCCACAGTCATTCAATATGCACAAACGGATACATGTTTATGGCACTCAGCACTCAGCATGTATCACATAACAGTTCATAATATCTCATGCATACATGTAAAGCATTTGCACCACATTTAGGCAGTTATGCACATAAGTACATAAAGAGTCACCAAACCAAGAGTCGAGCTTGACTTCAGTGATGTGTGTACATGCCCAGCCAGTCTACAGGAACCTTAACCTTGGCATTGCTCTGATACCAAGTTGTAACGCCCTGGCTACCCCAGAACAGTTACGGTGAACGGTGGACCGGAAATTTGACTCACTACCTGAGTCCTTTGGTCAAAAATGTGCTCTAAATGTAATTAACAGGTTAAGGCATAAAACCAATAAAAAGGAAATGGAGATTTTTATTACAAACTGCTCTGCAGAGCTAAACAAACATTTACAAGTGGTTCTCCGTACAAAATGGTCATTACTGTTTTAGATTTACAATCCCGCCGACCTAAGTGGCAAAAATAGGGTAAACCCCCTAGTTCCTCTGAGAACTCCTTGGTCGTGGTGGTCAAGCGGCCGCATATGTACACATCACCACATCAGCTCTCCACTCAAGGCTAAGTGAGCTTTTCTTTCCCTTTACCTGCACCACATAGCACCCATGAGCCAAAGCCCAGCAAGAAAACATAATACTTTTCATAACATTATCAAATGATTATCATCATAATCACACTGAACATAAAGCTTTCCAACAAGCGAGTAAACACCACATGATCTTAGCGGGGGAGAGTGGCTGCTAGGTAAGCCACTAGCCTCCAAGCGCTTATTTCATTCATCGACCCTCGGGGTCGGTCTGGCATTAATGCTCTTTGAGCCATTCAATGCTAATAGTCGATTAGATCTAATCTCCGTTGGCTTGCGTGAACCACGCTAAGACCGTTCTGACTAATCAGTCAGCGCTATGTGACCAGTGTCTAGTATCACTGCCGAACTTGACTAGTAAGTCACAGCTTCACAGCTGATACTAACACCTTTGCCAATCCTGACTAACGAGTCAGTGCAACGTGACCAGTGCCCAGTACCATTGCCGAACCTGACTAATAAGTCACAGCTTCACAGTTGATACTAGCACCTTTGCCAAACCTGACTAATAAGTCAGTGCCATGCACAAGTGAGCAACATATGCCCAACATTATATATTCAATCCATGTCCATATTACACAACCAACATGCCTCACGAGTATCCATGCATGTCACACTTGGGGTGCAGTTTTCTTACCTCCGGTTCGAGCAAGAATGGATAAAAGAACAACCCTGAGAACGATCAACCTTTTGGTCCTTTAGCGGTTACCTGGTCACAACAAATTATGGGATTCCATCAATAAAATGAACAATAAAAGGTTCCCAAACCAAAACCTCACCTCCGGGACATCAAACACTACTTAACCGGGTAGTAGGTTCAACCCCGAGGCCTTAGGTTTGAATCCCCATTCTTAAAAACACTTTTCTGGCCAAAATTCCCTGTTGGGCCACGACCCTCCCCAGCTGCGCCGTGGCGCGCCTCCAAACAGAGGCGGCCACCCTCCTGACAGGCACCTTGGGCCGCGGCTCACCTATGCCAGGCCGCGGCTCAATAAGCAAAAATGCCCAAAATTCAGCACGCACCAGCAAGCATCCTCCTACGTTTTTCCTTAGAACCAGCCCTTCAAACCAACTCAAAACCTCTTCCAAACACCCATTTAAACCTCCAAATATCACCCATAACTCTCCCCCATCATAACCCAAGTAAAACACCACAAAAACCCCCCCTTGATTCCAACTTTCCACACCAAAATCTAGAGCTGAAATCTTAAAACAAAAACAGAGATAAACCAGAAACTCAATGGTTGAACTCACCTCAAACCTGAAATTAAATCCTCCCCAACAGCTGAACCAAGCCTAAAACAACAACCCCTTGATCTCCTAGCTTGATTCCACCCTTTAAGCTCAAGACTCCAAAGAAGGAAAGAGAGAAATGGATGCACGGGAAGGAGAAAGTTCACTCTCTGTTTTTGCTCTGTTTGTACGGTTTCTACAGCCATCTAAATCATATATATCCAAATCTCAAATGACCAATATACCCCTAGGGCTAATAAAGCTTCTAAAGCCACTTCAAGGGTAATTTTGGCACATTCCACTAATCCCGTTAATCATAATTAACCCTTCCCAATCTCCGCTAATCTCAATTTCCTCAAACACCAATAATTCACATCCCGTTACCCTTTAATGTCTGGTAACACTCTAATCATTAAAACACCCCGAGACTCACCCCGAGCCCCGAGCTTAAGCCTGTTATGACCAAACCGTTAACTAACATTCCTTGATCGTCTCATGCCAAATGGCTCGAACAAACCCACATCATAATGTGGTCTCAAGAAATATCACCAACATGCGTACAAATAATCAATTTACCCTCAACGGGCCAAATTACCATCACACCCCTGTTATTAGAAATATGGAGTCACATGCATGCATGCATTTTATCAATTAATAACATAATTGAGCAAGTATGGCCCTCCCGGCCTACTATTCACGCCGTTAAACATATCGGAGAATTCGGGGCATTACACTAGGGAGCCGCCCAAACCACGAGAATAATTTCCTAAGTTTACTACTTACTCCATCCTATTGGAGCACTGTGCAGATGTTTTCAACGCTACCCAGGCGGTCGTATCGTACAGAAAACCTCCACCAATGAGGAATGATGTTAACAAACGGGTTATGACTGAATTCTGCCAGTTTCACAATAACTATGGTCATGAAACCAATGAATGTAACTACCTGAAGGAAGAAATTTAATTCCTCATATGACAGCACAATGCTCATCTGAAGAGGTATGTACGACTTAATGCTGACCAACATCCTCAACAACAGTCCCCGCAACAGTATTAGGGAAATCAACCTCTCCTACCATCACCGGTCGCTGGTCGGCTATATATGATCTGTGGAGGACCACATTTGGGCGGTAATACTGGAAAGGCACGAGAAATATACGCTCATTCCCTTAGATATGAGCAGGACTATGATGTATTGGCTGTCCAGAAGCATACTCCCAAATAACCTCGCTAATATTGTGAGCCTATCATATTCAATGAGGAAGACACTGGTCATGTGCGTCATCGACATAATGACCCTTTGGTTGTGGAAGTCCAGATTTCCAACATGATTGTGGCCCGGACAATGATCGACCATGGGTCATCTGCCAACATCCTGTTCAAGAATACCATGGAGCGAATGCTAACCATCAATGATCTGGAGCCATGCGAACAACTGCTATATGGGTTCACAAGAAATGGCATGGCCCTAGCAGAAAGGATAAGGCTGCCTCTAACGGTGAGAACAACACCTAAGAGAAATATTTTCATGGCCTTGTTCGTTGTAATCGACATCCCTTCTCCGTTTAATGCCATGATAGGTCGACCATCCCTGTATGACCTCTGACCAGTAACTTCTTCATTTGCTCATAAAATTTCCAACTTTGGTAGGTATCAGGTGTCTTAAAAGGAATCAATTGGTGGCCAGGGAGTGTTATAATTCATCAGTGAAAAAGGTAAGAAAAGCAGTCTGTACCGGGCAGCTTGCAGGCCCCAATAACCAAAAATTGGATGCAGCCCAAAGCGGGGGGAAAGACATAGAGCCTTATTTTGGGGATATTGACATAGGGATGGGGCCAGTTGAAGAATTAGAAGAAGTCTCACTTGACCTAGGGAACCCAACCACGGTTATCAAGGTAGGGAAAGAGCTATCCGGGGACATAAGATCTGCTTAGATCCAGTTACTTCACGACAACCAAGATGTATTCGCCTGGTCTCATGATGATATTGTCGGGATCTGCCCAACTATTATAAGCCACACCCTTAATATCGATACAGACCACTTCAAGCCCGTACAACAAAAAATGAGGTTACTTGATAAAATGAGGGCTAGGGCATTAAAGGAGAAGGTGGAGAAGCTTCAGAATAACAATTTCATTAGGGAGTTTTCTACCCAGTAATGGTATCCATTCCCGTGTTGGTAGGAAAGCCCAATGAGAAATGGAGGGTGTGCATAGACTTCAAAGATTTGAATAAAGCATGCCCAAAAAACTGCTTCCCACTTCCAAGAATTGACTAGCTAGTGAACGCTACAGCGCCACGAGATTTTAACATTTATGGATGCTTACTCGGGGTACAACCAGATCAGCATGCATCCACCCGATTAGGAGCACACCAGTTTCTGCATAGACGTGGGGCTATACTGTTATAGAGTCATGCCATTCGAGTTGAAAAATGTTGAGCCACATATCAACGGCTATTAAACCAGATGTTCAGAGATCACATTGGACATAACATGGAGGTCTACGTAGATGATATGTTGGTAAATTTAAAAAAGGCTGGGGGCATATTGGCGACTTGGAGGAATGTTTCAACATTCTAAGGCAGTATAGAATGAAATTGAACCACTTGAAATGCTCATTTGGTGTGGGTGCGGGTAAATTTTTGGGGTTTATAGTGAACACTAAGGGAATAGAAGCAAACCTTGAGAAGATAAAAGTGCTGCTGGATATGCACTCACCAGCCAAGATAAAAAGCGAGCAAAGCCTGAGAGGGCGTATAGCAGCACTGAACAAGTTTGTATCCAAATCAACTGATAAGTGCATTCCATTTTTAATATCCTCAGGAGTACAATGAAATTTGAATGGATCGAGGAGTGTGAACAAGCCTTTCAAGCTCTAAAACAACAGCTGGCGCAAAACCTTTGGAAGGTTAAGAACTGTGCATATACCTGGCAATAACAGAACATGTTGTCAGTGTAGTTATGGTCAGAGAGGACAACAGAGTCCAGCACCTAGTTTACTATGTTAGTAAAAGGCTGATCGGGGGAGAAAGCAGATACCCTTTAATTGAAAAATTAACTTACTGTCTGCTCCTGTCTTCCAGAAAACTTTGTACATACTTCCAAGCTCATCCCATAAAGGTCCTTATCGACCAACCATTGTGCCAAGTCCTGCAAAATCCAGACACCTTTGGTCGACTACTAAAATGGTCTATAGAGCAGGGGCAGTATGAGATCACCTACCAACCTTGAACAACAATTAAAGGTCAGGCTCTAGCAGCATTTGTAGTTGAGTGTACATGAATACAAGAAATAGATGAGGAAATGGTCGAGCAGCCATCAGAATTTGGACCACTGCCTAATACAGGTGCTGAGCAGAACCCCGAACAACCAGAGTCTAGTACTATCCATACTGAGAAGGAAGCACAAGTGTGGATGCTGCATGCCGACGGCTCGTCTACCAAACAACTGTCTGGGGCTGGTCTTATACTAATAACGCCTGAAGGGAAACACATCCATTGTGCACTCCATTTGGGGTTTAATGCCTCTAATAGCGAAATAGAATATACATCATTAATCACAGGCCCGAGGTTAGCAAAAGAAGTGAAGGTTGAATCCTTGGAGCAAAACAGAATATTAGCAGCTTGTTGTCAATCAAGTCCTCGGTTCAAGGACCTGCTTGCTCAATTCAAGAAATACACCATCCAACAGATACCAAGAGAACAAAACGCCACATCATATGCATTAGGTAGATTGGCCAGCAGTGCTATGGTGTACAAGGCCAACCTAGCTCCTATTGAGTACCTGGTCGAGCCCAGTATCAACTTGGCATAATTAGTCCTTTTGATTGACAACACTCCATCCTGGATGACCCTAATTTTAGCCCATCTAGAGCACGGAACCATACCTACCAACCATAATGAGTATAGAAAACTGATGAGGAAAACTGCTCGATACCTAATCATGGACGGGGCTATGTATTGAAGGGGATTTTCCATGCTATTGCTAAGATGTGTCAACCAACCAGAATCCGGATGACTGTTGGGGGACCTACATGAGGGTTTATGTGGAAATCATGCTGGGGGCAAAGTCTGTCTAAGAAGATTTTAAGGCAAGGCTACTTCTGGCCAACTATGAATGAAGATGATGTTGCATATGTCGGAAGATGTGACAAGTGTCAAGGATTTGCTAAGATACCCTGAGCAACACCGAATGAGCTTACTCAAATGCAAAGTCCATGGCCCTACGCCATTTGGGGAATTGACCTTATTGCTCGATTACCAAAGGGAAATGGGGGAGTACAATATGAAGTAGATGCAGTTGAATACTTCACCAAGTGGACGGAAGACGAGCCACTAGCAACCATCACTTCCAAAAAAATATTAGACTTTGTAGTGAAAAATATAATCTGTAGATTTGGTCAACCCCAGAAAATAGTGTCCGACAATAGCACCCAGTTTGACAGCCAACTGTTCACTGATTTATGTTCCAAGCTTGGCATCACAAAAAGTTTTTTAGCAGTCTTGCACCCTCAAGCATATGGGCAGGTACAAGAGTTAACAAAACTCTCAAAGACACTCTGAAGAAACATCTAGAAGAGGCTAAACGAAACAGGCCTGAGAGATTGCCTGAAGTACTCTAGGCATACAGGACTACCGAGCGAACAACCACTAGTGATACCCCATTTGCACTCACATATGGGTATGAAGCAATGCTGCTAGTTGAGGTGACTCCCCCATCTAACAAGCTTGCGACATACAACTAGGATCATAACCACCAGCTGCTAGCTGAATCCTTAGACCAGATTGGAGAAAGATGCGAAAGGACCAACATATGCGTAGCTGCCCATTACCAAAAAGTTTCTTGGTACTTCAACTCGAGATGCTTCGGTAGGGGTACTAGGTCCAAGATGGGATGGTCCTTACCAAGTTATAGAGATAGTATCACCCGACACGTACAATCTAGCACGGTACGACAAAGATCTCTAACTAGTGCATGTCCCCCGTTACAGGAATGGGGAACACCTGAGGAAGTACTACCAATAAAGATCACATTTAAGTGATTGTTGACTGGATGGTATAGGCACGAACTACCCCTACCATCGACCATCTCAAGTTAGCTATATTAATTATGCACAGGCACAAATTGCCCATTTATTGTAATAATTAGTATTTATGAATGTAAGCTATGATTGTAGTGACACAACTTGTATGGTTAATTTTTAATCAATAAGACACGATTTTTGTCCATTTTTACAAGCCTTACTTTGCAATGATTATCTTGCTAACTAGTATTGTATTTCACGGATTATCGGCAGTGTATGAAACCTTTATAGGTTTTGGCAAACCCAGGTGGTCCCAAAAAGGTTATTACGAGCCACTCTGGTCAGTTGGCAAGTGAACAAGAAGATATCCCAAGAGGGATGAATCTTGCTCAGTCACTTGGGGGCACCATAGCCAGACATGGACAAGCAAAGGAAAAATCAGGTAATTAAAAGGACTTAGAAACAATAATTTTATTAATGTTAAAGTGCGTGCGCATTGCTCGGGTTGTGCCAACCAGCAAAAAGAGCCATAAAACTATTTCTGTAGAAAGGGTTGAACAATTTTTGTTTACAACTCATTCAAAAAAATTGAACATCTCTGATTTATAGAGCTGCACAGCTCCAAACAGAGCGGCATAGCTCCAAAAAGCAGTATACACCAAGTAGTAAGGAAAATTAAGATTTGATATAAAGTCAAAATGAAAAACATTTTATAGATAGAGTGTTAAGTGCTCAAGATTAAAGGCTGCTTGGCTCAACCATGTTGTCTCAAAAAAAATAAAAGATTCCTCGAGAATAAAGACTGCTTGGCTCAACCATTCTTGTTCAGGCATAAAGGAAAGATGTTCAACAATGTAAAATGCTAAAAGCATAAACAAATAAAGTTTTTCAAGGGTCTTGGACTTGGTTGTCTGGCTAGATGTCAGGTTGCTCGACTGGAAGGATTTGAAAGTGATCAACAAGGGTCTGGGCATCAGTTGAAGTAATTAGGCCAGAAGGCAGAACATGCTCCTCAGGGGTCGCATTAATTAGCTTAGACGCTGACACGACTAGTTCTGGCTCAGAGGCTAAAGGCTGCTCGTTGGGAGCAGTCTGGGCCTCAGTCTTCTCCCACTTTGTATAATAGTGCATAAGCTAGTTGAAATCCTCCCCCAAGTAGTTGTAATCTGCCCCTTTGTTGGGTACCCAGAACTCATAAAAGATGCTCATGCCAAAGTCCTCAAAGGCCTTAACATCAGCAGCCCTGCCAGTTTTCTCTTCATCGAGGGCCTTCACCAACTTTTACCTCTCCTCCTGGGAGGCTTTCCCCTCCACGGTATTTTTCTCAGCTATTTCCTTTAGCTCTTCCACCCTCCTCTCCAGCCGATTGAAATCCAGGTTCCTTTGCTCAGCAGTGGCCTTGAGACTCACATTGTATTTGGTAAACTCCTGGGTGGTCCTCTATAGCTCTTGGACCTGCTCGGTTAGCTGGGTAACCTGGGAGGCATTTTCCTCAGACTCCCTTTTCAAGCTGTCCATCTCCTTGTTCACCACCTTGGCATGGTGGTGACCATAGCTAAGAGCTAAAATGAACTGCAATAGTAAAATAAGGAAGTTAGGCAAAGTAACAAAGATGAAAAATTAACAAAACATCGAACAAATCAAGTACTTACCCTGACGACGTCCAGGAGCCGAATACTACTGATGTACTCAGTAGATTTGCTGCCCAGGGTAGCAATGAAGTTTCCTTGGGAATAGGATACCCTTTTTACACGCCCCTAGTGGATTGTCAAGGCTTTCTTCAACGACTCATTAACCTCCACTGTAGGGTCCTTAACGGTACCATCTTAAACTCTGCTCGGGACAAGGAGCTCTCTGACAAGATCAGAGGGGACAATTTCCTCGGTAGGAGTTACCTTGCCCTTGCCAGATTTGCACAAGGGACTCTGCATCTTTTTACTAGAAGGAGTCTTCTCAACCTACTCATTAGCCTCAGCAGGAAGGTTAGCTTTTTGGTGCTTGGCCGTAGGAGTCTCGCTGTTGGGATTGCCAGTCTGTTTCTGTTCAAACTTCTTGAAAAAGACAGATGACATATCTAAATTGTAAAAGCAAAAGGTTATTCAATATTCTTAGCACAGTCAAAATACGCAAAGAAATAAATAAGCAGACGTAAAAACAAGTTCTAAAGGTTAGCGTCAGGTGACCCTCTTCCGCTTCCCCTGACCAGTTGGCTACCGTGATCGAAATATCCTCATCATTATCTGATGAGTCAAAGTCTATGCACTCAACTTCAATTTGTTTCCCTTTTTCGGGCTGGGGGCATCATCAATCTTGGGAGCATTGCATTCAATAGGTTCCCTTATAGAGATTCTAGCCGAACTCGTTGTCCGTTGGGAAACGCAAGGCCTGACTAGGGGTACGGACGAAATTTTTGGTTTTTTGTTGGGCAGTGGCTGACTGGGTGACTTGGTGTTGGGTGGTTGCATCCTAGCCGACTGTATGGTAGGGGTGACACCCTTATCCTTTGCCTTGGGGTTAGGGTAGACCCCGACATTGGCAAGTTTTTCTACAGTGGTCAGGGCCACCAGGTCTTTGTTGCTAAGGTCTGTGGCAGCTAGTTCTCAGGCCCTCTTCTCCATCTCCCTAGTGAAGGCCGACTAGTTGAATGGACTGTTACATCGAAATGACAAGTGATTGGCATCAACGCCCGTCGTAATGAAGTATTGGATAGCATACTCCCCAACCTTGGAGATACCTTTGGTGCAAGCTAAATAAAGGTTAGAGTCTCTATGGCTAAAGTAGGAATACCCCGAGTAGCCTTGTCGGGGACAAGATTTGAGGTAAAAAAGGTAATTTACTTCGTGCATAGACGACATCGGCTAGTTTAAAGACTTGTATAAAACATAGAGGGTTGAGAGGAATCTAATGCCCTTAGGATTGATCTGGGTGGGGAAAAGCCCAAAATAATCTTCCACACTTTGGAAGTATGGCACAAGTGAAAGAGTGGTGCCAACAGTAATGTGAAACCTGCTCTAGGAGCAGAAAATGGGTCTCAGGGTGCTCGATAGTCTGAGGCTATAGGTTTTAGGTTTAAAACATCTTCGAGCTTGAAATGCTCTTTGACGTTTTGCAGCTGTTTATCAGAGATGGTGCTGGCATGAGATACATATAGGGGGGCCTCCTCCATCTCTGGTGAGGTGTTAAGAATAGCCTTGGTGTAAATCTCTGTGGCATACTCTGTTTCAGTCTCCTTCTCCTGCCCCGAGTTTCTCGGCTCTTCCTCAAGGGGCATGACTTCCTAGCCTTCCCCGGCAGTGGCATGGCGTGCCATATGGGGATCTTCATCATCGACACCTCGAGTAGTTTGCTTGGTACGTGCCATCGTTGATTCACAGATGATAAGTTTGCAAGTTTGTCTGGTGATCACCTTCCCCGATACTTTGCGCATACAAGAAAAAGGGGATTGATGAGGCGAGAACATCGAACAATGTTGGTTGGTATAGACACCTTGGGTTGTACCACCATTCCAGAATAAAAATGGTACGGTGTACCGACCAGCTAGCAGATCGAATCAAAAGTCTATAAAAAGTGAGGCAATGAAGAGTTTTCAATTTTTTTTTCAAGAATTGAATATGACTCAGTTAAAAAAGGATATCAAGAATCAGATTTTTGCAAAATCAAAGGTCAAAATACATGACCCATGCCTAGAAATACCCATGACAACCATCTATTTCTAGGTGCGTTCTATGTGCATCAGTCAAATCTAGGGATATTTCTAAAATAAACCACTTATTGAAACAGTAAAAAGTGCAGAGAAAAAGGAACAATTTTTCACTCACAATGTAGAAACAAGAATGGGAACAACTGGGAAACATACTTGCTGCAAGCTTGCGAAGCAGGCTCAGAGTTAAGAAACGTCGACAATGGACATCTAAGCACAGGCGAGTATGAAGGGCTTCAGAGGGTAAGAATGAAGAGGGTAAAATGGAAAAATAATGAAAACTTCTATTTATAGGAAAAGAAGAGTATCCTCTCACCTGCCAGACATTAATGGAACTGTCGACTCAGCAGTCCCTTCGGCCACTGCAGGATCGTCTCCTCAGACACATTTGCACGCCTGCACGCACGTCCCTTAAACCATAACTCCTTAATTGCCTCCCATGTTAGCCCACTCCTCGGTAATCGGACAACCGTCGGTACAGTTATTGAGGGAAGCCATTATGACATTTTATGGTTTCAAAGAGAGGCGGGAAAGAGTGAAAAGGAATTTTTTGTAGAATTGATGGAAAACAAAAGCTATAAACTATACCAGATGTTATGCCATGTCGCAAGGGGCATACACCCCTGACCAGGTTAGACAGTATGGTCTCCAGAAGAAAGTTTCCATGCTGCTTAGCGCCATTGCAAACTTCGGGAGGCAAATGTTGTCCCAAAAATTGGCATATCTGACGTGGAATTATACTTTAGACATGTGGCATTAGGCCAGGCAGACTGGTCTGCGTGTAAACACTAATTGTGTAATAGTTACTGTTCGGCAGGTATACCAGCAAAACCAGTTGGAGGGAGTAACGAACAGATAAACCTGGTCGGCAAGAAGAGGAAGTAGGTCATTACCATTCCTTGGGGCCAAACCTCTATAAATTCTAGTGTTCTTTATTATTTATTTCTCATCATTACTAGGTTATTGGCTCATTTATTATTCATTGATTGTTTTACTGAAAGCTCTCGAATTAATTATTTTGACTCCGCGTCAGTTGGCTAAAACCCAGTCAACAACATATATGTTCGATTAAAATCACATAATTTCCAATTATGCCCTACATGCACACGAATCAACATAATATCCTTATTAGGAGTTTTGGGACGCTACACTTGTGCTCGAGTCATGGCGACTCGAGTCTTGTCGACTAACTTAGTACTTTGACACTGATAGGCACTTAGTTCTAGGAGCACTCAATGTATCCTTACGTCCTCGAGTCCCAACAACTCGATTTTTTGGAGCACTCAATGTGTTACTCCTTAGGCACATAGTCCTCGGGAGGTTGAACTAGGTCATTTTTGTTAGTCACGATTATATGTTTTTCCCCCCGAGAATAGACTACTCGAGTTTTGGAATCAAAAACTCGTTGCTAGTCCTCAGGACATAGGTTGTAAAATTCCATTTTTAGTAATTGCCAAATTAATCAAACCAGGTGAATTAATAAAGGTGTGAAATGGTAATTAAAAGTTGAAACAGATTTCAGATCTGTCGGGACAGAATAAGAACTTTTCACGACAGAAATTGAACACAATAAAAATACAATGTAAAACACAATAAAGAACACAACGAATTTTTACAAGGTTCATAAACCCTTTCGGATAACCTACTCCTTGGGGCCACCCCCAGAGAATAAAACCAATTAATAAAGAATTATAAGTACAAAATATTGACTTAAACAAAACAAGATCCCCTCTTGAGATTTGGCGCAACTTTGTTGTACTTCTCTTCACTAATCTGATTTTGATTGAAATGCCTAACCACTTAAACTCCCATCAATGGCCACCGAGTGCTTACATCCTCGAAGACTATAAGAATTGTGTTCAAATTAAATGTATTTACTCATGAATGTGGTATAAACTGACCGCAAAACTAAACACTCATTTTACTACAAGATCACGTGAATACCATGATCTTGAATACAAACTATAAACTCTCACAAATATTACAATACACTAACAAACTATGTTCCAAATATTTCACTTTTTCTCAAGGCCCTAGAAGCCTATTTACAGAGAACATTTCATGCTCAGAAAGGCTGAGAAAGAATCTCTAATAAAAGAAAGAATATTTGAAGATATTCTTGATTAATGAAGATTTGCCATTTTAGTTGATTCTGATCCGACAAACGCGGACTTTGCAGGGACAGCTAATACCTGCGTCAGATCAAATTTCTCAAGATAGAAATAACAATTAATTCCTTCAAATATTTTATTTCCTAAAGTTTATTATCTTGGGCAGCACAAAAATCAAAAGGCAAATATTCCATAAATTAATTTGAATAAACACAGAATATTTTCTTTATAAAACCAAGATACAAATTCCTTTTATAAACATATTATGATAATATCAAACTAAATAAGGAATTATTTGAAAACCTTACAAATTAATTCAAGATATTAATTCCAATAATCACAATAAAAGCAATTTAAAATTATCCTTTAAATAAAAAGATAACTCTATAAAATTTGCCAATTTTAGGATTTACAATCCCCCTATTTCGGCAATTTTATAAAAAAATCATATATATTTTTTTTTATTAAAAAAAGATCCTGCATAAAACAAGTTAGTGCTTATATCTACAAATAGTGAAAAGAGTCCCGAAATGACCCCCCCTGCCAAAAATAACCACAGTACAAAACTAAAACAAGGAACAATAGTAGGTCAAAAAAACAAAATCAAAGCACCAAAAAATAGAGTACTCTCTCTCCCCCTCATTGTCTAAGAAAATGCCATAGAATAAAGGAAACGAAATCAAAACAAAGAAATTTTTATTTTTATTTTACATTTATTGAAAGCAAATAAAAATATATGGAGAGGAACGGTAACCGTCATGGAGCTGGAGTGGTAGATGCATTGATGATTGCCAAAGAAGCTAAAATTTGGCGTTGAGTATCCTCCATGGCAGTGAACTGTTCGGATAGACTTGTAATACCTGTCTTGATAGATGTGAGAGTAGTCAGAATTGCAGGGGAG
This sequence comes from Humulus lupulus, assembly GCF_963169125.1. Lineage (NCBI taxonomy): Eukaryota > Viridiplantae > Streptophyta > Magnoliopsida > Rosales > Cannabaceae > Humulus > Humulus lupulus. The sequence continues at coordinate 72,599,453 of NC_084798.1, forward strand.
TCAGGCTCGACATCTCTAGACCCAGAACCACCCAAATTAATGCCCTTGACCTTTTGAGTTGTGGTAGGAGCACTATCATCTTTGATCTCTTTAATAGTGTAGGTAGGACGAACCAAAGGAGGAATCAAGGTCTTGTAAGACTTCTTCAAAGGATGTTGAGAGTCCAACAGTTTGTAAATGACTTGAGGAAACATCAATTGTTGACCCTTGCACTTTGCAAACCTCAAGGACATTATCTTTTCAAAGATAGAAACAACAAGATCAACAGTGACACCAATCATAATTTGAACAATAGGAAGGACATATCATGGGTGATGGTCGAGGAGTGAGTGGTGGGAAGCCAATTGAACATGGCTGTAATGACTCAAAATTGTTATTAAGGCTTGGGGCCTTGATTAGAGTGTCGGGAGGGCATAATGGGTTTATATGAATGTTTAAATGGTTAAATGCATGATTATGTGGCATGCATGATTAATATGATTATATGAATATGTTATATGCATGTTTATGAGTATTAGATATGCATGTGGGCCCTTTATTGCTTATAAGGGAATATTTTTAATTTTGGCCTGTTGTGGGCATAACTGTGATTATATGTGATAAATTATTGAGACCACATTATTATGTGGATATATTTGTTTTATATGGCTCGAGGCGGTCCTAGTGAGAGGATTACCGAAATAGTCACAGCGGGGTTTAATACCCGACTCAGGGGAGGGGAGGGGGAAGCCTAGGGGTATTTTAGGAATTTAGAGGATATTTTGGGATTTGTAGATATTGAATGAGTATTTGGTATTTAATTGGACTCGATGGGATTAATTGGTGAATGTTAGGAACACTTGAGGAATTAGCGGGAACTGGGGAGAAAAGACCATTTTACCCCTAGAGTATGAAGTGGCTAAGTAGTTTAGGGGGAGGACATTTTGGTCTTTTGTTTAAACAGCGGATTAACTCAGTAAATCCTAAGGAGAAACTAGAAAACTTTTGAAGGCTCTTAGCTCACTCTTCCTTTCCCTCTCTCTCATGATCTCTCACTCTTCCTCTCATTGTATCTTGAAGCTAAGGGGAAAAACAGAAGGAAAGTTAGGGTGTTCAAGCTGGAAATCAGCGGAGAATTTAGGGATTAAGCTGGATTTGGACTGGTTCAAGCTGAGGAAAAGATAAGTTAAGACAAACAAAGGTTTATGACGTGTTTAGATCATCAATTCAGGTAAGATTCTGTAACGCCCTGGTTACCCCAAGACCATTACGGTCAACATTGAACCGTGAATTTAACTCGCCACCCGAGTTCTTTGGTTAAAAACGTGCTTCTAGGGTAAGGTGGAAAACCAATAAAAAAGGAAAGGATATATTTCATCTAAAACATAAAACTGTTCATGGGCCAATCAAAACATTTACAAGTTATTTACAATGTAAAATGGTCACTACATTATAAAATTTACAACCTGCCGATCTAAGTTGCAAAAATAGGGTAAACCCCCTAGTTCCCCAAGAACTCCTTGGACGTGGTGGTCAAGCGGCCGTATATGTACACATCACCACCTAAGCTCTCCACTCAAGGCTGGGTGAGCTTTTCTTTCCCATTACCTGCACCACATAGCACCCATGAGCCAAATCCCAGCAAGAAAACACAATATTGCATGAATGTAATATCAACAATGATCATAATAATCATTCAGGATTTTCAGTCCAAAATAGAGGAGTGACAGTTGTAAAAGCCACTAAGGTGGGTTCCGTTCCCATTAGCCATGTGACGATAGGGTCACCTGGGCATTACAAATAAGTGATCCTTTCACTAGCTTATCAAGATAGGTGTTTGATGAACTAGTCACCAACATAACCTACCGCATGACCATAGAGTCACAACCATGGGATTCTGCTCCCTAGCCACGTGACAAACAGTCACCTAGGCCTTTGGCCCTGGCTCTGAGTAACTAGTCTTAGACTAGTCAAGCGCTTTAGTTTTCTTGGACCTTAGGGTCGGTCCAGCAATAATACCCCACATGAGTCATTCAACATTGATATCGATTAGATCTAATCTTTTATCGGCTCTGCGTTCATGACGCTTATACCGTTCCTAACTCCCAGGTCAGTAATACGCGACCAGTGCCGATTCTGAATAGTCAGTGCCATACACAAGTAAGCAAGATTTTCTAAGCATTTAATATGCAATCAACGTCCACATTTAATAACCAACATGCCTCAATAACAGCCACACATGTCATATACACAGGGTGCAGTTTTCTTACCTCTGGTTCGAGCGAGAAATAGAACAAGAATAACCCCTAAGAACGATTGACCTTTTGATTCCTTAGCGGTTACCTAATCATAACCAATTATAGCCTCCATTAATGAAAATCAACAAAAATAGGTTCTTAACCCAAACCCCACTCTCGGGACCCCGAAATGTACCCACACGGTGGGTAGATTCGATCCCGGGCCCTAAGGAATGAAACCCCAAGCCAAAAACCCTTAAAAATGCCCAAAATGGGAATCTGATGGAATAGGGTACCTCAGCGCTACCCCACTAGCGCCCCAGCGCTCTACTCAGAGGCCAAAACCGCCCAAGCCTCCCTTGGTAGCGTTGTAGCGCCCCCTTGTGGGCGCTGTAGCGCTACACCTAGCCTGAAATGCCCCTGAACCTTTCTCCTTCGACTCCTTCATTTCCAACTTGATTCAAATGCTTCCAAACATAAAATTAAGTGCCAAATGAACCCAAAAACCACCCCCACATGTTGTAGGCATCACAACCCCAAGAACCCTAGCCAAAAACTCCAATCAAATCCATTCAACCTACCTAGAAATCCCAACTGAAATTCAAAGCAAAGACAGAACAAACCAGAGATTTAATGGCTAGAATCTTTCGTCAAGCTCAGATTATGATGCTCTTCAATGGTTGAACACACTCCCAAGCCCTCAAGACTTACTTTCCAAACTTGAATCCTTAAGTTAGCATCTATGCTTTGTTTTCTTCAAACTTTCATAGCCTTCATGGCTTAAATCAATCCTGGGGGTGAAAAGACTAAAATACCCCTAGGTCAAATAAAGATTTCTAAAGACTCCCAAGGGTAAAACTGTCATTTTCCACCTATTTCGTTGATCATAATTAACACCCTCCAATTCCCGTTATTCTCGATACTCTCAAATACCAATAATTCATATCCCATTACCCTTTAATTCCCGACAACACTTTAATCATTACAATCACCTCGAGACTCACCCCGAGCCCCAAACTTAATCCCGTTATGACTAAACCACTAATTTTCACCCAAGATCGTCTCATTCCGAATGGCTCAAACAAATCCACATTATAATGTGGCCTCAATAATAGATCACCGACATGCATACAAATACACAATTACGCCCTCAACGGGCCAAATTACCAAAATACCCCTGTAATGAAATGTGGACCCACATGCATGCATTTAACATCATATTATAATATAATTCACATAAACATGCATATAATCATTTAATGGCATAACAAAACAATTATGGCCCTCCTGGCTTACTAATCTAGCCATTAAACCGCATTAGTGATTTTGGGGCATTACAGATTCCAAGATTAATTCAATGTATTGAGCTGAGTAGTTGTGAAGCTTAGAACTTATGTAAATTTATGGGTTTTGATTGAATTTTGGTGTGTAAAAGGAGTAAGGTTTGAATATAGGCTAGATATGATAGTTAGATTAGAAAGATGGGGATTCTAGGCTTGAATCCAGGACTGTTTGCTAAATTGGGATGAAAATTTGGGGTTGGATTTATTGGAAAAATGTTGAGAGAACCTAGAAATACTGGGTTCGTATGGGCACGTCGCGACCCACCTTTGGGGTGCCACAACCCTCATGCCAAGAGAGCCGTGGTTGGCTCTCTGACTTGGAGGAGCACCGCGACCCTAAGGGGCCAGTCGCGACCCGCCTCCCCCTGATGCTTGAAGATGGAGTCTCTGACTTGGCAGCGCGCCGCGACCGTTAGGGTCAGGTCGCGGCCCGCGTAAGGGATTTTGCCTTCGAATGAGTTCTAGGTTTGGCAAGCCTTGGGGGTTATAACTTAGATGCTCGGGACAATTTTTACTACCCGGTTTAGTAGAAATCAAGGTCTCAAAGGCTAGCTTTTGTCTCCTAAGTATTTATTTGGATTAGAAATTAATTATTACCTATTGGCCATTGTGACTAGGTTTATTGCTAAGGCTCGGGACTGAGGATCGTTCTTATGACCATTTTGTATCCTCCGCTCAGAATTTAAGGTAAGAAAACTGCACCCTTTTGTGGTTGTGTTGGGGCTGAGATTCCATGTATCTGTGTTTATATGTTGTATAACTATGATATTGTTATGTGAGTTATGAAATGGTTGGCCTAAGAGTGTCGAGGCTGATACATTTGCATAGGACGCGACTCGGCCACTATGAGCCAGGGTCAGCTAGATAAACATCGGACTTAGTCTAAGTGAGTCAGAGTCAGTTGAGTAAACAGAGGGCTCGACCTAAGGGCGCCGACCCTGAGCATTGCATATTGATTGAGATGTATTGTTGAACATACATGTTTACTGTTATTAGTTTGATGCCTATGACTTGTGAGTTTCTGGATGATTGTCTTATGATTTATTTGTTCTTATTACTGATTATGTTTTGCTATTATGGCTTTCTTGCTGGGCCTTGGCTCACGGGTGCTACGTGGTGCAGGTAAAGGTAAGGGTAAGCTGGACCAACCATGACTAGGATTAAGGGTTCTTGAAGACTGGTTGGACATGTACACTTCTCGCTAAAGAAAAACTCGACTCAAGGTTTGGTAATTATATATATGTGATTACATGCTTAAGTGCTTGAATGAAATATAAATGCTTTAATCAGTATGGCTAATAGGGAGCATGAGATACTGATAGGGCCTGGCCCTTGACTGTTGTGTGACTATTCTGGGGCACGCTTATTATCATTGCTGCTGTATATGAATGATTTTTTGCATCTTGATTGCTTGTGGTTAGTTGAGTTTCTATGGCGGACTATGGAAAGATTATTAACCTGTCATCATTTCCTGATCACCGAGTCGTTGATTGCAGATAAACTTGGATAGATATGCATCCAAGACAATCTATACAACAAGCTGGCTCCATCAGGGAGTGCTGCACCTTTTGTGCCACCTACTGTGGTACCAATTGTACAGCCACCTGAGGTTGGGAACAGGTGGGAGCCACTGTATGAGCGATTCAGGAGACAGCATCCTCCAACCTTTGAGGGAGGTCTAGATCCACTAAAGGCCGAACAGTGGATGAGTATGATTACTTCCATTCTGGATTTCATGAGGGTGGAAGGTAATGACAGGGTGGCATGTGCCACCTATATTCTTAGAGAGGATGCCCGTATCTTGTGGAAGGTGGCATCACAGACCAGGGATGTTTCTACTCTGAGTTGTGATGGGTTCAGAGATCTATTTAGTCAGAAATACTATAACGTTGCCATCAGGCAGCGAAGGTGAATGAATTCATGGCATTGGTACAGGGCAACATGACAGTTACAGAGTATGCCCTGAAGTTTGATAGGCTTGCAAAGTTTGCAACGAATCTAGTGCCTATAGATGCAGCCAGACAAGACAGATTCGTTAGAGGGCTTAATGCTATGATAACCCGGGATGTGAGAATTACTACAGTACCTGGGGGAATGACTTATGCTCAGGCTGTTGAGATGTCTCTTATCGCTAAAGAGGTAGAAAACAAGATTTGATCGGAGAACTCTGCGAGACGGGAGGTTCGCAGGGCAGCACCTCCATCCACAGGGTTTGGTAGGACAGAGGCCCCAGTGATCTAAAGAGGAAGACCTTTGACACTTCGACCATTGATGGTGGCCACCAAGGAGGTGATGAGACATGGAGGAGTTACCTAGAATGCACGATGTAATGCCCCACACCACTATGGCTGCTTTCAAGAATGACGAATAACCGTACGAACCAACACGAGTCTTTGCAGCGTGCTTTGTCCTCACTCGCATGCTTCCTGGGAAAACTTCCAAGGAGGTCACCCATCTTGAGATTACTCCAGGTCAAGCACGCTTAACTTTGGAGTTCTCAAGTGATGGGCTACTGAAAAGAAGATGCATCTTTTTGATATAGGTAGTACCCATCAATCCATTTAAGCCCTCTTCAACTGTGTAGTCCCATACCTACACAGTCTTAGAATCATCACACTTGACCTTCCTTAGGCAGTGTGGGATTGCACAGCTTTACCCAGTCTTTCCCCTTACGGATCACGGAATCTAACTGTCACAATCACCCCCCTTACGGGCCCGACGTCCCCGTCGGCCACACTTTCGGCTGAGTCAAGGCTCTGATACCATTTGTAACGCCCCACGTCACTATGGCTGCTTTCTAGAATGACGACTAACCCTATAAACCAACACGAGTCTTTGCAGTGTGCTTTGTCCTCACTCGCATGCTTCTTGGGAAAAATTTCCAGGAGGTCACCCATCTTGAGATTACTCCAAGTCAAGCATGCTTAACTTTGGAGTTCTCAAGTGATGGGCTATCAAAAAGAAGATGCATCTTGTTGATATAGGTAGTACCCATCAATCTCTTTAATCCCTCTTAAAGTGTGTAGTCCCATACCTACATAATCTTAGAATCATCACACTTGACCTTCCCCAGGCGGTGTGGGATTGCACAGCTTTACCCGGTCTTTCCCCTTACGGATCACAGGAATTTGACTGTCACACACGAGGTGCATGAAGCGCCATCTGGGCAAATGTCAGACAAAAGCTTGCTATCTGTGTGGGGTGGTGGGACACCTCAAGAAAGAATGCCCAACAACAAAGAAGGAAGAATTAGGGAAGGTGGACAACTTTACTCCAGCTCGAGTGTTCACCTTGATGCAGGCGGAGGACAAGGCTAGTCCCTTGGTAGTCACAGGTCAGCTTTCTAGCGCTGGGTCCTCTTATACTGTATTGATTGACTTTGGAGCTACACATTCGTTTGTTTCTAGTAAAGTGCTTGATAGATTGTGTAGACCTAGTGAGTGCTATACTGCGGGGTTTGGGACTATACTGGCTACAAGGGAACTTGTAGTTTCTTGGAGATGGATTAGAACACTGCCAGTGATGGTATATAGTAGAGAACTATCAATACATTTGATCAATTTGGGCATGGATGATTTTGATATGATTTTGGGGATGGATTGGCTGGTTAGATATGGGGCTACTATAGGCTACAGGAAGAAGATGGTGACTTTTGAGCCTAAGGGAGAGGATCCCTTTGTTTTTCGTGGGTACCGTGCATGGACCTCACATGCCCATGATATCAACATTAAGGGCTAGGGACCTATTGCAGGGAGGTTGTATAGGTTATCTAGCTAGTATGGTGGATACCACCAGAGTTTTGGCAAAAGGGCCGAGAGAGACCAGATTAGTACGTGAGTTCTTGGATGTGTTTCTTGAGGATTTACTAGGGTTGCTACCGTACAGAGAAATTCAGTTTGTCATTGAGTTAGTGATGGGAACAGAGCCAGTGTCAAGGGCACCATATAGGATGGTTCCGAATGAATTGAAAGAATTGAAGATACAGCTGCAAGAGCTTCTTGATTTGGGGTTTATCAGACCTAGTTACTCGCCATTGGGTGCTCCGATTTTTTTTGTGAAGAAGAAGGGCGGGACTCTGAGGATGTGTGTAGATTACAGGGAGTTGAACAAGTTGACCATCAAGAATAAAAACCCACTACCAAAGATCGATGACTTATTTTATCAGCTGCAGGGAAAGATGGTGTTCTCGAAGATTGATCTTCGATTTGGTTTTCCCCAACTGAGGATCGGGGACGAGGATATATCGAAGACCACCTTCTGAATGAGGTATAGGCATTATGAGTTCCTGGTCTTGTTTTTCGGTTTGACCAATGACCCAGCAACATTCATAGACTTGATGAACAGGGTGTTCAAAAATTTCTTAGATCAGTTTGTGATTGTCCTCATCGATGACATCTTGGTTTACTACAGTTCAGAGGTAGAACATAAACAACATCTCCGACAGGTCTTGCAAAGATTGAGAGAGCACCAGTTGTATGCCAAGTTTAAGAATTGTGAATTTTGGCTACCAGAAGTGACATTCCTCGGACATATTGTTGGTGAAGATGGGATTAAGGTGGATCCAGCTAAGACGGAGGTAGTAAGAGACTGACCGAGGCCAAGGATTGCCTCAGAAGTTAGGAGCATCCTTGGATTAGCAGGTTATTACTGACGGTTTGTGGAAGGATTCTCGAAGATTATTGCACCAATGACAGAATTGACAGGGAAGAATTTGAAGTTTGTTTGGTCAGACAAGTGTAAGAATAGCTTTCAGGAATTGAAGTGAAAATTGATTACTGCTACGGTGTTGAGTCATCCTTTGGAGGGAGGGAAGTTTGTGGTATACTATGATGCATCAAGGTTGGGAGGGCATGCATGTTGATGCAGAATGACAAGGTTATTACTTATGCATCACGGCAACTGAAGGAGTATGAACAATGGTATCCTAACCATGACCGAGAATTAGCAGCAGTGGTATTCGCACTGAAATTTTGGCAACATTATCTATATGGGGAGAAGTGTGAGATATACACTGATCATAAGAGATTGAAGTGTTTCTTCACCCAGAAAGACCTGAATATGAGGTAGAGGTGTTGGCTAGAGTTTGTAAAGGACTATGATTATGATATCCTTTACCACCAGGGAAAGCCAATGTAGTGGCAGATGCGTTGAGTCGGAGGGGCCCGGGGCAGTTGTTTAGCTCAGCACAGATATCAAGAGAGCTGGCAAAGAAGATGACTAGAGCAAGGATAGAGTTGGTTGTGGACCAGTTGGCCAATAATACCTTGCAGTTTACCCTCCCGGAAAGGATAAGAGAGGGTCAAATGGATGATACGTAGTTGCAGGAGGCTAGAGGGAATGTCCTAGCTGGGATAGCTAATGATTATTCTATTTCAGAGACAGGGTTACTACGGTATAAAAATCAGATTTTTGTCTCGAAAGATTTGGGTATTATACGAGATATATTAGATGAATCTCATATAGGAACCACAAAGATGTATTAGGATCTACCGAAATTAAATTGGTGGCGTGAGATGAAAAAGGATGTAGTGGAGTACGTGGCTAAGTGTTTGACGTGTCAGTAGGTGAAGGCTGAGCATCAATGACCAGCGGGGTTGCTACAACCAATGGGTATTCCTGACTAGAAATGGGAAGACATTGCAATGGATTTTGTGGGAGGTTTACACAGGACAGCAGGATTACATGACTCAGTGTGGGTGATAGTAGACAGATACACCAAGTCATCTTACTTTCTGCTAGTGAAGACGACCTATATTGTGGATCAGTATGCGGAGTTGTACGTCTTCATGGGTTTCCCAAGTCTATAGTGTCAGATCGGGATCCTATATTTACCTCCAAGTTTTGGGATAGTTTGCAGAAAGCTATGGGGACTCAGCTGAAGTTCAATGCGACCTTTCATCCTCAGACGGATGGAAAATCTGAGAGGATGATTCATGTATTCAAGGACATGCTCAGGGCATGTGTGATAGACTTTTAGAGGTCTTGGAGTAAGTATCTCTCGCTGATTGAGTATTCATACAACAACAGTTATCAATCAACGATTGAAGTAGCTCCGTACGAGCTATTAAACAGAAAGAGATGTAGATCGCCTATTCATTGGGGTGAGATGGGAGAGAGGAATTATTTGGGACCGAAGATGGTTCAGAAGACTAATGAGGCTATCGAGAAGATCCGAGCTTGAATGCTAGCTTTGCAGAGCAGACAAAAAATCTATGCTAATCCTAAGCGTAGGGACGTGGAGTTCCAGGTAGGGGACCACGTGTTTCAGTGAGTCTCACTAATGTGAGGGGTGAGAAAGTTTGGGAAAAAAGGCAAGTTGAGCCCCATGTTCATGGGACCATTAAAGATCCTGGAGATGATCGGGCAGGTGGCCTACAGATTGGCTCTGCCACCGTCGTTGTCAGGAGTTCATGATGTATTCCACATTTCGATGCTTCAGAAGTACACCTTAGATACGACTCATGAGTAAGTTTTTATTATGGGCTAGATATGATAGTTAGATCAGAAAGATGGGGATTCTAGGGTTGAATCTGGGATTGTTTGCTGAATTGGGATGAAAATTTGTGGTTGGATTTATGGGAAAAATGTTGAGAGAACCCAGAAATACTGGGTTTGTATGGGCGCGCCTTGACCTACCTCTGGGGCACCACAACCTTCATGCCCAGAGAGCCCTGGGTGGCTCTCTGACTTGGAGGTGGATCGAGACCCTAAGGGGCAAGTCGTGACCTGCTTCCCCCTGATGCTTGAAGATGGAGTCTCTGACTTGGGGGCGCGCCACGACCCTTAGGGTCAAGTCACGGCCCGCCCAAGGGATTTAGCCTTAAAATAATTTCTAGGTTTGGCAAGGCTCAGGGATTCAAACTTAGACGCTCAGGACGATTTCTACTACCCGGTTTAGTAGAAATCAAGGTCCCGGAGGCTAGCTTTTGTATCCTAAGTATTTATTTGGATTAGAAATTAATGATTACCCATTGGCCATTATGACTAGGTTTATTGCTAAGGCTAGGGACTGAGGATTGTGCTCGGGATTGTTCCGTATCCTTCGCTCAAAATTTAAGGTAAGAAAACTACACCCTTGTGTGCCTATATTGGGGCTGAGATTCCCTGTATCTGACTTTATATGTTGTATAACTATGATATTGTTATGCGAGTTATGAAATGGTTGGCCTATGAGTGTTGGGGCTGATACATGCGCACAGGACGCGGCTCGGCTACTATGAGTCGAGGTCAGCTAGATAAACACTAGACTTGGTCTAAGCGAGCCGGAGTCAGTTGAGTAAAGAAAGGGGTCGGCCTAAGGGCGCCAACCCTGAGCATTGCATATTGATTAAGATATATTGTTGAACATACATGCTTACTATTATTAGTTTAATGCCTATGACTTGTTAATTTCTGGATTACTGTCTTATGATTGATTGGTTGTTATTACTTATTATGTTTTGTTGTTATGGTTTTCTTGCTGGACCTTGGCTCACAGGTGCTACGTGATCCAGGTAAAGGTAAATGTAAGCTTGACCAACCATGAGTTCGAGAGCTCTAGGGGAAAGGTGTACATTATCAGCTGCTTGTCCCACGACTGAGGGAAAGTACCGGGATAGAGTCTAAAATTTGTATTTTTCCATTAGAGTGGCCATTGGTTGTACATAACTTTTTTTAATTGTAAATTTTGTCTCTTAGACCCTATTTGTTTGGGATCCGATGTACCAAACATCTATTTTAATGGAAATTAACCATTTATGATCAAAATATTTTAACCCTAACTTGATTATTGACTTTAGGATCACATTTTTGTCCAAAATACTTGATTAGCAAGTCCTGCACTACTTCAAATACACAGTGTAACGGTCTTGCTTATCCATGGAATTATAATGATAAACTTAAAATGAGCACCATAGTAGTGAGTAAGGTCTGAGACACTGAGAGACGCACTTGGTTCCCACACCATAGCTTGGCCAACTAATTCAGAAAAAACTTGATCCTTTACAAATTCAATGGAATCACCAATCTCCATAGGAACTAGATTTAGTACCTTAGAAATTTTGGCAGGACTAATCTTATACCAATGACCTCTAATATAAACCTTATGAAGCATAAATGAATTCTAATCTAACAAATTATCATTCAGATTCACATAAAATTCCTTAACTACCCAAGGCACAAACCCATCAAAGCCAGACAAAGAACGTAACCATCCTCTTTCTTCTAAAGTAAGCAATACCCCAAATACACGATGTGGAGCAAAAAGAAAATTGTGTTCACTAATGAAGTGATGATGCTCATAAAATTGCATATTTTTCTCATTACCATTAAAACATAAATTAAGAGAATGAGCTTTGAAAGAGAAACCTGAAGAACGAACTGGGGCACCATTGTGTTTGGTGCTTTTGGCAGACAATTCGGGAAATGAAAATGGTGTTTTGCCCTTCGGGCACTACAACAATTTTGACCAAATATGACATCAAAAATATAGCATATTTGTAGGAGTGTTATTAATATACCTAATAAAAAAACACGGATCTAATTTTTTATGCTTTAGGCGGCAAATGAAAATTAGGCGCCTGAAATCGACCAAAGGAAAAACAAAAGAGGGTTTTCTCAATTATGAATCCCTAATACCTATCTCACACTCATCAACCTCTTGGTTATCTCTCTCTCTCTCGACTCTCTCGTCTTCACACCGCCGGTGCTCTCTAATCCCATCTGTTGAGCCGCTTAAACACACCTCGACCACGCTACCCTGTCCTTCCCAATGTATCTCTCTCGGTCGCTGGCTAGAAGAAAGAACCCAGGTAAACGTGACCTTCGTTTGTCTCTCCCTCTCATTTTATTCCCTTTTGTTTATTTGGGTTTTGCTTCATTTTCAGGGAGTGTCGATTGTGCCGCCATTGATATGTCTGAGCTTGGCAGTTATTGGTTTGATTTTGTTTGGAAATTTTGGCACTCTTTCCTTCTTTGTGACTTTCTCTCCGTCAATCGGGTTCTTCTCATTTCCTTCTCCAAATTTAGTTCTTTCCCTCTCACCCACGATCTCATTCTCTCTCTTTCTTTCTCTGTTGTTGCAGATGTTAGTATGGAGGTGGGACTGTGGGGATGGTGTTGTAACGGCAGGGACTTCAATGGGACTAGGGTACCGTCGCCGTGAAGAAAATGGTTTATTTTGCTTACATCCCCACTTATCTAAAATGGTAATGATGATTTTTTTATTCTTAGGCATCATCTTTGATTAATTTTTACAATAATTATTATATATTGTTTCTGTTTTAGGGATTTATGCAATTTTTAATATGAATTATTGATGATGTTTCTATTAACTTTAGGTTTGGTTTGTTTGAGGATTTTGGATTACTAAATTTGGTGACTTTGAGGTTTGTGGATATGCTGCTAGCTTTGGGTATTCTATTTTTTATATTGTTTTTAGATTTAGAGTTTTTGTGTTTTATGTTTTTGTATATTTAGATTTAGAGTTTCTGTTTTTTAGAGTTTTTTCAGTATGTTGTTGAAGGCAACTTTTCTTGATTTGCCTTTATGGCATCACATTCTTGTTCTTGAAGTCCTGAGGGTAATTCTAGAAGTGGAAACATACTCCTTATTTATGTAGTATGTGTGACATAGAAGATTATGGTAGAGCCTTGTAAAGCTGTTTGAATAATTACAAAGGTGGAACTTTGACAGGGTTTTTGTTTGGAGGCACGAACTTTGCGGATTCTCTTCTAGAACTTTGTTATGTAAGATCACTTGTACCAATCTTCTTTTTTTCGTTTAGGATATTTTCTTATATAGCTGTATTAAGTCTGACTGGCCTAATTTATGGTATCTGCTATATAGGCATCCCAAGAACACCAATATTGTTGAGGGAATGGTTAAGGCTCTGGCTAGAGTTGTTTCAAGTGTACATGTAAGATATGTTTATGTATATATTTTATAAGATTTTTGGTTAGTCCTAGCTGGAAAAACTCAGACTAGTAGTGTTTAGTTCTAAAATTTTCATTTTTTTTATTTTTCATCTCTTTATCTATAATAAAACTTTTGTTTTTTTAGAAAAATTGTTTATCTTATCGTCTTCTTATAGAAAAAAAAATTAATGGGTACAATCTTCTGGTTCAAATAAAACTTTATGTGTAGTTTTGTACAGGCACACTTTGGATCGGATTGATTAGATTTTATCAGATGGTAATTAATTTGCATATTGTAATTTGCTCTACTTGAAGAAACTTTGACATGTAGGGTCAAGAGACTGGTGAGGAGAGCCTGGCAGTTGTTGCAGGGATGTTCAGCAGCAAAGCTAAAGGTAATCACCTCCTTGGCTAAGATCAAATATAATCTATTCTTATTTGTTTGATCAAGATAAAGAGGTTTTTTTACATGTGTTTTTTTTTTCGAAATCTTGGCACCCTGAGTTTGAGGATATGGTTGTTAGGACTATATTTCTAGCATATGTTATGCTGTCTTGCATTTGATTTATAGAATATGTTATATTGCATATGTTATTTTTTTTGCTATAAGAGTTCTCTGATATGTCTACAAATTAGTTTATGAATTTTGACCTATATCTAATTTGTTCAAGAAATTGTTTAAAAATCATAGTTTAAAGTTTAATTAAGTGTTTGTTCTCTTTGATTAATTAACCCTGTTCAATCCCCAAATAAAGTCTAGCCATTTTCTGCAATTCAGAGTTGTTTCAGTTCTTGTGACTGAGAATTGATTTTGTCCGTTAAGTTATATAATTTGGGGATTTTTATTTATGTTTTTGGATTTAGGTTTATGGTTCTGCTTTGTGATAATGATGTTTTGAGGGAGAATCTACATCTCCAAACTGATTTTAGGGATGTTTTGAATATTTTCTTTCCTTTGTACTACTTAGGTTTGCACATAACATCCTTGTTAAAATGCCTCAATATGTACCAGCTTCATAAACATCTATGTTTTTTCTTTCAAAGCTCCATTTTCACTTTCCTCTGTTTTTTCATTTCCTTCTATTTTTTTTTTCTTTCGATTGTTTTTTATTTTTTTCTTTAACATCTTTGGTGCATTTTGCTACTGGTTTAATGGAATAGAATATGTATTTTGCTATTGGCTTTGGTGTATTTTGGTACTGGTTTGTGTCGTTTTTTTACTGCTACTGCTGCTCTATTTTGCTGCTACTGCTGGTCTATTTTTTAAAATTTTGTAATTTAATCATGCCACAATTACATAGGTCCAATTACTTTAACAATTTCCTTGTTTCCTAGTAGTGCATACAATGGAATAATACCAAATTCTGATTATATTACTAAGTTATTGGAAATTCAGTAGGAATATGCTTGCTCTTATAAACTCTAGTTAAGATTAAGTTGCATTGATTTGTATTTCCTTGTTTTAATATCAGTAAACTCTAGAATACTTATATAGTGCTTTCTTTTTATATTAAGCTATTTATGCTTTCTTGTTATCATTTTAGATTATCCAGCTTTAGATGAGCTGACCTCCAAGGTAACAGAAAGTAGTTCTTTTGCCCAAAACATAAGAAGTGAAATATAAGTAACCATAATTTATGTGCCATTTTGAAAGGTTTTTAGCCTAAGTTCTTTCTGCTTCTACTTTTTGAAATTATTAAAAACATGTATAATGTACACTTTGTAAGATGTTTAGATTCAATTTTTGTTTATGATTGTGACATTTAATTATTTGTGGGTGTGTTTTGGGAATCTGCTAGTTTCAGTTCTTGGCACAATGTTCCAGTGATATTTCATTATAAGTCTGTAAAAATTATAGTATAGCATTCATTCATTGCCTTGTGAAAGTAGATGGCATGGGATCTCAACGTGTCTCATATTATAATATGTAAAAATTATAAGTCTTTATGTTTTCATATTATAAGTCTTTATGTTTCCTTAAGGACAGAATTTTTTTTTTGTTGTTTTTACATAAGCTTCTCATTGCTACATAGTAGCAAACTTAAAAACAAGGGTTGAATCAATCAAATTTAGGGTATTGGTTAAAAATAAGGACTGCCAATATGAATATGTATGTTTTCCAAAGTTTATGAGAAGTATTCATTCTATACTTACAGTGAGAAAATGAATTGAATTTTTTTGTTACCTATGATGATAATGATCAATTCTTATTATTTAATTAAAGACTTGAAAACTTGTCATAATCTTTTTTATCCTTTTGTCCTTGTAATTGTGTATTATTTAATTATCGTACTTGATAGTTATTGTATATTTCATTCTCATATATCCTCATCCTCAGGTACTTTGACCGCGATGTTGAATGTGTCTTCAAGTTCTTTAGAAAGAGGACAGTGATATTTTTTTCTTTTGTGTTGGAAGCTTTCTCATCTGCTTCACTGACTTGCTCGCTTATTTAAATCTACTGAGTTTCATTATTTGAGATTGCTACTCTTAAAAGAACTCTCACATATCTTCTACTGATGGAGGATTGAATTTTGATTGCTGACTGTTGATGGGTTGATAATGCTAGTCCACTTAAAACTTTAGATGATCATATTTTTCCTGAATTTAGCTATAGTTTTTTGTTTATGCTTCTACGCCATGTTGCTGTTTCAGCTGTTGTGGTATTGTTCTTGACAGTCAATTTTTGTTGGTAGTGAAAGTCATTTCAATATTTTCATTTGTGGTCAATAAATTAGTTGAAGTGGTATATATGTGGTTCTTATATATTTTTCCAGAAGTCCTTTTTTTTCCCAGTTTCCATGATTTCTTGAGTCATTGGTGTTTCTAGGATGCTAGTCCATATTGTATATTAACTGGAGAGAAGCTTCAAAATCAAATTCTTGATTTCTGTTTCCCTGATGCAGCTGCCATTATATTTTAACTCCAATGGTTCTAGCAGTGTTTCCGGAAGATTTAGTGTGACAGTGTTGCTTTTGTTACTCCTTATTTAGGATTTATTTATTTTTTAAATGTTAAGAGAAAACTATATCTTGTAAGGTATATGCTGTAACAGGGTTGTGTGATCTATTTGGAGAAATATAACTATAAAATTTCTCTAACATGGGCTAAATACATGTTAGTTTGGATTCCAAGTGGGTTAATGAAATCTTTTACAGGTCTTTGTTAATTTTTAAGCATCTCCATTTTTTTTTTGTCTTTAGCACATATAATCATTAAGCTGTGCAAAATTGCTAGTGGTATGAGGTTCATCTCATCTGATGTTCATGCATATCTATGTAATAATCTATTTGGTTTTAAGGGAAATAATATGTGTCTAATATCCATATGTGTTGTTTTAGGTTCAGATCACTTCCAGGACTTGTCAACCAGACCCAAAGGGATATCATAGAATGTGAGAACTTTGTCTTCCAAAGAGTTTGTGGTTGTTTAACTAGTGAAATAAGAATTGAAATTTCTTATCATTGATACATTCTGTCTCTAGATGGAAACACATGGACATGTGGAAGAAAGGGAAGCAGGTATATGACAAGTGCACAACAAATGAACTCACAACAAAGACAAGTGCACAAAGGATGATGAATTGAAGGATGGAGCAAGTTTCATGCATGGTTTACTTTTGTGTATCTTGTAATGTTTTTGTTTTTCATTTTTGAAGTAAAAAATGTTCAAGAAACTTTATTATGTTATGCTTTCAAACTTAAGTTAGAACTAAGATCTCATGAAACAGACACATTCATAGTTTGAATTAGTTATTGTTTAATGTAATACTTATGGTTTATCAATATATTGATAATTACATTTTATGATTAATTTTGATTTTTTTTTATCAAAATACAATAATGAAAATCTTTTAATTAAAAAAAAAACTTATAAGTACTCTTATCACAATAAAAAACCTTAATATGTTATGATTTAGAAACATATTATAACCGTAACAAATTGTTATGATTTATATAATATAACAAACTAAAAATGCTATAAAAATAATCAAAAGTAACAGTTGAAAAGTGTTGTGCAAAAAGTATAATATTAAACTTTAAATTTATAACCAAATACTCTAACTAAATGTTATTATTTGAATATTATAGCAACTAAAAATGTATTATTGAATAGTTTAAGATAACATCGAACATAACATTCGAATACTGTTATAGAAAAGACGGGACTTTTAATAACAGGGTCTACGTTAGCATTTTCAGAAGCGTTATCAATACTCCCGGTTAGCAGTTTTTAAGTGTTATGAATACTGTTTTTTCTTGTAGTGGGGTCAGAGGCAACAGGAGTGGTTTCTGATGGGTCTTCTTCAGATTCAGTCTCCTCCTCTGAATCTTCATGAAGAGAATCTCCATGCGGTTGTTCAGGAATTGGCTCAGTCAGAGAGGGGTTTAGCTTGAGCAACGAGTATTTAGTTTCAAGAGAGACATCCTCTGAGGAGGTGTAAGGTGGAGGATTGATTTTTGCCTTCATTTTGAATTTGGATAAAGGAGTGGAATCATAGATGGAGCTAGTTCCTTTTGTTGGAGCTACTTTGGCCTTCTTGGTCTTCTTTGTGCAAGCGACTTTGGATTTGCGCTTGCCCTTTGCCTTCGGTGTCAGCACATTAGGGGATAATGATGACTTAGAGTTGTGAGTAGATGGATTGGTCTCAGCTTCGGTGGATATAGACTGTGTAGGGATTGAGGTCAAGGAGGGCTTGTGTTTGGTAGGACCTTCGGGTGAGGCGAGTGAAACCGCCGAGGCTAGGTTTTGTTGCACGTTGAGGTCGGGAAACGTTACGCCTTTACTAAAGGCCCCAACAAATGGAGATCCCTCAAGACCTGGAAGGGCAAGGAAATTCTTCCTTGCTGTGGTTTTGGGTCGTCGGTTTGGACGAGCAGAGGCTGTTGGGGATGATGAAGCAGCAACATGTGGGGTCGATGCTGGAACGGGAGGAGTGACTGAGGGAACCGTCTTAGGAACTGTCTCCTTCTTATGCTTCACAGGATTGGAGGTGGAACCATGTCCTCGGGTCTTCATGGTTGGTGAAAGAAAAATGAAAGGAGACACACAAAGAACAAAAACCTAAATACTTGGGCACAAGTGAGCGAGAAAGAAAACAAGAAACACTTAGAACCAAAAATCCAAAGGGAATCCGAATATATAGAGAATTCGGTGAACAAATAAGGAAAGTTCGAAAATGGGTAACCGAATTTAGTGTGATAAATGCCAAAATATGTCTTTTTAAAAAAATATTCTCTCACACTTCAAAATTGGAAACTTTTACAAGATTTTGAATATAATGAGATAAAACAAATAAATTGCATTTTTTTTCAAATTTGATTTGTCTTTAGTACTCTATCAACAAGGAATTGATTTTTTTTTTAATTTTATTTCAAAGAAAATTGCCAAAAATAAAGGTTAAATTGACATACCATATGTGTTCATGTAAATGCCAAGTCTTGTTCAAGAGAAACAAGATAACCATTTTCTTCAAAAATTAAAAAATGAATTATAATTAGAATACTAAGTGATAATGATAACCATAATTTGAAAAAGAATATACCAATAAAAAAAATATTTTAATCAATTCATTATGTGTACAAGTCTTACAATATTCTTACACAATCTAGTGAACAGGCATTTGTGTGTGCACATGTAATCAATTTGTTGTTTATTTTTGGCCTTTTAAAGCTAGGGTCATTGCCCATGTTCGGAAATTGTAGCCTTTTTCAAATTGTAACCATAATGGAGGCTATAACTCTTATATTGATGGTAGACCTTTACACTTGTAGAGTATCCTCCAATATAATTGCTAATTACCTGGTACCAACTTACTCAGTGTCGGCTTTCACACATCAGTATAGGTAGCTCTTTTCCAGAATGGAGCCTGAAAAAAAAAATTGGATTAAGGAATGCTCATACTAAAACAGACATAATGATTTGATCAAATATAGATTGGAGGGTCTACAACGTTTTCAAATATAGTTTTTATTCCTCATAAAGTATAAGAATTATAACGTTCATTTTCCAAAAATTGAAAAAATATGGTCAACAAATTTCTTCCAAACAGGACAAGAGATTTACTCAATCACATATGCAAGACAAGACAATCAATTATTGGAAATTTCAAATAAAACAAACCCCCAAGGATTTCCTAAGGGAATCAAATTTGACTGTATCTAAAGCTTTAGTAAAAATATCTGCAATTTGTTTATTAGTCTCAACATATTTTAAAATCAGAGTTTTGTTTTCAACAAGTTCCCTGATAAAATGATGACGAATGTCAATAAGTTTGGTGCGAGAGTGCTAAACAGGAATTTTGGAGATATTAATAGCACTTGTATTATCATAAAAAATAGTTAAAGTTTTTAGATCAAACCCATAGTCAAGCAATATTTGTTTCATCCATAAAAGTTGAGTACAACAACTTCCAGCAACTATGTACTCAGCCTTGACTGTTGGCAAGGAGATGGAGTTTTGTTTTTTACTATGCCCGGAAACCAAATTGTTTCATAAGTAAATACAACCACCACTTGTACTTTTCTGGTCATCAGTGTTTCTTGCCCAATCTGCATCACTATAACTCACAAGGTTAGAGTTTGTTTCTTTGGAGTACCAAATGTCTAATTCAAGAGTATTATTGATATAATGAATAATTATTTTTATACCAGTCACATGAGACAACATGGGGTTCCCTTGGAAGCGAGCACATACTCCAACACTGTAACTGATGTCTGGGAGACTAGCAGTTAAGTATAGAAGACTCCCAATCATACTCGTGTAAAGAGTTGGATCGACTTTCGTCCCATTCTCATCTTTAGATAGTTTGACAGTAGTTCCCATGGAAGTTTTAGCTGATTTGGAGGCCTCGAGCTCAAATCTCTTCACCAAATTCCTGGCATACTTGCTTTATTAAATGAAAATTCCCTCATCTGACTGCTTAACTTGGAGCCCAAAGAAAAAATTGAGCTCTCCCACCATGCTCATCTCAAACTCTTCCTACAGTTGTTTCACAAATCCCTGCACTAGAGAATCATCAGTAGAACCAAACACTATATCATCAACATATATTTGATCTATCATAATATAGGTATCAACATTTCTGATAAAAGGTGTCTTGTCTACTCCCCCTCACTTGTACCCCTTTGAGACCAAAAATTTGGTCAGTCTTTCATACCAAGCCCGAGGGGCTTGTTTCAACCCATACAATGCGTTTTGCAACTTAAAAACAATATTTGGAAAGTGAGGATCCTCAAACCCTTTGGGTTTCTCAACATAAGCCTCTTCATTCAAGAGCCCATTTAAAAAGGCGGATTTGACATCCATTTTGGAATAATTTAAAACCAAGAACACATGAAATAGTTAGCAATAATCCTATGGATTCAAGTCTTGCAACAGGGGAAAATTTCTCATCAAAATCAATTCCTTCAACTTGAGTGTACCCTTATGCAACCAACCTAGCTTTATTCCTTATTATGGTGCCAAATTCTTCAGTTTTGTTTTTAAATATCCATTTTGTACCTATAACATTAGTATGGCTCGGTCTAGGGACAAAAATCCATACCTCATTCGTTGTGAACTGATCTAGCACTTCTTTCATAACATTAATCCAGGATTCATCATTTAAGGCTTTCTTCACATTTTTTGGCTCAAATGTAGAAGTAAAGCAATTAAATTGAACCAAATTTACATACCTCTTTCGAGTGACCATACTTTCTTCAAGATTTCCCAAAAATAAGTTCAGAAGGGTGATTCTTTTTTACTCTGTTTGAGGGTTCTTTTTTAATAGTGTCAGAAGAATTAACTAGGGTTTCCTTCTTTGTTCACCCAGTTGTTTTCGCAATAGAATATGTGTCTGATACATCATCAGCTGCAGTTATCGCCATTGAACAATCTTCTGTCAGATGTGGGATCCCTTTCTGTTGTTGAACATCAATGAACCTGTCAATTTCTTCCTCATGGGAATACTCAGAAAAATCTTTCAGATCATCAACAACCACGTTAGTAGATTTCATAACAGTTTGAGTTCTCATGTTATAAACACGATAAGCCCTACTATTATTAGAATAACTAAGAAAAACTCCTAGATCACTTTTGGCATCAAATTTGCCAAGATTTTCACGATTTCTAAGAATATAGCAAAGGCACCCAAAAACATGAAAATAATTGACATTGGGTTTTCTACCTTTCTAGATCTCATAAGGAGTTTTTTTTGTACTTGGATGTATAAAAGCACGATTAATTAGCAAGCAATGTTAATTGCTTCAGCCTACAATTTCTTTGTGAGTTTTTTTCTATTCAGCATAACTCTGATCATTTCCTGGAAGGTATGATTTTTCCGGTCCACTACCCCAGTTTGTTCTAGGGTTTTGGGTGCAGAAAATTCATGAAAAATTCCAAAAGATTTACAATATTCATCATAAAAAGAATTTTCAAACTCCTTACCATGATAACTTAGTATACTTACAATTTCTCCAATGTTGCAATTTTTTTTCAACTCTTAGTCCTGTACAAAGAGTTATTAAGGCTTCAACTGTGTCCGGTTTTTCTCTTCAGAAATCTACCCAAAAAAATCTAGAAAAATCATCTACAAAGACAAAAATGTATCTCTTACCATTAATACTTTCAACCTGTATGGGACCCATGAGATCCATATGCAATAATTCCAACACATTTTATGTATTAATATCATATAGAGCTCTATGGGAAACTTTCAACTATTTTCCCAATTGACATGATTCACACTTACCAGGTGATTCTTTACCCAGCTTGGGTATACCACAGATGAGACCTGTATTAGCAATTTTTTTCAAATTTTGTAAATTTATGTGTCCAAGTTTTTCATGCCACAAATCAGTATTATTAAAACTGGATGATGATGCATGACATTTGAATTTTTGTGTGAGTGTGTAACAATTATCCAAAATGTCACCACTTTGATTTACAACATTACACTCATCATGCGAAAATTTAACAAGAAAACCTTGGTCACAAATTTAGTGTATGCTAATTAAGTTAGCTTTCAGCCCATCAACAAGAAGAACATTTTTCAGTTTTGAAAACCCTTCAAAGTTTAGAGTACATTTTCCTAAAATATTTCCTGTCATTCAATCCCCGAAAGTTACTACTCCACATTTCAAAGATTTGAAGTTGGTGAGTACGCTGGCATTACTTTTCAAATGTCTTGAACAACCATTATCAAAGTACCATGAGCTAGATGAATGTATTTTATGACATGTAAAAGTAGCCAAACAAACTAAGTTATTTTTCGTGACCCACATTGTTTTTTATTTTGAATTTCTTTTGGTCAAGAATTGACTCATGCTACCAAAGTGTTTAACATAATTCTTTTTAGACAAATTCAACAGAGAAAAACACTTAGGTCTTATGTCTCCTTTCATACCACAAAAATGAGAAACTGGTACAAATTTTCCAAATTTTTTCTTCGTAGAAATTCTCATTAGTTGTAGATCTGTTGGAACACATGAAAACTGTGTGTTCTCTGAAGAGCCACTTATTCTTGCAAAATGGTTAGTTGTCACAACAGACAGATAATTCACAGATTTTACAAATACTGTTTTCTTATAAGATTCAGATCTGTTAGATCCTAATCCACTGAAATCACCAGCTTTTTTTTTCCTGCAGAAAGAACATCATCCAAAATTCCAGATCTTGGATCAAGCATTTTGACACCTCTTTACATAAGATCAATTTCTTTACTCAAAGAATGAATTTCATTATTTTTGGAAGCAATAATCATTTCAAGTTCTTTAATTTTTTTCAACTGATTTCTTGTTATTGCTAGCCATTAATCGATTCTCCGAGCAAACTATCACCCATTGATCATACATTATCTTGTAAGAATCTTTCAATGACTCCTTATCTAAGTCAAATTCATCTGAGTCAATGTTAGACTCTTCATCATTCAAAACAGAATTATTAAGGCATACCAAATCCTTGGAATAAACTGAGGAGAAAAAACACACCTTTGTGAACATAGGTCAAGGCAACACTATTGTCTTCCTCATCACTATGTTGAGAGTCTTGATCACTCCAAGTAGCTGCCATGGCTTTCTTTTTCTTTATGGTATTGGCACACTCAGATTGAATGTGTCCAAATCCTTCACATTCCCTGCACGGAATACCCTTTTTATTAGTTGCAAAGGGTTTATAAAAATTACCTTTTGGGTTTTTGAATATGGCCTTTTTGTTTGCCAATTTCTTTATGTACTTTTGAAATTTTTTTGTTAACGAGGCCATCTCATCATCCTCATCATCTGAACTTTTCTTCTTTTCTCTGGAAGATATCAAGGCAATAGATTTCTCCTTGATTCCTTCTATTTTAACTTTTTTCTAATTTGTTATTTATTTCAAAAGTTCGAAGTGAACCCATTGATTTTTCTACTTTTATTTTGTCCAGATCTTTTGCTTCTTCAATTGCAATGAGCTTAGTCTGAAACTTATCAGGAAGAACTCTAACAATTTTTTGAACCAAAATATTATCTTTAAGTATCTCACCAAGGGAAAAATATTCGTTAGCAATATCTGACAATTTTTCATAAAATTTAGTGAGAGTTTCATTTTCATTCATTTTCAAATTTTCAAATTTTGTTGTGAGCATAACATGCCTAGAACGCTTGACGTCAGCAGTTCCTTCAAATTGGGTTTGAAGGATTTGATAAGCATCTTTGGCCGAAACACATGAAGAAATCAATTTAATGTAACCTTCACCAACACCATTAAATATAGCATGTAATGCTTTATTATTGTAACTGGACAGTTTATCTTCATCATCAGTCCAATCAAGTTTAGATTTTACCATAGTTATACCATTGCTTTCTACTAGAGGAGTCAAACCACTCAAAACAACTCTCCAAGACTTTTCATCTCGAGATTTGATGAAGGCTTTCATTCTAACTTTCCAATATGGATTGTTAGAATCATTGAGTAAAGGGGGGCGAGTTATGGAACCTCCTTCTGTGCAAAAAGACATTGCAAGAACAAGAACAACAAACATAATAAACCAAGATCACACTAAAAAATGAGTGACCCGCTCTGATACCAACTGAAATTCCATTTTTAGTAATTACCATATTAATTAAACCAAGTGAATTAATTAAGGTGTGAAATGGTAATTAAATGTAGAAACAGATTTCAAATCTGTTGGGACAGAATAAGAACTTGTCACGACAGAAACTGTACACAATAAAAAGACAATGCAAAAAAAATAAAGAACACAACAAATTTGTACAAGGTTCAGAAACCCTTTCGGATAACCTACTCGTTGGGGACACCCCCAGAGAATAAAACCAATTAATAAAAAAATTAGAAGTACAAAATATTGACTTAAACAAAACGAGATTCCCTCTTGAGATTTGCCGCAACTTTGTTGTACTTCTCTTCACTAATCTGATTTTGATTGAAATGCCTAACCACTTGAACTCCCATCAATGGCCAGCGAGTGCTTGCATCCTCCCAATGCAAGGCTAGTAAAAATCTTCTCCCGAAGACTATAAGAATTGTGTTCAAATTACAACATGTATTCACTCATGAATGTGGTATAAACTCACCACAAAACTAAACACTCATTTTACTACAAGATCATGTGAATACCATGATCTTGAATACAAACTATAAACTCACAAATATTACAATTCACTAACAAACTATGTTCCAAAGAGTTCACTTTTTCTCAAGGCCCTAGAAGCCTATTTATAGAGACCATTTCGTGCTCAGAAAGGCTGAGAAAGAATCTTCAATGAAAGAAAGAATATTTGAAGATATTCTTGATTGATGAAGATTTGCCATATTTAGTTGATTCTGATCCAACAGACGCAGATTTTGCAGGGATGGATAATACCTGCGTCAGATCATATTTCTCAAGATAGAAATAATAATTAATTCATTCAAATATTGTATTTCCTGATGTTTATTATCTTGAGCAGCACAAAAATCAAAACACTAATATTCCAACAATTAATTTGAATATGCACATAATATTTTCTTTATAAAACCAAGATACAAATTCCTTTTATAAACATATTGTGATAATATCAAACTAAATAATGAATTATTTGCAAACCTTACAAATTAATTGAAGATATGAATTTCGAAAATCACAATAAAAGGAATTTAAAATCATCTTTTAAATGAAAAGATATCTCTATAAAACTTTCCAATTTTGGGGTATAGGCTCTGATCAGTCTTCAAGAGTTAAGAACTAGTTATTGCTCCTCGGGCGTGTAGTCCTAAGAGGATAACTCAAGTTAACCAATAAGTTGAGTTTTTTTAGGGTTTTCCAACGCTAGGTTTTACAAATTTCCCTAGGTTGTACCGCTCTCGCAAGTCGTGGCACTAGTCTTACTCCGCTTATGACAAGCTTAGCTTCGTGAGTGGTACCCTGTGAAATGACCCAGCTATCCCTCCAAGTAATGGAAGACAGGTCTCCATTCACTTGTCCAAGACAGCGAGCGAGTGCTCCTTGAGTAGTAAAGTTGACATTAAAATTTAACAAATGAAAAGAACTACAATCAATTTTTTTGAATTTCATCTACCGTGTTTTGCATACACAGTTTCCATTAATTATGCTTGGAGGATACAAAATGATTACCAAAGTTAGAAAATACATTGTTCATACTACTTATAGTACCGGCGAAGATGCTCGACATTCCAAGCGTGGGGCACTATCACCCCATTCAGTCAAGCTAGCTTGTATGTCCCTGGAAACACGATGCTCTTGACTTGGTGTGGGCCTTCCCGTTAGGGCCCAATACTCCAGCACCAGGGTCTCAGGTGGCTAAGAAAACTATTCGCAACACTAGGTCTTCGACCCCAATCTTCCTATCCTTCACTTTGGAGTTGAAATATCTGTCCACCTTTTGTTGGTAGGATGCTACACGTAGCTGTGAAGTTTCTCGTAACTCCTCCACAAGGTCCAAAGAATCTCAGAGTAATTCATGATTTTTGGTTGGATAATATGTATCTCAGCGGTGCCTTTGAAAAAATTATGCGAACAACTCGCTATCAAATTGTAGGTTGTTGTCGGAGACTATCTTCCTCAGGGACCTGTATCAACAATTGATGTTTTTGATGATCAAGTCCAACGCCTTCTTGGAAATGATTGTAGTGAGAGGTAAGGCCTCGACTCACTTCGTGAAGTAGTCGACTACCACAATAGCATACTTCACTCATCTTTTTCTCATGGGCAAGGACTCGATAAGGTCAATGCCCAAGACTGTAAAGGGCCAGGGACTTGTCATCTACATAAGCTCATTCGGAGGAGCTCGAGGTATGTTGGTGTAGCATTGGAATTTGTAGCACTTCTTGACGTAGTTCATTGCATCACCATTCATTGTAGGCCAAAAGTATCATTGTCTTAGGATTTTCTTGGGAAGGCTCTACCCCCAGCGTGGTCCCCGCGAAAGCCCTCATGCATTTCTTGGAGGATAATGCTAGCCTCTTGCTTGGACACACACCAGAGAAGGGGCAACAAATATCCTCGCCTCTACAACTTACTATCCATGATCACGTACCGAGGTATCTGGTAAAGCAGTTTTCGAGCAACTTTTTTGTAAGCAAAAACTCTCTGGAGATAGGATACTTCACAATAGGGCTCCATCCAATCGGCCTAGGGTCGGAACACTTCTACCTCCTCAGGAGCTGAGATGCTTGGAGCATACAAATAATCTATTGGGACCACATTAATCAAATCAACATCCTTAGTGGCAGCAATCTTTGATAGGACATCCACATTCAAAATATGTTCCTTTGGCACCTGTCGGATGGTGAATTTCTTGAAGTTGTGCAGCATTTCTTAGGTCTTAGCTAGATAGGCAGCCATCTTTGTCCCCTGGGTTTGATATTCTCCGAGGACCTAATTCATCACGAGCTGAGAATAACTTAAAATTTCAAGGCCTTCAACTTTAAGTTCTAGGGCTACTCGAAGTCTGAAAATGAGTGCCTCATACTCAGCTTCCTTGTTTAAGGCATCGAATCCAAACCTCAAAGCAGTACGAGCCATGTGCCCTTTTGGAGATACCAAGATAAGGCTTGCTCCAGCTCTGTTCTCATTGGAAGGCCCATCTATGTACAAGTTCCATCTAGGCCCGACTATTGTTACCTCCCTGGGTCCCTCGTGTGTTCCTGTGCACTCGACAATAAAATTTGCCACTGCATATCCCTTAATGGCAGTCCTTGAGTGGTAAGTGATGTTGACTTGGCTTAGTTCGACTGCCCACTTGAGGAGTCTCCTGGAGGACTCCTGCATCTAGAGGACTTTCCGCAAGGGCTGGTTGGTGAGGACCCTGATGGGATGTGCATGGAAGTAGGGCCTTAGCTTTTAAGAAGCTACCATCTGGCAGAATGTTAGCATTTCCATTAGTGGATATCTGAACTCCTCTCCAATGAGTCTTTTACAAACGTGGTAGATGGCATGTTAGACTCGGCCTTCCACACGGACCAGGGCAACAGCAATGACATTCTTAAAGACAGCCATGTAGAGGAGTAGCGACTCCCCATCTACGAGCTTAGAAAAAATTGGAGGGTTAGACATATGCACCTTTTGCTACTACAGTGCCTGCTCACCACTACTACAAATATAGGCTTTCTCAGCGCTTTTTTTCTAGCATTAAATTAAAAACGCAGAGAAAAGGTTCAAATGAGTCTGAAACACTTTGATACCACTTTTCTCTGCGGTCGAATACACTGCGCTTTTCAATACTCTCGAAAATCGCAGTGTATTAAGTAAAAAAAAAAACCACAGAGAAAGACCTTTTTTGTAGTAGTGCACATTCCTCCTTACCCTCAAATCTTTGACTTCCTCGGAGGGTGTTGAAGAAATGGATACACTTATCAGTTGCCTTTGAGACAAAACAGCTTAGGGCTGTTATCCTTCCCGTCAGGCTTTGCACATCCTTATGCTTCCGGGGGATGGAATTCCTATCAGGACTCTGATCTTCTTGGGGTTTGCTTCTATTCCTCGAGTGCTTACTATGAAGCCCAGGAACTTCCCAGAGGCAACCCCAAAATTTTAATTCTAGGGATTCAACTTTATCCCAAACTTACAGAGGACCAAGAATACTTTCGCCAGATCTTTCACGTGTTCGGGGGCTCTCCTAGACTTCACTATCATGTCATCCATGTAACCCTCCATGTTCCTACCTAGTTTTTTTTTAACATCCTAACCACTAATCTTTGATACATGGCACCAGCATTCTTGAGACCAAAGGACATCACTTTATTGTAGTAGACACATTTGTATGTCCAGAAGCTAGTGTGCTCTTAGTCAGTGACATGCATGGAAATATTATTATAACCCTTCTACATGTCCATAAAGGACAAGAGCTCATAACCATAGGTGGCGTTGACCATCTTATCATTCTTAGGCAAATGAAAACAATCCTTTGGCCAGGCCTTGTTAAGGTTGGCGAAGTTTATGCAGGTCCTCCAGGTGCCATTAGGATTGGGCACCTGGATCGAGTTTGACAACTGCTTTGGGTACTAAGCATCTCAGATGAACCCATTCATAAGAAGCTTGTCGACTTTCGCCTTCAAGGCCTCTGCCTTGGTCGGGTCAGTGGTCCTCCTCTTCAGTTGCACCGGGGCAAAATTAGGATCAATATTCAAGCTGTGGCATATGATGTTTTGGTCAATGCCCATTAGGTCGGAGTGAGACTAGGCAAAGACATCCTGGTTCTCCTTGAGAAAGCTCACCAAGGCCTCTCAGACACCCGCCTTGAGATTTTTTCCGACCTTGGTTTTCCTGTCTGGATTGGAGGCATCAAGGGTGAACTCCTCGGTCTCCTCCATGGGTTCAATAGCCCTTTCTTCATGAACTATGAGGTCCAATTCATTGGACCTCCTAACCTATTGAACAACCTAGACCTCCATCTCCGCTCGGGGGTTGCCACCTCAATCCCAATTACTAGATGTTTGAGGGACATATTGTAGCACTGACGAACCTCCTTTCGGTCTCTGCGGATTGTGCCTATTCCCACCTCAGTGGGGAAATTCATGCCCAAGTGGCATATTGAGGTGATGACTCCAAACTCCATCACAGCTGGATGTCCCAAAATGGCATTGTAAGCAGAGGAGCAGTCTACAACCACACGTGTAGTATTTGAAGGCCTGTCGAGGCACTTCTCCAAGTGTCACTGACAGCTTGATCCATCCCATCGAAATGAGACCTTCCCCAATAAACCATAAGGAGTTGAGGAACAAGGGGAGAGGTCACAAAACTCCCGTTATCCACAAGGTTCGGAGCCATCATCTTGTTGGAAATTTGGCTCTCAACCACTAAAGGGCCATGCTTGGGAAAATGCACCATCTGAGCATCGTCCTTCGAAAATGTGATGACTTGATCTCTCATTCGGGGCATTTGTGCTAGCAGCTGGGCTAGCACCAACACTTTTTCATCGCAGTTTAGGGCCAACACATAGCGTTCAGTAAGCCCCTCGATGTGCCCCCCAAGTGGGGTCCTCCGGAGATAGTCCCTACTCTCCCTTTCACCATAGAAGGTTTATTAGCTACCTGCTACTACCGGGTCACAGGCACTTGGCTCGGAGCCTGAGGAACCACCTGTTGTGGACCAGTTCCCGCAACTGGAAATTGGGCTAGGCGTGCTTCGGCCCTAGCATACTGGTGGAGGTGCCCTAGTTTGATGAGATTCTCAATTTCATATATAAGTTGTCTGCACTCGTTGTTATGGTGTCCCACATCATTGTGGAACTGACAAAACTTAGTGGAATCTACTTTCTCCCAATCCCACTGGGTAGGATGCAATTTCTTGTAGTGGGCCTACTGCTACGTGGCCAAGAAAATATTTTCCCGAGTATCCACCAAGTTTGTGTACTCGGAGTATTGTGAAGTGTATTTCTTGTCAAGAGTTACTCTAGTTCTCTTGGGCTTCTTTCCCTTGCCCTTTCCCCTGTGTTTGCTCCTCTGGGGGCTTTCCTGGATGTCACAGACTGGGGTGGAGCCATAGTTTAAGCACTGAATGTAGGCTAAAAAGCATTTTATCCGAGTATCCACTAAGAAAATATTTTCCCGAGTATCCACCAATTCTGTGTACTCGAAGTATTGTGAAGTGTACTTCTCATCAGAAGCTTCTCTAGTTCACTTGGGCTTCTTTACCTTGCCCCCGCGTTTGCTCTGCTGGGGGCCTTGGTGGGTGCCGCAGACTGGGCTAGAGTCGCAGTTCTAACACTGAATGCAGGCTAAAAAGCACTGTACCCAGTGGGAGCTACTCCATCTCCTGTCGGGGCAGCACTAAGCTTTTGTTTGGCATGGCGCTAAAGCTAGCTGGTTGAACAACTAGACTTAACTGTGGAGCGCTCATAACACTCATTTGGGATGGATTGTATGGCGAGTAGTGGGTTCCCAGAGTCACGGCATTTGCGATCAATAGAACGGGGAAAGAGACTGGTCCCCCGAACGCTCCTATATGGGCATCCTCCACATTGATGCATTCTTGGGCTCGACATATGAAGTCGTCGAGCCTGTGCGATTCTCTCCGCTAGAGGTCATCTCATAGTGGGGAATTTACTCGGATTCCAGCTTGTAGGGCCATCAACTAATGGCCATCATCGACCCTCTTCGTCCTAGCTGCTTCTTCCTTAAAGCGTTTGATGTAGGCTTTAAGGGTCTCAAGTTGTCCCTATTTTAGGATGTGATGTCTGGCATCTTGATGCCTCCCCTAATGAGGCTTCGACATTATGAGGAGCATAAGGCTCCCCATCTTCATCCTGTGTGTCAGAGTCGTGTCCTTGTCTCCGGATGGCACTCTGTGACGGGTGTTCTCTCCTCTAAACATTAAGGTCATCTCGGAGGTCTGGTTGTTTACTTCTCCCGGACTTTCCTCGAAAGATGCCCTGCCACTACGAGCGTTTAAGTGATCTTGTCGGTCAGGTTATGCTTGGTAGTGATGATCATACTTGGGGTATCCTACTTCTGTTTCCTTCTCATAGTCAACGTACCCATTATTGACTAAGACATTGATCCTTTGTCCTTAGTTGGTAAAGTCATTTCTCCTGTTGGCCCCTTAGCCAGGGTTTCTTGGTGGCTGGTGAGGTGCTAGCAGGACACCACCTCCAGGTCTAACGCGATCTATCGCAGTGCGCCTGGGTGGAACTCCTTGGGTTCTACAGACACTAGCGGTCTGGTGGTGTCCTCGGGTTCCACGCCCATGACCATTATTGGCCCGTCTCGAGGCCTGAATGGGCTCGAAAGCCCGGTGAGTTCTCTTACACCTTTGTGTGGAATCTTAATAATTTTTACTTTTTCCACGATCTTGTCGTGTAGGCAGTGCTCCAACTCTAGCTGCGTGTGTAAGTGGCACGCCAACTGGCGGATCTTGCTACATGTCACTGGGATGCTCGGGAGGCACACCCATTGAATCAACAGGTGGAAGTCCAGCTAGTCGGCTGCCTAGGAGGTATCTCGCCATGAAGGTCCACTCGCAGCCTTTGGGCTGCCCGAGTAGCCCCCATGGTGTTAATCATCTCCTATAAGTCAACAATAATCCCCTCTTGGCCATTGATTTTCTGCTACTGGATGGTGACTTGGCCTCTGAGAGCCATTACTTATAGCGGTTCCTCCACATCCATTACTTCGTACTCGGCGTTTTCATCGTGATCCTCTTGGGCCAACTCGAGGTATTCTTGGCAGAGGTGGTCGGCTGGGTTCTCCTCTCTCAGCTTCGATGGAAGGAGCAACATCGTTTGGAGCGTTTCTTTTGGTGGTCACCATGACTAAATCTTCAAAGCTTTTTTCAAACTCTCAATGAAAGCCGCAAAATGTTGACTTTCATTTTCGCTATCAACTAATTAAATAAAAACTTAAAGAAATTCAATAAAGAGACACGAGTTTTACATAGTTCAGGTTATAAAACAACCCTAGTCCACGAGGCTTTAGTATTTGTGTTCCCAAAGCCTGAGATGTCAAGCTCCAATGGAGATTTCTCAGGCGGCGTATATATTGCTTTGAGTACAAAGAGTGGTTGGGGACAATTAATTCCCTTAGTGGGGATTTATTACAAATATTCTCAATCATTTGAGAGTTTAAGGCTAATTAACACCTACGGATGCACTAATTATGGTGGTGGGCACAGGCGTATTGCACGAGGCCCAATTCGTAGGATGTAGCCTACTACTTTACGGGTGACGCTGACGCTGACGTTGTTAGAATGCAGTTCCACGCTTTCCCATGTCAGGCGGCGCATTGGGACATACCAATTGTCAAGTGTACTAGCTCGACACCACTACTCGAGGCACCAAAAGTTGCTAGACGGTTGCTTGTGGTCCAAAGTTGCTATGACAGACACCTGGCGTTCCATCCAGATCCCAAGGACAAACTCCTAGACCTAGAGGACTAACTGACCAAGAATATGGGAGGACCAAAATGGAGGTTGTTAGGACGTGGCCTAACTTGAAGACATCCATGCCTGGAAATGGATCATACTGCCTTGGGAAGAGTTTACACTCCGAGGAGCTCTAGGCGAGCTCCACATGACTTCATTAGCTCCAAAGGAGCCTAACTACTTCTCTCGTGAATGACACGAGTCCAATAATGAAATCACGGACAACAATTTATATACATATATATATATAATGATAATACATACACGGACGTATAAATATACACAAACATACATATATATATGATTAGTGCTCAAAAATATCATTTTATCAGTTTTAAAGTTTAAAATTAATTAAGTTTTAATTAATATTTTCATAGATTTATTGTTATATATTTTATATTTTAAAATATTAATTTTAATTTAATTTGTGTTTAATTTTCAGGAAATAAAATGTATTTTTGACACAAAGAAAAAGAAAGAAGAAAGAAATAATGAAAATTGAAAAAATCATAAAGAAAATGGCATTTTTGACAAGATTAGGCCCAAAATGGAGCCCAGCCCAAACTTTCAGCAGCCCAGCCATGTCCAAGCCGAGCCACGGAGCCACTCCAGCCGAGCCACACGCCACCTGACACGCTGCACCACCTGCTGCCTGACGAGCCGCCTGACACGCTGCCACGTTCTGCCACGTTGTTGCACATAACGCCGACCACTGCGCCTGTCAGCCTGCCGCACCTGCCGAGCCAACGAAAAGGCGCCACATCGCCTTGCTGTCTCCCACTCCACCAGCAGCATTTTTTTATAGCCAATTAAATCATGCCACGTGTCCCACTTGTCCCATTTTGCATCAGATTTTAAAGCCACTTTCTCCACTTCCTAATGCACGTAAATACACATTTTGGGTCCTATTTTCACTATAAATAAAAGACCAAATGTAGGGAAAAAATTATCAGATGGTAGAGTGGGAAAAATACACTTTGGTATTTTATTTCTTTTCTTATTTTTAATTTAATTTTGCTTGTTTTATGTGACAAAAATGAGTGAATTATTTTAGAAATATTGGTGAGGTTAGAGTGTAGTTGTTGTACTTTTCATTTTCAATATTGATATTGATTCTTCTTATGTTTCATTTCCACATCTCGTTAATTATTTTGTTTCTCATTTTATAATTTCTTTTCTAAAATTATTTAGCATCTTTTACATAAGTTCAGTCATGCTTTTCTTATGTAACTCAGATTGTTAATTTATTTTAGTATATTTGTTATATTTTATGTCTTTTACTGCATTCTGCCAGTGGTATTTTGTCACTCTTGGATATATAATATGATATCCTATGAAATTAGGAGTTAGATTCAATTTAATCTAGATTATTTAATTTGTGTTTTTAACATATACATCTTCCAGTTGCAATTAATGGTGTAGAATTGCAACTGTGTTTTGAATTAATATTAATATTAGAATAGGTTTTACGGCACTGCATCTCTACCTTGCTATGCTCTTTATCTGATCGTTTTCTCTAATCTATCATTTTAATTTCACAAAATCCATTTCTTCAATTCTACTTTATTTTTATCTTTTATTTACTAATCAAATATTTAGTTGTGTTTGCCTCTCTGTGGATACGACATAGCCCAGTTACTACTGCGACCGCTTAGGAGTTATTGGGCGATATCAATATACACACATGCATACACGACCACACACACGGTAGCAAATAAAACAATAAAGTCAAAATAAATACTAACTAACATATACAAACACATACACATATATATAATCATATATCACACAATATATATAAATATATATATATACTAGATCTCACGTGAGAGAAGGAGGGGCGTCGATAAGCGTTGGTGGCACACGGTGGTGGTGGAAAATGGTGGTGGTGGCTAGCGGTCATACAACCAAGAGAGTAAGTGAGAGAAAGAGAGGACGAACGGGCAAGAGAGAGAGAGAGAGGAAAAGATTGAGAGGAAGGGAGAAGGGGAGGGGGAAATGATGAGAATGGGTGGAAGAGAGCAGGAAATGGTGGAATTTTCTACGCGTACCAGTTTTTTAGTGCATGCGTGCAACAAGCTATTTGGTCCTTATTTCGGCACCGTAAATTATTCGAATTTCTCGAAACTTTGTAGGATGTTCTAAATGACTACAATAGACAATGTCATAATGAAAATTTTGAATTTATAACTATCTGCATGTTGAAACCAACTTTTGTCAACACTGATGTTATTTAAATATTAATAAAAGAATTATACAAAATTGTTGTACTCTGATTTCAGCACGATTTTCTTCACTCAGCTCGGGTACAGCGGGCAAATAAATAAGCGAAAAAAGATCCAGGGAATATGTCTATTTATTATCCACGTAGGCAGCTCGACTTTCACAGTGGTCATACGAGCTAGGGATGCGGAAGTTGTGAAGCGCGAGCTCAGAATATTCAAATAGTTGTCGAAGTACAAGCTTAGAGGGTATATCCAGCTCGTGGTTATTCTAGTGTATTGCACACTCAAGGATCCTTGGAGACTCTGAATCCCATTATACGGTTATTTATGACCAGCCTGCCATATTTATTGTTTGAGATAACAGGAACCTGTTTATTCTATTATCAATTCATATCCCAATATAAATGGGAATTGTTTGTATTAAATGTAATAAATATGTATATGCGTGATTGACTCACGCGGTTACCCAGATCTGTCCAGGAAATTTATCTATAAATACTGTGAATATTGGACAAGAAAAAGGAGGACGATTATTCTGTAATATTGAAACTCTGCCAAAATAGAGAGAAAACATCAATAATATAGACTCGTGTACTAGGTGGATTTTAATCACTGAACCACGTAAAAGATTTCTGTTCTTGTGAATTCATTTCATTTTTCATTACGGTTTATTTCTAAGCACTAATCTACCTTATAATTTTTTAATATATTGTTGGTAAAAAACTACGTCAACAAAAATCATACATTTTTTAGCCTATCAAAAAATAATCCTTGAATCTTCTAATATTTAAAATGATTTTCCTATCCATGTTATAATTTAGTCAAACTCACACTTAGAACTTCCAAATCGTTCTCTAATACACCAGGACGTGTGTCGACATGCAAATTGACAATATTCTTTGTGATTTCTTTGTATTGACAAAGGCTTATGCTATTTCTTTAATCTGACTCTCAGAAGAAGAAAAATGAATAATTATCTTTCTATATGGATAATCAAGGTTTTAGGGCTTCATTTATCAAATAAACAATTAAATAATGAGATGATTTACAACTATTTATAACACTACCACTAAGCCCTTAATTATACAAGGTTGGCTCCCAATATTGTGCCAGCATAGTGATTGGGATGTGATGCATGGCAAAACTGACTGGAATATCTCAATTATTTTACTCAACTAATTAATTCAAGCTTTTAAATTTAATCTGATTTAAATATTAAATAAGTTTCTTGAAACAATTAAGATTTGAATAACCTAACTATTATATTAAATTAATATCATATATTATTTAATTAAAAATTAAATATCTTATAATTTTATTTTATAATTTCGAAAAACTACTATATTAAAATAGTAATAAATATATCATCTATATTAATTAACTTAATAATTAAAATATATTTACTTATTTATAATTTAATGATCAGTCAATCAATCTACAATTATCTCATGATTCCGCATTTGGCTCAAAAAATAAATTTCTTTACAAAAGTATTATTTTTTTCATCTTCGTCATTTCACCCTATACAATGTTTTATAGAGTTGATTTGATAACTTATGGAACCGTAAATCAAATCTCCAATAAATTTGGTATTTTGATTAAAACTCTTTAATCTAATAATTGCAATTTATCTGTCTCTCACTCTTCTCATTATAGAATAAATTATTGAGTCACTCTCAAGTAGTCTGTTGATTTAATCATTATATGCAATTTGATTCTCTAGTAATTAGTTCATCATTAGAGATCGAATAAATTGCCGTTTTACTCCTCTAATTACATATTTATCTTTAAGTATCGTTAATTCACTAAAAAATTGCTAATTTATAATTTGATCATAAATTTGAGTTCAAAACTAGTCAGTTCAAAATCAACACTTATAAGAACTATTATTCAATTTGCAATGAAGAAAGTTTGGATTCCTTACTTGTAAATCATGTCCCTACCCATTCATCTCAATGAATCTCTAAGACAAAATTTTAAGCTGTGGATGCTCAAATTCCACCAAGGAAAAATATGGAGGTCGACCCTCTTTAGCCTCAGACAGTTCAAGCTACCCAATATTTCTCCTCAACCCATGTCTCATAAGAGGCCACATGCGAAGCCCCCGCCTCGATCCGCGGCACGCCCACGCGAGGCCCCCGCCTCGCTCCACGATGCGCCCACGCGAGCCCCGTCTCGCTCCGCGGCACGCCCACGCCAGGCCCCCGCCTTGCTCCACGGTGCGCCCACGCGAGCCCCGCCTCGCTCCGCGGCACGCCCATGCGAGGCCCTTGCCTCGCTCCACGGTGCGTCCACGCGAGGCCCCTGCCGCGCTCCAGGATGCGCCCACGCAAGCCCCGTCTCGCTCCGCAACACGCCCACGCAAGGCCCCCGCCTCGCTACACAGCACGCCCACGCAATGCGCTCGTCTCCCTCCACAACGCGCCCACAGTTCAGCCGCGCCGGGGGGTCGCGAGGTCGACACCACGCCCGTGCACCCGCCGCGCTAAGGTTTGCAAGGCTAGCACCTCACCCGCGTACAAGATGCACCAGGGGCTCGCGAGAGACACCCCCACCGCATGAAAGGGAATGACCAAGTATGATTCGGAAAGGTCATGCTAATGTAATCTTGTACGGGGTACGGCTTATAGGATCGCGTACGCCTGACCATAGCACTCATGTAAGACAAGTGGTTGGAGCACTAGGAGAGGGGACATGGCCTGCACGCTCCCAACCAGATGCCAGGGCCTACACCACTACCACCTGCACCACTCCTCTAACATTCGTACGGTCAAGTAGTGGAGACATCCTCCTGGCACCTGTCCTTGTACTGGCTATAAGACCACTACCTCTGAAACCACTCTCCTGACGGTGTACTTATGTACTACCTGGTCCCCTGGACCACAGTGTATCTAAGGCCATTAGAGCCCACTATATAATGAACCCTAATTCCACATGGAAGGGGGTTGGAAAATTTACTGTAGCAAGGGCACCATAGTGAATGAAAAACTGATTTCACCATTGTTCTTCTACAATTGTTCTTAGAGTTGATACTTAAATTTCTAAGGCTTTTCTATTGATAATCTTTATCTTGCAATTCTTTCCAACTTAACTTAGTTGAGGAGTTCTCACCGTCAACAGTATGGCGCCGTCTGTGGGAACTTAAGTTCCAAGCAGTTGTTCTACCATTACTTCCAGCAAGAAGAAATGTCAAGACATTCAAAGCGACTCAGGGAGCCACAGGAGGTGGAGGTCCACCTTAACGGAGGCCAGCTGAAGGCATCCATGAAGGATCCTCCTCCACCCCAAGAGGTGGAGCCCCCAAGGGACCCTGAGGTTCACGAGGGGGATAAAGAGGCCTCGTCACCGGGCGTCCTGCCTATAGAGAGTCCTCCAAGAGCACCACCGGGAAATGCTAACGAGTTCCCGCTCCCTAGACCACGCCAAGTACCGAACTTCGGCCGGCAGGACCCGGGCCCCTCTACGCGTAGGCCCGATAAACATCCCCGGGTCCATTCCGTGAGCTTGAGTTCGAAATCTCGATTCTATGAAGAAGAAATACATGAGCTCCACCGTAAGAACCAAAGGTTGGAGACCACCTTGGAGAATATGCAAGAGGTGCTGAATGGCCTATTACAGGGTAAGTCAAGCGTGACCTTGCCCAAGAGGAAGGAGAAAGGTCGAGAGGGGGTAGAGCCCACCGTACCAGTAGATGATGGGAGGACCCGACACTCTACCAGTAACACCCCCCGAGCGAAGCAACGCGAACATCCTGAACCGCCGAAGCAGGCCCAGAAACCAGAGCCAAGAACCAACGCTGCCCCTCGCAACGAGGATGAGGTCACCTCTAAAAGAGCACCCTCGGATTTACGGTTGGAGCTCAATAAAAAGAGGGCGGGTAAAGGGACCACGCCCCCTATGGCGCCTCGAGAGGGCAAGGGAAAGGCGAATCTTAACTCGTCCGCTTTGAGGGACTCTCTAAGCAAGAGGAGGCAGGATCTAGACACAGAAATGAGGAGCCTGCGAAGCAAGATCGTCAGCGCCTCTGGCGATCAGGCTTTTGAGGAAGAGTTCGACCATGAGTCGCCCTTCGTGAGGGAGATTCAGGCCATCCGGCTCCCTGCCAACTTTAAGGAACCCAATATGACCCACTACGAAGGAAGCACGGACCCGAAGTACCACCTGGACGCATTTAACGACCTGATGAAACTGAGAGGAATTGGTAGTGGAACCAGATGCCACTGCTTCGCCGTCACATTGAAAGGACCTGCCTATAAATGGTTCAAAAGATTAAGGCCGGGGTCCATCAGGTCCTGGCAGCAGTTTTCTGATGAATTCCTCCAACAGCACCACGCCGTGCGGGACTACACGATGTCAGGCACCAGTCTGGCCAACGTGAAGCAAGGGGAAAATGAGAGCCTAAAGAGCTACATTCACAGGTTCAATATGGAGGTCGCGAAAGTGGGAAGCCTAACCCGCCGAGAGTTAAAAATGGCCATTACAGCTGGGGTGCACCCAGGAAGCAAGTTGTGGGACAACATGCTGAAGAGGGAAGTCACCGACTTAGATGACTTCTACGAGAGGGCGCAGAAATACATTCGTATGGAGGATGGCCACGCAAACCTAAAGGCAGGAAAGGAGGTGTCCAATGCGAAGCCCCCAGCTAACGACGGGTCGAATGTAACAAAGAAGAAAAGGGCGTGTGATGGGTCGAGAGATGATCAGCAGAGAAAGACCAAACGGGGGAGTGATCATAGGCAAGCGGGTTACACTTACTATACGAACCTTACAGATACCAGGGAGCATATTTACCTCACCAATGAAGACCGAGTTCCCTTCAAGAAGCCCCCACCAATGAGAAAGGACCGGTTCAAAAGGGATCCCAGTAGATACTGCCAGTACCACAAGGATATCGGGCACACCACGGCGGAGTGCATCCACTTGAAGGAGGAAATTGAGGAGCTCATTCGCAGGGGGCATCTAGGCCGTCATGTCAGGAGAGAAAGACTGAAGCCAGAGGACGAGCCTGTGATACCCTAGACGCAAGGGCGACCCCCAGAAATATAGGGAGGTCCGAACCATTTTCGGAGGTCCAGGATTTGGGGGAGACTCTCGGAAGGGGCGAGATAGATATGCAAGAGAGGCCCGACGAAGGCCACCACCCTGCGTCATGAGTTTGGAACAATGAGGAGGATGCGCGGGGGGTGCATTTTCCCCACAAAGACCCACTGGTGTTGACAGTTCAGTTGGCAAATATGCGTGTGCATCGGGTTCTAGTGGACAATGGGAGCTCGGTGGACATCCTGTATCGCCCTGCCTTGGAAAAGATGGGACTGGGCATTCGTCAGGGGACTCAGTGCAACCCCTAGGGATGATCGAATTGGCACTCGCCATAGGGGAGCAAACCCGGCAGACTATAGTCATGGTTAACTTTGTCGTAGTAGATTGTGCGTCAGCTTTCAATGGGGTATTGGGGAGACCATCCCTAAGAGAATTGAAGGCCATAACTTCTATATATCACCTAGTTGTCAAGTTCCCAACTCCAGGAGGGGTCGCTAGTATTAAGGGAGAACAGAAAGAAGTAAGGGAGTGCTACAACACCTCACTCCACGCGCCTGTGAAACTGCGGGAACCAATGGCCATGGTGATACATGAGGCGCTACGTGTGCCCGCGGGGAGTCCGCAGGAGCTAGACCCTCGAGTCGTGGAGGAGTCAAGAGTAGAACCAGTGGAGGAAGTAGAGGAGGTTATTGTAGTGGAAGAACCGTTGAGAAAACTGAAGGTAGGAAGAAGCCTACACAGTGACGTGAAGAAGGAGTTGATAAGGTTTTTGAAGGATAATCGGGATGTATTCGCATGGAGTCATGAAGATATGGTGGGTATAGACCCCAGTGTTATGTGCCACCATTTGAATATCTCCCCTGAAGCGAGGCCCGTTAGGCAGAAGAGGCGGGCGCTAGACCCAGAAAGGTACGCAGCCTTAAAGGAGGAGGTCGACAAGCTGAAGACCAATGGGTTTATCCGTGAGTCTTTTTACCCTGTGTGGGTGTCGAATCCAGTACTAGTCCCAAAACCAAATGGGAAATGGAGGACCTGCATCGATTTCTCAAACCTGAATAAAGCTTGTCCTAAGGACAGCTTCCCGCTCCCAAGGATAGATTAGTTAGTAGATGCGACAGCAGGACATGAATTACTGAGCTTCATGGACGCCTACTTGGGGTACAACCAGATTCCAATGAATCCAGCAGATGAAGAGCATATGTCATTCATTACGGATAAAGGGCTCTACTGTTACAAGGTGATGCCCTTCGGGTTGTAGAACGCGGGTGCCACCTATCAAAGGTTGGTCAATAAGATGTTCGCTAACCAAATAGGAAGGAACATGGAGGTGTATGTTGATGATATGTTAGTAAAGACCAAGAATGCAACAGAGCTCATCAAGGACCTTGGTGAGATGTTTGACACACTTAGGAAGTACCGAATGAAGTTGAATCCCATCAAGTGCACCTTCGGTGTATCCTTAGGAAAATTCTTGGGCTTCATGGTCAATTCCAGAGGCATCGAGGCCAATCCTGATAAGATAAAGGCCTTGATAGAGATGAGCCCGCCTAAGAACAAGAAGGAAGTGTAATGCTTAACGGGAAGGGTGGCGGCCCTTCATAGATTTATTTCAAGGTCAACCGATAAGTGCCTCCCCTTCTTTAACATCCTCAAAGGGAGCAAAAAGTTCGCTTGGGATGAGGAATGTGAAGAGGCATTTATCAAGCTGAAGGAGCACTTGGGGAAGCCACCCCTGTTGGTGAAACCTGAGAAAGGCGAGAAGCTATACCTATACTTGGTAGTGTCGGAACATGCCATAAGCGCAGCCGTGGTTAAAGGGGAGAAGAAGCAGCAACAACCCATGTACTATATCAGCAAGCGTTTAGTGGGCGCGGAGAACCGGTACCCAGAGATTGAAAAGTTGGCCTATGCATTGGTTGTGGCCTCGAGGAAGTTGAGGCCCTACTTCCATGCGCACGCAATTGAAGTTCTCACGGATAGTCCTTTAAGGCAGGTCTTGCATAAACCTAAGACCTCAGGGAGGCTGAAGAAATGGTCGATCGAGTTGAGTCAATTCGATATTGTGTATACCCCAAGAGCTTCCATTAATGGACAGGTGCTGGCAGACTTTATAGTGGAGTTCACCCGTCAGCCGAATGGAGGAAGAAGTGAAGAAGGGGAACAGCCTGTCATA
Source organism: Humulus lupulus (assembly GCF_963169125.1). NCBI lineage: Eukaryota > Viridiplantae > Streptophyta > Magnoliopsida > Rosales > Cannabaceae > Humulus > Humulus lupulus. The sequence goes on from NC_084798.1 coordinate 72,641,679, forward strand.
GAGGAAGAACGAGGGGATCTTGAGGAATGGAATCTGCATGAGGACGGGGCGTCCAATGAAGGAGGATCTGGTGTAGGTATCATGATGACAGGACTCGAGGGACACAAGATGTATTGTGAGATCCGGTTCGGGTTTGAGGCCTCCAATACGAGGCGGAGTACGAGGCGCTCCTGGCTGGCTTGCGTTTAGCCCAGGAGCTAAAAGTGACGCGTCTTCATATTTTTAGCGACTCTCAGTTGGTGGTGTACCAAGTAAAGGGGGAATATCAGGCAAGGGGACCCAAGATGGCAGCCTACTTGGAAAGGGTGAAAGGCTATCTGGGACGGTTAGTAGCATATAGCATAGAGCAGATCCCCAGAGAAAGGAATTCCCATGCTGATGCACTTGCGAAGCTGGCTTCCACCAAGGATGGAGATATCTTGGAGTCGATACCCGTGGAGTACTTACCCAAACCCAGCATCGTAAGCGCAGACGTACATATGATTAGTGTCCCAAAGGAGTCATGGGTGGAGCCAATTAAAAGATACTTTGAGGAAGGAACCTTGCCTGTGGACCAGAAAGAGGCCCGAAGGTTGGTGTATAAGGCAGCAAGATACACCTTGATAGATGGGGTTCTATACAAGAGAGGGTTCTCAATGCCACTTCTGCGATGTGTAGAGAAGGAGGAGGCGTTAAAGGTACTGCATGAGATACATGAAGGAGAGTGTGGTAACCATGAGAGCGGACCGTCAACGGCTAGGAAGGCCATAAGACAAGGGTTCTACTGGCCCTAAATGGAAAAAGATGCAAGCGAATTTTCCAAGAAATGCCACAAATGCCAGAAACATGCTAACTATACTCAGAGGCCCCCAAATGAGTTAACTAGCCTGACCAGCCCCTGGCCCTTTGCTATCTGGGGGATAGACTTGATCGGCGCCCTTCCCGCGGGTAGGGGAGGGGCGAAGTACGCAGTAGTAGCTGTGGACTATTTAACCAAGTGGGTTGAAGCGGAGCCACTCGTGAAGATAACTGCCAAACACACCACCTCATTCATCAACATATTCATTGTCTATAGATACGAAGTGCCCTACAAAATTATTTCTGACAACGGCACCCAGTTTGAGAGGGGAGCCTTTGAGGAATATTGTAGGGGAAGGGGGATAAAGAGAAGTTATTTAGCAGTAGTGCACCCACAGGCCAATGGGCAAGTGGAGGCCATTAACAGAGTTCTTAAAAAAGAACATGAAAACCAAGTTAGAAAAGATGAAAGGAGCCTTGGTGGAAGAGCTGCCGAATGTGCTATGGGCCTACAGAACCACCCCTCGCACGACCACTGGAGAGTCCCCATTCTCCTTAGAATATGGGTGCGAGGCCGTCCTCCCAGTTAAGATGCAACTGAGTTCCTTCAGGGTACAGGCGTATGGAGATGAGGCCAATCGCGTAGCTCTGGCTGAGAGCTTGGACATGTTACAAGAGAGAAGGGAAAAAGCACAAATGAGGGTGGCGGTATACCAGCAGCGCGCAGCAAGGTAATACAACTCGAGGGTGCAAGAGAGAACTTTCAGAGTTGGTGACCTGGTGCTAAGGAAGGTACTCCCATACACGCGAGACCTAGGGGCAGGAGTGCTTGGGGCGAACTGGGAGGGGCCCTACCAAGTCGCTCAGTGCATACCCCCAAACACCTATAAGCTGGCGCGCATGGACGACATTGTCATACCTCGAGCATCGAATGCGGAGCACCTCCGGATATACTACCAGTGAGGCGCTCACACCCTGTGCTAGAAGGACAGACTTTCAAATTATTGCATCTTATCTTAGTTCAGGCAAAAATCAAAGAGGTTACTTAGATAATCTCCCAAGTAGGTGCAAGTTCTTATATGTATCGTTGTAACCCGAATGCTATGAATGAAACTGGTCACATTTTCGCACGCTATTTTTTCTACTTTATGTGGGCATCAATAAAAGTGCCTACCGAAGTAAACTTCCCCAGACACTTGGGGAGCAATAGTGGCCCGTGAAGATAAAGCATGAAACAAACAGGAGAATCCAAAAAAGGACCCCTTGCACCAGGATCCTAAAAAGGACCCTATGCACCAGGAGGATCCTAAAAAGGGCCCTCCATCAGGAGGACCCAAAAGGGACCATGACCCTAAAAAGGACCCTTTAACGGGAGGTCCTAGAAGGACCCCTTATATCGGGGCCTTAGGCGAAGTCCTTAAATACAGAAAACAGGGAGAGGACCTTGCAAGGCATCCCTTGGGTTCACAAGGATTAGCTACCCTTGTGAACATCAAGGAGGCCAAAAGGTCTTACGAAAGAAAAATATCTAGTGACAACACTAATAAGTCTAGAGCGGCCACCAAGCCGTCTAGCCAAAAAGGGTCCTAAAAGAGACCCTTGCAAAAATAGTACTATGAATAACGACGAGAAGGACGCTTCTCGCAAAAAAATAATAAGCGCGCGCAAGAATATATAAAAGGATATCTAGGACCCAAGGGGTCAAAATATCCTTATAAAAGTAATCAAGAGGCACCAAAAGAGGTCCCAGTGAACCCTTTCACATGGGCTCCAAAGGACCTCCAGCCTGGTAACTAAAAGAGGGGAACCAACCAAACCCCATCACACAGGTTCAAAAGGACCTCAAATGCTGTAGAATAAGAGATAAATAGCAACACATGTATATATACACTGAAAAAGAAAGTTTTGAAGACATTACAAGAGTTACAAAAGAAAAATAGTAAGAACGATAATATTACAACGACTCAAGCAAGCATACATCTACTACGGGCTGGTAGAGATAATGAAATAGCAACCTCAGGGGCTCCTGCCCTGGGCGCTCCACCCAGCCGCCCGGGGCACGGCATACTCGCCAAAGGAGGAGAAGTCAAAATTGGGGTCCTGCCTCCATACGCCATTGAGGGCGCGCTCTATAGACCTATGCTCGGTAGTCGCCCTCTCCGCTTCTAAAGAGGCAACCCTCTCCGGCGACGCAGCAACCTCAGCTCTAGCATCTTCAAGATCGATCTCTAGGGAGGAGACCCTCGCCTGAGCAGCAGCCGCGGTAGCCTGGGCACTCTGGAGCTCGCTCTCTAGCTTGGTAACCTTGTCCTGCAGCTCCGAGGCCTTGGCAACCAAATTCCTCCTCTTTATTAACGAGTTGGCAAGTTTGGTCCGAACCCTTGACAACTTTCCCTTGGTTTCATTAAGATCTCTCTCCAGCTCCTGAGCCCGTGCTGCAAGACAGTCCCTCTCAGTGCACGATGCGGAAAGATTGCCAGCCGAGTCGGCAAACCGCAGAGCCACAGTATAGGCCTACACAAGAAAGTTAACAACAGCAACAATAAGTGACAAAAACAAAAAATATATGCATGAACACCTATACACAATAGGGCTGATGCGAGGTGCGGGAACTCACCCAAGTCATGGTGCGCCTTAGGGTTTCCCCAAGGTCCGACTGAGAAACATTCCCAAGACCGTTCCAGGAAAATACGGGGACGATTGAGGCAAGTTGGATGTATCGCTGCCCGTAAGACATCGCCATTCGAGTCACCCAGGGCTCCCCATCCGCACCAGTGGCACCTGGTTGGGTGAGGACGGACAACCCGCTCGCCGAAACAGGAGGGGGCGCGGTGAAAGTGGAAAACTAAGGATCTGGTAGATCATAGGGAGGCTCCGGAAGGTTAGCAAAATAAGTCCCCGATGGTCCAGGGTCGAGAGGAGCCTGGGTGAAGGCGTCGTAGCCCTCAGGGTCAGGGCAAACATAACACCCCGGTGCGACATGCTGGTCTTGAGATTGGAAGGCTATGTCCTGGTCATAAGAGTCATAAGGGGGGCATCCCCCGGGGGACGAGGATCGCTGGTGAGGTCCCCCGCGTTCAAGGGGGGCTTCCCTTGGCTCATCCTCAGCCTCACCTTCGTCTGGGAAAGGCTCAGCCGGCGCATCCATTGTCTTCTTTGACCCAGAAATCGACCACAGGAACTTGGGGTTTGAAACCGGGGACAACTGGTGGAGGTTGAGATTTTCCATGGTGAATAAGAATGCTGCCTTCTTCATGGCGGGGTCAGCATTAATGATGAGGTCCTTCACGGTGTCCGCCTCCGACCCAACGACTGCAGGAACAGCAAATTGCTCTACATGATCCACGCCATTGTCAATGCAAACATAAGTACAAAATAGTAAGTTCCAACAAAAAGAAAAGGAGGACCAGGGTACTTACTGGGGGTGGCGCGGAAGTGCTCGCGGATAGAGAGAGGGCCTCTACGAAGAAAAATTCTTGTTTCCAAGACCCCGTATTGGACACTCAGCCCTCTATCAAGGGGAGCTCGTTATTGGCCTTTTGCAAATAGTAGAAGCCCTTGGACTTGGGAGAGGCCATGAGGTTGTACTGGAAGTTCACCTCTTGCGCCATAGAAGCACATTTAACCAGTTCCTTGAACACCACAAAAAGGCAGCTCAAGGTCAACCAACTGTTGGGTGACAGCTGAAGGGGGGTCAGGTCGAAATAGTTAAGGACCGCTACGAAAAACGGGTGCAAGGGGATGGTGCCACCCGCCTTCAAAATGTGCTCGCTCAAAGCCACGAGGCCAGTCCTAGGGCGTTCAGCCCGGCATGTCTCCAGAGGAGTGTATAAGGCGTATTCTGGGGGAAAATGATAGTGCTTCACAATTTTTATCAATTCATTCTCTGACACATGCGACAGCAGCTCGGACGCCAGTAAAGGAGCGTTGTCCTGTTCATGGATAGATACATGTCGTCGTGCCCTCGGCATATCTGCAAAATCAAAAGAAAAATGTGAGGAAGAGACAGAACACTTGACCCTCCATTTTTTCTTCCTAGCAAGAGTCTTCCATCGAGGGAGCGACTGCGAAAGTGCTGAGCTAGGAAAAACCGAGACTAGGGGTTGAGGAGAAGCGGAGGCAGCCCCATGACAGTCATCAAGTGAGGATGGGCTGGAGGGCTCAGGCGGAAGGTGTCCCTCCATAAACTCCAACTCCCTCTGCAACTCTAAGAGGGTCACCCTAAGGCTCGCTACATGGTCACTAAAGTCTGGGGGGAAAGGTGCTCCGTCTCCTCTCGACACCGAGTCAATATCGCTCTCCACCACCCAAATTTTATGCCTAAGCTCTGCCATGTGCTCAAGATGGCGGATACGAACCTGCCTTAAGGAGTCATAGTCCTGGTAAGGGTTTTCCTCAAGGGACTCTGAGTTTGAGGACAAGTCAATAAACTCAACCCCTAGAGGTATGTCAGACGGGCCGTCACTGGCCATGAGACCTCGTCCCGAAAGCAAAACGGGTTCATGTATAAATGAGGGGATGGCTACAAAACACAAAGGAATAGGCTTAATATCTCTAGATGCAAACGTCCTAAATGGCCCACTACAGGATATAAAAAAGAGGGGCATGCAAATGGTCAAACTCACTACAAGCTCAGGCCAAGGTACTCCATCCCGAGTAATGCTAATTTGGACCCAATAAACGTGAGCGAAAAAGAAAATATGCCTCAAGCAGATAGGATGGAGTGTTGTCGAGGTTGAAAGGAGGTCGAGGGCCAAAAGCACCAAATGGTCGAATATACGCTTCTGCAAAAATAGACCAAAAGGATGTGTTAGCCTCCAAATAGACACACCAAAAAATTAGCTCATATGTAAAAAAAAATGATGATGAGATGAAAAAATAAAATGACGGAAACTATGGCAAAAATGAGGATGTGGGGGATTGAACCCTTTACCTCTTGAAAAAATAAGGATTCTAAAAACCACTAAGCCAAAGAAGTAAGGTGAAAATAATGAGCCTCGCATGAAGGCCTATTTATAAGAATTAAAGAGAAGAGTCTACAAGAGCACCTAAAGGTCCTCTCCTAGACTGGGGGGCAAGTTTGGATGCTCAAATTCCACCAAGGGAAAATATGGAGGTCGACCCTCTTTAGCCTCAGACAGTTCAAGAAACCCGATATTTCTCCTCAACCCATGTCTCATAAGAGGCCTTAATAAAAATGCATAAGGAGATCCGAGGAGTCACGCGAGGCTCCTCCGTGTGCCACGCGCGAAGCCCCCGCCTCGATCCGTGGCACGCCCACGCGAGGCCCCCACCTCGCTCCACGGTGCGCCCACGCGAGCCCCGCCTCGCTCCGAGCACGCCCAGGCGAGGCATCCGCCTCACTCCACGGTGCGCCCACGCGAGCCCCGCCTCGCTCCGAGCACACCCAGGCGAGGCCTCTGCCTCGCTCCACAGTGCACCCACGTGAGGACCCCTCCGCGCTCCACAGTGCGCCCACGCAAGCCCCGCCTCGCTCCGCGACACGCCCACGCGAGGCCCCCGCCTCGCTACACAGTACGCCCAGACGATGCGTCCGTCTCCCTCCACAGCGCGCCCACAGATCAGCCGCGCCGGGGGGTCGTGAGTTTGACACCACGCCTGTGCACCCGCCGCGCCATAGACTCGCAAGGCCAGCGCCTCGCCCGCGTACAAGCTGCACCAGGGGATCGCGAGAGACACCCCCACCGCATGAAAGGGAATAACCAAGTATGATTCGGAAAGGTCATGCTAATGTAATCTTGTACGGGGTACGGCTTTTAGGACCCCGTACGCCTGACCATAGCACTCATGTAAGACAAGTGGTTGGAGCACTAGGAGAGGGGACATGGCCTGCATGCTCCCAACCAGATGCCAGGGCCGACACCACTACCACCTGCACCACTCCTCTGACGTTCGTACGGTCAAGTAGTGGAGACATCCTCCAGGCACCTGTCCTTGTACTGGCTGTAAGACCACTACCTCTGAAACCACTCTCCTGGCGGTGTACTTATGTACTACTTGGTCCCCTGGACCACAGTGTATCTAAGGCCATTATATCCCACCATATAATGAACCCCAATTCCACATGGAAGGGGGTTGGAAAATTTACCGTAGCAAGGGCACCATTGTGAATGAAAAATTGATTTCACCATTGTTCTTCTGCAATTGTTCTTAGAGTTGATACTTAAATTTCTAAGGCTTTTCTATTGATAATCTTTATCTTGCAATTCTTTCCAACTTAACTTAGTTGACGAGCTCTCACCGTCAACATAAGCCTATATTACAAACAAACTGTGATGAGTGTATCAAAAGATCCAGTTGACATAAACAGAATTCCAAATGATCTACATATGATAATTGATTGATATGGTTACAACCCTTTAAAGTAAACAATACTTTATATAGAGTTTAATCCATATATGGCCAGTCATATATAATTATATTATATAAAACACATCTACTAAGATGTCTATCAACATCAATAATCTGAATCTAGATTACATTTATTTATAATGTTGGTGAACCATACTCACAACCATTAATTGAAGATTCCAAACTTTAGTATGTCAAGAACAATTTTATTAATAATTTATAACCTTGATCCGTTAATACTCATACAAGGTTATAGTTATATAAATGAACATGGAATTTCATTAAAGAAATGTAACTTTATTTAATTTCATAAACATAAGTTCAAATAACACATGTTTTAAGGGCATTACACACAACACCAACTTCTGTATTCTTTAATTTAAAGATGATAGCACAAACATGGAAAATCTAGATAATTTTGAGCAAGAGTTTGCAGTGAACGTCAAGGACCATAACAAAAAGAAGAGCAACCTTGAACCTTAAACAAGAATATGCCTTCATCCATCATTTGAAGAAGCCTTCAGCTGTTAAGATCATTATTTAAGTGCTTAAGTTCCCTTCAATGACCACTACTCAAGTCATGGGGGCCAAAAACAAAGCACCAGAGCAAAAAGCTCGGTCCTTGGCTTTAACAACCGGATTTCTTTATCCATGGCATCCTCTAGCTTATCCACATTTGCAATCCATGGAGTCTAGGGCATAGACATCACCCTGCTTGAAGAATTTAAACAAGTGGGGCTTGTTCTTAATCCAATTCTTCTCAATGTTCATTTTGTGTGTATACTTATTTTACTACCATCTGGTGTATCAGCATGCAACCTCTACACTTGACTTCAAGGCGTGTAGTGCAAAGGCATTGTCCAAGCATTGCCTGACCTCAACCAAGCCAAGGTTTAGGTTTCAATCTTAGAGGAAAAACTAGGGGTGACCAAGACTGAGGAGGAGATCACAAGCATGACGACATTCCTTAAGGAGGAAAAAAGGGCTATGAGGAGGAACCATGAGGACTTTGAGCAAGTAAAAAAAAAGGGAGCTCTTGCATAAGAAAACAAACCTCCTACAAGATAAGATGAACCTTCGGCATGAGAAGAATTCCCTCAAGGGGAAGCTTGAGGCCATGGTAGAGAATGTCTTTTACCAATGTTTGAAGGCCACTTAGGGAACAAACTTCAGCTTTATGGGAAGCAGCTTGATTTTTAAATAAAGCACTTAAAGGCCTGATTCAAGGCCTCACAGAGAGTGTTTCCTAAGGAGGACATCACTTCTTGATGTTAGCCAATCAGGATGGAGTTGAGGACGTCACTCTAGGAATGTGCCGCTTTCAACCTAGATCCTCCAACCTCTGACCATTAGTTGTTTATTTGTCTTTTTTATGCTATAAATCCATCCCTATTGGTAAAGACTCATACTTTTAGTGTTGTAAAAACTACTGCTCGAATATTCGAGCTCGTTTTACCTTTTGGGCATATATTTAGTACTTTTTTTTATATAGAAACGTCATGTATTTTATTAACACTTCATTTATTTTAAGGCACTTTTCACTTGGCATGCTCTTGCTCGAGCAATAATCATAGTTGTACTACTAGCTTAATACAAACAACAATTAATGAATACAATGCTCTTTTTACCCATGCAATTTTTAAGGTGATACTTATAATCATGCATTTAAGTATTGTTTATGTTGTGAATTTAAGGCTTATACTTTCTAAATAGACAATGAATAATGAGAATAATTCAATATTAAAAAACCTAGATGTCAATCAAGAACCTTATTCAAAGTTTGAATGCAAATCTTGATAATCAAATAACCATATTCTATGTATGAATGAAAATCTACATAATTAAAGATTAAATGATAATAACATGAATTTCGAATCATTTAATCAACAAAACTAACAGTAATGGACACTATTAAAGAAGTAAATCACAATAGAATAACACATTTACAAAGTTAGATTTTAGAGAGAAACAACTTTTGATTTGAGCAATTGAATCTTCAAATATGGGGAACATCTAAAGGCTTATACAAAAATTAGTATCTCTGTCCAAAATTCTCTATTCCAAGTCTTCCCTTAATTTCTTGAAGCTTATTCAAAGTAGAATGACATTTAGGATTTAACAAGCCTTGAAACTCATGAAGTCAAGCAATGCTTGATGAGTTTCTTGAAGAAAATGAGTGTTCTTTGAGAAGTAGAAAGAGAGAGAGGTTAGGGAGAGTTGAAAAGTGTGATAAAGATTTTACAACTCTAATAACATTTATTTATAGTGTAGGCACCATCATTATGTCTAACCAATAGGATTAGAGCTTTTGAACACATCATTTGGAGCTTAAAACATGTATCTGTATTGACATGTCAGGCGACGTATCAGCTGACTATAGGAGATGTATCACCTGCCAAGCCATGCGTTGCTTACTGGGATTCTCAAAGCCCTAAGGCTTTAGGCGATGCATCACCTCCTAGGAGGCGACGCAATGCCACACACTCTAGTGAAACCTCTCAAAAAGTGACCTTAAACCCTTCAAAATGCTCCCAAACTTTTTGGGTATGCTTAGATACCTCATTGTATCACTTTAGACCCATAAAAGTAAATTATAGAAGCCTACTTCAAAATCTCATGTTTTCACTTCAACTTAAATGAAAACCATTGAGTGCTTTGCGCCACATTGTGTAAATAACTTAACCATTATATTTAACCAATCTCAACAGTTTATGTTGCAATTGATGCCCTTAAAGAGTATGTAATAGACATTGTTTTAATGAAATAAATAAAAGAAATAATTTTATATATATTTAGTGTTTATATTATTAAACGAATAATATTTTATAAATATCATAACATTCCTAATTTAAAATGTGACTATACTCTTTTATTAGTACAAGAGGATTAAAATTACAGATAATGGATTAAAATAGTACGCAGTATAGTAAAGTTAATTTAATTGGGATCTTTAATTAATAATTTCTAGGATAATCTGCTGGTATTGTGGCCTAGATCCTGATCACTGGTGTTTATATAATATGATATGATCGCTGGTGTTTATATATCCTTTATATAATATGATTATATAGACTTCGATCCGATATATAATTAACTCTTTGTTAAATGTCGTTTACCATAAAAGGTTACAAATATATAGCCTAATGATCATTTACAGATCAATCCAAATCCTAATGTTATCATGAATTTCTATTTTTGTCAAATAGATCTTGTGATTCACTCGTTAAGGTCTGTCAAAAAGATTAGACTCAGGACTTTGGTTTTGGAGAATCATCGATATAGATGGTTGGGGGCATGATATACAGATATTGAATCCAAGCCTTCTTCATAGAAGATTGAATAATTGTTCTCTAGAGTGTTAATTCTAGAACTAAATAGTTTTGAGCTCAAATTTATAATTAAGATTATAATTGAACTGCTCACTAGTGAACTAATGGTACTTAAGGATAAAAAGAGACGGTAGACGATAATTTAACTAACTCTAATTATGAAACAATTATCGGAGGATTAAATTGTATAAAATGATTATATCAATGGACTACTCGAGAGTAGTTAGTGAAATATTCTATAATTAAGATATGAAATTCCCATATTTTTAATAGAATAATAATTGGAATTATTATATTAAAAAGTTTAATTAATGATCTAATTTATTAGAGCTTAAAACTATAGGTGCATAAGTCTCATGTCAACTTTGTAATCATTGTTCAGGTAAAAGTAAAAGGAAAATAAAGGATGAGTCATATTGGTAAAGATAAGTTGTTTCTAGGCAAATATGTAATTATGAGATAATTGGAATTATTAATTAATTATTGAATTAATTAATAAAAACAAAATACATATTATTTTATATGTCTAATTTTTAAAATTATATATAAATATTTAATCTTGTATTAATTATGTTTTCTTTATATTAGTTAATATGAGATATTAATTAAATAATTAAAAATAAGATATTAATAGTTCTACCACATATCATGTTGGGAGTATAGCTTATGATCACAAAACAATATTGTCATTTAAGAGAATTAAACACAATATAACAACATAAACAATGAAAGAATAACACAACTTAAATCAAGAGGAAGAGAGAAAATCTAGTTACATAAAATCATAGATTTATGATTTTATGTAATAAATCAGTGGAGATGGAAAAAGGCTTGACACAAATAGAATTATTGTTCCCAAAACTTTATTTCTAGCTTCACATAAGAGATTGCATAAAGCTATTACAATGGTGAATGAGTTTAGGATTAACAAGCCATGATCTTCAAGCAAGTCAAGCTTTCTTGATGAAGATCTTGGAGAAACTAGTAATCTTTGTGAGTTGGAGAGATAGAGGGTTTTAGAGAGAGTGGAGAGTGATCAATTCACCAAAATCTCATTTGAACCCTTTAAGTAGTGTAGGAACAGTCAATATTGTTAACCAATGAGATTGCAGCAATTTAAAATAAGCTTTGGAGCCAAAACATGTAATTGTACGACTACGTACAAACGACCCACGCGACGCGTCGCCTGTTTGGGCTTTCAAGTGACAGGTGATTTATCGCCTCTAAACAGGTTACGCAATGCAACTGCCACTGAATTTTGACCTTATACATTGATTCAAAATACATCAAAATGCCTCCAAATTATTTGGGTACTCTTATATACTCGAAAGAAATATTATGAACCCAAAAATATAACTTTAAAATACCTACAACAAAAGTCAACCCGCTCATATTGACTTTAGTCAAAACATTATGGCTTTTGCACCTCTTTGTACATAACTAATTTCACTATGCATTTAACCATTCCTAACAATTCCCCAGTTGGTTAAATATATCCTCCTTTTCTTACTCAAACAATATTAGTGCATAAAATAATGTACCTTTCGAATTGAACTTTATCTGAGTGAAAATACTACAAAGCTTTACTGAAATGCTTAATATTCTTAAGAGATTGAACCAAACATTCCTAGTGATAAAACTAGTAGTATCTCACACACCTCTACCTTATTACTCATGTGTTCCCACTTTTTACGCTCAACACTATTATGTGTTTATGCTCATCAATTCATGAACCATCCAGAGAGAAAACTACTACTCTCTTGAGAGACGATTCCACCACTAGGTTCATATAGGTGAAATTCTTATGACATATTTGCTACCTTTGGGGATGCTTGTTGCTCTTCAACTGAATTTCATTAAAAGACTATGACTTAACCTCATGTCCAGTAGCAACCAACATTAACTTTTTCTAAATGGAACTCTAATTTCTTAATGTTGTCAACTATTCCCTTATCAACAAATTCTTCTTATCCTTTAAACTCTATACTTGATGTATACAAGCTTTGAGTTGGGTTGCCATTAAATAAATGTGACAAAGTGTGTTACATATTGTAACATAATATATATATATATATACATAAGAGTTACATTTTTGGATAATGTAAATATCCAAATGTGAAACTTATTTGGGGTTACAAAAAAAGTTACAAATTTGTAACTCCCAAATATTACCAGATAATGTATTGATTTGATGTTACACATTTTTTATTTGAATTTGTCAAAGCTATAAGTGATATAGTTGTTGGAGACATGATTTTAACCCCCATAATGTGTTTGGAGGTTACAAAGTCATGTGGGAAGAGTATAGAACCATTTGGAAAATTGCACAAAGTTGTGTGCTGAAAATGAGCTATGGTCGCGGCCACAAGTGTTCCTGGTCGTGGCCTGGGGAACAGAAGCTCATGCCCGCGACCAGGAATGGCTCTGGCTATGGCCAGTGAGGCGAACAACCAAAACCATTTTTCCATTTCTATATTGAACGGTTCCAACAACTCATGTAACTCCCAAAACTCCTTTTTAATTCCATAAACATCCTATTAAACATTGGTAACAACCATGGGGGTTGGTTGAATTTGAAATTCAAGGTGTCTCAAAACTCTATAAATAGGAGCCTATTGCTCACTTGTAAGACACGCTAATTTCTATCCACTAGAACACTTCGGTAGAAATTCACCATAGAGGCTTGTTTATTCCATAAAGCTAGTGCCTGAGATAGGGGGAAATAAGCTTTTGGACAAAGGTTGTAAACCTTGTTGAAGTTAGTGATCCCCAAACTCTTCACTTTGGTTGTGTGAGTGAGAGTGTTTCTTTTGTTCTTGTTCTTCCTTTTCTTCTATTTCTTTTCATCTCTTCTTTGTCTATTTACATATTTAGTTGTATCTTTATGCTATAGAGTTGTATTTCCATTTTCATCTTTTGTTCTTCATCATTTAGTTTATTTGTATCTATTGTGCAGTGTTGTATTCTCTATTGTTTCCTTCATCTACTGTTAACCACGAATTTGGGCAATGACGAGTGGACGTCAAAACTACAATAAACCTTCAAGAGAAAAATACGACACTGATAATTTTATAGCGGTTCAGCCCCAATTTATTGGTAATAGCCTAATCCACTTGGAGTTGTGATATATAGATCCTACACTTAAGATCAGATGAACTTGAGTCAACTGAGTTTCTTAAGTGCAAGTAGAAAAATACAGAGTTTCTCTCTCTAAACTCTCTCAGAAAATTCCCCAAGAATGCCCTAAGTAACAGTCCCAAAGTCTCCAAAATAGAGAGTTTTTCTCAGTCTAAAAATGCAGATCCCCAAAATGATGCCATGAGCAATTTATTTATAGGCACATGGATCGTACATCAGATATTCCCTTTGACCGGGTGATTGGTTCTTCCAACAGACTTTAATTAATAAAATATAAATGAATTTAAATTACAATAATATAGTTATTATTCCGGGATATTTGAGAGATTCCCGCGGAAGTTGAGAATGATTCGGGTTGAACCTGTTACTGAGGACATAGGCAATCACCTCTCGTCGGCAAAGCACACCTCTGGTCGGTATAGGCAAAGCACTCCTCTAACATACCTCTGGTCTAGCTTGACACTTTACTGGTCGGGAAAAATAAATGACTGGTCGGCCAAAACGACTAACTGGTCGGCCAAAACAGATGACTGGTCGGTCAAAACAACTGACTGGTCGGCCAAACTCCTAACTGGTCAATAAAAAATCTTTGCCGGTCGGACAGAAATTCTATCAGGTCAGTCAGATCACTTTATCACAACTCCGAAGAGCCAATACATTTATTGACTATTAATGTGCCATTTACTGGCCATGCATTGCCACTTGTCACTTCCGATTGCCACATTTTCAAACTGAAATTTTGGGGATAACATTTGCCCCCCAAGTTTATTATATGATATTCTCATATGATAAACTTTTTCCCTAGGAAAATATTTTTGAGGTCATCCAAAAGCTTCCATCCGGTTAGTAACTTTCACTTTTGAAATAAACCAACGATCAAACGTTTCCTTTAGAATTCCTCAAATTCCATTTTTTTTAATCTTGTTGTAGTACCTCATGAATAAGAAAAACATGTTTCTATCCCATGCCCTTGAGATTTGTTGTCCCCTCGAAAATAATCTATAGGGAAAGCATGTATATGGTCGATCGGTCATCTTCTTTGAGAATCACCAAGGGTACCATAAATATGTTTTCCCAAGCTGCAAAAATATGCCATCATCTGCTCGGATGTAATGGCACGATATCCGCTCGGACACTCTTCCAGGGCTCTATCACTCAGACATCACGCATTTGCCCGGACCACGATATCCGCTCGGACACTCTTCCAGCTCCTCGAACGCATGCCACCTTCTCGGATCAGCACCTAGCCGATGGGACACCTCTCGCTGGCTTCTTGGACGGCAGCCCTCGGACGCGGACCCTTGGAAGCACCAGGCTCATCGGACGCACTAGGCTTCTCGGATGGCAACCCTCGAACGCGAACCCTCGGAAGTGCCAGGCTCCTCGGCATGGGCTCCTCGGATGGAATAGGCCTCTTGGAGACGCGGCCCAGTCGCTCAGATGCACACGCCCACCGATTGGACACGTACGCCCGTCCGCTCAGATGCACACACCCATCGATCGGATACACGCTCTTGCCACTCGGACACCACTCCTAGCTATTCCTCATATAGGCCCATCCCCTCGGACATCCATCCTCGGACGCAGCTACTCGGATGCCCAGGCAGCAACTCCTTTGACATGCACCACAATACTCGGACGCCACCCAGCCGCTCGGACGCATGCAGCTGCTCGGTCTCGCATGTTGTTGCTCGGACACATAGCACAGCCACTCGGACACGCCCCCTCACCGCTCGGACACGGCCCTGGCCACTCGGACAAGCATAGTCGCTTGGATGCATGCCCTTATGTCCTCGGGTTTGCACAAAATCTTTATTGTTCATGCATTTATACCTTACTTTTATTTATTAACTTGAAACATTCTAAGTCTTTTTAGACTTAAAACATTATAAGTTTTTTTTTGTGAATAGTAAAGTCACTCTGATGTATGCCTTATATTTTCGCATGAGTACTTAGTATTCTAACTTAGAAATTCTAGACATTTCATAAGTCCATACTAAGTATACTTTCTCACACTCTTATTGCTCTAACATTTTATGAGCATAATGTTTATTGTCACACGAATATCTGCTTCTAACTTGAAATTTTAAAAATTCCCAAGTTACTTCAGCTTTGTCAAACAAGTTAGCTTAATGGCCTTTTTGGACTTCGAAAATTTTGCAAGTCAGCCTAAAAGCAGATATCTTAACTCGCGCTCTTATTGCCTGTGTTAAATTATATACTAATATGCCCAAGTGCCCCCCAAGTGATCGAGGGTTGAAAGATCCTTAGTCACTTGCTACTTGACCGCATCTGTTCGAGCAGTTAATTACCCGTGAAACACATAGAATATATGGAATGAGCAGTTGAACACTGCTTAAACGTATCGACCAGTTGAACACTGTTCAAATAATTAACACACATGCACATTTGTAGCAAGAATCAACCACGCTGCGCGTAGTCTCTTTTATTACTCGTAAATTAAAAAGGACAAAATGTGTCTAATAACGAGTCTTAAACAACAAAAATTGTTCAAAAATAGATGACTGGTCAAAAAATAACCAGCTCATAAACCAAATTTAAATAACAAGTTAAACTACTTGAAATTAAACTACCACTCTGAAAGCGGTATTTAGAATTAATATATCCACAGACGCTCGCCGTTCCAATGGTTCCTAATCAGGCTCCATTCACCAAATCTGATCCTAGCACTCCCTCTCATGTCGAATCGTTTCGGCATACCTCTCCCTCGCTTTGTTTCTATCCTCACGCAATTGTGGACCTCCACATATATTGTCTAAGGTAAAGTCCATAGGCCTGGGTTGCAAGGGTGGAGATCTCTATCGTTTGAACCCAGGATTGTTGCTGCCTCCTTCTTCTTGGGGTGTCTCTGCCTGGTACTTTCTCAACTTGCCCGACCGGAGAAGAAATTGTATCTCATCCTTGAGGTGATTGCATTCATTCGTGCAGTGACCATAATCTCCATGGAAACGACAAAAATTATTCATGTCTCTCTTCCTCGTCTCTTTCCTAATGGGTGGAGGTTTCTTGTAGTGAACCTCTTCATGACTAGCAAGATATATCTCTGTCCGGCTGGTCGTGAGAGTGGTGTAATTAGTGAACTGAGGCTCATACTTGGTTGGCTTTTCGTTTGAACTCAACTTTGCTTTCTTTTCCCCATGGTGGTCAGACCCGTTATTTTCACGTTTCTTTCCACCATTCTTAGGAGGTTCAGTTGATCCGCCCGGAGTGTTTATGCCATTCTCTTCTTTCTCGACTGCATCATCAAATTTCATATACTTGTCTGCTCAGTCAAGAAATTGTTGAAGTGTTGAAATTGGATTTCTATGTATACTATCCAACAAAGGGCTCCGATAAGTTATCCCAGCGGATATGGCAACCATTTTCCCCTTGTCTCCTATAGCAGTTGCTCTATTGGCTTCCCTCATGAATCTCTGTGTATAATACTTTAAAGACTCATCTTTTCCTTGTTTAATATCTGCCAAGTGGTTGGCATAAACTGGTGGAGTCCGGGCAGCGATAAACTGTCTACAAAACTCCTCCCTGAAAGATTCCCAAGAGGTAATGGAGTTCGGCTTATACTTCCAATACCATTCTTGGGCAATATCTGACAAAATAGTCAGGAAAACTCTACACCGATAATCGTCACTTACTCCGAGCAATTCCATCTGGTCCTCGAATTTCCCGACATGTATGATAAGATCTGCCTTTTCTGTATATACTGGTAGCACCGATGCTGTTTATTTTGCCGGCGGCTGGGCTGCTCTAATCCGGGCACAAAATGGGCTGCCACTCCGGTGGTCTATCGCATCCATCCCGGAAGGTCGTTTTGACAAACCTTGCACTGTAGCCGTTGGCACATCAAGTTGGGCTTGCATGGCTGGTGCAACTGGCGAAGTTACAAGGTCTTGACCGCCTGGTCGGGTATTACAATCTGGTGCACTGTCGTCAAGTATTTCTACTTGACTAGCAGGGCGGTTCAGATTTTGCCCTTCGACCGGGACGGTCCTCCTCTTGTTGGTGATAAAGTCCATTAGATCCTTCTAGGAAGCATGCTATTCTGCCCGATCGAACACTATACTTTTCAATTTTTCAGAGGGCTTACTACGCGGGACTTGCTCTCTCCCACTACGCTGCTGGCCGAGGAGCAGTGGAGCCCTTTCGGTACGTCCGGGCAGTCTTTTCCTCCTTGTTGATCGTTGCACTCCTTTTCATTTGACTGGTTGGTGTGATGACTATCAGCCTCATCACGACCATGCCCATCTTTGAATTGTGAAGTCCTCTTAACTCGAGGAGTCCTGGTCTGATCCTTCCTGGGTGGAGTCTTTTTACTGCCCAATTGGTGACTTCCTGATCTCGAAGTTTCTTATCGATGGTTCCTGGAGGGAGTTCTAGAGTTCTCCCTCTGTGTTGATGCAGTTCTAGAGCGGACTCTGTCATCTACTCGACCAGTCTGATTACTTCAACTCCGGTCAGGTCCCCGAGAGTCCGTCCTTCCAGCAAGGGACTTCCAACTAGCGTTGTCCTTTCGTGTTCTTTGGACGGCTGCTCGTTTCGCGGCTTAAGCATTGGCTTGGGCTAATTGGGTAGCCGCCTCTAAAGCAAGTGCTGCTTTGCGATGTCTTCGGTCGGCCTCCTCTTGTTGTTGTCTGATCTCTTCGATTCTGGCCTCCATATCGCGCCTTTGATGCTCTAACGCAGCTCTCTGCCTGGCCATCTCTTCAGCGAAAGACTCCTGGCGAGAATTGAATTACATCATCTCAACTTGTAAAGCGCCTATTGCTTCCTGGAGTTGTTCAACTTTTGGAGTGGTCTCCTCGAGAAAGACCCTGGGCTTAGTCTTTGGGTTCTGCGGTCCAAGACCTTCTGATCTAGCAGGCTCTTTTGACGTGCCTGGCTTTTTGGATGCCACATTGGTATTCTTGGGTGCTATCTTCTCTTCGGGCTCTCAATGAAAGCACCAAAATGTTGGCCACGAATTTGGCCGACGACGAGTGGACGTCAAAACTACAATAAACCTTCAAGAGAAAAATACGACTACACTGATAATTTTATAGTGGTTCAGCCCCAATTTATTAGTAATAGCCTAGTCCACTTGGAGTTGTGATATATAGATCCTACACTTAAGATCAGATGAACTTGAGTCAACTGAGTTTCTTAAGTGCAAGTAGAAAAATATAGAGTTTCTATCTCTAAACTCTCTCAGAAAATGCCCCAAGAATGCCCTAAGTAACTGTCCCAAAGTCTCCAAACTAGAGAGTTTTTCTCGGTCTAAAAAGATCAGATCCCCAAAATGATGCCATGAGCAATTTATTTATAGGCACATGGATCGTACATCAGATATTCCCTTTGACCAGGTGATTGGTTCTTCCAACAGACTTTAATTAATAAAATATAAATAAATTTAAATTACAATAATATAGTTATTATTCTGGGATATTTGAGAGATTCCCGCGGAAGTTGAGAATGATTCGGGTTGAACCTGTTCCTGAGGACATAGGCAATCACCTCTCGTCGGCAAAGCACACCTCTAGCACACCTCTGGTCGGTATAGGCAAAGTACTCCTCTAGCACACCTCTGGTCTAGCATGACACATCTCTGGTCTAGCATGACACTTTACTGGTCGGGCAAAATAAATGACTGGTCGGCCAAACTCCTAACTAGTGAGTCAAAAATCTTTACCAGCCGGACATAAATTCTATCAGGTCAGTCAAATCACTTTATCACAACTCTGAAGAGCCAATACATTTATTGACTATTAATGTGCCATTTACTGACCATGCATTGCCACTTGTCACTTCCGATTGCCACGTTATCGAACTGAAATTTTGGGGATAACATCTACCATTTTCTATATTTACTTGTACTTTTTGTTATAGAGTTGTAATCTGATTTAATCAATCAATTTGTTTTTTTGTATTATTTTGCTTAGAGTTGTAAGAGTTTTACTTTTTTCCATTGATGCAATTTAAATATCTCTAACATTCAAATGCTTAACCCTTGTTTGTTTCAATGGAATGTGAGACTATCAAGATCATGAATCAAGACCTAGTGAGGCTGGATAGGATGGATCAAATTTCACTAGGTGGCAAGACAAGCTGAGATTCCTCTTAACCACTCTCAAGATCGCCTACATCCTGGAGTCCACCCTTGAACCTCTCCCGACGCCATCCGGAAAAGACATTCCTGAGATGATGGAGAAAAGAAGGAAAAGAGAGGAGGACAATCTTCTTTGTAGGGTCATATCCTCAACGCCGTATCTCATATGCTCAATGACCTCTATACCGAGACCAAGGCGACAAAGGAGATTTGGAATGCACGTGAAACAAAGTTCAAGGCGGAAGAGGAAGGTACCAAAATCTTTTTGATTTCTCAATACATTGATTTCAAATTTTTTTTGGAGATAAATCTATTCATCCTCAAATTCATGAGCTTCATATAATTGTTAAAAAATTGAAAGTTTTGATGATTGATCTTCCTGATGCCTTTCAAGTTGGTGCAATAGTGGCAAAATTACCACCAACTTGGAGGAGCTATAGGAAAAGAATCCTTCATAAAAATGAGGATTATTATTTGGAGGAAATCCAAAAACATATTCGAATCAAGGAGGAATTGATATGTAGAGATAAAAGTATGGAGGGGTCTAATGGAGAGACTTCCAAAGCAAATATGGTGTCACAACCAAAACATCCCAAAAATAAAGGGAAAGGCAACAAGGGTAATGAGATATCTTTGGGTCCAAAAACCAACCTAAACAAGTTTAATGGCGAGGAAGGTCCTTGCTTTGTGTGTGGGAAAAATGGTCACTATGCTAGAGATTATAGACATAGAAAAGACCAACAAGTACCTAAGGTGAATGCAACTCAAGAGGAGAATATAGTTGCTATCCTTAGTGAGGTGAATGCGTTCCAAGGCAAGGTGAAAGAGTGGCGGTATGACACATGTGCCACCATCCATGTCACCTATGAAAAGACATTGTTAAGGACATTTAAAGAGTAAAAGAGAAACCAAGAGATTCAAATGGGCAATGACGGCATATCCAAGGAACTTTGCAAAGGTACCATTGAGTGTTTTTCACCTCCGAGAAGAAAGTTGAATTAGTGAATGTGCTTTATGTTCCCGAAATGAGTAGAAATTTGGTAAGTGGAGATTTGCTTGGTAAGCCCGACATTAAGTCCGTTTTAGATTCTAGTAAACTTATTCTTACCAAGTCCAATGTATTTTTGGGAAGGGGTACTCTTGTGAGGGTATGGTTAAGTTGTGCACCCATGATGTAACTTTCAACGTTATCAATAAAAATACAAATCCCGCTTATATTGTTGAGTATGATTCTTTATTTTTATGGCATCTTAGACTATCTCATACTTTTTTCAACCACGAAAAGAGTACTAAATGTGTTATGATTGCATGCAACATTAAAAACTATGGAAAATGTGAAACATGTGTTAAAGTAAAAATGATAAAGAAACCATTTCCTTGTGTAGAAAGATCATCTAATTTACTTGATTTAGTCTTGTGGATGCCAAAATTCTAGTTGCACAAGGCTCCCGCCTTGTGCCCTTCAAACCATAGGAGGGATGGAAACGACGAAGCCTGACATTGCGCCTTGCGCTAAGAGCCCCGCGATAGCACCAAGCGAGGCATGGTCAAGAGCCACAGGCCCTCGCCTCGCCTCAACGCCTCGCGCGCACATCAGTCCCTCGTCTCACGCCAAGGGCCTCGCCTCACGTTCACATCAGGCCTTCATCTCGAGCCAGGGACCTCGCGCGCATCAGGATCTGCCTCATGCCAAAGGCCTCCTGCGCACATCAGGCCACCGTCTAATGCCACGGCCTTGCACCAATGGCCTCACCTGTGCGCCAGGATATGCCTCGCATACGGAGCCTCGCCTCACGCTGAGCTTCTCGCGAGGCCACCTCCCACACCCCATCTCGCATCTTGTAGATCTCGCGAGGCACAACCTTGCATACGAAGCCTCACCTCGCACCGACCATCTCGCGAAGCCACGTCGTATGCCCAATCTCGTACCTTGCAGGTCTCGCGAAGCACAACCTCACCTACGGAGTCTTGGCTCGTGCTATGTGTCTCACGAGGACACCCCGTGTGCTCCATCTTATACCATGAAGGCCTCGCGAGGCAAATGCCTTGCATGCAAAGCATCACGTCTCGCGCCAAGGGTGTTGCAAGGTCATCCCTCGCACATGGCGTCACATCTCGTGCCGAAGGACACGCGAGGTGCATGCCTTGCCTACAATGTCAAACCTAGCGCCAAGGATATCACACCTTAGGCATGAGAGGCCCCTTAGCTAGAAAGTCACAACGGGGTTGAAAATCTGACTCGGGGCGAGCCAAGGGGTTTTTCGGGTGTCAGTCATTTTATGGGGTTATCCGGTTATAGAAATAAATATTTTGAGATATATTTGAGGTTAGAATGTCTAGGAGGGAATATTGGGGAAATTTACCATTTTTCCCTCGGGGACGTTTTTGGTACCCCAAGCCTTGAGGTAACCTTAGAGACTAAGTTAAATAAAACAAAACATTAGAAGCTCTCAGAACATAGGAACCGACCCACTTATTCTATCTCCCTCTCTCATCTTTTTCCTTGGAAGCTTGGAGGCCTAGTGACATCTTGGAGGAAACTAGACAAAAAACTAAGGAATTGGAGCTGGGATTTTGGGGAGCTTGAGGCTTGGAGCTTGGAGCTTTGGAGATCAACTCAGAGACTCAATTAAGCAAGGGTAAGCCATTAAATTATTTGAATTGTGCTTGAAATTTCTGCTAGTGTGTAAGAGTTTTGCATGTTGGAGAGATGAAGATTCAACTTTGAGTTTGATGAGGCTTTGAACTAGAATTTTGGTTAGGTTTTGATGCTGAATCTATAGTATAACCTCTGTGATGATTAGTTTGGATTGTTGGCTTGCTTTTGGGGTTAATTAGATTGGATTTTTGGGTGAAAATGGTGAGTTTTTCTGGGCTCGAGGGGTCGGGCTGCGGCGCTGTTCTTGCTGAGCCGCAGCCCCTTAAAACTTAGGGTGTCTGGAATTGGAGGCGCACCGCAGCGCCCTTCAGGAAGGGCCGCAGCGCGTGTAGGCTAATTTGAGGCAAGGCCTCAGGTTGAGCTGGGGGTCGCGGCATGAGTCCCTAGGGTCGCGACGCTTAGTGCCTGTTGACCCAGAATTTGGCCAACTGATACGGAGTCAAATTTGCTTGATGTGGACAAACACGTTGGAAATAATGTGATGACGAAATAATAAAGAACACAAGAGTTTATAGTGGTTCGGCCCCAGAATCTGGTAATAACCTACGTCCACTCGAATTGTTATTGATATAGAATTCAAAGGAGTGATCAAAGAACTAGGGTTCAATGAGTTTCACCAACCTCTGAAGAAAAAGACAATATATCAAATGATCAGAAAGCGAAAAAGAAGAAGCAGATCCCTTTCCCTTGAGCTATCTTTCTCTATTTATAGGCTCAAGGAGGATTTACATTAATTTGTTGCATATATTATTTCCTAAATAATTGGATACTCAGGAAATCATGGGAGATAATTTCGGATACTATCATAACTGCATAAGATCTTCTCCGCGTATAGCATGGGTACGACCAGGCTGGTCGTATGAAGAGATCGAACGTTGCGACAATAGATGTCTTTCTGGTCGATAGTCAAGCACGAATTCTGCCAGATGTCAGCCACGTGTATTAAATGTTTGCCATGTCATTCATGCCTATTTTTTGGATAACATTTGCCCCCCAAGTTTGTTTAGTGCGACCAGCAATAAAGAAACTTTAAGGAAACAACCGTTCATATCCCCACGGTGTCTGTCAGGATCCCCGTGCATTTTTGAAAGTCATGACATAATTATGTCTAATCAAGCTTTTCCAGTTCTCAAAAAGGCAATTTGACGGCTTATACACTTCCCCACGTTCCGAGAATTAAAAGTAATGATTGCTACTTTTTGGCCATACCTCGGTCCCCATAAATACCTTCTTTTTCTTCTTTAAAAAGTTTTTTCTTACCGTCTTTGTCAAGAACTTCAAGAACCTTGCCTTCAAAATATAGAGCTTCGAAACCAGTCAGTTGCCTAGCCGAAGATCTTTCCGACTCGAACTTTTTCATTCTCTTCCGAATCTCCATCTTCGCCCAGGTAATCACTCTGTCTTTTTTAAACTTTTCATTATGCCATGCACGCCGTTTCTATGCTCTGTGATTTCTGTGTTCTTGAGTAGGGTTTTATGAGGATCTTTTTGTATAAACCTTCCATTGCTTGGTAAGAGGGCGTCTTTATGCTTTGTATAGGTTAGGACTTAGTTTGATAGTTAGGATCATAGGCTTAGGGCGTAAGATCGACGTAAAAATTCAATCTTTAAGCTAGGTGAAAAAACTGAGTTTTTTCTCGTCCTTTAGGAGTCGAAACAGTTCTCTTTCAGAAAACGGTTTTTTTCCTCTTTGATCCATTTTTCAAACCATTAGTGCTGAATCGTAGTGTAAGAGTAGGATGCTGCTGGTTTTTTAGACGCAAGCAACGTTATCCCATTCTTCCACACTACTTTGCTAACTATGTCTTATCTCCTCCATTGTATGTTTGTAGTTCATATGCAAGATCCTTGGGGAGGAGAAAGACCTATTGAAGACGACCTCTTGGCCCAACTTATTGAAGGTGAAGAGAACCCATCTACTTTGATACCTGAAATCCCTTTTTCTCGCCCTAGCTCAAACCGTCCTCCAGTCTCCAGTCAAAGAATGGACCGAACAAAAACAAAGGCCCGAAAAAGGAAAAATCCTAACTCCCCAGGCCTACCTTCTGCTGATGCCCCCTCGACCAGTGGTCGAGGTGAATTCGCTCCAGAGACCAATGTCCAAGGGCGTGCCCGCCCTCACCATGTTGACCAGCCAGCCGTTGCGTGGCACATCGTCCCTCAAAGTACGGTGACACTGCGGATGATTGCCAATTATTTAAACAGATACAATCTGACGGGTGTGACCTTAGTCAAACCATCTATCGACCAGCGAGCCAACCTACCAGGCGGGGCTTACAGCACCTGGTCGAGATTCCACATTGAGGCAGGTGCCACCCTGCCTTTCCACTCGTTTTTTCAGGGGGTGGATAATTACTTCAGAGTAGCCCCATTTCTGATCACCCCGAACAGATATAGAATGCTGGCCACACTCTATATCCTTTATAACCTCAATAAATGGCCAGTACCTTCCCCCCACGAGGTCAATTTTCTTTTTGACCTTAAATCCAACCCCAACCAAGATGGTACGGGGTTTTTTCACTTCTCCCATCAGGAATCCGGACGCACTTTTTTGTCCGACACCACCCATATCTCTCATGTGGGGAAGTATCACCATGAATACTTCCTCACTCCTGACCTTGCTGCGGACAACCTGGCCTTCACCCGAGGAGGTAAAAAAAATTTACGCGAGTAGCTTCTACACTTAGTGTTTTTATGTCACAGTGTCTTGACATTCCACTGTGTTCCAGGTCCATGGTTACGTCTAGTCCCTACTTCAGGGATGGATTCAAGGGCAACACTCTTAGCCAGCATGCCAAATGCTGATAAGAGTGTAAAAAACTTAGTTAACGAGGCTAACCTTAGGCTGGTCAGCCTTTGGGGCTCCGAATCTGCGACGAATGAACCCTTGGCGAGCGGTGTCCAAGCCGACGCGGAACCTGAGCAGGAACCTTAGCAGCAACCCCAGGCACCTCCTCTACGAAGGAGGCCAACTGGGGTTACGATCAGGGAACCTGCCGTCCCCCATCGAGCGGAGAAAACTTCAGTTCTCGAGGGAAAGGGGAAACAACAGGCTGTCGAGCCTACCGAACTTTCTGACGATTCGTCAGATGTAAACGGTACAATAATCTCGCTTTTAAATAACTTGCCAATTCCCTCTTATCTATTTGATGGGAACGGCAACTTTAGGAATGCCCCCTTTTTAAACTCAGATTTCTTCCAGGAGCTAGGTAGTTCAGTAAATAATGCTACGACCAGTAGTTGTAGCTCGGGTACTTTACTCGTAATCCTTTTACTTTTATCCCTGTTCCCCCTATGACCATTTAATCTCACTACTCGAGTTGTTTCCCTTTGTGCAGGTATGGACTCTGGGGTCTTCTGTCCCGAAGAAGGATAGCAAGAGGACTCGAGGGGAAAGCAGCAAGACTCCCTCGAAGAAGGTTCAAACAGACGATGCTCCCACCGCCACACCTTCCAAGGAGAACACAACACCTCCACCCCCCACCGAGTAGTCGACTCCTACAACTGTTAACCCACATCCCTCCTCTAGGGCCGCTGACAAGGAGGCATTGGACAACTTGCCCGAAGGCTCCTTGTCCAGCGTCGTGGTCGGGTCGGCCAGGGAGAGGATATATAAGCTCTCAAAGCACAGATGCAACCAGGCCGCCATCACTGAAACTGCCTCAATGGAGGTCGACCAAATCATCAACAGAGGGTTGAATGAGATAGTCAGCGTAAGTCATCTCCTGCTACTTCATCATTTATGTCTCACTTCTTTTCCTTACTTTATCTCATTCTTTGTCTTCAGGGGCTGCTTTCTCTAACTGCTAGCTGGCGCCGTGCTGGGGAGTTGGTTTCTCGCGGAAAGAACTTCGACTCCAGGCTTGCCCAGGCTACGCAATCACTTGAGGCTGAGAACAACAAGATGCTCGAGGAGAACAAGGAGCTGTCCAAGCTGAATGAACAATTGTGCGAGTACCAAGCTACTCTCACCAAGGAGCTTCAGGATGCCCAAGATGCCTTGAAGAAAGCCAACGAGGAATGGGGGAAATGGAGGGAAAGTTCTATACTCATCACCCAAGAGTGTAAGCAGCTAGGACTTGATCTGACCGCCAGCAGGGATGAGACGAAGAAGCTCGAAGAGTGGGCGCAGGAGCTCGAGGGGCGAGTGCAGGAGCTCGAGGAGGAAGGGGTCAAGAATTTGAAGAAGTACAGGGAAGCCACTCACCTCTGCATCTACGATTTCTGGAAGCACAACCGAGAAGCCAACTTCAACTACCTGTCAGACCGGTTGAAGAAGACTCTGATGGCGTAGTGCGCCATCCGGTTGGAGGCAGAGGAGAGGGCTAAGGCTAAGGCTCCTGCTGCTGATGCTGAAGCTAGTCCCCCGGCCGATCAAAGAGCTCCTCCTAATCCCAAAGACCCTCCTGCTCAGTAAAATTTTTCTTTTGTTTTTATGGCCCACGGGTCTGCTTGTAAAGACAATTTATTTTTATTGCTGCAAGGGCAGCTTTTTACTTATAACTGAACAATTACATCCGAGCAATACTGCTCGCGGTGTAAAAGATTTCCTTATTGATATTATAATGTTTCTTCATAATATCTGTTCGCATGACCGAACTTAGCATAGTACTTTGGTTTGATTTAACAAAATATAAATTTTGAAAAATACTCTAAGTATAGTAGAACGCTTTCACTCATTTTGTTCATGTGTTTACATACCCTTTGGTATGCTTTGCTATCAATGTACCTTATGTGCCCCCCAAGTGATCGAGGAGCTTTAGGTCCTTGGTCACTTGCCTTGACCACGACCTGTGCGAACATTGCTGCTCGGTAGGAAACGTAACACTTATAATACAGCAAAACAACATGCGTAATGAACAAATACTTGTAAAAATAAATTTACAATGGTTGGCAAGAATGACAGGCTGCGCAAAGTCCCTTATAATCTCTTATTAAAAATGGACTAATCATGTCTTTACTAGTGATCTTAAAAAATATCTTACACTTATAAGCGATTAGCCATACAACATGGCTAACCCTTTTTCGAAACTTGTAAAAAGTAAAAATTTATACAAGCGAGTCCTTTAAAAAGGACTGTTCATTGGTAGTACTTGCGCAGGTGTTCACCATTCCAATAGCGTGGAACGAGATCTCCATTTAAGCGTGCAAGTTTGTAGGTGCCCGGATGAAGGACTTCTTCAATCTGGTAAGGTCCTTTCCAGTTTGGTCCGAGCACTCCAGTAGTGGGGTCGCGGGTATTCAAGAAAACTCGTCGTAGCACTAGGTCACCGACGTTGAATTTCCTTTCTTTCACCTTTGAGTTAAAATAACGTGCGACCTTTTGCTAGTACACAGCGACTTGGAGTTGGGCTCTTTCTCATATTTCTTCAATTGAGTCTAGGGACTCCATCATTAGTTGGCTATTCTGGCTCTGGTCGTATGTAATGCGTCGATGTGAGGGTGGATCTAATTCGACAGGTAACATAGCTTCATATCCGTATGCTAAGGAGAACGGGGTATGACCTGTCGCTGTTCGATGAGAATTTCTATATGACCAGAGGACTTCAGGCAGTTGTTCTGGCCATGCTCCTTTAGCATCTTCAAGTCTTTTCTTCAGGGTGTCCTTAAGCGTTTTATTCACTGCTTCGACCTGCCCATTTTCTTGTGGATGCGCGACTGAAGAAAAGCTTTTGATAATCCTGTGCCTTTCACAGAAGTCGGTGAATAAGTCACTGTCAAATTGGGTGTCGTTGTCTAATACAATCTTTCGAGGCAAACCATATCGGCAAACAATGTTCTTGATGACAAGGTCAAGAACTTTCTTGGTCGTTATGGTAGTGAGTGGTTCAACTTCGGCCCATTTGGTGAAGTAGTCGACTGCTACAACTGCGTACTTCACTCCGCCTATTCCCGTTGGCAGGGATCCAATCAAGTCTATACCCCATACTGCAAAAGGCCAAGGACTCTGCATCTGTTTTAACTCGTTTGGAGATGCGCGTGGGATTTTGGAAAATCTCTGACACTTATCGCACTTTCGTACAAACTCCATTGAATCTTCGTTCTTAGTCGGCCAGAAATAGCCCTGCCTTAGAATCTTTTTCGCCAAACTTTGCCCCCCAGCGTGATCCCTACAGAAGCCTTCATGCACTTCCTTCATCAGTTCCTTAGCTTTCTCTGGTGTAACACATCTGAGCAGTGGCATGGAGTATCCCCTTCGGTATAGAATACCATCGACCAGTATATACCTAGCAGCCTGCCTTTGAAGAGTTCTAGCCTTGTTCCTATCTGCCGGTAGTACTCCATTTGTAAGATACTCTAAGTAAGGCACCATCCTTGTATCTTCCATCCGGATTTCCATGCTGGTTTCATTTGCTCGTATGCTCAGCTCGCTTAATCTTTCTACTGGCAGAATGTTCAAAGTGTCAGCATCTTTCGCGCTCACGAGTTTGGCTAAGGCATCTGCGTTTGAATTCTGATCCCGAGGTATCTGCTGGAGGGTATACTTCTTGAACTGGGCCAATAGATCTTTAGTTTTGTTCAAGAAGGCCACCATTTTCAGGCCTCGTGCTTGATTTTCCCCTAGAACTTGATTCACTACCAGCTGTGAATCACTGTAAATATCCATCACCTTTATACTCATGTCTTTTGCCATTCTTAATCCAGAGGAGTGCTTCGTATTCGGCTTCATTATTTGACGCGGTGAAGTCGAACCTAATGGCGCAGTGAAATCGATGCCCTTCTGGCGTTATCAAGATCAGCCCTGCTCCCGGTGAGATTCCTTGGACGACCCATCTGTGAATAACTTCCACGAAGGAGCTTCATCTTGAGGCTCAGGCGCACTAGGCTTATCGCACTGCTCGTTGTCTGGGAGTTCGGTGAACTTTGCAATAAGATCGACCAAGACTTGTCCCTTTACTGCTGCTCACGGCCAATATGTAATATCGAACTGCCCAAGTTCGACTGCCCATTTTAATAAACGCCCAGCCGCTTCCGATTTTTGGAGGACTTGCCGAAGGGGCTGATCAGTTAAAACTGTAATAGGATGGGCTTGGAAGTAAGGACGTAGCTTCCTTGAGGATAAGATTCAACAATATGCTAACCTCTCGATGGGAGGATACCTCATTTCTGCTCCGATTAGCGTCTTACTTACATAGTAAACCGCTTTTTGTACGCCTTCTTCCTCTCGTACTAGTACCGCACTAGCAGCAACTTCAGTGATCGCCAGGTAAATGAACAAAGTTTCTCCTTCGATAGGCTTTGATAAAATAGGAGGTTGTGCCATATGGGCTTTTAAGGCCTGAAAAGCTTGCTCGCAGTCTCCTGTCCATTCAAACTTCTTGTTGCCCTTAAGTAGATTGAAGAAAGGGACACATTTATCCATTGACTTGGAAATAAATCTACTTAGGGCTGCAATTCTTCCAGTTAAACTTTGTACATCCTTGATCTTCTCTGGCGATTTCATGTCGATCAGGGCTTTTATCTTGTCGGGGTTGGCCTCGATTCCTCTTGAATTAACAATGAACCCCAAAAATTTCCCTGATCCAACTTCGAAGGAACATTTGAGGGGATTCATTTTCATTTGGTACTTGTTCAATACATCGAAACACTCTTGTAAATCCTTCACATGTCCTTCTGCTCTTTTCGACTTTACCAGCATGTCGTCCACGTACACCTCCATATTTACCCCGATTAATTCTTTAAACATGTGGTTAACCAATCGCTGGTAAGTCGCACCTGCGTTTTTCAATCCGAAGGGCATTACTTTATAACAGTATAATCCTGTATCGATCCGAAAGCTGGTGTGATCCTCGTCAGGGGGATGCATTCTGGTCTGATTGTAGACTGAGTATGCATCCATGAAGGAGAGGATCTCGTGTCCTGCAGTAGCATCGACCAACTGGTCGATCCTTGGAAGTGGGAAGCAATCCTTCGAGCAGGCTTTATTGAGGTCTGTAAAATCCACACAGGTTCGCCATTTGCCATTAGGCTTGGGAACTAGTACTGGATTAGAGACCCACGATGGATAAAGCGCCACCCTGATGAACCCATTCTCCTTTAATCTTTCAACTTCTTCTTTTAAGGCTCTCGACTGATCCTTATCGAGTAGCCTTCTCTTTTGTTGCACGGGTGGAAAACTCTTGTCTATGTTTAGGACATGGCTGATAACTGCAGGATCTATCCCAGCCATGTCTTTTTGCGACCAGGCAAAGACTTCCTGGTTTTTCCGCAAAAACTCCACCAATGCATGCTTCGTGGTTGGCTCTAAATTTTTCTCGACGTTCACGACTTTGGTCGGATCATTCTCGTCAAGTTGGACCTCTTCTAGGTCCTCGACGGGTCCAACATTTTCTTCAAAATCCCCAAAGTGAGGATCTAAATCTCTATCCTCACTTTGGGCAACACCCTATTTGGTGACTTCATCACCGGATTGGGCTTGTGTATCAATTGCCATCTACAACCTATCTGGGGGAGAGCTCTTTGACGTTCCCTTCTTCGCCTTCGTGACTAAGGCATTGTAGCACTCCCTGGCCTCCCTCTGGTTTCCCAACACGCGTCCTACCCCTGCGTCCGTCGGGAAATTCATGGCTAAGTGCCATATAGAGGTAACGACCCATAGATCAACCAGTATAGGCCTCCCAATGACGGCATTGTACACCGAAGGACAATCGACTACTATGAAAGTAACGAGTAATGTCCTGGTCGTGGCGCAGAGTCCGAGCATATCGTTCTCTGGCCTCTCCGCTGTTTCCCGTGAGGTGCGGGCCTCTGTAGATGGTTAACAATGTGCCAGTCACGGGATCAGGCTGCAAAGGTTGCGAGAATTGGCGTGTGGGCGCTTGCTCGTTGCCACCTGGAGCTTCTCGTTGGGAATTTCCTGAGGCCCGTATATATCTTCTCAAGTGTCCTTGTCTAATAAGGAACTCGATCTCATCCTTCAGCTGGTTGCATTCATTGGTATCATGCCCGTAGTCATTATGATAATGACAGAACTTGGTAGTGTCTCTTCTCGAAATATCCTTTCGAATGGGAGCAGGTTTCTTATAAGGCACACTGGAACTCGTGGCCTGATAAACCTCTCCACGAGACTCAATAAGGGCAGTATAGTTAGTGAACCAAGGTTCATAACAATTACCCTTGGATCGTTTATTGTCAGAGGTGGAAGGCTCATTATGTGGCCGTTTCCCCCCATTCTTGCCATTGCCGTTGTCGTTCCCGTCGCCTTTCCCGTTGCCGTTGGGCTTGGACCCATTGGCGGCTTTGGCGGGCTCGGCAGTCCCCTTATCCTTGCCTGGGGGCTTCCCTTCATTGGCAATGGAATCTTCGAGCTTGAGATACCGATCAGCTCGATCCAAGAATTCCTAGGTAGTTCTAACCCCATGTTTTCTGAGGCTGTCCTAGAGAGGCGTGCGGTGCTTAACCCCCACTGTTTTCGCTCCAGCAGCTGCTCGCATAAAGCGCTGGACGTAGTCCTTCAGTGGTTCTCCGTCTTGCTGGCATATTTCAACCAGCTGGTTTGCCTCAGTTTGGTGCACACGACCCGCGTAGAACTGTCCGTAAAGCTCCTTCACGAACATTTCCCAGGAAACTATACTTGCTGGAGGGAATTTGAAAAACCACTCCTGTGCGGCATCAGAAAGTGTTGCAGGGAAGATCCTGCACCGAGCGTCTTTGGACACTTTCTGAATGTCCATTTGTATCTCGAACTTGTTGATGTGAAATACCGGGTCACCATACCCATCAAAGTTCGGAAGCGTAGGCATCTTAAATTTGCTAGGAGTTTCTACCATAGCTATCCTCTGGACGAAAAGAGTGCCTTTTCTCCTATCGTGGTTGATATAAGATGTTCTTCCCCCGACCAGCTGTTGCATTGCCTGGTTAAGGGCATCTATTTGGGCATGCACGGCGCCAGGAATTGACGTGGCCTCTAGTGCTGGGGGGACGTACTCGTCGTGCCGCTCGTGGCGATCATTGAGTACATCTCTCAAATCCTCGTCTCTCCTCCGCTGCTCGCTACCTCCGAGCCGGTTGAAGACGTTATTTTTCCTGGGCTGCCCCCCAGCGTCCCATTTGTCGGGTTGGTCATCCCTAGGTGGCTGGCTTCGGCCTCCACCTCCCTCCTCATTCCTCCGACCAGCATTTCCTCTGCCTGAGTCGGCCTCGTTATAACCATGGCCATCTCTGAATCTTGATTGGCTATGGTGGGATCGACTGTTCCCTCGGTTGCCTTCCCGGGCTAGAACCTCTTGAGCGTTAGAGGGTGGCCTGCGTTGGTCGGTAAGTCCCCGTGCATTGTCATGCCGTGGGGGGCCTCGGACCGCAGAGCCTAACTCTGAGTTCCTCCTATTACCAGGTGGATGCTGTCCTCTGCTCAGAGGGTTTGGCTCGTCGCCCCTGTGGCGTCTAGGACTGTGAGGCGACTACCCGACCCTATTATGCCTCTGCTGCGGGGGATTGCTGCGACTAGCTTGGGATAAAGGCTGTGCCTCAGGGTCCATCAGCGGGACATCGTCCTAAGGTGCTGGTGGATGCTCGGGCCTTTGTGGGCTCGAGGGTTGGATAGGCGAGCTAGGATTGGGACCCCTGTGGGGTGGCCCATTCGCAGGTTGATCAGGCTGCGAGGCAAGTGCAGCCTGATTCCTAGCCAGTTGTAGTGCTGCCTCGAGGGCTGCCATGGCCTCCCTCTGGCGACGGTCAATCTCCGCCTGTCTTTCACTCAGCTCTAGGCGCTGCCATTCAATTTCTTGTTGTTGCCGCACCATGATTTCGGCAGCACTTTCCTGGTTGGCCCTCAGATTGGCCAGTTCATCCTACAATACCCCTAGGGTACTCTTCAGCGTCTCGGAGTCCATTTCTTCCTCATCAAATTCCAAATGTGGCTCATCCTCAGCCACGTTAGGAGGAGGAGGAGGCGGGTGAGATGGTGCAGCGCCGGCCGCCTGTCCAGTTTTCTTGGTAGTTTTCGCCATTGATCTTTCAACGATAATGTATCAAGCTCTCAATGAAATCACCAAAGTGTTGGCCCAAAATTTGGCCAACTGACACGGAGTCAAATTTGCTTGATGTGGACAAACACGTTGGAAAGATGTGATGATGAAATAATAAAGAACACAAGAGTTTATAGTGGTTCGGCCCCAGAATTTGGTAATAACCTACGTCCACTCGAATTGTTATTGATATAGAATTCAAAGGAGTGATCAAAGAACTAGGGTTCAATGAGTTTCACCAACCTCTGAAGAACAAGACAATATATCAAATGATCAGAAAGCGAAAAAGAAGAAGAAGATCCTTTCCCTTGAGCTATCTTTATCTATTTATAGGCTCAAGGAGGATTTACATTAATTGTTACAGATATTATTTCCTAAATAATCGGATACTCAGGAAATTATGGGAGATAATTTCGGATACTATTATAACTGCATAAGATCTTCTCCGCGTATAGCATGTGTGCGACCAGGCTGGTCGTATGAAGAGATCGTACGTTGCGACAATAGATGTCTTCCTGGTCAATAGTCGAGCACGAAATCTGCCAGATGTCAGCCACGTGTATTAAATGTTTGCCATGTCATTCATGCCTGTTTTTTGGATAACAAACTCAAATTGCCCAAGTAAATTAATATTTTCATGGACTTAATATGATTTATTTTATAATTGAAAATATTTTATTATAATTTAATGTTTATTTATTTTTTAGGGTATACTTTGTATTTTTTGCTATGCTTGCAAATAAAGAAGAGAAAAGAAAAGAAAAGTGATATTTCTGAAAGAAAAGAAAAAGAAAGCCAACCAGGCCCTATCCGGAGCCCAGCTGCCCAGCCTGCGCCTCCAATTGCACCAGACGCCTGACCCGCACCCGTCCAACCCGGATTCCTCCAGCCTTTGGCCCAGGTGCCTGCCAGCCCCCACTTCGGCTCAGGCCCAATCTGAAGCTCCCCTCCTCCTCAGCCAGCGTAAGGCTCTTGCCCAACCTCCCTTTGGCCCAACCGCCTGCCACATCCCAGTTGCCTCCTCTCTTGAGCCCATCAATTGTCCTTTTGTCCAAAAATGCCAATTTTTTACCCAGCTTTTCTACATATTTCACCACAAAATTAATCATTACACCCTAAGTTTTACCTCTACATGCCATATTAAGTTAATTTATTTAATTTTGGTTTAAAATAGTTTCTTTTTTAATTTAGACAACTCCATGGGGTTCGACCTTGTGTTTACACGAACACTATACTTCATATACGATTCGTGCGGTTATGAGTTATAAATATTTAAAACATACCCATTTTGGGTCCATCAGTGTATAATGGGAAGTCTAGACACATCAGTCTAAGACACAGATATGTAAGAGAATTGATTCAAAGAGGAGTCATCTCAATATCTTATGTGAGATCAAGTGAAAACTTGGTGGATCCTTTTACTAAGCCACTAATGAGAGATTTAAGGGCTACCTCATCTCGAGGGATGGGACTTAAACTCCCTAAAGATATTCACGACTGATGGTAACCTATGTTAATACTAGTTACTTAACTAGTGTTAGGTTCAATACGTAATAATAAGTCAATCAAGTGAATATTAGTTATACTCAAAATAGTCCCATCTGAGATATGAGTACTTGTGAGTTACCAATTTTAGGGTTAAAACCGAGAGTTTTTTTTAATAGAACTCAATCTTGAGAAGACAAGTATTTTATGGTAACAAAATACTGTAAGAGTTCTACCTATATGGACCTGGGGGTGGTACCACCTCTCATGATAATTGGGAGTATTCTCAAGAACGTCCACGAATGGAAAGTGCACATGGTCATTAACGGTGCAAAGCGAGACAAAGAGGTCTCAAGTGAACATAGCATATGTGTGTGTGTTATCAACAGTTTGTTATTATGGAAAGTTGGTTCAATGCCGAGTGCAACCAAATTTTCAACAAACTTTGTGATAATTACACTATAGTGAAGTTCAAGTTGAAGAACACTTTACTTTATGCACCAATGCAATGGCTTCTCTATGAGAGAGTTATTATTTAATCAAGTGGGGGAAATGTTATATTTTAAATAAAATGTTGATTGATTAAATAAGTGTTACAATAGTGAACTATTTAATCTAGTGGGGGAATGTTATATTATTCATAATATAGTGTTTAGATTAAATAAATGTGACAAAGAGTGTCACATATTGTAACAGAATATATATATATATATGAGAGTTACATTTTTGGAAAATGTGAATATCCAAATGTGTAACAAATTTGGGGTTACAAAAACAGTTACAAATTTTAACTCCCAAATATTACCCAATAATGTGTAGATTTGATGTTACACATTTTTTATTTGAATTTTTCAAAGCCATAAGTGATATGGCTGTTGGAGACATTATTTTAACCCCCATAATGTGTTTGGAGGTTACAAAGTCATGTGGGAAGAGTATAGAACCGTTTGGAAAATTGCACAAAGTTGTGTGCTGAAAATGACTTGTGGTCACGACCACAAGTATTCTTGGCTGCGGCATGGGGAACAGAAGCTCACGGCTGCGGCCAAGAATGGCTCTGGCCATGACCAGTGAGGCTGACAACCAAAACCATTTTTCCATTTCCATTTTGAACGGTTCCAACAACTCATGTAACTCCCAAAACTCCTTTTTAATTCCATAAACATCTAATTAAACATTGTTAACAGCCATGTGGGTTGGTGAATTTTGAAATTCAAAGGGTGTCTCAAAACTCTATAAATAGGAGCCTATTGCTCATTTATAAGACACACTAATTTTTATCCACTAGAGGTTGTACCCCAAGCCTCAAGGGGAGGCGGGCTGCGACTTTCTTTCCAAGGTCGTGACACATCCCGAAACAGAGAGCACACATAGGGTCTGATACGCACATGCGCCACGACACCGCTTAGCTGGGTGGCGGCGCGCCTCCTTCGAACCCAGAAATTATCTTCACACTTCTCCCAGCCAATTTTCCCAAAATTCTATCCAATAAAACCCCATGAGTATAGCCAAACTTAGCCACGAATTTATGACCTTAACTCACCCAATTTAACACAGAAAACTCAACTCCAAACCAGTCCAATTCCAGCAATAATTCCAAACCTCATGCAAGCTTAACCTTTAACATAGCTCAACATAATTAAAGATTCTTGTCTGAATTTCTTACCTCAAGTGATAGCTTAATTCCTCACAGTTTCTTTGAGTATTCCTAGCTTGATCACCCAAATTTCCTTCTACTTTTCCCCTTAGCTTCAAGCCCTAAATTCCAGAGTTTGATTCCCAAAGTTTCTCAGCTAAAACTTAGCAAAACACCCAGCTTCACACCTCTTCAATCTTCAAGCTTCACAAGGGAGAGTGAGAGAGAGAGTACGTGGGAGAGAAAGAGGAGAGTTTGAGAAGCTTTTCCCTTAAGTTTCTAGTTACTTCCGAGGACTTACTGAGCTTATCCCTAGCTTAAGCAAATGACCCACATGCCCCTTTAAGCTTACTAATTTTCCAAGGGTACTTAAAGGGTAAGATAGTCATTTTCCTCAGTTCCCGCTAATTCCTCAAATGTTCATAATATCAACCAATCAACCCCGTCATGTACAATTAATTACCAAACATTTATTCAAAATCTAATAGTTCCCAAAGTATTCTCTAAATTCCCAAAAATACCCCTAGGCTCCCCCGAGCTGGGTATTAAACTCTGTTGTGACTATTTCGCTAATCCGCTCACTAGGACCGTCTCGAGCCATATGCTGCAAATATATCCACATAATAATGTGGTCTCGACAATTTATCACAAATAATCACATTTATACCCTCAACGGGCCAAAATTACATATATGCCCTTATAAGCTATAAAGGGCCCACATGCATATCTATTACTCATCAACATGCATATAATATATCCATATAATCATATTAATCATGCATGCCACATAATCATGCATTTTAACCATTTAATCACACATATACCAATTATACCCTCCCGACATGCTAATCAAGGCCTTTAAGCCTTATTAGTGATTTTGGGTCGTTACAAAAGCTATTTCATTTGTGCGAGTTCCATAGTACTTGAGATAGGAGGAAATAAGCTTTTGGACAAAGGTTGTAATCCTTGTTGAAGTTGGTGATCCCCAAACTCTTCACTTTAATTGTGTGAGTGAAAGTATTACTTTTGTTCTTGTTCTTCCTTTTCTACTATTGCTTTTTCATCTCTTCTTTGTCTATTTACATATTTAGTTGTATCTTTATGATATAGAGTTGTATTTCCATTTTCATCTTTTGTTCTTCATCTTTTAGTTTATTTGTATCTATTTTTTAGAGTTTTATTATCTATTATTTCCGTAATTTATCATTTTCTATGTTTACGTGTACTTTTTGTTATAGAGTTGTAATCTTATTTAATCAATCAATTTGTTTTTTGTATTATTTTTCTTAGAGTTGTAAGAGTTTTACATCTTTTCATTGAGGCAATTTAAATATCTCTATTAGCCATCATTAAGGAATCTATTTGTCAAAGAGTTTTAGTCTCATCCTTCTATTTGTAGAACTAACCAAATCTTTCTCTAGAGGTTTGGTAAATGGATTCGCTAAGTTCTCACACAATTTGTCATATGATATTGATATTACTCCCTTATCTATCAACTGTCTCACGTAGTCATGTCTTAGACTTATATGTCTATACTTCCCATTGTATATTTTGTTGTATTCTCTAATAATTGTGGCTTAATTATCATAATATATCGAGATCATCGATACATCAACCACTTAGAGGTATCTCTAGCATGATATCTCTAAGCCATTCAACCTCTTTGTCAGTTTCCACAGAGCTACAAAGTCAGACTCCATTGTTGAGTGACATATACATGTTTGTTTCTTAGATCCCCAAGAAACTACACCCCCACAAAGGATGAACACCCAATCAGTTGAAGAGAGATTATCACCTACATCGAATATTTAACTAGTGGCAAAATATCATTCATGTATCTTTGAAAACTTTAAATATTGGAGGTATTGTTCTTTGGTCCTTTTGAGGTATCCAAAACCTCTTTCCATGGCCCTTGAATGTTTGATAAAAGGATTACTAGCAAACCTACTTAGTTTACTAACCGCAAATGCAATATGCACTCTTGTACAATGTGTGGCATACATCAAACTCCCAACTACACTTATGTACTCTAATAGAGCCACCTCTCTCCCTTCATTGTTTTCAATCTTTTGGCTTGAATCAAAGGGTGTTTTATCCTCTTTCTCAACATAATGAACTTGACCTAAGGCATATCCACAGACATTTTTCTAACTTTGATACCTAGTATGGTATCGACCTCTCCAAGGTCTTTCGTCTTAAAAGTGGAAGATGGAAACCTCTTTGTTTCTCTTATGTCTTTCATGTCATTACTTAATATCAACATATCATCAATATATAAACACACTAGAATAACATTGTAGCATCTCAAAACTCCTAATAAGATTAAGTACTTTGATTACCATGCCGGGAGGGCACCTAAGGTAACTATGTGAATTATATTATTAAATAATTGAGTATGCATGATTATGTGTAGTAAATGTGTTTAAAGACCCTTTTTGTTAAAAATGAGCATTTTCGTAATTTTGGCTCGTTGAGGGTATAATTATAATTATTATGTGTTATGTACTTTGAGACCACATTATTATATGGATATATATGATATTCGGCATGAATGGATCATTTCAAGTGGTTTTAGCAGAATAGTCACCACGGAGAAAAATGCCTGACTCAAGTCGAGTCTAAGGGTATCTGGGGAATTTCAATATTTTGGGATTATTGATGAAATAAAATTTACTTGGTTGAATAATTGTGTTGGATGGGTTTATTTGGTAATTTGGAGACTAGTTGAATTAATTGAGGTTAGTAGGAATTATAGGCAAATGACCATTTTTCCCTTGAGGTTTATTAAGAAGGAAATTTATGGGGAAGGGTATATTGGTCTTTTGGTCATGAAATTAGACAAAAATCTGCAAGTTCTGGGAAATTCCTCCCATTCACGTGGTATCTCTGTCTCTATAACTCTTCTAGCTTTTCTTCAAACTTATCAGAACACACAAGGATTACCAACCAACCAAGGCTAAGATCAAGCCTTCTCAACCGTAAGGATTTTAGAAGAAAATTGAGTCAAAGAGGTGGGGTTTAGAAGCAACATAATGGTCATCTCCAACCTAGGAATTTCAAAACTCAAGTACGCCCTGAAATTCGACTGGTTGGCCAAGTTCGCTTTCAGGGCGTACTCTCCAACCTAGAAACTTGGTAGCGAATGATGTGGGTATACAGTATTGATTGATTCTGGTGCTACGCATTCATTTGTATCCAATAGGATGATAGACAGACTAAGTATATTTTATAATGTGTATGTTGCGGGGTTTGGGACTTTGTTTCCTACTAAGGAGTTGGTAGTTTCTAGGATATAGATTAGGCCCTTTTCGGTAGAGGTGGATAGCAGGGAATAGTTGGTGGATCTTATTGAGTTACCGATGGATGATTTTGATATGATACTAGGCATGGATTGGTTGGCCAAGTATGGGGTGATCATAGATTGTAAAAGGAGGATGGTGACTTTTGAACCTGAGGGAGAGGACTCGTTTGTGTTTGTGGGTGTGATGAACGAGCCTCACATTCCAATGATTACAACATTAAAGGTTAAATACTTATTGCAAGGAGGTTTCATAGGATTCCTAACCAATGTGGTGGACAATAATAAGATTGTACCAGTTGGACCAGAGAGACTAGATTAGCATGTGAGTCTCTGGATGTGTTCCCAAAAGACCTACTAGGATTGCCACCAAATTGGGATATCGATTTCATTATCGAAATGGCACCAGGAATGGAACTGGTGTACAATGCACCTTACAGAATGGCTTTGGTAGAATTGAAGTAATTGAAGGTTTAATTACAAGTGTTGGAAGACGCGCCTCGCTTGGCACGACCGTGTAAATAATTTATGTGTTTGAAAAGAGCATGTTTATAAGTTGTGAAACATATAAATGGTGTATATGAATAGAATGCATGTATTGATAATCAGTGAAGCATGATAATTGCTATTTATATTTAATGAAAATATTATTATACCTTGTGGGGTTTTCTTTTGAGACCTTGGCACACGGGTGCTCTATGGTGCAGGTAAAGGCAAAGGAAAAGCGGACCAGCCGACCGTCAAGGTGGAGACATCTAAGGGACTTGGGTTCAAAAGTCTATTTTATCGTCTAGGTCAACTATTTTGTGAACATTGATATAATTATGTTTTGGTTTAAACTCTTTTTGGGATCCCTTGTAAATGTTTAAAGTTTTAATGAAAAGCTTAATCCTTCGACCAAAATTTATAGTACCTAAACCTTCATTTAATTTTAATTACACTTTTGATTCTAGATGACCCGCTTAACGGGTTTAGCACTATTTTAAACACACAGTGTAAAAGTCCTGGATTAGGAGGGCGTTATAAACATAGTCATCACAAGTATTAGAATACAAGCATTTTTCTGCACTATTGTGTCTAAACCTACTCGAGATAATGGCTTCATCAAACATCTCATACCATTGTTTTAGTTCTTGTTTTAAACCATATAATGATTTAACAAGTATATATACCTTATGTTCATTTTCTTTTAGAACAAACCCTTCTGGTTGTTCCATATAAACCTCCTCATCGAGGTTACCATTTACAAATGTCATTTCGACATCCATTTGATGAACATATAGCTTGTGCATTGATGATAGGGATAATAACATTCTTATTGAAGTTGTCCTTGCTATAGGTGCATAGGTATCAAAATAGTCTATGCCTTCGTTTTATCTAAACCCTTTAGCCACAACCTTGCTTTAAAAGCTTGGATGGTCTCATTGGTGTGATATTTTCTTCAAATATCCACTTACAACCTATTGGTTTTGTTCCTTGTGGTAGATCAATAATTTCTCAAGTGACGTTAGGATATAATTGAATCAATCTCATTATTTATTTCCTCATTCCAAAATATGGAGTCTCTTGAAGACATAGCTTCTTGGAAGCTTTCAGGATCATCCTCTACTTGTAGTACCATTGGATACTTCCAAGTGTCTCCTTTGTGATTACCCTCTACTAGGTAAAGTATATCCACATGTGAGAACTTGTCTTGTGATCCTACCTCTGTAAGAATTTGGCTTCTTCTAGGCAATAATGGTTGCATTACAACTCTTGAATGTAACTCCTCTTGAGTTCCTTCCAATGAGATTGGTTCTTGAGGTTTATTCACACTATTCAACAAGTTCTCAAAGAACTCAACTTTCTTGATTCAATTATGACATTAGAGTCCAAGTCTAATAGTCTATAGGTTGTACTATTTGAGACATAGCCTACAAATACACACATTATCACTCTAGGAATCAACTTGGTCCTTTTGGGCTCCGTGCTCTTGCAATAAGCAAGACACCCCTACACTTTGAGATACCCTAGGTTGGACCTCTTTTCTTTCCATATCTCATATGGCGAAATTTGATTATTCTTTAAAGGAATTCAGTTTAGAATATGACAAGCGGATAGCAAGGCTTCACCTCATAATGTAAAACTCAAATTTGCATGGAAAAGAACATCGTTTATCATTTCTACAACTGTTCTATTCTTTCTTTTTGCTATACATTTTTTTGTGGTGTATAAAGGGTTGTACACTCATGTATTATACCATGCATTTCACAAAACAAATTGAATTCATTGGAAAAGTATACACCACCCCTATCACTTCTTATTACTTTGATTTTCTTTTCCAAATGATTTTCAACCTTGACTTTATAAATTTTAAACATGCAAAGGGATTCATCCTTATTATTAAGCAATTAAACATATCTGAACCTAGAACAATCATTAATAAAATTAATAAAGTATCTATGTCCACCTCTAGTTATCATTCAATTTAACTCACATATGTCAATATGTATCAAATCTAACAAATTAGTTTCTCTTTCAACACTAGGATAAGTTTTTTTTAATCATTTTAGATTTAACACATAATTCACATTTGTCATGCTCAACATCATCACATACAATTAAATCACATTTAATAACTCTTTTATTTGTACTATAACCTATATGAGCAAGTATATTATGCCACAAAGTAATAGAATTTAAGCTAAGCATATAACATGAAGATTGTAATGTCCCAAATTCCCGAATGTGGCTTAATGCCTTGATTAGAGGGTTAGGAGGTCCATAATTGATTTAATATGCAATTATGTGATTATATGCATGATTATGTGAGTTATATTATTATATGATGATAATTGCATGCATGTGGGCCCACTTCTTATTAGAAGGGCATTTTAGTAATTTTCACCTGTTAAGGGCATAATTGTATATTTATGTGCATGTATGTGATTTATGGGTGAGACCACATTATTATGTGGATATGTTCGAGCTATTCGGGATAAGACGATCCTAGGTTGCAAGTTAGCAGTTTGGTCATAACAGGATTAATTACTGGGCTCGAGGTGAGTCTAGGCGTAATTTGATGCTTAGTACACGAATGGGAATGAACGGGTAATGGGATATGATTTAATAAATATTTGAGGATAGTGGGAATAACGATAATTGGAGGACGTTAATTATGATTAACGGGATAAGTGAGAAATGACAGTTTTGCCCTTAGGTGGCTATGAAGGTTTTAGATGATCCTAGGGGCATTTTAGTCTTTTTTCCATTACATAGACTTAAGGTTGGTTGGTTGTAGAAGAGTCTTAGGCTGAAAATAGAGTACCCTCTCTCTCACTTTCGACCATCTCTTTTATCTCTCTTTTGGGTTGGATTTTTGAAGCAAACTTGAGGATTCAAGCTTGAGGATTAAGGCTTGAAAGTTTAGGATCGTGTTCAACAATTGGAAGGGGTTTAATTCATAATTGAGGTAAGGTTTTTCAGCTTGAAATTCTGAATATTTACTCTGTTTTTAGTTGGTTTGTAAGATTGAAATTTTGATATTAGAAGTGGATATGTGGTGATGTTTTGAGTGTTTTTAAACTTGGGTTTTGTGGTTTGAGTGGTGGTAATGTTGTGGTGTTGATTAGTGGTGAATTTGGGATTGGTTTGATGAAGGCGTGGCTAAGTTTGAATTGAGAAATAGGCAGGGGAGCTGGGTTCGTGGGGTCAAGTCGTGACCAGAGGTAAGAAAACTGCACCCAGTATGTGAAATGCATGGTTATTGATGAGTGCTCTATATATGGAAATTGATTGCATTGTAAATGCCTAGCAGTTTTGCTTATTTGTGAATGGCACTGACTTATTAGTTAGAAATGCATTGGTGTTAGTACTGGTTGTGAAGTCTTGACTTATCAATCATGATCGACAGTAGTACTGAGCACTGGTCGTATGATATTGGCTTATGAGTCAAGGGCGGCATTATTGTGTTTAACATAAACCGAAATGAATAGATCTAATCAACATGAGCATTAAGTGCTTGACCGACCTATTGGTCGAAGAAAACTAAAGCCCTTTTCTAGTATAAAGGATATATTTGCGTTATTCGGCATGAGGCGATCCTAGGGAGCAAGTTAGCAGTTTAGTCATAACGGGGTCAAATACACGGCTCGGGGTGAGCCTAGGGGTATTTTGGTAAGTTAGTACATTACCTAGATTTATTGGGTAATGGAAAATTATTTGGTGATTTTTTGAGGACATTGGAATTAATAGGGAAATTATGAGCTGTTAATTGAGATTAGCAGGAAATGTGGCAAATGACGATGTTGCCCTTGAGGGAATTAGAGAGCAAGGACAAAAGCAAGGGGCATTTTAGTCTTTGTGCCAAGGTAGTGACTTAGTCATTAGGTTGCTTCAGAGGTAGGAAACAAAATAAACACTCAACTCTCTCTCTCCCTTACGTTCTCTCTTTTTTTCTCTCCCTTGCTTTGTAAAGAATTGAAGGTTGAGGATAGGATTGGGTTAGGTTCAGCTCAGAGGTCGTAATTCTTAGCAGAGGTAAGCTTTAAATCCTGTCTTGATTAAATTTTGATTTGGTTTTCAGA
The DNA here is from genome assembly GCF_963169125.1 of Humulus lupulus. Lineage (NCBI taxonomy): Eukaryota > Viridiplantae > Streptophyta > Magnoliopsida > Rosales > Cannabaceae > Humulus > Humulus lupulus. The sequence continues at coordinate 72,686,005 of NC_084798.1, forward strand.
GTGTTTCTGAGTTTTGAACTCAAGGATTGAATTTTTTATTTATGATGAGGTTTTGGTTAAGCTTTTGGTGTATTTGTGCAACACTGAGTGTAGTATTGAATTTTTGGGACTCAATTAAGGGTTTGGTACCACGTTGGGGTGAATTTTGAGGGAATTGGCTCGAAGAAAATGTTTGAAAAACTAGGTTCGCATGGTCGCGTTGCGGCCCTCATGAACTCAGAGGCCAGGGTAGTTCTCTAAACCACCATGGCGTCGCGGCGCTTGGTGGGCTGTGCCGCAGTTCGTGTCCAGTGAAAACAGGGGTGGGATCTCTGACCTGTAGAGTGTCGCAGAACTTAGTGAGGGGCGTGGTGGCTCAAATTGGGGTTATTGGCCAAGTTAGGTTTCGGGTGACGAGAACTCAAACCTAAGGGCTCGAGAAGGTTTCTACTACTCGGTTTAGTAGAATTTGAGGTCCTAGAGGCTAGGACTCGGTCTGAAAATCTTTATTTACTGGATATTGATGGGTATCGCTTATTATGGTTGTGACTAGGGTAGTGTTAGGGATCAAGATGGGATTATGCTCAAGGGTCGTTGTTAATTAGCTTGTGCTTAGACCAGAGGTAAGAAAACTACACCAAATACGTGATATATGTGATTAAGGCTTGGCCCGGTTGTTAAACATGGATATGATTAGGGCTCGGGCCCTTATGAATGAGCATGATTATGATTATGTATGTGATTGTTTGATTAAGAATGCCTGAATGCTTTGTATCTGGATGTATGCTTGTCTGCATTATTTGATTTAAAAGGCTTGACTTATAAGTCAAGGATGGAAATAGCGCGTTGAGTGCTTGTCGAAAGCATTGACTTATAAGTCAAGGGTGGCAATAGCGCGTTGATAACTGGTCAAAAGCATTTACTTATAAGTCAAGGATGGGAAAAGCGCACGGAGTGCATGTTGATATGGTTAGGCCTAATCAGGAACGTGATATACGCTTGACTGACCCTATGGTCGCTTGGAAAATAAAGTGACATGCACGCAGGGCTAACTCTAAGGCTAGTTATATAGAGGATAGGGCAATGGGCCCCAGGGTGACCTTATAGTCCCATATTCTAGGGAAATGGGCCCTTATGTGACTCTATGGTCACGTATCTAGGGCAACAGGCCCCGGTGTGACACTATAGTCACTTATCCGAATATAATGCATGCATGAGTAGGGTTATTACTGCTAGGCATGCTTATTAGAATTCTATAATATGTGATTAACTACTTATGAGCATGTTTAAGTTTTCTTTCTCAGCCTCGGCTCATGGGTGCTTTGTGGTGCAGGTAAGGGGGAAGGGAAGCTGGTCAAGCCATGAGTTGGAGAACTTCGGTGGCAGCGTGTACATATGCGGCTGCTCAACAACCACGGTCGGGGTTTCTCAGAGGAACTAGGGTGAAACCCTATTTTGCCAATTAGATCAGCTTGTAACTTTTTGAGTTGTAAATAACCTTTTAATGTTTATTTTGGGATCCCATGTACGAACTTAATGTCTTAAGGAAATGACTATTCATTTTTTCCAAAAAATATTTAACCCTAAATCATTAATCACGTTTGTTGACCGCGTTTTTGGCCAACGACGTGTAGACGTCCAAACGACAAAAACCTTCAAGAGAAATAAACGACACAAATGATTTTTATAGTGATTCAGCCCCAATGTGTTTGTAATAGCCTAATCCACTTAGAGTTGTGATTATAGATCTGCACTCAAGATCAGATGAACCTGAGTCAACTGAGTTTCTTCAGTGCAGATTACAAGAATACAAGTAGAAAAATATAGAGTTTCTCTCTAGAGAATACAAACTTTATCTCTCTAACCTCTCAGAAAATTCCCCAAGAATGCCCCAAGTAAAAGTCCCCAAAATCTCAAAATGAGAGAGTTTTCTCAGCCCCCAAAAAGATCAGATCCCCAAATGATGCCATGAGCCCTTTATTTATAAGCTCATGGATCGTACATAAATATCTCCCTTTTACCGGGTCATTTGTTCTTTCAACAGACTTTAATTAATAAAATATAAATAAATCTAATATTACAACAATATGGCTATTATTCTGGGATATCTGAGAGATTCCCGCGCAATCCAAGACCGATTCTTATTGAAGCCGTTTCTGGGATTTTTTACGTAGCCTTACTCTGTCTAGTCGATCCATATCACATTCAGGCTGGTCGGCCAAACCTTCACTGGGCGGACACGCTCCTGACTGGGCAGACATGCACTTGGCTGGTCGGACATGGTCATGACTGGTCGGACATGGTCATGACTGGTCGGACCTGGTCATGGCTGGTCGGACATGGTCATGGCTGGTCGGACATGGTCATGACAGGTCGGACCTGGTCATGACTGGTCGGACATGGTCATGACTAGTCGAACAAGTTCATGCTTGGGCAGACAAACATGTGACTGGTCGGCCAAGGTCATGTCTGGGCAAACAAGCATGTGACTGGTCGGCCAAGGTCATGCCTAGGCAAACATGACACTTGACTGGCCAGTCAAAATTCTTCACTGGTCTACCGGGTCACTCCCAAGCCAGATCACCCCACCATTCTTTGCCATTTGTCATTTCTATCGCCACATCATCGTTTCCAAATTTTCGGGATAACAACGTTAAATACAAATTTATGGCCAAGAGACTCTTTTAGAGATTCTAGCACTATTTAAAATACACAGTGTAACGGTCTTGGCTATCTAGGGCGTTACAACTTGGTATCAAAGAATGCCAAGGTTAAGGGTTCCTGAAGACTGGCTGGGCATGTACACTCGCCACTAAATACAAGCTCGACTCAGGGTTTGGTAACTATTTATTTGGATATGTGTTTAACTGCATAAATAGGATATAAATGCTTTATCAGCCTACCTTATTATGGAGCATGAGATATTTTGATAGGGCCTGGCCCTTGACTACGGTGTGCATGTTAAAGATGTGCTTATTAGCGATATTATTGCTTGTGAATGCAAAGGAAACGCTTATCAGCATTGTTATATGCATATGTATGCCAGGAAATGCTTATTAGCATCGTTATCTATTCATAAATGTTAGGAAGTAGTTATTAGCACCATATTTGAGCTTGAATATGAACCGACATGCTTATTAGCATGACTGTTGAGTGTGAATACTTATTTTTTCGGTCTTGGGCCACAAGGCGGCAAGATGTATTGTTATTGCTACCTAACAAGCCGAATTGATTACTACAGCAAAATATAAGCTTCGAAGTATGCTTCTAGAGCAGTCAGATTCGTTAGCCAACCAGGAAATTCAGGCCGAGAATGATAATCAGGGTCAGACCCTTCCGCCAGCTCCAGAGAACTGGCAGCAAGTGCTTGCTGATATACAAGCCAGATTACACAGGCAAAAAGAAGAGATCTGACTGCTTAGACAACAATAGGTTCCAACAGGGAACGTTCAGCCAGAGGTGCCACCTGCATTGGTACCAACAGTAGCACAGTCGTGTGAGGCTGGAAACATATGGGAACCTCTTTATGAAAGGTTCAGAAAGCAGCACCCTCCTGTCTTTGAGGGCAGTGCAGATCCGACCAAGGGTGAGTAATGGATGAGTATGGTTACCGCTATCCTGGATTTCACGAGGGTAGTTGGTAATGAGAGGGTGGCCTGGCCACATATATGTTTCGGGAGGATGCCCGAATTTGGTGGGAAGTTATATCCAAGACCAAGAACGTCAATACCCTAGATTAGGATGAGTTTTGAACTCTGTTCAATGAGAAGTATTACATTGATGCAGTTAGGGTTGCAAAGGCAGAAGAGTTTAGTAAACTATTACAAGGGAACATGTCAGTGACAAAGTATGCACTGAGATTTGACAAAGTGTAATGCCCTGAAATCCCTAATGCGGTTTAATGGCTGGATTAGTAGGCTGGGAGGGCCATAATTGTTTAATTATGCCATTAACTGATAATATGCATGTTTATGTGAATTATATTATAATATGATGTTATATGCATGCATGTGGGTCCACATTTAATTATTAGGGTGTTTTGGTAATTTGGACCGTTAAGGGCTATTATCCCAAAAATTTGAAAAGAATGACGTGGCAGTAAAATTGGCACATGGCATGAGTTAGTGGGGTGATCTGGCTTAGCAATGGCCCAATACATCAGTTAAGAAATTGGACAGATAGTTAAGCCAAATACATCCGACCGAAGAGAATATTTGGTCTAAGGGTTGCTTGGCTCGGACCTTAGTTTAAGGACCCTAATAATTGATTTGGAGCCAAGTCCAAGAAGTTGAAGGGGAGGTTTGGATTTTGGTTCAAAGGATAAAAGCAATAGGTCTGATCGGACCTAAGCTTAGGGGACCTCTTGTTAAGTTTGGCTCGAATGAGTTCAAAAAGAATGACCAAGGCTCAAGTTTTACTCAAGGGGAAAGCCACATATTGGCCGATCGGGTATGTTGTGGAAGAGGTACACTTGGGCTTGAACGAGGTGAGAAGGAGGAGGAAAAGTATACCTCGGACTACCTTGGTCCGAGGAGAAGATGTTGAGGTCCGATCGGGCTTTGGTTGAAAAGGAGAGGCTCGGACCATTTTGGTCCGAGGAGAAGGGGACTATGTCCGATCGGACATACTCATAGGAGAGGTACCTTGGACCATTTTGGTCCAAGGAGATGATATGTAAAAGGTGGCTCGGACCACCTTGGTCCGAGGAGAAAGGTCCAAGGTCCGATCAGACCATGGTTGAACAAAGAAGGCTCGGACCATTTTGGTCCGAGGAGAGGAGCATTGTGTCCGATCGGACATGATGCCTATGGGGGGTGCCTTGGACCATCTTGGTCCGAGGAGGTGTCATGAAGAGATGGCTCGGACCACCTTGGTCCGAGGAGGAGAGTACAAGGTCCGATCGAACCTTGATTGAAGGTAAAGGGCTCGGGCTTGACCGAGTGAGATGCCAAAAAGGGTGGTTCAAACCACCTTAAGCCAAGGAGAGACCCATTGTGTCCGATCGGACACAATGAAGGGGTATACCTCGAATTTTCCCGAAGTAAGAATCAAAGTAAGTATCCTCAGACCACCTTGGTCTGAGGAGAGCCAAATGTACATGACCTTTGGTCTGAGGAGAGCCATGCACATACCACCTTTGACTTACGAAAGGCTTGAAGAGTAATCAAAATGCATGAGAGACTACGTCAAACTGCCCGAAACTACTTCAGTGAGAATTGGTCTAAGCATCCGGGAATCTCTCACTCTTCACTCGAATTTAGGGATCAGTTGTATTTTAAACATTTATTTTGTAATATAAATATAAGGTAAATAATGAAATATCCCTATCTAAAGGGGATATCAGTTGAGAATCCCAGGTCTATAAATAGAGAGTTGGGAGGATCGTAAAAGGACTTTTGGAAAAATCAAGAGTTAACGTGTGTTCTAGAGAGAGAAAGTGTTTTCCCTGAGAGAACCCCTTTTTGTATTCTGGAATATTTTACACTGAAGAAACTCAGTTGACACTGTTCATCTGATCTTGAGTGTGAATACAGTAATAAAATCTCTAAGTGGATTAGGCTATTACCGATCATCGGGGCTGAACCACTATAAAATCTCGTGTTATTTACTTTCATTGATAAAAACTGTCTGTTGTCTTTTATAATTCTCTTGAAGGCTTGTCGTAGTTGACGTTCTTACGTCGTTGGCTAAATTCATAGTCAACAAGGGCATATTTGTATATTTGGGTGCATATTGTGATTTGTGAATGAGATCCCATTATTATGGAGATATATTTGAGCTATTCGGCATGAGACGGTCTTATATTATAAATTAGCGGTTTTGTCATAACGGGGTCTTTTATTGGCATATTGAGTTATGAGGATGTTATTTGATGATAAATTGGGAGTTATTGAGATCAGGAGGAAATTCTGGGAGTTTTGACTATAATGTCCCCGGGGTGTTTTTGGGATCCGGAGCACTAGGTTTTATTTGAGGTTACTTAAGCTTGAAGTAGCTTGTCAGACAGAACCGTACGTTAGAAAACCTCTCTTTCTCTTCCCGATAGTTCATTTTACTGTTCGAAGCATTTTCGAAGAAATCTCGAGTTCTAGGAGTCGGATTCAAGCAAGGATCGAGGCATAGCGATCCTAGGGAAGATTAGAAGCTTATTAGTCGAAGGATTTAGTTGGAAACAACTCAATTGGAGGTAATTCAAGTTTTAAGTTTTAAAAGTTTTTAAGCTTAGAATTGGACTTTGTGAATCGTTGAGTTTTTGGTTCATTTGATCCTTGGGATTTGATTGTTTTCCATCATTGGCAACCTTGGGAACTTTGATTTGTGGATTTGGAAGTGTTTAGGTATGTTTTTGGAGGGTTTGGGATGATGGAAACCGAGTTTGTGGATGGTTCTGGGTTGGGGGTCGCGGCCTTGTTCTTGGGCGCCGCAACCCTAGCTCGAAGAAGCAGCTGGGGAGGTGTTGGCCTTGCTGGGCGCCGCGACCCTTGCTCCTGGAGTGGCTGGGGGCCACAGCTCAAGGTGCTAGGGCCGCAGCCCTTGGTTGGTTTTGGGCCCGTTTGAGTGTTTTGACCTCAGGAACTCGGTTTTAGGCCTCGGGAATGTTCCTACTACCCGGATTAGTGAGGATTGATGTCCTGGAGGCCAGATCTTGGTTTGGGAACCTTTTTTAATCATTTTATTGATGGTGTCCCATATTTGGTTATGACTAGGTGACCACTAAAGGGCTAAAAGTCAGATCGTTCTCAAGGGTCATTCTTTTATTCATTCTCACTCAAATCAGAGGTAAGAAAACTGCACCCTGTGTATATATGACATGCATGATTATTCTTGATGCATGTTGGATGGTTAAATGTGACATGCATGGTTATTGTTGAGGCATGTCAAGTGATTAAATGTGATGCACGAGAAACATGTGATTAGGGCAAGCTATGAATATTGATTATGAGATTGATCAGAGCTTGAGTCTCTGTAATTGTGCATGATTATAATTATGTTTTTGATTACTGAGTGAGCATGCCAAATGCCTTATATCTGAATATTTGACATATGATATATGTCTGTTTGTATTACCTAAATGAGGAAGCACTGACTTATTAGTCAGGGATTGGCAATGGTGTCAATATCAACTGTGAAATTTTGACTCATTAGTCAAGTTCGGCAGTGGTATTGAGCACTGGTCACATGGGATCCAAGGTAGCGGGTATTTGTTCTTAATCGTTACCTTGTTCAGCTCACGATAGTCTATACACATTCGCATACTTCCGTCCTTCTTCTTCACGAATAGTACCGGAGCTCCCCATGGTGAATGGCTTGGCCTAATAAAACCCAAGTCTAGGAGTTCTTGTAGCTGCGTCTTTAACTCCTTGAGTTCCGTAGGTGCCATCCGGTATGGTGCTTTAGAGATAGGCTCGGTGCCTGGTACTAGTTCTATCGTGAAGTCTATCTCTCGAGTTGGCGGCAATCCTGGCAAGTCATCGGGAAATACCTCTGGAAATTCTTGTATAACATGGACATCTCCAACCTTAAGTGGTGTCTCCCTTTCCACATTCGTGATGCTGGCTAAGAACGCTTGACATCCTTTCTCCATCATTCTCGGAGCCTTGAGGGATGACACTAACGGGGTGCGTAATCCTGAAGCTTGTCCCATGAAGCATAGTTTCTGGCCGTCAGGAGTCTCGAACATCACCTTCTTGCGTTTACAATCGATGGTTGCGCCATGCCGTGCTAGCCAGTCCATGCCTAGTATCACGTCGAAGTCCTTGATCACCAGTTCTATCAGGTCTCCTTCTATTTCTATGTCCTCAATCTTGATCGGTATGCCTCGTACTATCCGTGATGATAGAACTACTTTGCCCGAAGGCAACTCGGTTACAAACCTAGTTCTAAATCTTTCACAAGGTTTGTCTAGTTTTTCTATCATTCCTAACGAGATATACGAATGAGAGGCTCCCGAATCAAATAATACAGAACATAAGTTATTGAGGATAGAAACCTGACATGTGACCACCTTATTGCTAGCATCAGCCTCTCCTTGGGTTAAAGCAAAAACCCTAGCAGGAACCATTTTTTCGCCCTTCTTCCCTTCTGGCTTTTGCTGAGGACAATCTCTTTTACGATGCCCTTCTTGACCACAGTTAAAACATTCCTTGGTGTTTGCACGGCATTCTCCAGGATGCTTCTTCTGACACTTAGCACATGGCGGGTATTCCACGTAGCCCGGCCTATTTCCCCCATTATTTGTTCGTGCCCTTTTATCGCTATCGAATTTCTTGTTATCCGAATGCCGTCTTTTCTGGCCGTTACTGTTGTTGCTGGACTGATTGTTGCCATTATGGTTGTTGTTCTGATTAGTCTGAGGTTAAATATGCTGTCTAGGTTCAGGCTTACTGGCTTCCTCCTTACTTACATTAGCCTGCAACCTTTCTACTTCTATTGCCGTCTCAAGAACATCGGCATATGTAGTGTTTCCCGGGTTTGCTAACTTAACCCCCATCTCGATTTTTGGTGGAAGTCCTCTAACAAATTTGTTCACCCTCAGAAAATCAATTGGAACCATCTCCGATGCGAACTTTGCTACGCGGTCGAACTGATGAGCATACTCCGCCACTGATAAATTACCCTGCTTCAAGTTGGCGAACTCCTCAACTCTTATAGCGAGTATAGCCGAATTGTAGTACTTCTTGTGGAAGAGAAGTCCATGTCATGGTGGCAATATCATGCGATTGCTGGACCAAGTCCCACCATATCCTGGCATCCTTCTTGAGCAAAGACGAGACGCAGGATATGCGGTCCGCATTACTGAGATTCATGTTCGTCAGAATTGGCTCCACATTCCTTAGCCACTCTTCTGCCTCAAAGGGGTCTATAGTCCCTTCGAAGTTTGGAGCGTGCTTCTTGCGGAACCTCTCATACACTGGCTCCATGTTCAGTACTGGATATGGCACGTAGTTCGTCACTGGCCATCCCCCATATGGACCAACTTGTTGGGGTGCTGGGGCCATTTGCTGTGGCTGCGGCTGCGGCGGAGGCTGCGGCTGAGTTTGAGCCTGTTGGTGTTGTTGCTGCAAAAGTTCCTCGACTTGCTATCGCAGTCTGGCGATCTCCACAGTGTTGTCAGCTGGTGGTGCCAGCGCGTTGCGGCGGGCAGTAGCACGCACTCCCCTTCGGCGAACTGGAGGGACTTCATTGGTCGCTGGAACAGCATTGGAGGCGTTTCCGTTGGTGCATGCAGATCTTCGGAGCGACATCGTAGCAGAGTTCTAACAATTGAAAGAAACATGTTAGAACTCTACCTAATAGGTTCTAAGGCAAAAACTTATTCTAAACAAACATATCTCGGACCTATTTATTATGACTTCTTATGAAAAATTATATAAGTCTTTATTTATTATTTAGAGTGGGTTCCTATACTTAGAAAAACAAGCCATCTTTATTTTCTAAGTCTGTTTCTAATTATCCTATATGACTTAATTCTCAGGCTCGAAACTCATCTTTGTTCCAAAGTTCACCATATTGAGGGAGGGCTAGGATCAGTAAAATCGTTCCCAATACTATGGCCCCCTAACTCTCAATAAGGAAACTTGGTTCATTGATTTGTATCCACCCTCACCGAACTTTGTCATTATTCATTTTATTTATCATTTATTATGATTGTGAAAATAAAATCAAACTCATACATAATAATAAAATAACATGTTATTCATTTGGAAAAAAAAAAGTTTTTCACTTATTACAATCATAAAATAAAGAAATAAATAAAACAAACAATGAAAAACTAACTATTCTAAAAATCAGGATCTTCTACATCCGATCCTTCATCTAGCATGTCATCATCTATCTCCTTATAATCGTCGTTATTATGAGCATCAAAATGCCCTCTAGGAAGGTTTGTGAGAATCCTATGTTTTTGCTCATTTGTGAACTAAAATTCAAATTTTGCAGTGAACCTAACTAAGAGGAAATAATATCGCATCGCTACTGGTATTTCATCCTCATCATTCATTGTTTCCCATATTTCCTCTAAGGCTGCTATTACAGGATGGAAATCTTTAAATAGTCTAATTATTAACACATATTGTTTAGTTGATCTCAACATTATTTGCTTAGACTCTTGAAGGTGACCTATCTCTTTGTGGAACAAGAGCAATCTTCAAGTGATTCTTTCTAGTGCTCATACGGTGTTTCTTGGCTCCCTTATTCTTTTTAAAGCCTTAATGGCTCAAATATCCTGATAGGTTAAAGCTCCGTTCATACTTAACTGAAAACATAAATACTAAAAATCGTTAGCTATACACATAAGCAAAATAACTATAACTTAAATACTTACTTGGCGGTCAGATTCGGAGCTTTGAGCGTGTGTATCGAGGAGAACTTCATGCGAAGAAACCGTTGCTCTAATACCAACTATAATGCCCCAACTACTCTAGACTTTTGGACCATTAACGAAAACTATACATACTAATCCTTAATAAAACTTACAAGTGAAAATACCATAACTTTATTAAGAAACTTGTAAAAAGATAAGAGTTAAACTTACATAAAATCTCAACTAGGATATGGGATCCCATTGTTTTAAAAACAAAACATAACATAATTTAAAATAAAAAAAAGATTACATAATAAGTGCGGAAAATACATGTAAAAACCACAAAAACAAAACTACATCCTCGAATCGAACGCTCGGCTCTTGAATCCATTCTGCCTCAATACACATTCTCCAATCTTCCAAGAAACTTTCCCGCCACTAAGACTATTTTCCTGCACATATAAACTAAAAAGGAATGAGCTTAATGCCCAGCAAGGAAAATCTAACACATAGTTCATATACATAAATTTCATAAAAATAACATAACACTTATATCATACACATACTATAATGGCCATTATTACTTGGGGTCCCATAGACTAAACAAGTCATATGCCCATTGGATTAGTGGGGTCCTACTGGCTAAGCAGGTCATATGCCCATAATCCATTTAGGGCTTGTTAGTCATATGGGTCATATGCCCAAGCCTACAAACATACATAACATAACATATTTCATAACATAAAAACATAAGATAACATATAAAAGCATATAACATATAAATTCTATCCTATTTTCCTTACCAAAAATTACCGGGATATGAGGACAGAGTTGGGACTTTGGAACACTCCTAAAAACCATTTATGAAAGGGTGAGTCTATTGAAGAAAACGAGATGAAAGAGATGAAGGAACTATACTTTTAAAATATACTTACCAAAACCTTTTGCTCAAGAATTAAGATTTCCTAACCAAAATAAAAATAAGGTTAGAATGAGTAAAAGACTATGAGAACTTTTAAAGAAAAAGTACAAAAATGAACTAGAGTTTGGGATACCTTGAAGACTTGTAAGACCAATCTAAACCTTGAACCGAAATGCTATAGACCTTACTTCCCCAAGTGTTTGATAAGCTTATGATGATCAAGCTTATGATTCCCAACCCAAGTGTTTACACTCTCACACTCACCTAGCAACTTGCAGCCTCTAAACTTAGAGTAAAAGATGAAAAATGGCTGGGTACTAGGTCCTATTTATAGAGTTTAGGAATGAAAGGATCTTAATTTAACTTGAATAAAAATAATGGCTTTTTAAGTGAAAATAATTTGAATTATCGTTCAACAGAGGCTGAAGACTCATTCAAAAAGATGCTGGACTTATCAAGAGTTTGAAGGTTTGAATGGGAAATGATTTTGAAAACATTCAAAATATGCTGAAGGAGGCGATATATCGCCTGGACCATTATGCCCGAGGCAAACGTGCATCGTTCGTGTTTTCCGTATCTTCGTACTACGATATATCGCCCCCTATAGCTGCGATATATCGGCATTAGCTTAATTCAAATTGAGTAAACAGCCTTGACTAAGCCCTTAAACGTTTTCAAAGCTGCTGACTGACCTTAGAGCATTCAAATTTTATCCTCAATAAATTTAATCCTCAAAATACTTAATCATTAATAACCCATACATAACATGTGCTAAAATCTTATTGGTTCTTATCTAAACCTTATAGTATAACAAATATTATCCTCAATATCAGTCATATTATTCAAACCTTAGGTTAAAATTAATATTCTTAAACTATAGGTTAAACTTAGAAAATCTACAAGTTCTACTATGAGTGTCCAAATAATTCCCGGTCTGAACCAAAAATCCACGGTCATAAAGATAATACTATAATTACTATAATACTACTATCTAACTAGCTAAGTAAAGTTCTTGGACTCTACAGCAGGCAAAGGCAAAAGAAAGCTGGACCATCCTTGAGTTGGAGAGCTTAGGTGACGACGTGTACATATGCAGCTGCTCGACTGCCACGGCCGAGGGTTTGAAAGAGGAACTAGGGTTAAACCCTATTTTGCCGCTTAGATCAGCCTAATGTAAAATTTTCTTGTAATAGACCTTTAAATTATATTTTTGGGATCCCAATGTATACAGTAAACGTTCTAATGAAACGTTACATCTTAACAAAAAAAAAATTAATCCCTAAACCGCTAATCATACTTAGTTACATGATTTTGGCCAAATGACTCGATTAGCGAGTTTAGCACTATTTACAAGGCACACCGTAACGGTCCCTGGAGTTTAGGGCGTTACATAGAGTCACCCTCTTCGCCTTCCCAAAGACACATTACTTACAAAATGATAAACATTTTATTTTTTTTCCTTACATAATAGGTTCCATTTTGGCAATTATTTACCATCTTTCACTAACATGTCCTAATCTCATGTGTCATAATCTACCTTTATTTAGATCATGTTTTGTAGTAGTACGAGACTCTCCTATAATTATTCTTCTCTCTAATATGAACTATCCATTTATTCTAATATCTTTCATAACAATCACAAAATCCTTGGAAAGCCTTTATAGTTCCAATATCCAATTTGAAATATAATAATATTATTTTTAGGAACAATGTAAGTTCTTGAAGAGAACTCTTTACCAAACTTAATATAAACTTTCTTCTCACTTGCACACTCATATCCCTCTTTTCAAACCTTTTCTTACAATCTTAATAACTCTCATTTACAACAAAGTTCACCAACCCTTTTTCAAGGCCTAGAAAGACTAATTATAGCAAGAGCCATCAAATATCATTTGCCAATCGTAACGTCCTCCTAATTCAAGACCGTTACATTGTGTAATTTAAATCGTGCTTAACTCGCTAAATGAGTCATTTGGACTTAAACTGTGTAATTAAAACTAACCACATGTTCAGGTACTACAAATTTTGGTCAAAAGTCAACCATTTCATTAAAAGCGTTTTACTTCAATACATGGGATCCCAAGACAGTTTAAAATAGTTACAACCCAAAAATGTATACAAAAGGCGATCTAGGCAGAAAAATAAGGGTCCAACCCTAGTTCCAACTAATAGCCTCGACCGTGGTGGACAAGCAGGCCACATATGTACACTCTGCCCCTGAAGCTCTCCAACTCATGGTTAGTCCAGCTTTTCCTTTACTTTACCTGCACCATTTAGCACCCGTGAGCCAAGGCTCAGCAAGAAAACATAATCATGCTTATAAGCAGTACATTATCAGATCACAGATTCATAGTTAGCATGCCAATCAGTAATAACCCTACTCATGCATGCAATCAATCCAGATAAGTGACTATAGAGACACACTAAGGCCTATTGCCCAATCTTTCATATAACCAGGTTAAGAGCTGGCCAAGCAGGTCTGATGCTTTAACATTCAAGACAACCCTAGGGGTGTCCAAGTTTATATCTCATTTCCGGGTTGATTTAACCCTATCGACCAGCGTTTAGCATGCTATTGCCGCCCTCGACTCCTAAGCTGACCTTTAAACCCTCGCCTTATAAGCCGAGTCCCTTAACCTTCGACTGATAAGTCGAGTCTTTTTTTCGAGTGATAAGTCAGGTCCTTAACCTTTGACTTATAAGATGAGTCCTTAACCTTTGACTGATAAGTCGAGTCTTTAACCTTCAACTGATAAGTTTAGTCTTTAACCTTGGCTGATAAGTCGAGTCATTAACCTTTGACTTATAAGTCGAGTCTTTAACCTTCGACTGGTAAGTCGAGTCTTTTAAAATATATATGTCCCTGACTATTAAGACAAACTCTTCATCAGATAACACAGATGAATCCTAAGTTGATAAGCTGAGCTTCCCAATCAGAGATACAAATAAGTAGTTATTACATAACACAGGTAAGCACAGCGCATATAACATGTTTGATAAAGCATTCTTAGAATAGTAATAATCTTGTACTATAACCAAGCGCAGCCCTAAACACAGACCAGGTGCAGTTTTCTTACCTTAGGTCTTGAGTAAACAGTATTTGACAACCCCTGAGTACGGTCCTTTCCTCTTGAGCCTGACGGTTCACCCTAGTCACAACCTTAAAAATGAATAATTATCAGGACATGAACTAGTAAACGCCTCTGGACCAATAACCTAGCCTCTGGGACCTTGCATTCTACTAACCCGGATAGTAGAATCATTCTTGAGCGCTTAGGTTTGGATTCCCAACTCCCAAAACCCAATTTTTCTCATTTCCCCTATTAGAGTCGTGGCGACCCCAGTTAGGGTCGCGACGCAAGAATTTAGAGAGTCCCCAAGCCCAAAACCACAGGGCACGCACCGCGGTGCAACCTTCCTGGCGCCAAGGTGGTTCGAGGCACCTGTTTGTCCCTCTGAGTTCCTAAGGGTCGCAACGCGATTTAGCAAACTAAAAAAAACCAGCAATTTTAAGAGTCGCTAATCCTCCAAAAAAACCATCCCAAACACATGGTTTTCAACTATTTGGAACATAATAATGGTCCCAACAGTTTAAAAACACAATAAACAACTCCAAAACTCAAGTAAAGATCCAAAATTCAAAAAACTTTAAAACACTAAAAAAAACCAAAATTAAAACTCAAATAACTGAGTTATCTCTAATTGAATCAACCGAGCAAAGTATCCTTAAGCTTATAAGCTTCCAATCCATGAAAACCTTGCCTCTAACCTCAAGGATCAACTGATTTTTAAGAAACTTTGAATCACTTAGAGAGAGAGAGTAAGAAACGAGAGAGAGAATGCCTACCTTGTTTTTACTCTGTTTTTCCTCTGCTTCGTGAGTTATACTATTCAGCCAATCTAAAAATAACTAATGGTCTAAAGACCAAAATTCCCTCAAGGCAACTATCTCCTTTCAACGCCCCTCGAGGGCAAAAATGTTAATTACACTCCTGTCTCACATAATACTTGAAATTCCCAGTTAATTTCGCTAAACCCAGAATATCACTAATTTTCCCCAAATTATGACTCATACTCTAGCGAGTCAAGGTATAAATTCCCCCTTGTGGCTAAACCTCTGTCTTGCTCGAAAGGACCGACTCGTGCTGAATATCTCAAATATATTCACATAATAATGTGGTCTCAATCACATAATATTATGTAATTACAATTAGACTCTCAATGGGTAAAAATTACAAATATGCCCCTTTAAATAAAAGCAGGCCTATTTCGCATATTTAATACACCTAAACATGCATAATCATCAATATAATAATATAACACATGCAATTCACACAATCGCACCAATATCCAATTAATTCACATAATATTCCAATATTGCCCTCCCGGGCCCCTAATTAAGGCACTAAGCCTTATTAGGAATTTCGAGGCGTTACAACTATCCTCTCCTTATACAAATTTCATCCTTAAAATTTACCTAAATAGCTCGGGATACTGGTCCCACATGTCTGACCCTAATTCCCAATTTTCCCCCTCGACCTTGTTGTTCCTCCATAATACACCAAAGGTATGGTTTTGTTCCACGATACTTTGTCCTTTATATCCAAAAGCTTAACTGGTCGCTCCTCATATGACAAATATGTCTGTAGCTCCAGATCTTCATAACTCAATACATGAGTTACATCTGACACATATTTTCGAAGCATTGAAATATGGAATATATTATGAACCCCTGACATCGATCAGGATAAAGCTAACATGCAGGCTACCTGACCAATCCTTTCCAGGTTCTCAAAAGGTCCCACAAAACCAGGGCTCAGCTTGCCCTTTTTCCCAAACCGATTCACCCCTCTCAATGGTGAAACACGGAGGAAAAAATAGTCCCCAACCTGGAACTCTATATCTCTACGCTTGGGATTAGCGTAGCTCTTCTGTCTACTCTAAGAAGCGAGCATCAGAGCTCTAACCTTTTCAATAGCTTCATTTGTCCTCTGAAATGCTTCAGGACCTAGATATTTCCTCTCACCCATTTCATCCTAATGGATGGGTGATCTGCATTTCCTACTATACAGCATCTCATAAGGAGCCACTCCAATAGTCGACTGGTAGCTGTTGTTGTAAGAAAACTCAATCAATGGTAAATATTTAATCCAAGACCCTTTAAAGTCCAACACACATGCTCACAACATGTCCTCAAATATCTGTATCGTCCTCTCAGATTGTTCATCTGTCTAAGGATTATAGGCGGTACTGAACTTCAGTTGTGTACCCCATAGCCTTCTGTACACTGCCCCAAAACATGGAAGTAAAAATGGGGTCCTGGTCTAACATAACGGACCTAGGAGTCCCATGAAAGTGCACTATCTCTTTCACATAAAGATCAACATACTGATCTACTGTAAAGTTCATCCTCACTGGCAAGATATGGGCTAATTTGGTATACCGATCCACAATCACCCATACTGAGTCAAGCTGACCTATTGTCCTGGGTAATCTCACTACAAAGTTCATAGTAATGTCCTCCCATTTCCACTCAGGGATACACAAAGGTTGTAATAGCTTTATTGGTCTCTAGTGTTCAGCTTTCACCTGCTGACACGTTAGGCATTTAGCCACATATTCAACAACATCTTTCTTCATCTCAAGCCACCAGTATAGCAATTTCAAATCCTGATACATCTTCGTGGTGCCTGGATGGACTGAGTACAACATGGTATGCGATTCATCCAGAATCTCTCGTCTGATAGCAGAGTCCATCGGAACACAAATCCACTCCATGTATCTCATTAAACCCATCTCTGAGACAATGTAATCCCTAGTCACTCCATCTAAGGCGTCCTCTATGTGCCTCCTCATCTAAGGATGATTCATCTGACCCTCTCTAATCCTCTCCAAGAGAGTAGACTACAAGGTGATGTTAGTTAACTGACGCACCACCAATTCTATGCTTGCTCTAGTCATTTCCTCTGCCAAGTCATTTGATATTTGTTTCATGCTAAACAATTGTCCAAGACCTCTCTGACTCAAGGGATCAGCCACCACATTGGCTTTCCCTGGGTGGAAAAAAATCTCACAATCATATTCTTTCACCAACTCCAGCCAACATCTTTGTCTCATATTAAGATCTCTTTGGGTAAAGAAATACTTCAAGCTCTTGTGGTTAGTGTATATCTCACATTTCTCCCCATAAAGGCAGTGATACCATACCTTCAAGGCAAAGACCACCACTGCTAATTCTAGATCATGGGTAAGGTACCGTTGTTCATAATCCTTCAATTTTCGTGGTGCATAGGCAATCACCTTTCCAACTTGCAGAAGGACACAACCTAACCCTTTTTTTGATGTGTCATAGTAAATTACAAACTTCTCCTGATCTGAAGGAAGAATTAGAAGCAGAGTAGTGATCAACTGTCACTTCAACTCCTAGAAGTTGTTCTCACATCTATCTGACCACACAAACTTCAAGTTCTTGAGTGTCAATTCTGTCAAAGGTGTTGCAATCTTTGAGAACCCTTCCACAAAACATCGATAATACCCTGCTAATCCAAGGAAACTTCTAATCTTTGAAGCACTCCTTGGCCTTGGCCAATCCCTGACCGCCTCGATCTTGGTCGGATCCACCATAATTCCATCTCTGTTAATTATGTGACCAAGGAATGTCACCTGAGATAACCAAAACTCACACTTCTGGAACTTTACATAGAATATGTGCTCCCTCAATCTCTGTAATACCAGCCGGAGATGCTGCTCATGCTCTAACTCTGACTGAGAATAAACCAGATGTCATCAATGAAGACTATCACAAACCTGTCCAAATAATCCATGAACACCCTATTCATCAGACCCATGAAGGCTGATGGGGCATTAGTTAATCCAAATGACATGACATGACTAAGAACTCATAATGCCCATACTTGGTACAAAAAGTTGTTTTTGAAATGTCCTCATCTTTGATCCTCAGTTGGTGATAACCAAATCGAAGATCAATCTTTGAAAATGTTGTCTTACCCTGTAGCTGATCAAATAAATTATCGATCCTTGGTAGTGGATACATGTTCTTAATAGTTATCTTGTTAAACTCTCTATAATCAATACACATCCTTAGAGAGCCATCCTATTTCTTCACAAATAAAAACCAGTGCACCCCATGGCGAAAAATTGGGCCTGATAAAACCCAAGTCTAGTAACTCCTGTAACTGAACCTTTAGTTCGCTTAACTCTGCTGGAGCATCCATTATGGTGCTCTAGATATTGGTTCTGTCCTCGGTGCCAATTCAATGACAAATTCTATCTCTCTGTGGGGTGGCAACCCTGGTAACTGTTCTGGAAATACATTCAGAAACTCACAAACTAACCTGGTCTCCTCGGATCCAACCGACACAACCCTAGTGGTATCTACCATACTAGCTAGGAATCCCATGCAACCACCTTGCAATAGATCTCTAGCACTCAACGCTGAAATCATAGGAATACGGGGTTTGTGCATAGTTCCCACAAATAAAAATGGGTCATCACCCTCAGGTTCAAAGGTTACAATCTTTTTCTTACAATATATGGTTGCCTTATACTTGGCTAGCCAAACCATACCCAATAACATATTAAAGTCTTCCATGACCATCTCAATGAGATCTACTGATAGCTCTCATCTATCCACTTCCAACGATAGTGACCTCACCCATCTCCTAGAGACTACCAGATCCCAAGTAGGCAATAAAGTCCCAAATCTCATTGCATAGTGTTTACCCTGAAAAATACTTACTTGCTGACGTGGCATAATCGGTGTGCACGTCGGTAGCACGTGACTATTTAGTGATGACCGTCTGGTCGACTAACGACTAGAGTCTAAGCTGCTCGATGGATTCAAGAAAGATGTTGAACAGTACTACAGAAGATGTACTGACATATGCAACCAGGTCTGATCGTAGCAACGAAACCAGAGTTCGAATACAGCTATAAGTCAGATATTTCACCCTCTATGTGTGTAACTATTACTATTTCTGTTATTATTGAAATATGCTTGTAACAAAGTTTAAACACGGCCCACTGGCCCATAAGTGCATCCTTGAGCCTATAAATAGGATTCATGAGACTCATTTAAGGATAGGAAATAATTTGTATTCAGAGAGAACTAGTGTTTTTTATACATGACTTTTGTATCCTTTTTTGGAGCTTGTGAAACTCAGTGAACCCTAGTTTGCTGATCGCTGGTTTTAGAATACATCAATAGAAACACTAAGTGGATGTAGGTCAATACCAATATCTGGGGCCGAACCACTATAAATCCTTGTGTTGTATAGTTCTTGCATTCAGCTTATAAATCTTTATCGTTTTAGTGACTCCGTATCGTTGGATAAATCATCAGTCAACATTTTGGTGATTTCATTGATAGCTGAACTCAAGACCTTCAAGAGAAACAATGGCAAAAACCTCTAGGAAATCAACTTTGATTGTATTGCAAGAGGAATAAGCTACTCTGAGAGAAAATCAAGAGAATGTGGCAAAAACGATGGTGCGGAAACAAAGGGAGATTGACCGACTGTAGAATCCCAGAATATTTACTTAGCTAGCTAGATAGTAGCAGTTAGTATTAGTTAGTAGTATGTTAGAGTCTGTGGATTTTTGTTCAAGTCGGGACCTAGTTTGAAACTTGTAGCAACAGTTATGAATTTTATAAGTTTAGCCTATAGTTTAAGAATATTAATTATAACATAAGGTTTGATTAATATTGTTGTTCCTAGAAATATATTTATTATATTCTAAGGTTTAGATAGAACCATTAAGAGCATGGCACTTGTCATAATCATGTTTATTTAAGGATTTAATTATAGTTTAAATAAAAGAAAGTTCTAGAAACTCTAGAATCTTCCTGAACCATTAAGAGCATGACACTTGTCATAATCATGTTTATTTAAGGATTTAAGTATTTTTTAAATAAAAAAAAAAGATCTAGAAACTCTAGAACCTTCCGAAACCATTAAGAGCATGACACTTGTCATAATCATGTTTATTTAAGGATTTAAGTTTAAATAAAAGAAAGATCTAGAAACTCTAGAACCTTCCAGAACCATTAAGAGCATGACACTTGTGATAATCATGTTTATTTAAGGATTTAAGTTTAAATAAAAGAAAGATCTAGAAACTCTAGAACCTTCCAGAACCATTAAGAGCATGACACTTGTCATAATCATGTTTATTTAAGGATTTAAGTATTTTTCTAATAGGATAGTTTCACTCCTCAAACTCTATAAATAGGACCTAGTGCTCAGGCATTTTTCTTCATTCTTCAAGTTGTGTTCAGAGCCTTCAAGCTGCTAGGATTTCTATAGAGAGATACACTTGGGTTTTGGGATAAAAGCTTTATAAACACTTGGGTAGTAAGATAAAGTGTGTTTTTTCTATCGAAGTGTAGATCGGTTCTAGTACATCCAAGGTAATACTATTCATAAGTTCTATTCTGTTTTATTCCTTAGTTTTCTTTAGTATTCATTCAGACCCTAACTTGTTGTTTCAATTCTTGGTTAGGTATTTAAGTTCGTTGAACTTAAGGTTTCTTCTCGGTAAGTTTCTTCTTGGTGGTTTTAGTTCTCTTCTTTTCATCTCTTTTCTTTAGAAATACTCATCATTCTTATTGTTGGTTTTAGGAGTGTTCCCAATCCCGTCCTTGTTCTCAAATATCCTGGTGTTGGTAAGGAAAATAGGATATATTTTATGTGTTTATGTTTATGTTATAATATGTTATGTTATGATATATATGAATATGTTTTGTAGTCTTTAGGGCTCATAGTTGCTTAGCTAGCAAACCTCAATGTATTTTGAGGCTTATAGTTGCTTAGCTAGCAAACCTCAATGTTTTTATGTTGCTTGGGGCTCATAGTTGCTTAGCTAGAAATCCTCAATGTATTTTGAGGCTTATAGTTGCTTAGCTAGCAAACCCCAATGTTTTTATGTTGCTTGGGGCTCATAGTTGCTTAGCTAGCAAACCTCAATGTATTCTGAGGCTTATAGTTGCTTAGCTAGCAAACCTCAATGCTTTTCTGTTGCGTGAGGCTTATAGTTGCTTAGCTAGCAAACCCCAATGTTTTTTTTATGTTGCTTGGGGCTTATAGTTTCTTTAATATAAAACCCCAAGATTACCATTTTCATGGGTTAGAGTTATGATATATGTTTTATAGTATATGTTTATGATATAGTCTTATGTATATGATTTATGTTATATGTTGTTAGTAGATTTTCCTTGCTGGGCATTAGGCTCACTCCTTTATTTTTAGTGTGATGCAGGAAAATAGATATGGAGGCGAAAGGATTCTTGGAAGCTTGGCATGTGAGTTGAGGATGAACGGACTGAGTGGACTAAGTGTCGATCGAGGATGACATTTATTTTAGTCTTTTGAATTATGTTTCTTTTGTAATTCTGCATCTAGTTTTTGAACAATTGATTTATTGCTATGTTTTTATGTTTTATTAAACAATGGGTACCCATACCACATTTTATATTTACTTTGTAATTTTCACAATATTTATGTTGGAGTTTTAATAAAGCTATTATTTTTTCTTATGTATGTTTTATTCAAAGTAGTAGCTATGTCTAGTAGTTTAATGGTCCAAGGTCTTAGAAATAGTTGGGTCGCTACAGTTGGTATCAAAGAAACAGTTCATATCCATGAAGTTCTCCTTGATACACACGCTCAAGCTCCAAATCTAACCGCCAATGTAAGTGTTTATGTTTAGTATGTTTATGTTTATGTTTATAGCTAACGTATTAGCCGTTATGCATCCCAATTTTTTTTTAGAGTTACCCTAGTTATGTTAGTTTAGTTTATTATTTATTTATTTTTATTATTATCTTTGCATTTATGATTGTACTTAGTGAAAACCTTTTTTCCAAATGAATATCATTGTTATTTTTTTGAATGACATGTCTGAGTTTGATTTTTTTTTTACAATTACAATAAATAATGAACAAGTTCGGTGAAGGTGGATACAAATCAATGGACTGGGTTCTATATTGAGAGTTTAGGGGGCCATAGTAGTGGGAACGATTTTACTGATCCCAGCCCTCCCTCAATATGGTTAACTTTGGAACAACAACGAGTTTTGAGACTGGGAATTAAGTCATATAGGATGATTAGAAACATACTTAGAAAATAATAAAGATGGCTTATTTTTCTAAGTTTAGAAACACACCCTAATTATAAAGAAGGCTTACATAATTTTTCATAAGAAGTCATAATTAATAGGTCTGAGCCATAATTAGGGTAAGTTCTAATATGTTTTCTCGACTATTAGAACTTTGCGGAAGATGTCACTCAGAAGGTCTGCATGCACCAATGTCAATGCCTCCAGTGTCGCTCATGAGACTAATGAAGCCCCTCCAGTTCGCAAAAGAGAAGTGCGCGCTACCACTGCTGTTGCGAACCAAAGTGCACCGCTGCCGCTAGTTGACATCACCGCAAAAATTGTCAAGCTGCGACAACAAGTGGAAGAGCTGCTACAGCGACAACGACAATAGCCTCAGCCGCAACCGCATCCTCAGCATAGCAACAATAATAGGCAGAAGATAAGGCTTTCTGATAATAAGCAGGCCAATAATGACAAAAAAGTACAAGCAAGTGATAGGCTGGGTTATGTAGAATACCCGCAATGCTCCAAATGCCAAAAGAAACATCTTGGGGAATGTTGTGCAAACACCAAAGGATGTTACAGTTGTGGCCAGGAAGGTCATCAGAAGAAGGAATGTACGCAGCTTAAGCAATAAAAGAAATGGGATACTAAGATGGTTCCAGACCAGAGTCTTTGCCTTGACCCAGGAAGAAGCCCCTGCTAGTAATAAAGTAGTCACAGGTCAGATTCCTATACTCGATAGTATATGTTCAAGTATTGTTTGATTCAAGAATAGCATACTCGTATAGCTAGTTAGGAATGATAGAGAAATTAGACAAACCTTGTAGAACAAGGTTTGTGACATAGTTGCCTTCGGGCGAAGTAGTTCTATCATCACGAAAAGTACGAGGCGTACTGATCAAAATTGAGGACGTAGAACTAGAAGGAGACCTGATAGAATTAGAGGTCAAAGACTATGACGTGATACTAGGAATGGATTGTCTAGCAAGGCATGGCATAACCATCAACTGTAGATGCAAACAAGTGACGTTTGAGACTCCTAATGGTTAGAGACTATGTTATATTGGAAAAGTTTCAGGACTACGTATGCTGCTTATTTCATCTCTCAAAGCTCAGGATGCAGTAGCGCTAATTAGAAAGCGTTCGCTCGCTGCTCAGAGGCGTCAGAAAATTTATGCGGAGGCCAAGCGGCGTGATGTGGAATTCAAAGTCAGAGATCAGGTCTTCTTAAAGATAGGTGTGAAGCGGTTTGGGAAGAAAGGCAAGCTTAGTCCCTGGTTTATAGGTCCTTTTGAGATATTTGACAAGGTGGGAACAGTTGCGTATAGATTAGCCCTGCCGCTAGCTCTAGCAGACAGCCATAATGTGTTCCACATCTCGATGCTGCGTAGATATGTGTCAGACCCATCTCACGTCCTCAAGAATGATACGATAGCACTCCACAAAGACTTGAGTTACGAGGAACGGCCGGTTAGCGTCCTAGATAGAGGGATGAAGGAATTACAGTCTAAGAGTATTCTGATAGACAAGGTCCTATGGAGTAATTGTTCTAAGAGGTAGGCAACGTAGGAGTTGGAGGAAGACATGTTAGCCCAGTATCTGGAATTTTTTTGGTAAGTAAATCTTGGGGACAAAATTATTTGTAGTAGGGGAGAATTGTAGAGTCTCAGAATATTTACTTAGCTAGCTAGCTAGCTAGTAGCAGCAGCAGCAGCAGCAGCAGCAGCAGCAGCAGCAGCAGCAGCAGCAGCAGCAGCAGCAGCAGCAGCAGCAGCAGCAGCAGCAGCAGCAGCAGCAGCAGCAGCAGCAGCAGCAGCAGCAGCAGCAGCAGCAGCAGCAGCAGCAGCAGCAGCAGCAGCAGCAGCAGCAGCAGCAGCAGCAGCAGCAGCAGCAGCAGCAGCAGCAGCAGCAGCAGCAGCAGCAGCAGCAGCAGCAGCAGCAGCAGCAGCAGCAGCAGCAGCAGCAGCAGCAGCAGCAGCAGCAGCAGCAGCAGCAGCAGCAGCAGCAGCAGCAGCAGCAGCAGCAGCAGCAGCAGCAGCAGCAGCAGCAGCAGCAGCAGCAGCAGCAGCAGCAGCAGCAGCAGCAGCAGCAGCAGCAGCAGCAGCAGCAGCAGCAGCAGCAGCAGCAGCAGCAGCAGCAGCAGCAGCAGCAGCAGCAGCAGCAGCAGCAGCAGCAGCAGCAGCAGCAGCAGCAGCAGCAGCAGCAGCAGCAGCAGCAGCAGCAGCAGCAGCAGCAGCAGCAGCAGCAGCAGCAGCAGCAGCAGCAGCAGCAGCAGCAGC